>NC_091445.1:42830674-43430674 GCF_964237555.1 Oryctolagus cuniculus | reverse complement strand
CCGCAGCGGCCATTGGAAGGTGAACCAACAGTAAAGGAAGACCTTTCTCTCTGTCTCTCTCTCTCACTGTCCACTCTGCCTGCCTAAATAAATAAATAAATAAAAGAAAAAAAAGGAACTATAAGGAAGGGTTCTGTTAAAAAATTGTTTCATGTTTGGGTTTTTGTCTTTTATGATGAAATTAGACCAATGCATAAGGTTGGTGAGTAGAAGTATCCTTACCACTGAAAAGCTCAAGTCCTTTATGTGATGCTATTACGACTCTTTTCTCTTTATATTCTGCTCAGTTTCCTTTCATGCTTCACACTTTAAAGGTTTCTAAAGCTGATATTGCTGCTAATCTGCATCTTGTGCAACACTCTGAATGCCTTGCTGAAATTCCAGGTACACAGGGCCTCTGACTTACTTTTATTAGAGATTGCTTCCAAATTATACAGATTCTACTGCCTTTTGGAAGTGTAAATCCTTATGAACGCAGATTTGCACCCCCTAAAACCATCCCTAAGAAAGTTAGACTAAAGATCTTTCCCTTTAAATAAAGCAACCATTTGCCTCATTCATACATACATATGCTGCTAGCAGTCAAAAGTCCTTGTGCTCTCTCCACATCTGACAGGCATTCCGCCATGCAGTCTGAGTCACAAGCACATCCCTTGCTGCCTGCACTACTGGTTTAAGCAAGGAGTTTGAGCAGAAGTGTGTGGAGGTGTGGGGAGTGTTACAGGCATATAACATACTGTACCTGGTAAACAAGATGCTCTGAAACAATACACCAGCAGAAGGAATCCACGGGAAGTCAGGATCCATATAGATAACTTAACAACTGTGAACAGACACTCAAACTGCCTGCCCAGAAGCCACTTTCCACCTTAACCCTTGCTGGTTGAGACTTGCCTGTGGCTGGAGAGGTTGAAGGGCCAGATCTGCCCTTTTCCTTCCACTGCAGCGGACATGGGCACAGAGCCCAAGCCTGGCCAGTGGGAACCGAGGGAGGTATGCTGGGCCTGCTGGAAACATTTCCCTGACATCCAGTGATGGGTGAGTGTGGGGAGCAACCCGGACTAGACTGAGTTACTGGAATTAAGACTTATTCTATGCATCTGCTCTCCCACAATATGGCGCTGGGAGAGAAGTAAACAGCTTCCGCACAGCTGCCTCCAGTTCAACCAATTAACTGTAGGACTTGCTCCTGATTGGAGAGCAGCGTACTTGGCGTGTGGGCAGCCGAGTTAGGATTGGCGGAAGAGGACTATAAAGGAGGAGAGAGACGGCACGCACCAGGAACATCTATAGGGAACATCTAAGGGGAACATCTAGCTGAAGGAACACCTGTGCAGCCCCCAGAGAAAGCCGGCCGGCGGTGTGCCGCTCCCCTGCGGAAGTGGGGAATGTGGCCAGGGGGAACTGCCCTTCCACGGAGGTGGAAGGGATAGTAGCCAACCCGGGAAGAACCAGCAGCAAACCCGGGGAGGGCCGAGCAGATGAAAGAACAGCGCAGGGTTTAGTGTCGTTCCTCCACGAAGAGGGGGAGCGACAGGTGAGGATACTGTCTTCATCTCTGCCTTCTCTCACTGCCATTGAGGAGCAGGGGCATACGTGTTATAACTATGATGGGAGGCCAGGCAAACCCCAGAGCACCCCAGCTGATGCTGTTATACAGCCAGAAGTGACTAAACCTCAGCAAGCCCCTGTGCTAAACCACAGGCAGGCATTCCATTGGTTCTGTTCCTCAATCTAAGCATCCTAACAGGAATAATAAAGGGAAGTGATGATAAGGAAGGGGTAAGAGAGAGGAGGAGGAGTGGAGAAAGAATAGTAACCACCATTCATAAGTCCAGACTGAGCAACCCTAAACTTTTGAGATCATAGAGGCACTCGAAGTTTTGGATTTTAGATTAGGGATCCTTGATCTGTAAAGTCCACACAAATACTCCAGAATCTGAAAAACTGCAAAATCTGAAACATTTCTGGTTGCAAGCATGACTCTGTATACATTATATGCACCCAACACAAATGCTGTTTATATAATAAACCAACCCTCTCAAGCAGATGCTGTTATCTCTACTTTACAAATAAAAAAATGAAAGAATAGAAAGAGTTAAATAACTTGCCTAAGGTTTCATAAATAAGAGTAAGCCAGCTGGGATTGGAACGCAGAGCTGAAGGACTTCAGAGCTCATAGTAAGTGTGACACGAAAGCTCTCCAAGGATTTGGTACATACAAAGATTCCTAAGGGAGGAGACACTCTGGTTACCCCATTCTGGGCTGCAGGTTCCAAGTACTAACCTTTTCAGCCTTCTGGTGGAAAATGGAGGACATGTCCAGCAAGGTGCTCCGCTCATCCAGTGCAGCCGCAAACGCCTTCCACTCCTGCTCAAGCTGATTGGCAATCTGCTTAATCTGCTGAGAGGCATAGTGGCCGGACTCCACAAGGCGGTTTGCCACCGACATGATGCGGTTTATATTTACATACACGTTCTGCAAGAATGGAAGAGCCTGTGTTAGGGGAAAGCACAAGGGGGCTCCTTTCTAAGAAATCTGGACTGCTCTTTGCAAAACACAGTCTAGTAAAAGTCATCATGTTGTTAACAGTAGAATCACCTGATATACCCTAATCTACATGTTCACTCCTTGGATTTCCAGAAACTGGGTATTGGCTCCAATTTCTATTTTTAAAATTATAAAATTACAAATCAACTAGCTGAAAGGCATAATTGTTAAGCACAAAGCAATCAAATACACAAGTGGGTACACACAAATATACTATTACTCACTTCTTGGCTTCAAAAACTGAAAAGGGTCCAGATGGCAAGCCAACTGACAGGCAGTCACGCAGAACTGAAGGGACCCGGCGTTTCAGTTTTAGCTAGAACCCAGAAACTGAAAAATATGTACTTAGCAACCAAAGGCTATTTGTGTGAAAACAAGCTCTCCTTTCTACAAGAGCCCAAGTCATTTTTTTTGGTGCCAATAAAAAATCTTCTGTAAATGGACCCACTTTCTCCCAGGAAAATGAACTGAGGTAGAAACATAACAATGTTGTATTCAAATTTTAAATAAAGCTTTTTTACCCTGTTGAAATTCCTATCTTCAAGTCTACCAGTTTACTGCAACACACACACACACATACACACACACACAAAGACAGGAAGCTTTCAGAAAACAGCAACAAAACTACCAATCTTTCTGAAAAACACTTTTTCACTGTGGCATTTCCTTGTCCTATTCCAATCTCCTCTAAGGCTCAGTTTTCTATCTCAGGTGGCTGGGATGGTTTGCATGTGATTGGATCCCAAGGGTTCATGTGTTCCAATGCAGCCATTTGAGAGGTGGTGGGACCTTTAGTAGGCTGGGCCTGGTGAAGGTAATGAGTGAGAAGGTAAAGGTGAGACATGGCCCTAAGAACAGATGTAGTTCTCGTGGGGCCCTTGTTACCTCTTTCAAAACAACTTGTTTTGAAAGAACTAGACTGTCCCCTGGAGTTGTTCTCTGCTTCCTGCCTGCCATGTGATGATCTCTCACCCTCATATATTCTCCTGCCTATCATGCTGTCCTACAACAAAGCCCTCACCAGAGTTCAGCTGAGGCAGGATCCTCCAGAACTCCGTGCTAAACAAACCTCTTTTCTTTATAAAGGTTTTTCATTACAGCAGTGGAAAATGGGCTAAGGCAGTAGAGGAGTGGGGAGGTTGCACACCTTCAACAGATCCTCTTGTTCTTCATACACTTGCATTCATTATTTTTGTGATATTGTCCCTACATAGTTCCTCTCAATGGGTCTCCCAACATCACATACATGTCTCTGGCCCCTCCAATCTTGCCCCTAATCTAGTTTTACCCGATCTGTCCAACCTCTTCTACATTTTCCTCCCTTCCCTCTCTTCCTCCCTGGATCTTTCTCCCAAATATGGACCTTGGAACAGTTTCCTCACTGCCTGGGGTGTCGAGGGGTCTGCAGTTCATCCAAGTGAACCTTCTGAAGAACTCACCTGTCTACTGTTTCTTTGCACATTCTTTTATTCACCCTTTCCCTCTATTTCCAACCCAAATCAGAAATGGAAGCTATACTAGTCAGGGATTAAGGAGCTACAGAATGAGTCTATGTTACTTTACTGGACTCTATCTGAAGGCTACAGTCAGCAAACAGACGTCACACGTCTGGAAGTAGCAGGGGAGAGGGCCCTTTTGAGAGGCTGTGACAGTCAAGATCGAGATCATCTGAGAAGACCCCAGTGACTTTTGTGGTACTCATGCTCTACCTGTGTCCTTTAAGTTAAAAGCAATGCCTATACATTCTCCTGCACTTTCTCTTTTTTGCCCCTCCTAGTAAAGTGGATGGTGACTAGATTTGCTAATTTTGCTGTCTCTGTATCCTTAAAGAGGAAACAGCAATCCAAAAGCTCTGTTATAAAAAGCACCACAAGACACTCTTTGTTAGGATCTGGAAAACAGTGTGTTTTTGGATGGCTCTACTGGGGGAACCACTGACTGTACTCATTTATACTTCAGTTTTTAAGTATAAGTGTTAGAGTCACAATTTCCTGAGATACTTTTATATTCCAAACAGACTATACCAGTCACTAGCAGCACACACAAAGGAGTATGGTGGCACACAACCTAAATAAACAGCCTGTACATGAATATAGAATATACAGTCCTCTACGTGAAAAGTAACAATCACAGATTCTTACCATCAGAGCTTTTATAAATGTCTGATATAGCAGAAACAGCATAATTGTTGGTATTCCTTAAAATGCTTTTTTAAAGACTGTCAACTTTTCATATTTAGTATTTTTATTTTAAAAAAAATCTTCAAAAAACTACAGATAGCAAGAAAAGGGCTGAAGGTTGATAGGCATCACTCTACATAAATAAATGGATACTAAGAATTAATGGAAATGTTCAGAACAAGGGTGGACATGAAAAGCCCCCTCAGCAGCCCTCACCTAGCACACTACAGAGCTCACATTCTCAAATGAAAATTTTAACTTAGAAAAATGATAGTATATTACAGAAAGAAAATACAGATAATCTAAAAAAAATGACATTACCCATAATTTTAAGGCTTTCTTACCTGCTTTAATTATATTGTAAACCACGCTGATAAAATAATCACAGCATTTACTGAGCACTCACTATGCAGCATGCAGAGTGTTTACTACTTTACAGGGACAGAGCCAATAACCAATGCAACACCATGTACAGTTGATATTGACCCCACTCTACTGCTTCAGTGCTCGTAACATGTCACAAGGCCTAAAAGCAGTTCATTATCACAAGGATGGCTTAGAATCCAAAACAAAATTGCTTGTCCCTGAAAAGGAACTTTCCAGAACCTTGACTGTCTAAAGAAGCACATGTCCTCTAGAACCAACATACGCTTTTATTTTAGTAACATTAACTAAAAATGTGACAGAAGTGCCATTCAAAGATCCAATGTTGTTTTGTTGATTTTGTCTCGCATGCAGTCTTAGGGCAACCCTGCCTGGTCTACAGAATCCTGAAACCTGAAGGTATCAGATGCATCAACCTCAGATGGCTGGGGGTTCCAAGCCCAACTGAAGGACTCCCATGCTGCCATTCAACAGGGAAGGAAATCTGTTTTAGGAGAATTGGAGTGTGCCCTTGGGGTAAACAGCAGCTGGCCTCTTTTGTGGTCATGCATGGTGTAAGCAAAAGAGCAGGGCCATTACAGAGACTCACTGTGAGCCAAGAAGGCCTTCCTAGAGCCCCTGCAATCCCCTGTGAAATCAAGCCCAGGAGGTGGCACCAAACCTCCAGGATGAACAGGTTCAGGCTTCACTGATCAGGTGGTTTGCTTTTTAAAAACCGGTGCTGTGGTACAGAAGGTTAAAGTCCCAGCCTGCAGTGCTGGCATCCCATATGGGTGACAGTTTGAGTCCTGGCTGCTCCTCTTCAATCCAGCTCTCTGCTATGCCTGGGAAAATAATAGAAGATGGTCCGGCCAGCACCGCGGCTCAATAGGCTAATCCTCTGCCTGAGGCGCCGGCACACCGGGTTCTAGTCCCGGTCGGGGTGCCGGATTCTGTCCCGGTTGCCCCTCTTCCAGGCCAGCTCTCTGCTGTGGCCTGGGAGTACAGTGGAGGATGGCCCAAGTCCTTGGGCCCTGTACCCGCATGGGAGACCAGGAGAAGCACCTGGCTCCTGGCTTCAGATCAGCGCGATGCGCCGGCCGCAGCGCACCGGCCGTGGCGGCCATTGGAGGGTGAACCAACGGCAAAAAGGAAGACCTTTCTCTCTCTCTCTCTCACTGTCCACTCTGCCTATTAAAAAAAAAAAAAAAAAAAAAGAAGATGGCCCAAGGTCTTGGGCCCCTGCACCCTAGTGAGATCCGGAAGAAGCTCCTAGCTCCTGGCTTTGGCTTTGGATCAGCTCAGCTGTGGCCACTGGGGTCACTGGGGGAGCAAACCAGCGGAAGGAAGACATCTCTCTCTCTGTAACTCTGTCTTTCAAATAAATAAAATTAAAAAAATATATATTTGTTCAGTTTCAAACAAGCTGCACAGATCTTCAAACAGTAGAGAACTCCCTACACACAGAGCTACACTGCTGCAGTCAGGACTCCAAGCACCCTGCCTGATCCACTTATGCCTCCCATCAGCTGCCACAGCTCCCAGACAGGGGCACTGCTCTGATGCTCTCTTACCATACAATTCATGGCAAAGTGATTGTGCTGTGTCTGAAGCTCCATAGCATGAGGATGGCTGGTCCCAATCTCCGTGTAGCTGTTTAAAAACAGGCCTTTGTTGTGTGTGATCCAGTCAAACATCTACCAGAAGGAAAACAAAACAAAACAAAACAAAACAAAACAAGTTAGCATCACTCCAGAAAGAGAATGATGGATGGCCATCCCAAAAAAGAGTGATTCCCTCCCTTTCTGATGTCTCAGGGATTACGCGTGGAACAGTCTTTACTTCTAAAAGGCCAGCAGTTCTGAACTTGCAAAATGTACAAGAAAATCTTACCTAGTGGTCCTCTTATAGAGGAGGATTTAAGAATCAAATCCCTAGGACTGCTTGGTAACTCTCAACCCAGCCGCCCCGTAAGCTAAACAGTTTCATTTGCCAAACTACTCATATTTAAGGCCTGTTCAGTGATACCAGGGATTTACAGGCCTCTGGATGGGTTTTGCTCTGACTACAGAACACTGACAGCAACACCAGTTGACTGAAATGTTATGCTTTTTAATGCAAAAGGTATACAGAAGCCTGTGAAAATGCAAACAATAAAATTTACTATAAAAATAAAAGGAACTTGGGGAAAAATTTAACAATGATACACACACACACATATTAAAGTTCAATAACAATGGTACTTAGATAAGGATGTCTATTAAGGAAATAGAACTATCAATCAGCTTTGTTACCATGACTTGAACCAGAATCCCAGAGACAGTAACCTGATTTTCTAGTAACTAGAAGGAAAATTTGTCTAACGTCATTGACAATGTACTACTTAAGACAAAAGTACACTGACAGATATGTTTAAAGCTTACCAAATAATAATCATGGATTTTCATCTTTCAATAGGTCCTTTTATGTCAAAGATCCCTAATGCAGCTTTTTACTTTACAAAAGATTCTTCTGTACATGTACAATCAATGAGCTCAAATTAAGAATTTAAAATTAGCCCAAGTTCAAGTTTGCGATGCTTTCTTGTTTGCAAGTGCCCTGTTTTCACACTCTAAAAGTGAATTAGCCAGTAACTGACAAGAATTCACTTTGACCAGCTGGTTAGTCCAGTGCAGATGAGTACAAGACACACATAACTACTGCCTGTACTGCTCAGAAAGAATATATTATTTTTAATGCACACTTACCTTTTATTTTTAAAACATAATGGATCTGAATAGTGTTCTGTCACTGGATTTGTAAAAGTAAAAAAGCAGGAATGTGCAAAATACATACACACTGTATTGTTTTCAATAACACAATCTCACAATATTGTCAGGCATCTTGTCTATCTGGACCAAGTCAACAGTAATTTAAACTTGAAATTTCTAAAGTAGCACCATTCTCCACAATGATAAAAGCTGCAAACCAGAAAGAAGTGCTATCTCTGAAGTGGCTCTTGCTTGCTTAGAGCAAACGCAGTGGGTGGAGGCCAGCCAGTCTCCACCCACTCTCTCTTTCCTTCACCTGTCCACACAGAGCCCCTGACTCAGAAGCTTCCCTCCATGTCCCACTCATCTCCCCCCTTTACCTTCTCAGCATCCTGTTCAAACAGCCTTAGCTGAAAGCACTGGTCCAGCTTCAGTTTCCTCACGTGCCACATCTGATGCAGATGCTGCCGGGTCGAATGCAGCCGGTCCAGCATGGTGGACACCTTGGGCAAGAGGTTCTGCAGGTCTGCGTTGCCTGACCCCGAGTTCTTTTTGGGAAAGCTATCACTGCTCTGAATCCTCTGAAGCAGCTTCTGCCCCTCCAAATCCAAGTCCTCAATGGGGGCCTTAATCACCTTCTTTTTCAACTGGGAATGTTCTTCAATCATATTACGTGCCCCCTCTAAATCCTGAGGCAACTCCTTTTTGGCTAGCATGTCCTGAAGTTCCTCTAGTCGGGAGAGCATGTGGGTTGCATTGCTAATATAGTCTTCAAAAGCAACTCTGATTTCAATCCATTCCTCATGGTTGTATTCCAGGCAGCCATCAAACTCGGGAGTGAGCTGAGAAGGGTCAACTACTTTGGTGAGGCCTTCTAAAGAGACCATGCTTGTCTTAAGGAAAAAAATCACATATGAGATGAGCCAGTCTTAGCGGGTCTTACCATAATGCAATATGCAGTGTTTAGTCAGATTCTCACAGTTAATCTATTCATAGGAAACACAACATACCTGGTTCTGGCCCCTTAAAAATGAATGTAGATGAAATAAGCATTATGAACACAAAGAAAGAGAAATCCAGGACAGTAACACATACATGTTAGAGTCATGTGTATTTCACAAGAGGTAAAAGAATTAGTTTTCTTTCCAAGACCATGAATATTAACCTACTCTCTCAGGTGCATCAAAGCAGAGAATATGTTAAACTGCAAATTCAGAGCAGACAATTCAGAAATTTTACTTTCATCAATGCATCCTTCTACACCGTCTTTCCTCTGTCCATGACATTCCATCATCACATTCCCAACAGAACACTCTGAGAGGCTCCCTACTATCTGCTGTCACACTAACAGTCTGCTCAAGGGCTTCAAAATTCTTTTTAGTACTACCTCCTTATACACAGACTTACTTGTATGCTGCTTATTAAATGATAATTGCAACTCCTACAAGATCACCCATATTATTTATCTTGTGCTTTCTCCACTTCCCATTAAGTTAACAGGTCATAGTAAATGAGACTTCTTAAAAATTTAATAAACATCCAAGGGTTGGGATCGGTGCTATGGCATAGTAGTTAGCCTCCACCTGTAGCTCCAGCATCCCAGCTGCTCCTCTTTTGATCCAGCTTTCTGCTTCAGGACTGCGAAAGCAGTGGGAGATGACCCAAGTGATTGGACCCTGCACCCACTTGGGAGACCTGATAGAAGTTCTCAGCTTCTGGCCTTGGATAGGCCTAGCTCTGGCCACTGCAGCCATTTAGGGAGTGAACCAGCAGATAGAAAACCTTTCTCTGTGTCTCTCCATCTGTATAACTCTGCTTCTTAAATAAATAAAATCTTTTTAAAAATTAAAAAAAAAAAAGATCCATGGGTTAGCAAGGAAGCTGGCAAAGTCTCTTTCCACAGTGCTGAAGTCACAAGTAATATTTTACTCATTGTAATAATCTGCTGTGCCTGTGAGCAGCATTAATGTTGGACATGATCTGCCCTACTTTCTAATTTAACAGGAACAAAGTTTTAGTCAGTTACAGTCTAAACAGGAAATTTTGCCCTACAAAATATAAAACAGATTAATACTAGTATGATGCTTCAAGTAAAACATGGGACAGGTAACCAAATGCAAAAATAAAAGTAAATAAAAAAGACAAAACAGAGAAGGGCTGGTTTGGCCTCCGTCACCTTCAGCCTTATAGAAACCTAACACTGGCATCTCTGAGTTGTCTGGCATAAGAAACAGCAAAAAGCAGCAGGGTTAAAAAAAGACAGGCTGGCTCCTAACCCAGTGTTGTTGCCAGCAATGCTCCTGTAAGCTCATTATTATCACACCTGTTGGACTCAGTAACTGTTGGGGAGGCTGGCAACAACAGGAGACAGGTATAGGTATCTTTATGTGCCCAGAGGGAGACGGTGAAACTAGACAAGAAAACTTGCATGAACTATATTGCCAAACCATTACTTTTACTTAAAATATGTAATTAAATCACTTCAAAATTCTGCATCAAAAAAAATCACTAAGGCCCAACAAACTGTCCTCCAAAATCACTTCTTACTGTGTGTGACAAAAAGACTTACTGGTTTCATCTTTCACCTAAACCTAATGTGTAGCTTCAAATTTAAGTTAAAACCAAATTCAGATTTCAGATAGAGAAATCAGTACCATGGAAAGGGATTTAGAAATCCAAGTAGCACAATGTGGGAAAACATTTCATAAACAAGAGATATGAAACAAATGACACACAAATTTCACACCACTCTCCCCATAATCAGTGGTAGATAGGCCTTTGTGTCACCCTATTTTTTCCTCAGGAAATCTGAAGTTGGGTGTTCTTCCCAAATGCTGCTTTCTCATCCCAGGACTGAGACACAAGGATGAATCTGGAGCCAGGCAAAACCACTTGTGTGCTGGCTGGTGAAGCTGTTCCATCAGGTGAAGTTCAAGAAACATGCCTCTCCCTAAGGCAGACACCCCCAACTCCACAGCCCCATCTCCCCCACCAAGAGAAATAAAGCCCAACCCCCTTGCATAAGACAACCCACTTGGATAAGGAACACAACCGTATCATGTTCTGCACAACTGATTTCACATGTCATATGTGCATAAGATATTCAGTTCCTATTTAAAAATCTATTGGCAGCCTAAAATGATGAGGCTACAACAGCTTTTAATAAACCACAACTACTGGCTTAGCGAGTATGGCCACGCAGGGGAAGTTACCTCAAATTCAAATTTAGAACTGCCAAAATTTGTCCTCTGTTTCTGCCAGAAGTTGTCTGGCTTGATGATGAGGGCGACGTGGATGCAGCAGGGGAAGGACTCCTGCAGAATCTTCAGCAGGGGCTTGATTGAGTCCCACTTGGACCCACGCATGTCCACGATCACTGTGAAGCCTCGCTTGCATACCTCCTCACTGCGGAGCAAGAACACACAGGCTGAGGACAGGCTCTGTCCACCAGAGTCCCAGGGAGGGTGGGACTCCACTCCCCTCCCCAGCCTGACATGTGGGAAGGAGCACAGACACCCCTGACATTGAGAAGCAGACAGCCAGAGGCTCCTGCCAGCTCTGCTTCAACCCCCACTCCCTCATGCCATAAAGGAACAGAACTGGGCTGGGAATAGAAGCATTCAAGAACACAGATGTATCTAAACAGGGCTGAACTTCAAAAGGCTTTATAATTTTAATTCTGTTTTTATGGTTTTTGTACCCTGTCCTGGGCAAAATGATATCCACTGTGCCCATTTCTCTGCTCTCTGGGGTATTGCCTGAATGAACATTCTTGCCCATAGGTACCAAGGGGAAAGGTCTCTGGGGAACACTGGAGCACTGAGCCCCTGGGGGAGGCAGAGCCCATGTGAGGACAGCCGTTACCCCAGGATTCCCAGAAACACAAGCTCTGAAAACGACCCCCCCCCTTATGAAGCTGACATGGTAAGAGTTTTCCAATGTCCTATTTTGTTCCCTTTATCGCGCCCTTGGCTCTTATGCTATTTCAGTAAGTCTCCAAGGGCAGTCTAGCTACACTAGGAGCTCTCATGGGAGCTCTTTGGGGGCAAATCTAGTCTCAGAGTGGTACAAAGACTGGATTGACCTTTTTAACTTAGTTATACTGATGCACAAGCAATGACTGGCCCTTGGCACAAATTAAGATGGTGTTAGGAGGCTTTGTATTCTTCTCTTCATGTCTAATCCTATTAACATTCAACCTCTGTATATATGGAAAGTACATGCAAGGCACTTTGGCAAAAAAAAAAAAAAAAATATATATATATATATATATACACACAACAAGAGTCAAGACGTTCTTAAATACAGTCTTACTAGGTGGTAACATCAACAATACAGGTGGACGTTTTGTGCTGGCTGTCAAACAGGCCCTGCAGCTAAGGAACAACTGTCACCTGCACTGTTATGGTGGGCTCCAACAGTCCAGGCTGTTGATGCCAGCGCCAGACACTAACCAGGTGTGAATGCCTGCAAGGTCTCTGGAAATAAACTTAGGATCTTATGAGTACTCAATGAGAATGTGAAGTTTTCACTTAGTGTGAACACATTGCCACAATGGGTGAGACATTTGACACTTTTCTCCTTCAGGAAATCATCCTGAAAAATCAGCTTCCACTAAAAACCCAGAACACTTCTCTCAAAAAGAAAAGAAAGAAGGAAGGGAGGGAGGGAAAAAGAGTGTGAAGGAAGTATCATTATATTCTTAGAATTATATTTATGTACTTCATTAAATCTTTATATTAATACCACATTTTAAAAACCCAGAACATTAATTATAATCACTAAGTAATATTAGAAAGAAAAATAAAGTCAAAATTAAAACCAGTATCATGTTTTCTTGACTTAGTATTTTCTCTTAAAAAGTCAAGTCAAAATTAAAACCAATTTTTATGTTTGCTCCCTACTATTCCTCCCACTTTTCTCACATATCCCATTCTCTTCCTTATCTTGAGTCCCAACATCAGAGTAGGTGGCATTCCAAGTTTCACTGATATAAAGTGACATTGACATCAATATGAGAAGGGGCATTACATAAAGATCCCAAAATCTCTGTGGCATAAACCCCTACCAGATAAGCAGCTCACAGGGATAGGAACATGGTGCTAAGGCCATGGAGGGAAAACCAACTGATGCAGCAGCCCAGCTTACCACTCAAAAGTGGAAAACTAACTTCTGACTACCTCCATATGAATGCAAAACTGAAAATGAGCTAACATTTGGCCCAAATGTGCCACACTTTGTGCTACTACATCTCCCCATCCCAAGAAGGTCCTAGACCACAAACCAGGTAACATCACAGGCAGGGACATCCTTTGTTTGCCGTCCTCCTTCACAAACCTAGAGTCAACAGGGATGACATGTCTTCTAAAGTCTCTCAAATCCTGGAAATTAAGTATTCTGGACTTTCTTGGGCTCTAATGGGGTTTGTGACCCTGCAAGAGTCTACTCCACAGAAACTCCAGGGCTGCAAACATGCACCTTCTACTCCAGACCCAGACATTCTGCCACCCTATACCACAGCCACACTATAAAACTGAAGCACTGTGTTTTGTTTGTTTTATTAGTCACTGTATGGTAGCATGCACTTTCAGCATCAGTCTTCACCACATCAAGACAAAATTCCCATGTTTTCCTCCACAAACTACAAAGACCCCCTGCTTTAAAAGGGGCTTAAAAGAGATCCCAGATGACCCCAGGCTTAACAACATGAATGAGAGGTAAAGCAACAAAACCAAAAAAATGTGCTTGGTTCCCGTGGTTTACAGGAGGATTAACTAATTCTTCCTCCAGGATCAAACTGTCACCGCCCAGTAAGGAAAACAGCACATGCGCTGGGCTGCGAGTGCACAGCCTTTCAGCCATCTGTCTTCATCAAGCTAAAAGCCATCACTATGAACAGAGCAGGGACTTACAAACAGCCCTGAAGCTGGCTCCTTTTTGTGAGTAGCTAATGAACATGTTCAGCTGCCTACAGGAGAAGGCCTCCAAGCCTCTACTCTACCTGGAAGACAGGAAGGAAACAGGGTGCCTCTTTGGAAAATGTGACTGACTGCCCGGCTATTTTAGTTGTATAAACTAAGAACCTCATGTCATTGGTGAGATCAAGAAAATCTACATAAAACTGAAATCCTCTTCTCTACACAGTCTCCAATAAAGAGGAAGTCTACTGTCCTGAGTTCCTGAATGAAGAAAGTACCTTCGGGGCCGGAATTGTGGCGCAGTGGGTTAATGCCCTGGCCAGAAGCACCGGCATCCTGTATGGGCAACGGTTCTAGTCCCGGCTGCTCCTCTTCCGATCCAGCTCTCTACTATGGCCTGGGATAGCAGTGAAAGACGGCTCAAGTCCTTGGGCCCCTGCACCCTCGTGGGAGACCCGGAAGAAGCTCCAGGCTCCTGGCTTTGGATCAGTGCAGTTCCGGCCGCTGCGGCCACTGGGGAAAGAACCATCGATGGAAGGCCTCTCTCTCTTTCTGCCTCTCCTCTCTCTGTGTAAATCTGACTTTCAAATAAAAATAAATAAATCTTAAAAAAAAAAAAAAGTACCTTTCTATGGCAATGTTCATGAATCAACTAGAAACCTCACATTATTTCATTAGTGACAATAGCCTCAGAGTGGTTTATTCAGTTAGCTACTACTATAAATCATTCTAAAGAAGGCAACATGTTTTAGAACATAATTAGCATAAAATATAATCCAAGCAGATAGAGTAGTAACTACCTAAAGACATTTCAAGCCTTGCTGTTTCCATCACAGCAGGAATTCCAATGATAGCATCAAAAACTGCTGCCATGACTTGTTTCTGCTAAACAGAGAATAGAATGTTTCTTTGCAAATTAAGCCAATGGATTAATCACCCTATTCCTCCAGCTGTTCATGTGCATGTTTGTTTTTTAAAAAGGAAGGGGGAGGTGACCCAAGCTTAATACCTAAACTACTCATAGCTATTCAGGTCTCACTATGTTCAACCATGAGAGGCACAGACAGTCGGCAGGGCATGTACAAGAAAACAGGGAAACCTACCTCTAGAAAGCATGCACAAGGAAGCAACTGAAGGAAAGGAGAAGAATGAACAGAAAGAAGGAAACTACTGTATGCCTTCTGAGATGAGCAGAAGCACATAAATAACCTCACTCAATATTCTCAAGGATACCACAATGCACAGATTATCATCACATTTCATAGACCAGAAAACCAATAAAGGTAATTAACTCATTCCAGGTCCCAGATAATCTGACTCTGAGCCCCATGCTCCCATAGCACACTTTTGTTTGGTAGCAAATGGAATGCAGAGCCCTGTGACCACTTGGCTGTGGGACAGCCAGAGGGCAACCTTCAAATCTGGAAAGGAGGTAGAAGGTCCGGAGTAATGGACAGATAAAAAGATCTCACAGACCCCCAGGTCATAAATCCCACTGGGAAGCTGGGTTTATACTACTCTGAAACCACAACAAGCAATCTGATTCACAAATTACACACAAACAGAGCTTGTCCAAAAACACACCACACACCATTAACTGGCTGCTGCTGTTTCTGACCCTATCATTTGACTAAAACCAAACAGCACAGGTCTGCTGAGGGCTGCCTGGAGAATGCGAACCTGCAGGACCATGGGTGGGCAGCAAGGGGACTCATTTTATCTCTACTTCTCTCTGAACCCCCATGAAACCGTCTCCATTACCATTTAGCCAATGCATCATTTGCAACTTAACTCCACCTCTCTCACTTGCTCATGAACCAAGGACAAGCAAACCGGCATCTGAAACTGTAAATACAAAAGCAAGTCTAGGTAACGAGATGAAGTGACTGTTCAGTCAATGAAGGAACATCCTACATACTTGAGTGTTTATGAGCAAACTTTTATCTTGGGATTTGTTATAAAATATTCCAGGGGAAAATGAGAGAAAAACAAGACTGGCAGAATCTGACCAATGCTGAGGCTGGGCAAGCACTGTTTCAAAAACAGAAGGCAAGCTCTCACAGTTACATGTGTATATAGTATTCTAAATTTTTTTTTAAGTCACCTGAATACCAAATTCATTTTTTTAAAATCAAACTATATGACAAATATCAGTTCAGCTGGCAGGGATTTTTTAAATTTTTACATTGTCCTATGTATTTCCCTATTTCTTTTTCCATCATCAGCACAGAATGTGACACACCCAAACTTGGTAAGCAGTAACCATAAAAGAGACTGCTATTCATAAAGGCTGGTGAGTGCTTAAAAAAAAACCTTCTCAATTCCTTTCTAAATCTATGGTTCCAATAGTTCAGCAGCCCAAGAAAACACCAGAATCAGAGGAAAAGGCAAACTTCCTTCCTTGTAAAGGATATCCTCACAGAAAAATCCAGGGATACCTCAGCAGGTCAAAGCAGCCAGAACAAAAGCTGATCTTCCAGTTTCAGTTCACAATTGATCATAATGATAGGTCTAAGAGTCAAAGGGATCACATAAATAAGACTAGTGTCTGAAAATACTAACTGATAGAATTAAAAAGGAGAGAACGATCCAACATGGGAAGCGGGATACACAGCAGACTCATAGAATGGCAGATGTCCTAAACAGCACTCTGACCTCAGAATCAGCCCTTAAGGCATTCCGATCTGGCTGAAGAGCCCATGAGGGTATTTTAAGGCATGGAAAGCCATGACGCTCTGGGGGAAAAAAAAAAAACAAAAAAACAAAAAAAAAAAAAAAAAAAAAAAAAACACCTAAATGAAAGATCTCTGCGAGATCCCAGTGGAAAGAACGGGCCATCAAAGGAGGAGGTACCTTTCTCTGAAGGGAAGAGAGAACTTCCACTTTGACTATGACTTTGTCTAAATAAGATCGTGCCAAGGATGCACTGCTCCTCTCCTTGAGGTCTCTCTGGAAAATGAAACATTGCTTGATCTTGGTGTTCTTCAGCATTCACACTAAAAATCTCCCAGACTATCACTAATGTAGTCTCAAATTTGATGCCAGTGTGTAAGCCAATAAGGACCTCTGATGCCCCACCTACTTCATGCTACAAATCAAGAGAAACTCAGCACAGAGACAGTAATCTATTATCAAAAACAGTACCTCATGTCTGATCATTCAGTCCACTGTCTTTTATCAGAAATACCAGCAATTACTCTGCTTGATTTCTAACTTAGGCTTCACATCCTAAAATCCCAGCTTAGTGAGTATCTCAACTTCACCATTAACACACAAAGCGCTTCCCTACAAAACACCTGCCTTCTTGTCCCTGCACCCAGTATGTTTTAAACTAGACAATAAAATGGAAATAAGGACAAAGATCATAGTTGACTGCTTTGTTGGCTTGGAATGTAGGCTTCCATTCAGCTGTTTTCTAAAGAATACATTAGCACATCTCTTTAAGAAAAAAGTGACAAATCATAAGCAACACAGAACTTACCTAGGAATACAGGCTAGATATGAAATGAGTCTCCTGAGATCCTCCTGTCGTATTCTGTCATGATTGCTGCGTGCCGGGAATGTTAAGATGGGACCTCCACGTTTATCTCTACCACCTAAAATGAAAATATCGGGAACACACTAAGAAACAGGCAAGCTGGGACATGCCATCAGAAGTCTAGCACCATTGTCAACTCACTCTGCAGAAACCCCACTTAAACCAGCTACACAGTCAGGAAGGAAGGGCTATCCAAAGGCAAGAATTCTTTCATCTGAGATAGGGTGAGGTTATTTATCCCCCAAGGGATTCAAAGGAAATCTGAATTGTGCAAGCCACATGCCTTTTTCTTCCAACATGTTGGAATAAACTCTTCCATTTCATGTTTGGCGATAAAAAAATATATATATATAATATATATATATATATATAATTCCAGGTACACTGTGCTTTGTATACCGAGTTCTCAGTCTTTTCTTTTTCTTTTTCTTTTTCTTTTTTTTTTTTTTTTTTGACAGGCAGAGTTAGTGAGAGAGATAGAGAGAAAGGTTTTCCTTCCATTGGTTCACCCAACCAATGGCTGCTACAGCTGGCGCTGTGCTGATCTGAAGCCAGGAGCCTGGTCTCCCATGTGGGTGCAGGGGCCCAAGCACTTGGGCCATCCTCCACTGCCTTCCCAGGCCACAGCAGAGAGTTGGACTGGAAGAGGAGCAACCAGGAGAACCCGGTGCCCATATGGGATGCCGGCGCCAGCCCTGAGTTCTCAGTCTTAAGAGGAAAAAAAGAGTGTTTTTCAAACTTTACACATACATAAAGTGCTAATGAAGTCAGCCTGGGATCATTGAACACTTTTTGCAAAACTCACATTTATTACTGTCATCAGGACTCTCAGGAAAATACAGAAAGAAAATTTCACCTTTTCAAGTGGACATCTGAAGTACTTTTACAACTCTGACCATGTTACTTGGATCTCAGAATTCAAGCAATAGTATAAAGCTCAATTATCTTTTGTGCATGAAAAATTGTCAGGAAAGATAAAAACAGAAAAGCAAGCAACTAAAGAAACAAACAGGGCCAGTGGTGTGGCTCAGCAGTAAAAGCTGCTGTCTGCAGTGTTCAAGTTCCAGCTGCTCCACTTCGTTCCAGCTGTCTGCTATGGCCTGGGAAAGCAGTAGAAGGTGGTCCAAGTCACCTACATTCAAGACCCGGAAAAAGCTCCTGGCTCCTGGTTTCAGATCGGCACAGCTCTGGCGTGTCATTGTCGCCATCCGGGGAGTAAACCAGTGGATGGAAGACCTCTCTCTCTGCCTCTCTCTAACTTTGTCTTTCAAATAAATAAATAAATCTTTAAAAAAATTATTTCCTTTAGGAAAACAAAAAAAATGCAGGAAAGCTAGTAATTTAGAAACATATTTTACCAATACAGATTTTACAGTTTCCTACAATGACTGAGTACACCCTCACATTCTAAACAGTACTGAAACCTAAGTCTGATTGCAACTACTAAAAACATTCCATGAGTACTGGCCAGTTATACAATTTAGTCAAGTCTTAAATCGTTTGTAAATCCAGTAATTCAAGTATAAAATGGGAAAAGTCATAGGAACCAATAGATAGATACAGGTAGGTAGCATGTGCTCCACATTTACCTTATGATGTGGTCCTTACAACAACTCTTATGTTAATGAGCTTTACATTCCAGCTTATGTACAAAGACATGTAGCCTCTGAGAGCTAAAATAATGAAAAGGTACTTATGCCATATTCTCACAGCCAATCCTTTTGTCCGACAAGGACCAATGTAATCTTTCACACTAAGGTCTTGAGTTTGAGGTTTTTGTTTAAGTAACACAAATGTCTGAAAATTAAATAATGGGCTTTGAAGGCCTTTGTTGGAGGCAATGTTTCTCAATGAAAAGTACAATTAAAAATAATAATCAGTATTGCCATAATGGCTGTTAGATCAGCGCCAGTCGTCATCTTAAATATCTAGTGCTATTTTTAGGATAATGGAAATTATGCTAAATTATTCCATTTTTTTTAGAATACTATTTTCTCCAAGACAAACAATGGTTTCAATATTTCCCATTTTCCAAGATCTTTTATTCTAAGAGTCGATCTCTTTTATTAAAAAAAACCATAGATCAATACAAATTATAGACATATTATAGACACCTTGATTTCTTAAAAAACTATAGTATATGATTTTTGGATTAAAGCATTTCCCAGTTTTGGAAAAGACAAGACCAACATTTTTTCTGGACAACCATTCTGAAGAACAAATGTTTCTGAAATGCAACATCATGTTTGATTCCACAGGAAAAATGAAATGCCAATGAGCCATGTTAGACATCCTGCCCATGTGTATCTGATGTCAAACCCTAGCCTCACAGTGAGGCAGTTAAGATAGAAGTCAGCCCAGTTTCATAGATGGGAAACTCAGCATCTTGGTTTCCAAAATGCAAAGAAAAGGGCAGGAAATGCATTTCCTTACCTGCCAATGTTACAAGAAATCTAGGCATGTGACCTCTATCTTCTATACATATTCTATATATTCTATCTTCTATATCTATATTCTTTTAATTTATTTTTTGCCAGGCAGAGTTAGACAGTGAGAGACAGAGACAGAGAGAGAGTTATAGACAGTGAGAAAGAGACAGACAGAAAGGTCTTCCTTCCGTTGGTTCACTCCCCTTAATGGCCGCCATGGCCGGTGCTGCGCCAATCCGAAGCCAGGAGCTGGGTACTTCCTCTTGGTTTCCCATGTGGGTGCAGGGACCCAAACACTTGGGCCATCCTCCACTGCCCTCCCAGGCCACAGCAGAGAGCTGGACTGGAAAAGAAGCAACTGGGACTAGTACTCGGCGCCCCAACTGAGACTGGAACCCGGGGTGCCAGCGCTGCAGGCAGAGAATTAGCCAAGTGAGCCACAGTGCTGGCCCCTGTATCTATATTCTAATACAGCTCAGTAAAATTATCCCCTAGCCAAATGCTGCCTTGATGAAAAAGCAGGAAGAGGGATGAGCTAGCAGTTATGACATTAGTTAAGACAACATCCCAAATTAGAGTGCCTGGGATGGATATCTGCCTCTGGCTCCTGAGTCTAGCTTCCTGCTAATACAGAATTTGGGAGGCAGCAGTGATGGTGGGGGTACCTACTATCCATATGGGAGATCTGTACTGTGACCTGGTGCCCTGCTTTGGCCCTAGTCCAGCCCCATCTGTTGCAGGTACTTGTGGAGTGAGCCAGTGTGGGGAGGGTAAAGGTTGCTCTCTTCGGCCAGCACCGTGGCTCACTAGGCTAATCCTCTGCCTGCGGCGCCGGCACACCGGGTTCTAGTCCTGGTTGGGGCGCCGGTTCTGTCCCAGCTGCCCCTCTTCCAGTCCAGCTCTCTGCCGTGGCCCGGGAAGGCAGTGGAGGATGGCCCAAGTGCTTGGGCCCTGCACCCGCATGGGAGACCAGGAGGAAGCACCTGACTCCTGGCTTCGGATCAGCGCAACACCCCGGCTGTAGCGGCCATTTTGGGGGTGAACCAACGGAAGGAAGACCTTTTGCTCTGTCTCTCTCAATTCATATAAATATTGCATCACTTCTACATTCCCTCTTCAATAGCCCATTTTATTTCTCTAAAACACTTCTCAACAACTAGAAAATGATATAATTTATATATTCTTTTTGTGTGCCTGTTTCCTCTGCTTAGAAAGTAAGCTCTGTTAGAGCAGGCACTTTGGTTTCATTTGTTGATGTTAGTATATGAGGAGGTCCTCCAAAAATTCATGTAAAATGTCTATTTTGAAAAACTAATTTCAAAATGTTTTATACCAAAATAAACTTATGATTTCCTTCTTCCATGAATTCTTTGAAGTCCTCTTGTGCTCTCCCTCAATGCCAACTAGGAGACTGGTATGTAAAAGGCACTCAATATTTGCTGAATGCATTCTTCTTCCATAGTCCAAACATTAACTAAAATACCTACTATTATGTATTTGTTAACTTCAACATGGAAGTGCTTGATGAGTATTCTAATAAACCAGACACTGAATGAACTGAGGCTTATTTTGATAATAGAAAGAAGGCTGAAAAGGACCTACATTATGGCCACAAATGCCTATTTTGACATTGATGTCTTAAAACCAATTATCTCATTTCTCTTGGTAATTTTTTAAGATTTATTTGAAAGGTAGAAATGTATTCTCTCTCTCAGCAAAATGTCTGCAAGGACAGGGCTGGCCTAAGTCAAAGCCCAGAGCTAGGAGCTCTAATTGAGTCTCTCACATGAGTGGCAGGAACCCAACTACTTGAGCTGCCACCTGCTACCTCCCAGAAAGTACATCAACAGAAAGCTGAAATTGGAAGGGGAGCTGGGATTCAAACCCAGGCAGTCCCATATTGGAGGTGGGCATCGTTACTGCTGTGCCACCCCCATTTCCCTCCTCTTAAATAAATGGAAAGCTTCAGATGACTTTCTTGAGCCATGTGGCCCTGTCTGATCCAGTCACCTCTTTTTCTTTGAATGAATTAAGAACTCTACCTTTCTTCTAGTTAGAATGAACTTGCAGGAAGGCACTTTGAGGAGTACAATGAAGATTTTAATGCACCAATTCTACTTTTCTCTCTGTGGCCCCAGGGTCAGTGTGTGGAGTAAAGCACCACCAAGAACTATTCCTAACAACCCTTCAGGCACAGTCCATCTCCCACTGACCATGAAAAGCACCTCTTACGGATGAAAGCTCTGGAGAGAAATGATGCCTATTGTCTACTAAGAGTGCAATCAAATAATACAACTATGTCAGGAGGATGCCCACCAGCCTTCCACTCCAAGAGTAACCAAACACCTGGCCAGCCCATTCTTTCATGTGCTCTCCTCTTTGCCTGGTCCTGAGAACCAGAAATTGGCTCACAGAATGTTTCTCATGAAGATGCCAAAAGAACTCTTGATGGCCTGATGGGAAGGCCCCAGCAGGCCCTGCTTCTCAGTCTGGTGTCTCACACTGCGCTAGATGCTAAGGAGAACGTGAAAGATGGACAGAAAGTACCCTGTTCCCTTCCCACAAGGTGCAGCACTTGGCAAAATGGAAACAAAAAGAACTAAGGTTAAACAGCACTCTGGCCTCAGAATCAGCCCTAAAGCCATTCGGATCCGGCTGAAAAGCACATAGGCATGGAAAGCCAAGACACTCTGGCAAAAAAAAAAAGAAAAAAAAAAAAAAAACCCTAAATGAAAGATCTCTGTGAGTGAGATCCCAGTGGAAAGAACAGGTCTTCAAAGAAGGAGGTACCTTTCTCTGAAGGGAGGAGAGAACCTCCACTTTGACTATGACCTTGTCTAAACAAGATAAGAGTCGGAGAACTCAAAAGGCTTCCATAGCCTTGGAAACTCATGACTGGTGCATAGGGAGATTACTGATGCCATAAACAAGAGTGTCAATTTGTTAAGTCAACAACAGGAGTCACTGTGCACTTACTCCTCATGTAGGATCTCTGTCCTTAATGTGCTATACATTGAGATTTAATGCTATAACGAGTACTCAAACAGTATATTTCACTTTGTGTTTCTATGGGGGTGCAAACTGTTGAAATCTTTACTTAATGTATACTAAACTGATCTTCTGTAAAAAAAATAAATAAATAAATTAGCAATTCCCAACTTGACTCTCACTGGGATTAAACATGACAATAGGTCTGATCTGATTTCATCATCATTTAAAAAATCATCTATTATTTTTCACTTTATGTTTCTGTGTGGGAGCAAACTGTTGAAATCCTTAATGTATACTAAGCTGATCTTCTGTATGTAAAGATAATCGAAAATGAATCTTGATATGAATGGAAGGGGAGAGGGAGTGGGAAAGGGGAGGGTTGCGGGTGGGAGGGATGTTATGGGGGGGAAGCCATTGTAATCCATAAGCCATACTTTGGAAATTTATATTCATTAAATAAAAGTTAAAAAAAAAAAAGAACTAAGGTTAGCAGTCAGTTATGACAGGAAATCTCCATGTACCAAACCCCACCTTATTGTCCACAGCCTCAGTTATTAAGGGTGGGTTTTCATCTTGCTCCCTAAAATGCTACTATAAAAGAGGAACATAAATGTCCATCAACAGTGAACTGTGTTCTATTTACACAGCAGAGTAATACGCAACTTCATGAAAAGAAGCCAGGACTATGTGTGCTGAGGGCTACAACAGTCTCTGACATGAGCTCAACAAGGTTGAGAAAATGGTACGGAATACATTATGCCTCACAGAAGGGGGCATGAAAGTAGATGGGTAAGAGTTGGCTGGTAACCCAGCATCCTCAGAGAGGTTTATAAATGCCAGAACCATTTAACTGGTAGTTAAATACCTTAAATACCTTCTTGCACCAACATCTTCATTGGGAAGAGTTCAGAAAAAGTAGCAGATAGGAGAGACTACACTCATGTGTTCCTTGGCTAAACCCATAATGGTGCTGGACTCTGATCTCTTGCTCTATGGCCGAGGTCACTGGACAGTGGGCTGTTTTAAGCTGGATAATGTTACTGGTGAATACTTGATGTCCATGTATGGTTTTCCTCAGCAGTTCATTTATTACTTAGTACGGCTCTTGGGAGCAAGTCTTTCTAGATCTATTCAGCGATCCAGGGTTATTAGCCCAAAAACACAGATCCATGCAGCACTGGGCTTTCATGCCTCAGGGTCCTTCCAGACTTGGATGGGAGATGCTATTGGAATCAGTCTATGATTCTCTATGAGTCGTTGCATTGTCAATGTTGCCGAAAGGCTTCTGGAAAGGACCTCACAGTTCATTTGCTTTCCAGCTGATGAAGCCTCTGTGAAAGCTCTGAAGGATGAATTCTACCAGCTCGCAGGGATGCCAGGGGTAACAGGAGTAGTTGACTGTATCCATGTGGCAATCAAGGCACCCAATGCCGAAGACCTCTCCTACATGAACCACAATGATCTGCATTCTTTAAACTTGCTGATGGTGTGTGACATCAGAGGGGCACTGACGACCATGGAGATGAACTGGCCAGGCAGTCCACAGGACTAGGCTGGGCTGCAGCAGTCTTCTCTAATAGTCAGTTTGAAGCTGGGATGCAGAAAGATAGCTAGATTCCTGGTGACAGCTCCTTCTTTCTCTGCACCTGGCTCATGACCCCACTTCATATTCCTGAAACATCAGGCAAATATTGCTATAATATGGCCCATTCTACAACGCACATGGTTATCAAGAAAACCTTCTGATCCTGCTGCTCCCACTTCCACTGCCTGGATGGCCCCAAGAGGGCACTGCAGTACTTGCCAAAGAAGTCCAGTCATTTCATCTTGGCTTGTGTCCTCCACAACATCTCCCTAAAGCATGGGATGGACATTTGGTCCTCTGCAATGACAAAACCCATAGACCAGCCCTGTGCAGAAGAGCGTGAACACATGTGCTCCTGGACTTAGATGCTGACCGTATCCAAAAGGAGCTGATGCTTGCTCATTTTAGCTCATGTGCTAGAAGGTACAGAAGGGGGAAAAACTTTCCAGAAGGCATTGTGACAGATTTCCCCCACTCACCACCTGCACACAGTGCCATGACCTAACCTGACTGAGTACACAGATAGTTGTCATACACTGTCATTTAATCTGTGTTTTAAAGGGATTGGGTCTATCCCAAATATCGTGAGTCATTTGCAAATACATTAACTAAACTAAAACCAAGACAATGGTACCCTACTATCCAATGAACTCCACTCATCTGAAAGCTCACTGGTTGTAAGCATTTACAATTATGCCAGCAAAGTCAGAGAAAAGGGGAAAATAGAAAATAACCAAAATAGTTTTTTAGTTTCAAGTATCTAGATTTCAAATGAAAGCAGCATTTGTTACAATCTGAGTATATTTTAGTTTTTCTACTTTGTGGCATAATCTGAGGCAAGTATATGGAGTGAATTTAAGCTGGGAAGTCACTGGCTAGTAATCGGAGTTTGCAGCTTTGTGTTTTTTACTTTTTAAAAAAGTATTTATTTTGAGAAGCAGAGAGACACACAGAGAGAGCTCACATTTGCTGGTTCGCTTCCCGAATGCCTGCAAAAGCTTGGACTAGGCTGGGCTGAAGCTGGGAACTAGGAACTCAATAGTGGGTGGCAGGAACTCAATTACTTGGGCTACCACCACTGCCTCCAGGGTCCACGTTAGCTGAGTACTGGAATCAGGAGCCAGAGCTGGGATTTGAACCCAAGTTCTCTGATGTGGGATCAGACCAAATGCACACCCCAGGTTTCTGCTTTTGAGAGGCTGTTAAGAACAATCTGAAACCTCTATCTTTTGCCTGTCTGCAACAATTGGACTGCGACTTAGGAGGAACATCCGAACTCCAGTCCCATGTTTCCAAAACTGAGTCAGAGTTAGAGGTTAAATGGGCCAAAGAACCAACACAGCTTAAAAAAACAACTCAACTGAAATTTTACAGAGAGTATAAAGACCCCAACAGATTGATGGGCATAGGAAATTCTCCCAGGTTACATAGCTCACATCTAACCAGTGACTGGTCATTCTATTTTGAAATTCTTTGTATAAAAGGAGATTTATTGAATGAAGTAGGCACGTGGAAGTATTTAAAATGAGAGATAAAAGGAATGTGATTTCTGGGTTTGAAATTGATTCTGGAGTTAGATGTTGGATATCTTTTATTCAGTGATGGATGGAATTTCCCAGGAAATAAATAATTCATAGCCAAAAAAAAGCAGATAAATCAATCAACAGAGTTGCTCACCTTTTAAAAGCAAAAGAAATAAACCAGAAACTTTTTTTATTTATAATAAAGGTTTACTAAAGGAGAAGGAAGGCACAGGGTAGAGAACACAAGAATAGAAACTACTTTTTTAAACCATACCTTTTAATTTTAACCATATCTTTTAATTTTTTCTGTTACTATCCTAGAGTAGTGTGTTTTACTTAATACTGAAGCAAAATTAGGGAATTTTTTTTTTCTTAAAAACCTTAAAAATGTAGGGGCCAGCGCTGTGGTATAGCAGGTAAAGCTGCTGCCTGCAGTGCTGGCATCCCGTATGGGTGCTGGTTCATGTCCCAGCTGTTCCACTTCCCATCCAGCTCTCTGCTGTGGCCTGGGAAAGCAGTGGAAGATGGCCCAAGTGCTTGGGCCCCTGCACCCACATGGGAGACCCAGAAAAAGCTCCTAGCTCCTGGCTTCGGATCGGTGCAGCTCCAGCCGTTGCGGCCAACTGGGGAGTGAACCAGCGGATAGAAGACGCCTCCCTTCCTCTCTCTTTCTCTCTCTCTCTCTGTCTCTCTCTCTCTCTCTCTGCCTCTCCTTCTCTGTGTAACTCTGCCTTTCAAATAAATAAATAAATCTCAACAAAAAAAAAACCTTAAAAATGTAAAGCAACATGAAACCAATGAACCCGAGTTCCATATTGGTAGCATATCCACATGGAGAGAAATTGTTTCATGTGGCTTTAACATTTACTACTAAGACTGTATGACCCGAGTGAAGATATACACCCAGATGTCCTCTCAAAAAAACCACACACATTTGTATCTATATAAATTATATTTTATAACTATACCATGATAATAACATTAATATTCCAAGTTAATAATTACATTGCGAAGAATAGAAATTAAGATTTGTAGCTTAAGGAAAAAGATAAAATATAAAACCAAAGATTTACAATAAAATAGCTATAAATTCTAAATTTGAACTGTAAATTTTAGATGAAGTCCTGGTATCAGTTCTCATTTAAAAAAGTGTATGGGGCCAGCGTTGTGGCAAAGTGGATAAAGCTGCAGTCTGTGATGCCAGCATCTTACATGGGCAATGACTGATATTTCAGCTGTTCCACTTCTGATTCAGCTTCCTAAGAGTGGCCTAGGGAAAAGCAGGGAAGATGGCCCAAGCATTTGGCCCCTGCCACCCATGTGAGAGACCTAGATGAAGCCCCTGGCTCCTGGCTGTGGCCTGCCTCTGCTCTGGCCATTACAGCCAACTGTGGAATGAACAAGCAAATAGAAGATCCCTCTAACTGTCACTTTCAAATAAATAAATAAATCTTACATACACACACACACACACACACACACATCATATAACACCAACAGAAAAGTACTTCAAAAAGTCTTATGGAAAAATGAAATTAAAAAGTAAACTATTTTGGTGCAAAATTCTTGAAACCTATAATGTTTGCAGAATACACATTTTCTTTATATGCATGGATTTCAAAACTTTTTGTATAATAAACTTGTCTTTTAATTCCATTTCTCACAGATTTTTTTGAAGTTTCCTCTTATACATACTGTCAATCTGCCCACTGCAGAGGCACAGAAACAATGTGCATCCCTAGCAACCTGCACCATTTCTCATTCAAAAGAACCAGGTCTCTTTAGAGCAGGGCTGGGGAACATCCAGCCTCCAGGCCATATAAGGCCCACAAAATCATCTGGTCTGGTCCCACCAGGGAAACCACAGGCAGTCCTTGAAATTCAATAAATCTACAGCCAGATAATTTTTTAAGTTGATAATTTTATATCGCCTACAAATGATATTATAAATATCCAAACAGCCTATGGCAGAAAAAAAGTTCCTCACTTTTTTTTTTTACAGAAATGCTGGTTTCAGATAGGGAGCAGGACACATAAACTATAGTCCTGAAATATTTTGTCACAACAGCAAACAAGGAAGTTGGATTACTATGGTGCCCCAAAGGACTCAGGAACCAATTTGAAGAAGTGTTCATTGGCCAGAGATCAGAAAAATCTTAATCTCCAAAGAGAAAAAAGTGTGCAATGAATCAAAACACTTTAGATATATTTAAAAGCATGAGTTTTAAATGATATATTAAAAAAAAAACTTAGTGGTCACTTTTCACTGGTCTGTAAAGGATAAGAGTACATCAGTTATCTTGCTTTGCCTACACTAACCGTATTCTCAGAGTAACTAAGGAAGTGAGAAGGGGGCATTTTTCTCCATCAAATACCCAAGTCAATAAATGACAGAAAAAGGATATAAATAGATTATCACCATTTTACAGCCCTAATAAAATACCAGATCTGAGCAATGACCATGAGTAACTGCTTCATGTGGTAAAAAAAGACAGCCAGACTCTCCCAGTAACACTCCCCGCCAGAGGCAAAAAACACTGCCCATTCATACTCTACCCCATTCCCTGGAAGTTAAGCCCAGTCTGATCAAACTTTAAGAGTGTTCAGGAGCTACTCAGTGCATGTTAAATGACCACCCAGGGACATAAACAGTAAAAATCAGAACATAGGGTAATCTACAGAAAATAATTGGCTTCCTCATCTAACAACAGCAAGGAGGAAGAGTCGACTGTAAAGCTGTATAGTTCTGCATACATTCTTACAGACTTCTTTTTAAAAAAAATATTTATTTATTTATTTGAAAGGCAGAGTTACAGAGACGCAGAGGCAGAGAGAAAGAGGGAGGTCTTCCATCCTCTGGTTCACTCCCCAGATAGCCACAACAGCTGCAGCTGCACTGATCCAAAGCTAGGAGCTTCGTCTGGGTCTCCCACATGCATGCAGGGGCCCAACAACTTGGGTCATCTTCCACTGCTTTCCCAGGCCATAGCAGAGAGCTGGATTGGAAGTGGAGCTGGCGGGACTCGAACCGGCGCCCATATGGGATGCCAGTATTGCAGATGGCTGCCTCACCTGCTACACCACAGCGCCAGCCCCAAACTTACTTCTAAGTGTGCAGATTAAAAACTTTCCATGGGACCCTAAATCCCATTAAGCTTGGTGGTAAAAATGCCATCTTAAGTGTTAAAGTGAATATATAGATAGGATTAAGTGTTAAAGTGATGATATAAATAGGATCAAGCGTCTGGTAATAATAATATATAGAATTTAAAAGGAGACAATGTTCTAACCTGGGAAACAGTCCACACAGCAGACTTACAGAATGACAATCACTTTAAGTAGCACTCTGACCTCAGAATCCTTTAAGTCTCCCTGGTCTGGCTGAAAAGCCCATGAGCGCATTTCAGGCATGGAAAGCCAAGACACTGCAGCAAAAAAAATGTCCTACATGAAAGATCTCTGTGAGTGAGACCCCAGTGGAAGGAAGTGGCCATCAAAGAAGGATGTACTTTTCTCTGAAGGGAAGAGAGAACTACCACTTTGCTTACGGCCTTGTCTAAATACTGATGGAGTTTGTGGATTCAAAAGGCTTCCATTGCCTAGGCAGCTCATGTCAAGAGCCTTGGAAGACCACTGACATCATACATAAGAGTGTTAATTGTTAAATTAACAAGAGTCACTGTGCACTAATTTCCCATGCAGGACCTCTGTCCTTAATGAGTAGTATTATGAGAGTTAACTGTACAACTTGTTCTCAAATAAGTGGGGTATGTATGTATGTGTGTAAAATGTTGAAATCTTTGCTTAGTATAGAGTTGGTCTTCTATGCACAAAGTTATTGAAAATGAATCTTAATGGAAAATGGGACTGGGAAAGGGAGAGGGAGGGAGGAAGAAAGGTGGAAGTATGGATGACAGGGTGGGTATGGTGGGAAGAATAACTATATTCCTAAAGTTGTACTTATGAAATTTGTATTCATTAAATAAAAGGTTTCTTTGGGGAAAAAAGAGACTTATCAACCATCTCAATCAAGTGCAATGATAACCTGTTTTTAAAAAAAGAGAGAGCTAAGTAGTGAAATGTGAATATTGACTGGCTTTTTATGATATTAAAGAGCCACTACACAATATCTTGGTACTGTTAATGGTATTGTGAGTTTTTTTTTAAATCTTTTTGAGATATATTCCAAATACTTATAAAAGAAATGGCATAGGATCTGGAATTTACTTCAAAATTATCCAGAGCAAAGAAGAGTAAGCAGGAGGGTAGAAGAACCAAGACTTCTAAAGTGAGCTAGGGCTAAGGAAATCCTCACAATGCTCTCTTTCCTTCTGCATGCTCAAATGTGCCTCCAAAAACTGTTTCCCAAAAATGACAGTGTTCTGAATTCTGGTGGTTGTTTTGGAGTTCTGTCTGACCCAAACCTTTGTAGCATAGGACCACATGTAGTAGTGGACATTATATACAACTGCTATTGAATGCAAACCTCAGGACACTTGTATTACTGACCCTCTTAGCCCATTCATGCTGCCGTAACAGGATACCACAGATTGGATAATGTATTTGCCATGGTGCTGGAGGCTGGAAGCGCAAGGTCAAGGCACTGGCAGGCTCCATTCCCTAGGGAGGCTTGCATCCTCCAGAGAGAAGACAAGAATGCAGTGTCCTTCTCACACGGAAGAAAGGGCAGTGTGAAGCTCCTTTAAAGCAGCTTAATGCCCTTCACAATAGAAGAGCCCTCATCACCCAACCACCCCTTAACAGCTCCAATCCTCACCACCATCCCAGAGGTTCACACAGGAGAAGACACATTCAAACCATAGCATCCTCTGGCTTCAATCATGGCGTCAGAGGTGCCATCTAACCTCATCCAATGCATACTAAATGGAAGAATTAGTCTGTTGTTATCTTAACTGCAAAGATTACTTTTTAAAATACCTAGAGGTGGAACAAAGGATTAGTAATATTAAATTGAAGCAATTCTGTTTTTTTAAGACATCTTCACCTAACAGATATCTCTTAGAATCACGAATCTTTTGATCTGCTATTCCACTCAGATTTAATTACTACAAGCCATTCCCATGGAGAGCTTTCTAAAGGTACCCCAGTGTTCTCTAAATGAGGTCAGAGCAGAAAGCGCATTAGTGGTTTCCTGGGCTGGGGGAAGGGGGAGCAGGTATGGGGTTCTCTGACAGGTAATGAAGCATTCTGGAATTAGGAGTGATGGCTGTGCAACCTTGTAAATATGCTAAAATCCACTCAGTCAACACATTCTGCAAAGGCAGATTCTATGTTATGTGAATTATATCTTAATAATAAAGACAAAGAAAAATGGAGTCAGAGGTTAAAAATTACCTCTCAAAAAAAAACCAAATAATGAATTTCTTCATAACTTTTTTCAAAAAAAAACCCATGTAATCAATTTCTTCTTAATTTTATGTTTTTTCCCTCCTTTTCCATTCCTAATGAAGACAACAATAAGCCTAAGATAATCAGTAATGAGCTCATGCTAATTCAGCTTGCCAATTCTGGTGGTAAATGAGGCAAGAGAACAGAAGTGTGGCAGCATCTACTCACATCACATGGCCAATACAGCTGGTGGAATACTACTATTACTAGTATTTTAAAACAGTTGCATTTTAATTTGCAGCAACTGAAAAACTTCCCTTCCCATCAAAGGTATCCAACTCTAATTAACTCTGCAAAATTTAAGGTTTTTAAAAGATGTATGAAAAACTGTGAAAGACTGATTTTATTTCTCTGGTTAGTTAGGATGTAGAGAGTTTTAGTTGTGACAGATTAAAATATTATTGCTAATAAAGCCTGTATTACTGCCTAATAAAAGAATGGACACAAATAAAAAATAGCAAATTTAACCTTCACTTCTCTTTATGTGTTCTTCTACAAGTGCTCACATTAAGAAATAGAACAAGAGGTTTAGAAACACAAGAGGAAATGGAAGGAATGGTGCTCTCATCACAGACCCAACATTAAAATAAAAACTGATAAACAGGACCGGCGCTGTGACAGCTCCTGCAATGCCAGCATCCCATATGGGCGCCAGTTGAAGACTGGCTGCTCCACTTCTGATCCAGCTCTCTGCTATGGCCTGGGAAAGCAGTGGAAGATGGCCAAAGTCCTTGGACCCCTGCACCCGCATGGGAGACCCAGAAGAAGCTCCTGGCTCCTGGCTTTGGATCAGCACAGCTCCAGCCATTGTGGCCAGTTGGGGAGTCAATCAGCGGATGGAAGACCTCTCTCTTTTTCTCTCTCCCTTTCTCTTACTCTGCCTCTCCTCTCTGTGTAACTCTTTCAAATAAATAAATAAATCTTTTTTTTAAAAATTGATAAACATGTGGAATCAGCATTTTTTAAGCCTTCCTTACAGAAAATTCTAATATGTAAAAGTAGAGCTTTCTAATGATATTAACTTTAAATTTATCATAAACCATGAAATCAGGAGTTCACAATATTGACACAAGTCCATATTACACAGTTTGCGAGTAAATGATTACAAAACAACAAATAAATGTACTTTTAAAACTCAGTGTATCAGGCTGAAGCTGTGGCGTACTGGGTAAAGCCACACCTACAGTGCTGGCATCTGATGTGAGTGCCAGTTCTGAGTTCTGGCTGCTCCACTTATAATCTAGCTTTCTGCTGTGGCCTGGGAAAGCAGTAGAAGATGGCCCAAGTCTTGGTGCCCCTGCACCCATGTGGGAGACCCGGAGGAGGCTCCAGGCTCCCAGCTTCAGATGGGCCCAGCTCTGGCCATTGTGGCCATTTGGTGAGTGGATCAGCAGATGGAATATCTGTCTCTCTCTGCTTCTGCCTCTCTGTACTCTGTCTTTCAAATAAATAAATCTTAAAACAAAAAACAACTCAGTATGTTATAAGGCAGGAGGTTATTTATTTTTTTAATCTTTACCATGCATTTCCAATAATTTAAAGCACTTTCTTCTTATCATGTACTTCTTAGACTCTTCTATTATACTAGTTACCTTCCAAATGTGTGGCAAATTAGATTTACTTCTGCAAATTCATCAAATATTATTTGCTAGGGGCCAAGAAACACTGCTGGACAAGAAGCATATCAAGATTAGCAAAACACCTAGGAAACGACATCCTAAATATATACCAGTAACCCATGCCCAAAGGACATATAAAACATATAAAAGCAGCTAACAGTGTTACAAATTAAGATGAAATGTGTTCAAGAGGATGCGTCAGATCAGTAATATTATGCCCGCCTGAGAGAGATAAAAATTTATCAAGGGAAACACATCTAGGAAGACTGTCTAAAAGCATGGGGCAATCTATAGATTTACTTCCTGCTAAAACACAGCGGAAAGTTCTGTAAACCTTTGTTTTGGAATCAGTGGACTCATGCCCAAAAGGTGTCATTAATACCAGTAGCTGTGTGTGCTTGTGCACTTGTGGGTGGGAGTTCTAAAGGAGGGAGCCGAAAGTGAGGCCTAAACCCAAGTGCCTGTGCACAGAGGAGGAGTAGGTAGGTAGGTGCCCCACAGCCCATGGCTACCTGTGTCTGTGCTGCAAAGGAACAGGGTCCACGCGTGGGTTTTACAAGGAAGTAAGGACTCAGCTTTGTTGCTACCTCTGGGACTTTATGGTTCATGCATTGGTTCTGGTAACCCCAGGACCAGACAGCCCCTAAGCAGGGGCTTACTCAAAGGTAAGCAGGCTTCTTCCCCTCCCCAGAGAGGAGGCAACAGGAACTACAGGACAAGAGGCAGGGCACAATCATATTCGGTCATATGTTCACCATCTTTGCTTAAGATGATTGAATTCTAAAAGCCAATTGTTTTACTTAACTCATTAGTGCAAAATAGCTAAATGCTGAATGAGTGACACATTTTCATCACCAAATCTACCTAACTTATGACTAGACACCAACTTGTCAGGAAAATGCCATAACAATAAAGCAGGTAAAATCTAATGAAATGTTCTATGTGGTGGCAGAGGAGCTGGTATAGTATGTCAAACTCTGACACTGTGTCGCAGCAGGAAGATAAAGCAGATTAGAAAGTTTACCTGAAAGGTATGCAACTTTTTCCTTCAGAATTGGCAACACATCCATAGCTTTCATTTCATCATTTTTTCGAAACCCTGAAAAATATAAGGAGAAAATAAAATTACTGAGTTGCTTGAGTGACACTGGATTTCTTAACCATTCTATCAGATGCCAACACACCAACTTTCTTCACACCCATTCAGTCAGCTTAAATGACTGACTCACCACATGAAAACGTTAAGAGCTTATGAAGAACAGTCTCTCATCACAGAACTCTTTTATTTTAGTGCTGAGTGATGAGGTATGCACAAACGCAAAGCCTGGTGTCCCCAAAAGGCTCCCAGCCATTTCTAGCCACAAAGATTCATTCTCAACAAAACAGGATATGAAATCAGTCCAGATCATTTACCAAATCTTCATTTTAATCTTGCAGATTAATTTAGACACTGGCAAAGAAAACGGCAACACTGCTTTGTGAAAACTGCTATTTGTGGCACATTAAACCCTCTAGGGGGAGCTCAATGCCTCCTCCTATCAGCCTTCAGAGTGTGGTTAAAAATAAGCAGAAGTTGAGTACAGGGAAGGGATTATAAATAGCCAGCGACTGGCCACCACTCTCTTTGGATCTCTCCTTCTAGGCTTTCTGGGTCAAGCCCCCAGGAGGAATATCATTGCTGATGTGGTAAGACAGTCGGGTATTGCTCCACCTTCCACGGTGGCCAAGGACCTGTTCTTACCAAATACCAAACTCTCCCCAAGCCCCACAATATCTCAGAAGACCAAGCAGGACTACAGTGGGAAAGAAAGCATGCAGCAGGCAATTTTGGCCAAGTCAATGTCCACCTATGCACACAGAATTCTTGCAGCCCAATCAAGTTCTGTCCAGTTCACCAAGCTAATTATCTATAAGGGAATCTGGGTTCAAAAATGTTCATACTCATAATTAAGTGACAATATTTCTCTTGAAGGCCTCTAACAGAGATGCAGGGACACTCATCCAAACTATTGTCAGCAGAACAAACTCTAGAGAAAAAAATAAATGACTACTTCCCTATCCCCATTCTTCTGGTTTTTTTGTTTTTGTTTTATTTTTCCCAAAATAGTATAAGAAAAGCATCCTAACTGTGAGCTTGGTAACACAACAAATTCAACAAATAAACTCAGAGTGAGAAAGTAAGAAAAGTACTGAAAGTAAACCAGTGGTCATCTACTCCTGGTGTCACTAAGCAGTTTCCCCTGCACCAGCCTCACCCCAGATAACACAATGACCCTCTCAAAGCACTGGAAAGTGACCAAAAGCAAGGAGACAGTCCTGGAAAAAGGAAATAATACTGGGTATACTTGCTGTTGTTAGGGCTGTAGGCTGAGGTTAACAACATGGAGTTGTTGAAAAAGCAAGACACACTCAAGGCTACCTCAACAGCTGAAACGGAGAGGAGAAATCTTGGAAATGAAAAAGAGACTCATATTTTGTGTATCACCTTGGCCCAAATCTCTGCTATCCCCCAAGCCTGAAAATGCACGGCAAGCTCCAGCAGCCGGGCTAATGGATTAACCATCTGAACCAAGATTCTAGTTGCTGCTCATACCACAGAGTTTGTAGTTTGGGATCAGTAGTTGTCTGCTAAAGCAAACAAATAAACAGTAAAATCAATACCTCTGGGAAGAATATAACAGAATCCAATCTCTATGTCATATCATTCATAGAAGCAAAGAATTAGTGAGGTAATGGTGTGATTTAAGTAAATCTTTCCTTTATGTGTACAAAGAACCCAGTTTAATGAGATTTAACTATGACGCTGACAATTATCACAGACTTTGCAGCAAAACACATTCTGTTGAAGGCCCTGAGGTTCTGCAGTGCTGAGTGGCAGTGCCTTGTCAGGTTACAGATGCACTCGAGAAAGCTCAGATCACCAGGCCACTTCCTTTCCAATGCACCATGCTTTGCACTGGCAACCCACCAAGCTTTGAAATCAGTAGCTATTTATAAAAGGCCAAACGTCTGAGCCAGGAATTCTGCAATTTCATCCTCAAGTTCCTTCAAAACTCTTGAATGGAGGCAATCCAGTCTCACCAATTCACCGTCAGTCATGATAATTCACTGGATGTGCCTACAAAGACTGAGTCCATGCTGATTTCATCTGAGATGAATGGCACTTGTTAAATGCAGAGGAAAAATGCTCCTCAGAGGCCCTCAAAGACCCATAAACGCCTATAGGGGCTATGGCATGACAGGTTAAGCTGCCACCTGCAACACAGGCATCCTATTTGGGCACCGAGTTGAGTTCTGGCTGCTTCACTCCCAATCCAGCTCCCTTCCAATGCACTGGGAAGGTAGAAGATAGCCCAAATCCTTGGGTTCCTATACGCGTGTGGGATATCCAGATGAGGTTCTTGGCTTCTGGCTTCGGCCTGGCCACTGCAGTCATTTGGGGAGTGAGCTGGTTTATGATAGATCTCTCTCTCTTTGTAACTCTTTCAAATAAATAAGATAAATCTAAAATAAAATAAAAAGAAATACCTATAAAACAAGGCATATTATGGAAATTTTATTTATTTATTTGGGAAGAGAGTGAACTTTCATATATGGTTTAGTACCTAAATGGCCACAATAGATGGGGCTGTGCTGGGGCCGATGCTAAGAGACAGGAACACGATATAATCACTGAGGAAAATAGCAGAAAACCAATTACTTGAGCTATCACAACTGCCTCTCAGGGTGCACATTAGCAGGAAGCTAGAGTCAGAAACTGGGCATGGAATCAAACCCAAGTACTCTGATGTAAGAATCAGGTGTCTTAACTTCTAGGTTAAGCACTCACTCCTGGAGCTGGCATTGTGGCATAGTGGGTCAAGCCTCTACTACACTAGCATTCCACATAGGGGCTAGTTCAAGACCTGGCTGCTCCAGTTCTGATCCAGCTCCCTGCTAATGCACCTGGGAAAGCAGAGAAAGATGGTCCAAGTCTCTGGACCCCTACTGTGGGGAGCAACTCGGACTAGACTAAGTTACTGGAATTAAGACTTATTCTATGCATCTGCTCTCCCACAATATGGCGCTGAGAAGGGAGAAACAGCTTCTACACAGCTGCCTCCAGTTCAACCAATAAACAGCAGGACCTGCTCCTGATTGGAGGAGAGCAGCGTACTCGGCGTGTGGGTAGCAGAGTTGGGATTGGTGGAAGAGGACTATAAAGGAGGAGAGAGACGGCATGCACCAGGAACATCTAAGAGGAACACCTGTGCAGCCCCCGAGAGAGCCGGTCGGCGGTGTGCCGCTCCCCCGCGGAAGTGGGGAAAGTGGCTAGGGGGAACCGCCCTTCCACGGAGGTGGAAGGGACGGTAGCCAACCCGGGAAGAACCAGCAGCAAACCCAGGGAGGGCCGAGCAGACGAAAGAACAACGCAGGGTCCTGTGTCGTTCCTCCACAAAGACGGGGAGCGACACCTACATCCATGTGGAAGACCTGGTAGAAGCTCTGGGCTCCTGGCTGTGGCCTGTCCCAGCCCTGGCTGTTACAGCCATCTGAGGAATAAATAGCAGATAGAAGATCTCTCTCTCTCTCTCTCTCTCTCTCTCTCTCTCTCTCTCTCTCTCTCTCTCTCTCTTTCTCCTCCTCTCTAACTCTGCCTTTCAAATAAATAAAAATAAATCTTAAAAAAAATCTTCACCACCCCTATGGGAAGTTTTATAAATAGCAGAAAGTGGCCGGCACCGCAGCTCAATAGGCTAATCTTCTGCCTGTGGTGCCAGCACACAGGGTTCTAGTCCCGGTCGGGGCGCCAGATTCTGTCCCAGATGCCCCTCTTCCAGTCCATCTCTCTGCTGTGGCTCAGGAGTGCAGTGGAGGATGGCCCAAGTGCTTGGGCCATGCACCCGCATGGGAGACCTGGAGAAGCACCTGGCTCTTGGCTTCGGATCAGGGCAGTGCACCGGGCGCAACGGCCGTTGGAGGGTGAACCAATGGTAAATGAAGACCTTTCTCTCTATCTCTCACTGTCCACTCTGCCTGTCAAAAAAAATAATAATAAATAAATAAAAATAAATAAATAGCAGAAAGTGCTATAGGATTATGACAAATGAGGAGGAGACATAATAGAAATACTAGAAGCTATAGATACATAAGGTATCAAATCTACAGGTATTTGAAAAGATTCCTCTTTTCTTGCTCAGATGACAAAAATACATGTGATTCACACAAGTCCATGCCTACATGTGCCCTGGCCAGAGAACAGTCATCACTAACTGCAGTCCTAGGCTCCTACACTGCAGAAACAGAATTCCATCTGTGAGTTACACAACTCTGACCAAAAAGAATGTCCTAATCATAGTACCGTTAGTATGTGGCTTGAGTCACAAGAATTCCAAAACTATTCTTGATTATCACAGCTGACTTTGTGAATCATTCCTCTTTACTGATACCCATGATGGTGGATGACCCAAGTTAGGGTTGCCATACTGCAAGCCACCTTTCAGGAAGGCTATCATACTTACTTGAAAACAAAACTTAACGATGAAAACCTCAATTTTCTATGCCCTCTATAAGCCACAGACACATGTGGCCTTACCTTTGCTCTCTTACATCTGAAGTTCTTCTAGCCTACCAGTTCTTCAATTTCCTCCCAAATCAAGTAACAGTCTTTTTAGAGCAGGAAAGGCATGGATCAATGACAAATTAGTATGGAAAGGTGTTGCTTTTTTATGGTGACATAAATATGTCCAAATATGGACTAGAATATAAATTCTCAACAGTTTCAATGCAATGTTTTTGTTGAATCTGGCACAATAAAAGAGATGTAACTTGATTTAAATTGTCAATAAAACTTCTAAAATACAAAAAAGATAGCAGAAATATAAAGGCACACAAAAAAATTAGAATTTGTGGCTATAATGGTCACCTAAGTTTAAAAAACTTAGCCAATAAGCAGAGGACTCAGTAAGCACATTTAAATACTAAAACCAGATTAAATATATCATGTAACTTTCGATGAAAAGCAGGAAGAACCCCACCATGAAAGTTCCTCAGATTAAAAAGGCAGGTTCTGTTCCATGCCCTGGAGAGTTATTTATAAAACAGAATATGTGGCTATAAAAAATGTTTTTCAAAGTTAAAAATAAATGGCTTCTGTGCTATTCCAGTGATTTCAGATTACACAGCAGATAAGACTCAACTCCTAATGCTTTCTGGGTTCTGCATTAAAGGATCTAGCTGTGGTTCCTGTTAGAACGACAGCAAGCACATGGTGCTCTGCATGACTGTTGCCTGGAAGCACTCACTCTGCCCATGAGCACACAGAAGTTAAAGAACAGTGAACTGCATCTTGGAGAGTTGCTTCCAAGGTTCCAAACCTTGCCTTTGGGCCACAGACCAGGCATCTAAGTGATTCCAAGTGGGGTTATCATTATATTAATAGGTAGATGCAGGTGCCAGAAAGAGAATGTTGGTAAAATTAGAAGAGGATGCAGACAAAGGGTAGAAAAAAGGGCAACTTGAAAGGAGATAACAGTAAACAACCAACAATAGGGAATATTTAGCTGTACCCATTTTCTTAATTGCAAAATTTTTAATTATATAGAGCTCATAGTAAAGCATGCAGAAAGAGTGAATTCTTTTATAATTGAAAATAAATTTCACTACATGAGATGGAGAAACCAGTGAAGATTTTAATGAAATGCTAGCTTCAGGGGACAATGAGCACAGCACAGAATGGAGTTAGTCAAGGCTACAGTGAATGTGTTTTGAACACTCACAGATAATATCTGCCATTACTCTTCAGATCTTTATACCAATATTTGTAAAATGCTATTGGGGAAATCAGACTTGGATTCTAAAAAATAGGATTTCTATAATTATTAACTGAAAAGAAATGTGTCAACACACACACACACACACACGAAATCACCTTTCCCTAAAAGAAATAAATTTGAAGATTTCAGTATATTTATATTAAAAACATCCCAACCCCAAAGTCAGCATATACAATAATATGAAGTAGCATGTTAATCTGAGAATGTTAAGCCCCTGCTCTCAAATCATTCCTGAAAGGCAGAGTGACAGAGAGACAGACAGAGATATCTTCCACCTGCTGATTCACTCCCTAAATGCCTAAGCCATCTGGAACCAGGAGCTAAGAACTACACCAGAGTCTCCCACCTGGCGGCAGAGACCCAAATATTCCAGTCATCATCCTCTGCCTTCCAAGGTACCAGGAGGAAGCTGGATCGGAGGCTGAGCAAGCAGCCGGGACTGGAACCAGACACCTGGTTATGAGATAGGAGCACCTCAAGTAATGGCTTAACTCACTGCACTACAACATCCAATTTCCTAAGACAATAAACATTGTGTTGCCCATCAAGTGGACTGTCTTAATCTCTCCAAATTAACCAATTTGCCAGAGGACACGTCTGTTTTGTTCCAAGCTGTATTCCAGAAGCCTATGACAGGTTAATGCACAGGGTGTTCAATTAATATGGAATGGCAAGGTAGAGAAATGAATGAGTGAACGAACAAACCAACTACTCCAATCTTTTGCCCCTGACCCCCACTTAAGCACTCCCAAATTCTTTGGCATTTTCTATTTTAGATTTGTAAAAACTGTTATGATTTATACTTATTAAAAAAAAAAAAGAAAGAAAAGAAAACCAACCTTTCTGCCCTAAGAGGAGTTATTCAGCAGTGGAAACCTTTTGGTTGAATCAATGGTCTGGAACTTCAACTACTAATACCCTACTGGTCAAATCAATTACTCATTTTTTTTCCTGAGACTCTCCAAGGAGATGCTGCATTGCTATGGTGACAAATACCTTTCTAATTTAGTCACAAGGATCAGAATGGTCACTCATTTTAGTCATTTCCATGGTATTACATTTAAAAGAAAAAAGATATCACACACACACATACACACTTATTTAAAAGGAAACAAAGTGCCATAGAAATATTTTCACCATGAGAAAAGGCTTCAGGCTACATATCATCCCAAAGGTCTGTTTTACAGAAGTGGAAAAAAAAAAAAATCAGACGACTTTAAAAATAAATTAAAGGTTTAAATGTTAAGCCAATATACAGGTTAGTGTTTTAATCCACATCTGTCCCAGGCAGGCAGTAGTAATTTGAAATTGCACATAATGCTCAGATAAACTCGTCACGTGGGTTTCTTAGTGAAAACGGTGTTAGAGCAGCACTCTGCGCTGCCCACGCTGCCTGTCTCACCTCCACAGACCACCGTGCCCCTTGCACGCACTCCGAGCTCTCACGGGGCTGTCAGCTGCCACATTTAACTATTTACTAATGAGAGACTGTTCCAAAGAGAGACTGAAGAGGGGGGGGTGGAAAAAAACCTATACTTAGAAAAACACAGGTTGCAGCAGTAATAAAAATGTGTTCATGAAAAAGGAAAGTGCTTTGAAACCAGAAAAAACAGTAGACAGTAAGCTGGCTTCCTACCAGTACTGTCTTGGTGGTAATTACCAAATTGTACTCATTAGCTAATTTGGGGAAACGGAGCACACACGCACTCAAAGCACAAAGAGCCAGGCGATAAATCTGCAACCAAGGTGCCGGCGCCGCCCTCGCATGGCCCGCGCCCTGCATGCGCAGGCGCAGAGGGGTGACGTCACCCTCTCAGGTCGGCGCTTTGATGCAGCCCGCAGGATTCTGCTCAACGCTTGGGAGCGGCAGCACCCGGCTGCTCCGGGTTCGCACTGTGAAGCTCTTCAGTTGTGCAAGCATGGAGACGAGGGATGCGTGGGAAGGAAGAACTTTAGCCTTGATCTTCTACAAACATGATAAAGGGAGGAGTGATGCAAGGTTATAGAGTCAAGGCTATAACTGTCATTTTTACTACTATGTGTTTTAAAAAATAAACATATTGCAATGCTTGTATTATTTTTATATAAATATATAACCATAACATGCACTTATAACACACATATAAAATGAATAAAGTACTTATATGAGGAATATACACATGTTCACCATCACACAAGAATATGGATAGGTTTCATGGCATAGCATTTTAACTTTTACTTATAACCTTTATGGCTATAATAACCTTCTGATGGATTAATTATTACTTCACATGATTTAAGAACCAACAGTCTTACTTTTAAGAAAGAAATGGTAGCATATGTTTGCAGGGCAGTAAAGGAATTTCAACTTAAAACAGCTTTGGCTTTTAATGTCTTATCAACAGAATACCAAGAACAAGCTAAAATAACCAAAAAGATTGTAACCAAAATGTTTTTAAGTTAATACATATCTATTAAAATAAATGTTTTTAAAATTTAAACCTTCATTAACTGTGAACTGCAAGTTAGTTAAAAAGCATAATAAACCAACAGAAGGGGATACTTCAATAATCAAAGTAGTGCTAATACAAAAGGAGACTACCTTGTTATAATCCCAAAAATCAAAGAGGAATCATGTATCATCTTTGCATCCCCAGGGACCAGCAGCTATTTACAGAGGAAAGTTAACCTCCTGTTTGTCTTGTGCCAGAATAAAGAACACATACACATTTGTCTGTTGGTGAAGCTCCCCAAGGCTGGGTATTCTGGGACCCTGATCACCCCCACCCTAGTCTACATACACATACACACAGGCACATGCATTTATGTGCATATACAGGGTTCTGTGATGCTGACCTACTACAAAGACCTGTTCTGCATAAGAAGTCTCTCAGGAAACTGTTTAGAAATTTAGTTTTAATCAGATGAATGAGTGATACAGCTGACATAATTTGATCATTGTAGCCAAATGATGTCATAATCTAGCAAATCAATAAAGGTTGACTAACCTAAAAATCCTGTTAAATCACAATACCAAACATTTCAAATATTTTCACACCTTTAACCTCTGTGAAATCAGAAAAGAAAAAAATTCGTGGCTACATTCATTTTTATAAAACTACAGGGCACAATCATATTCTGTAAAAGGTTCTGGAAAATAAAGTTATTAATTCTACTTTTCCTTTACATAGTATCATTTTTGGTTATTATGTAAGGAATAGGGGGGTAGATAAGCTGTCAACTTCAGAGGAAGGTTAAAAACTGCACTCAGAGAACATGGATTAGCCCCGCAAGGGGCAGGAGTGTCATGGAGAGCCCTTGTAGAACTCAGTCTGTGTGGTAAAGCAACATCCTGGGGGGTCAGCTATGTGGTATGCACAGCCACTGGGTCTCAAAAACAAGGGCCAGGGGTGTAAGAATAGACAATGTTCTGACAGGTGAAGGATTGTGCAGTGTGGAAGAGAGAGATGTCCATAGCAGGCCAAGGGCAGAAGAGAAGCCAAACAGCTTCAGCAGAAGCAGAGAGAAAAACACAGAAGAACAGAGAAGGTAATGGAGACTGGGTTATTCCTGCCTCCTGACAGGCAGGAAACCTTGCATCACCAGAACAAAGAGCACTGAGAAGAGGGCCCTGCATGCCTATGGGGCAGCCATGCTCCTCTGAGGTTTTTTTTTTTTTTTTTTTTTTTTTTTAAATAAACCTCTGGGTTTCTTTCTCTCAGATTTATTTATTTATTTGAAGGGCAGAGTTACAGAGGCAGAGGCAGAGGCGGAGAGGGAGGGGGGAGAGGGGTAGAGGGGGAGAGGGGGAGAGGGGGAGAGGGGGAGAGGGAGAGAATTTTATCCAATGGTTCACTCCAGTGGCAGGAGCTGGGCTGATCTGAAGCTGGCTGGAGCTTCTTCCAGGTCTCCCACGTGGGTGCAGGGGCCCAAGGACTTGGAACATCTCCTACTGCTTTCCCAGGCCATAGCAGAGAGCCGGATTGGAAGTGGAGCAGCCAGGACTCGAACCGGCACCCATATGGAATGCCTGCACTGCAGGCAGCAGCCCACTACGCAGTGTTGGCCCTGCTCCTCTGAGTTTCTAACCCTCATTTCTAAACCCCAAATCTTCTCCCTACTGTGTGGGTACCAGAGCAGTACCTGCCTGGCAAACCATCCACTCCAGTCCAAACCCAGAATCCACACTTCTGCCCTTCACCCTCTCACAACCTGCACTCCATGGACTTCATGGTTCAACTTCCTACCCCACACTACCCCAGCCAGCATCTCTCTCATGTGGACTGTTCCTGCCATTTCTTAACTGGTGTTCAGGATTCCCTCTAATCCATTCTGCCACTGTCCCCAGAAAGATCTTTCTAAAACAAGCATCTCATCATTTCACTCCTGCAAAAGTTGTCAGTGGCTTCTCAGTAACCTCAAATAAATAAAGTCCAAACTCCCTGATCTGACACAGTAACCTTCAGAATGCAATCTCTGCAGCCTCACAAACTCGCCAGAGCGCTCGCTCATTCTTTCAATCTCTCTCTCTCTCACACACACACTCCCTTCAACATGTGCTGCTCCTCCACTTGCCTAAAACACCCTCTTCCCTCCCCATCCCCAACACAACTCCTACATACTTCCTCACCTTCCTGAGTCCCCCACTGCTAGATCACATACCCGGAATTCTGTATTTCCACAATCCCAAACCTTACCACACTGTACAGTAATTATCCAAATACTTGTCATGTCCCCATGAGCAGGGACTGCTTTGTGTCCTGTGTGTGGTTCCAAGTCAGTGAGCTGCAGATTGCCACAATGCAGAGCAAGAACTCAACACCCAGATGCTCAGACCTGGAGACACACAATGCAACTGGGGTGGGGGGGTGGTATTTATAGGCAGACAGAGACACAGGAGGTAAGAGGGGTGGGAGGGGCAGGTGTGCTGGTTCACTCTCCAAATGTTCACAAGGGCCAGACTGCACTGCAGTCTAAGCCAGGAGCCAAGAACTCAATGCATTCCCACATGGATGGCAAGAGCTCAAATACTTGAGACTTCACCACTGCCTCTCAGAGTCTACGTTAGCAGGAAGCTGAAGTCAGAGTCAAGTACTGAACCCAGGTACTTCAATATGGGACATGGGCATCTGTCCCACACAATAAATTTTAAATGATCATCCACAATGTGGAGCTCTGAGCTCACAGTATCCATCTAGCAGGAAGTTAGCAACAGGTGCCAAAGCAGACAACTAACCACACAAACTCCTTCGAGCGAATGAAGTGACTAAATCCTTTCTCTGTCTAGTATAACTAGTAACCAACTACTACACAGAATAATGTTTACATGTTCTCATTATATATTATATATTATATGTAACATATATAATATACGTGACATATATAATATACAAAAGTTTCACCTTAAGGTTTTACAATGTAATTGAAAAGAGGAAAAGGAAGGAGGGAAAACACACAAATTTCTCTGCTGGAAAGGGCAGCATCCTAATAACTTCAGGGAAAAGTTTCTAAATATGCCTCACAGCATTGCCCTTTTGTAATCAGTAGTGTTTTCAGCTAAGAATGGAAGGTTACATCAAAGTATGTTAATTATGATATTTTATAAACAGACCAGGCATGTCAGAACCAGCAAAGTAGCTCAGGTCCACACAACATAAAACTGAATATCTTCCTTTCGTTCTTTGGGCAGGTCTGCTCATAATGGTGTCTCAAGTCCCTTGGCACCAGAAGGGACTTGTACAAGTACAACCTGAGGCAGTCTACTGAACACTCATATGACTGTGTTTCTTGATATATCAACTGAACACAAGTTAAGCCTCTGTGTCACATGTCACAGTGACACCTTGTATAACTTTACCTACAAAATCTTGGTGCTGATCAGGAGTAAGAAAAGCCTAGAACACACACAAAGAAGGAGGGCTGGGCCAAAGTTTTGTAACTAGTGTATGAGTGTCCAGACTGAACCAAGATTTGGGTTTAAACTTTGGTTTATTCCAGCTTATCTCCATATTAACATCCCCTACTGTAGTCTTACCTCTTGCTCACACTAAAACAAAGACCTGATTCTGAGTATTTCTTCCTATCCAGGGAGAAAATAGGGAGGGTACAGAGAGGGAGGTGCAAGTGCTGGATCATTCACTGAAGCCACAGGGGACTTTCTCCCTGGCTTCATGGGCTCATCAACAAATGCCTATCATCCCTTTTACTTTTCCCTGGGGAAATACAGCTCAAGGTTGAGTATCTTAATATGCAACCATTAAACTGAGTGACTAGTAACTATATCTAAATTAAAATATAGTATTTAGAAATTAAATCTCATATGCAGATCAAAGTTTCTCCTAACAGACTGAGCACAGCTAGGATACTGATCCATTTCTGCTTCAAAAATCTTCAATTATTTTGAAACCCTTATGGGGCTAGCCTGTGGCGTAAAGGGTAAAGCTGCTGCCTGTGGCCCCAGCAACCCATATGGGTGATGGTTTGAGTCCCAGCTACTCCACTTTCAATCCAGCTCCCTGCTAATGCACCTGGGAAAGCAGTAGAAAATAGCCCAAGTACTTGGGCCCCTGTACCTACTTGAGTAACCCAGAAGATGCTCCTGGCTTCTGGCTTCAGATCAGCCCAGCTCTGGCTGTTGCAGACATTTGGGGAGTACACCAGCACATGGAAGAATCTCTCTCTTTCTCTCTCTCTAACTCAGCCTTTCAAATAAATAAATAGACCTTTTAAAAAAAATTTAAACCTTATTAATTTATCATATAAGGCAACCACCACAAAAGAAACATAATTTAACTGAAGAATTAAAAAGTTATTTCTACTTCAATAAGCATTGACATAATTCCAACACAGAATTCACTAGAAAGATGTTATCTTTAATAATATCCAAGAATTTGGCTGAAATTTCTATCAGCCAATCCATGACAAAGCTTAGAACTGTGTTTTTAATAACTTAGCTTTCAAAAAAGGACATATTTACACACAGTGCTCTCCTAAGCCGTAAAGATTTCCCCCCCCAAAAAGGCCCATTCCTGATTTAAGCTTATAATCTAAAACAAAATAAAAGACACATTAAGCCAAACAGCAGCCTTAACTCTGTGTACACAAGAAAAATCTGACAAATATTTATAAAAGATATACAGATAGCTGTTATTAATTATAGACAAATTCATTTAAAAGTATTACTTGTCACTGAAACATTGTAACAATTACTGGCACTAAAACTAAGTCCTACCCTTGCTGTAGGTATTAAGAACACAAAGCACAGAATAAGTAACATGTTCAAAGATGAATACTGTGATGCCTTATCATTAGAAACCTCCTGGCTTTTACACACCTGCTTACTTCAGTTAACCTGCATTGCACCGACAACCTCATTCCTTCTCTCTGAATGTACTGGCTGTACCCAGGAGGACTGAGGATTGCTCAGGAGCCAACGGAGCCATCCTCCAGAGGTCTGCTGATCAGGGCTGGCAACAGACCCAAGCATCCTGTATAAAACCTAGTAGGAGCAGTTATGTTACCATTAAGACAACTCAAAATAAGTGGTACTTTGTACCCTGTTTCTAGGCTGAATTCTGAAAGCAATCTACAATTAAGTTAAGTGTTTTCTTCTAGGTCCTATTTGGTGGAAAAATTTATCTGTTCAGCAAGCACGTTAGCCCTCAGACTATGACACTAGGCAGTAGGTTCCAATGCAAGGAGCAGAGCCAGCCTGATTTTGGTCACAGATAATGTTCCTGTCCAACTGTCTCAAGATTATACCAATGCAGGCAACCTACATCTTTAAGGATTCCCTGACTTTGATGGTTTAATGTTTTGTAACTCAGGTGCTTAGAATCATGCTCACCTCCATTTTTAAGCTGAAGGAAGGGAGGGAGGGAGGAATAAGTGGATGGGTTCCTAAATTGAAAGGTAAGAAATTACAGAGGATTGAGAAAAGTGATGCATCTGCTAATGTAAAAAACAAAAAATTCATTTCAATTTTCTACCTAACCTCTCCTCCTACCCTTCTGCATACTTAAAAAAAGTAGAGTTTATTTTAGTCCTGGTTTAAAATGAGTTTATAAGGCCCAATAATTTTACTGATTGAAAAACAATTTCAGATGTAAAAATTACTTACTATGTATGGACTGACTCATCTCCATCCCTCTTGATGTTTTTACACTTATCACTGACCAAGAAAGAAAGATGCAGAAGTACAAAGCAGAGGACAGAAGTGCCAAGAGAAATGCAGAGAATCTCAGGGAACACCAGTAGGAAATAAGTCCTGCTTGGGGGACCCAGGTGACCCTGGGGAATGACAAGCTCACACATAGTGGGCTTCCCATCTTGGTTCACTGGAACTCAGTCACAGAAGCCAGCAAAGGCTCAGAGGAATACACCAAGAATCCTCATGATGCACTGACCCCTGCCAGTCAGGGAGTCCCTCATCAGCCAGGGTAATCCTCTGTCTTCAAATGGCTGGGGACAACTAATTGAGTTACCACAAAATGTTTCACCTTCTGTTTTACCACAGAAGGAACACCGACTGCGTAAGTCTAACTCTATCCCACTAATGAAGAGCAGGAGGCTGAGTCGATTTTGGCAGCGGGGCAGGGTGGAGACACACAGCCTCCTGAACACTGGAGAGGGGAGGGAGCTGGATGGGAGGTCAAACTCTCTCTCAAGTTTACATCTTTAGGCTTTTGCCCTGCAAAATCCAAGGAAGGTAAAAACCAAACAGCTTCTGAGCTGAAGGCCTTATAAACTAACAAATCTGTTCTTTTTCTAAGCTAATTGTTATGTTCCAAACTTATCCAATAGGAAGCATATCACAAACATATGAACAGTAACAAACTAGCAATGCAATAAGGACACTTCAGGCAAGTTTGGCTAAGTGCTTGAAATACCTGGATTTGTAAAAGTTTTATTCATTTTCCTGCATTCTATAAGGATGTATCTTCCTTTAAAAAAGAATATGACTGAAATGTGTAGTTGTTATCAGAAGTCACAAAAAATAGATTTTGAAAAATCAGTTCTGTCCTGGTAAATTAACCTCAGCAATTTTCCTCCCAGGATTGATTATAAATAATTTAAGAGACCATAAGGAATTCAAAAGTCAGAAAGCGTTCTATATCAGCAGCCCCTTCGTTGCACATCCCTGGTCCCAACTCCACTTGCATCTGAGCATTCCTGGAGTCCTGTTTACCCTAGATCCTATCTGGAGTCCTGTTTACCCTAGATCCTATCTGTGGAAAAGGCAAACCTGAACACAATTAAACATGGAAACAGATGAACCCAAAAATTGCCTAAACAGAACAAAGTTCATTTTTTGGAAGAGACCACTACCTGTCACTAAAATGGTGGCAACAAAAACTGTAATAACCTCAAGGGGCCTTCCCCCTCTCTGCCATCTTTTCCCTTCTGAGCCTTCTCTTAGGAGCTGGTGAAATGGTGTTAAGAATTCCACCTCTCCTGAAGGATGGTATATGAGGGATAATAGCAGGTACTGTTACGGTTGCTTCAGCAGCTGGTCCTCGATCTTGCTGGTGTCCCCTGAGTCTCGTGGAGGTGCCAAGGTGAGTTGTTTGGAACCCATGGAGAAGACACCTGGTTCCCATATGCCTCCCCATGCACCTGCCCTGCCTGTGGGAAACCTCTATTCAGACAGCAGGAGGTGGTGCTCTCCCTGAGAAGCTCCCTGGCTCAGGCCTAAGGCCAAACGGCACAAACATGGTCTGCTTCCACCTTTGGTGACCCTTCTCAATAGACAATCATCTCTCATTTTAACAGATGATCAAAAGAAACAGGATCTTTCCAGTCTGCCTAAAGAAAGAGCAAACAAGAGGCTGGCTGAACCTGTACAGACAAGGTGTTGACCTTAGTACACACACTGCCTTCAGCAGCACGCCCTCTGTCCCTCTGTTGAAACCAGGCCTCATGAGAAAATAATTTTTTAAGTGATGAAAAACCACACTCAGTTTACCTTCTTTACTCCTTGTAAAAGCCAGACCAGATGGTTCTGTGGAAGCTAACAGCATGACATCAGTAAACTCGGCATTCAAAACACCGTACCACCTTCTAAACCTCAAAACAGGAGTGCCGAGTACTTGCTGTTATAGTAAGTAACTTTTCAGGGCTCTGGTGGTTTTAAATACTCAATTATTCACTTTATGGTAAAACAAAAAGGCTTTTCAATCAATTCTTATAATTCTCTTAACTACTAAAATGAAAGCTTCAACAAAATAGGCCTCAGACTTGGAGGAGAATTCTGGACCGACCTAAATGAAGGTGTGCATCTATGTTTGGCATCACCAGCTTGTTTAAGAACCAGAACATGGCTAATATTTTAGGAGTCTTCCCCAGGCACCTTCTTAATGGAGCCCACTGCCTAACTCTAGATGTGACCACTATGCGGACTTTTTAGGATAGCCATTCACTCCCTTGCTTTTCTTTAGTTTGGTCACTTATGAATCTGTTGCTACATAATACACAAGTGTTGCTTCATTTACCAAATGCCATCAGACCACCTGCTGTCACCTGCCACTTGTCCCCTTTTGGACAGTTGGTCTATACTCGTGTGCATGCTGTGCCTACTCAGTGCAGTCTCACTGCTGCAGTGTTCATTCTGACTGCACTAAACTTATTTATGTAATCTTAGTGGATGTTTGAACTGTCTCCCATTTTTGCAATAATAAATGAAGAGACCATGAACAACCTTGTCCCCAGATCTCAGAACACACTGCCACAGTATGTCTAGACCCAGGGATATGCCTGGGAGTATAACTGTTAGGTCACAGTTTACAAACCTTTTCAAGTTTATAAGTTAATAGTAAACTGTTTTCCTAAATGGTTGTACAACATCCTTTCTAAGGCCTATATTGTATGTAAAATGAGTCTATGTTTTAAGGATATAATCATTTGCTACTTTTTACCAAAATGACTTGAAAAATCAAAGAAAAACAAGTACATCAGTGAACAAGAGATCAATCTGAAGTCAATTTTGGGCTCTAAACTCTCTAAGCTAACAGAATAGTAAGCTAGATTCTAGATTTCTTTTTTTTTAATTTCACTGTAAAAATGTGAGACTCAAAAGTACAGGATATCCCAGATGTTTCCCTTTCTATTTCTATCTCAACTGAATTCCCCTAACAGTTCCTCCCATTTTTAAGAGTCCCTGAAAGTAAGGGCCAAGAAGGAACTGCTGCATAAAGTCAGCCTCCAATGGCCTCAGATCTAAAACTTGCTAAGTTCGTTGTTTCTCAATTTCAAGAATGGATTTTTGAACAGAATAACACTGGAAATTGCTATTTTGGTTTAGGGGAGCCCATAAACACTGTTCAATTCATAATAACCCACCTATGCTACTGGTCCTACAGGTTGGAGCATACAGGGCAGAGGGAACAGTGGAGACCAGAAGTTAATAGTCTTTCTACCTGCTCCTAGAAGGCCACTACTCCTCCCACAGCACTCCCCACAATTCCGCATCCTCCTTCCCAGGCACCTTACTGGACTGTATTCCCCAGATACAGCTCTCACAGCCTCAACACAGCAAGCAGTGCCCAAAGGTCTGGTCAAGACTTTTTGTACACTTAAAAATCCTTGAAGATCTCAAAGGCTTTGCTTTATGTGGGCTCCATTATCTATCGTTCTACTCAGGTAATATCTAGAGATCTAATCTAGATATTTACTTAATTAGAAAATAAGTGAGAAAAATTTAACAGAATATCTACTTCTAAAATTACAATAAATCCATTATCCGATAACAAATATTTTTATGAGAAATATCTATATTTTTAGGGGTGGGCATTTGGTCTAATGGTTAATCTACTGGTTGGGATGCTCACATCCCATACTGAAGCAACTGGGTTTGAGTCCTAGCTTCACTTTGTATTCTAGCTTTCTGCTGATGCACTTCCTAGGAAACAGCCAGTGATGGCTAAAGTAGTTGAGTTCCTGCCATTCACATTGGAGAGCTAGATTGTGAGTTCTCAGCTCCAGCTTTTTCGAGCATTTGGGGAGTGAACCAGGAGATGGAAGATCTCTCTTTCTCTTTATCTCATTCTCCACCCGCTCCTTTCACTCTACTGTTGAAATAAATAATAAATATTTTAAAAAACAGAACCACAACTGATTTTTTTTAAAAAATGAAAGAAACAATGTTGGCATTGTTTCACATTTTTGAGACTCCCTTTAGTGTCTGGCTTAATAGAACACATCTAAATTTCCATGTATGCTTCTGTCTTCATTCTGTTGTGATGTTACATGCCAGGTCACTTCTGGAAGACCTCAATACATATTTCAGAGAGAATGGCAATGAAAAAAAAAAAAAAGCCAAGACTTTATTTGCCTACAGTGAAAAGAGCTTTAATTCATAGATTCCCTGAAAAGATCTTGGGGAGCCCAAAGGTTCTGCGACTGTGCTTTGAGAACTGCTGCTCTAAGTCAATAGTCTTCAAATGCTTTTGATTAAGAATCCCATCACTAAAGAATTTTGCTACATATCCCTCAATTCTAAGTTAAAAATGAACTATTATACTAGAACATTATCTAAGTAATGACACATATGTCCTCCAAACAGACATCTGCAAATAAGTAAATATTTTTAGAAAGGTTTTGATACTTTCTTCTCACATCCAAGAGGTCAAGGCACACACACACCACTCATGAGAAGGCAGAACTCCCTGGAATCAGCATTTCCTTTTCTGCAGTAAGTTCCTCTTAACTACAGCTGAAAGACATGGTACGAACAGGATAATCTGCACCAGTGACTAAAGACTGTGCTGCTACAAAGGATGTTTCACTGAGCAAATGTGAATGATGGCAATAAGCATGGCACATCTTTGAGCCCCAGAGTCTTGAGTAAGCCATGGCAGCTTCCCACTCCCCACTATGAGCAACACTCAAGGAATTTGGCTAAGGCAGAGAAGACTGCACAACTTTCCCTCTGTTCCCTGGTAATGTGCTGCAGGAACAGCCAGGGTCAGCCTGCTCCAGGGGTGTTGTGTCTGGCTTAGAAATAACTTAAAACCTATATAAGCAATCCAACTGGAAGAAATTAACTCTGGTCTTGAAGGGTCAGTTTTTAAAATGTCTGAGAAATGGCTTTAATAGTTTCTTGGGTTTTCTCTGCCATCCTTTGATCTTTTTAAGAGGAGTGGCAGCAGAAAGCACAGAGCACAATTTGAAAGCTGCACCTTGGAACAGGCCCCACATCAGGACACAGGTGAAGTTCTCAGGAATGCAGGTGAGACCACCTGAAGCAGCTCAAGTCAGCCTGAGGAAACAGTCCTACCACCCTGGCATCCCAGGGCAAGCCAGTCACAACACCTGGCTCTCAGCGAGTAACTAACACTCTAAAAATCATACAGAAGGTGGAGAGCCCATGAGCAAGACAGTAGCTGGGAGCTCAGTTAGTCTGTGGCTGGAAAGATGGTGAGAAAGGAATCTAAGTAAAATTATCATGAAGGAAAAGTAATCACATCTGTCAATAGAAATGACATGTAAAGCAAATGCACTGGCTTACTGAAAATGTTCCTAAAAGTCTTGCACAAAAGATGCCTAATTTTTTACAAGACAAAATCTTGAAAACACAAAAATTACCAGAAGTTTACACAATAAGTAACCTTTTCCCACTATATAAACAAGTATAAACAAAGCCAACCTAACCATTTTTATTTCAATGTCTCATTTTCCAGGATCTGATTAAGGCTAAAGATATGATGGGCCAGGAAGGACCTCTTTGAAAGGTTGCCCCTTTCAGTCATGTGGAAAGGCTTTGCTGTCATCTCCCTGGTAGGCCAAATGCAATTGGGGGTCTGGATGGACCATCCCCACAAACAAAACCACACACACAGCAAAGAGTCAAGCGCAGAGGATAACTAGCCCTCTGGGGCGCTTGAATCTCAGCAGTTCTTCCAAACTCCTCAAGCCCTCAACCTTACCTTAGCCTTCACATCCTACGCCACCAAGAAAACCAAAGTTTCCAGGTTCTAACTCACTTCATTTCCTCCCCTTCCACATCTCAATTCTTCTAAGGCTTTCTTTCTTTCTGATTTTAGAGAGGAAACAGATGTGTTTTTCCTCCAATAACCTGTCCCTGATCCCCCAGATTCCCTTGGCAACTGCTCTGTATGTTAATTAAGGCCACCCCACCCTTGGGAACTCAAGAACCCAGCTGTCCCCTTTCCTGGGACAGCAGTGAGGTGACACAAAGAGACCACCAAAGCCTCTGCAGTGGCAAGGACTCAGGAAACAGGAGGACCACACTGTCCTGAGGAAGAAAGAGGGGACCTTTTTCAGAGAGGCTGCTGGCCTCTGGCACCGCAGGATGGAATGTGGCCATGGAGAGGGACAAAGAGACACAAAGGCCAGGCGTGAAGGTGGCGATAAGGACAGCTGCTCCCTGCCATTTCCAATTCCCACCATCATCAAATTCTCCAAAGAAAAGGCACTTTAAGAATCTGGGATTCAGGCACTATGACTCTTAATTATATCGGAGTTATGTTCTGTCACCTTTGTGTGCAGCCTGCAAGTGCTAATCAAAATTAGTCCTGACACAACAGAGAGGTTGCCAGAGGAAGGGAGCCCAAAGCCTGGCCCATTGGGTTTCTAAAGGGTTGTTGCATTGACTGATCAAGACACCTTTACTTCAAAAATCATTAACCCTAAAATTCAGGAAATAGCAACTAATCACTAAAATAACACCCCAAGAAAGCCAGGCTGCCTCCCCTTTACTAAGCTTCAGTGGCCAGGGCCTCACACACCCAGGGACCCAAAACAGCTTCATCTCCTGAGGAGAAGGAAAGTTCAAACCCAGTGCTTCCTCTAAGGAAAAAAATTACCGATCAAATTCAAAGTGTTCCCCCAGCCCTGCCCAGTATTTGGGGAGGCCTTTTAGGCACAACAGCTTGAGCAGACCTGTTCCTCCTCTTCTTGCTGTAGTTTCTTCCCATATTTTGGAAGACTGATGGAGAATTCAATGAGAAAAATCCAAGTACAGTGTTGATTCTAGTGCCAAGCCAATCCAGACACAATCCCTGGCAGCTGTCATGCGGCTGTGACCACCCTAAATCTAAAGAACAGAATGACGACCACACAGGAAGGCAAAACCAAAGGTGGCATCGGGGGTTGAAAAGAATGTCTTCTGTCTATGCCTAGCCATGCACAGTACAATCTTCTTTATCCCTCTCCCCGGTACAGGACTTGGTTGGGCTACTCTCAAATCTCACAAGAAAGCAGAGGAAGGAATGAACAGCCTGAGCTTCCATCATTTCACTGCTCTAACAAATAGGCAAGTGGTTGCTAATGGCAACAGAGTGTCACCACCCCCAGTGTTAATATGTGGGCATGCAGTCTCCATATCTCTGTATAACAGGCTGCACTGGTTATTTCTGTGCATAAAAGTCACAGGTGCAATTTGGTGGCGAAGCCACACTGCCCTCATTAACACACATGTGTTCTGAGGTGAAGGACGTCCCTAGCCAGGGGAGCAGGCACAGCCAGAGGAGACAATTTAATTACAAATGCACAGTCGTTGGAGCCAACACAGCATTGGCAGTGCAGAGGTGTCTGCATGAAGACAGTGACGGCATGCTGGCCACGTGGCCACCGCTAAAGAGATTACATCATCTCCTTTGTGCAAAGCCTGACTGTGGGAGGAGCAAGTGCTCCCTGGCTTAAGCACCACAGAGTTGTGCTACAGACGCTGCAGCTTCTGTGGGTGTAAATCGTCCTTACTTCTCCTTTGTGTCAAAAATAAAACATGCCCCAAAAAAGATACAATCAAGCAGCTTGGATTTTGGTAAATTCACATTCATTATGTCCCTGTTTCTTAACATGACAATTGCTAACACTAAAAAGATGGAAAAATAAGTCTTTCTGTAGGTAAGAAAAAATCAGCAGAACACTCATTCTCATTCCAGATCTACTTGAGTTTTCCATGCTGGGCGAGGGGATTCATACCCAAACTCCACGTTCTTTCCCTATAAAATGAATCACAGGAGTGTCAGGGAGCCCAGCTCAAGCACACAGGTTTTTAAACAAGTCCTCCTGCAGGTCTGCTGCTGCTGGGTCCGGGATGTTCACAGTTCTGCTCTTTTTAAAATGATTCTACTAAATGAGTAAGCCAAGAGTCAGCTCAAAATGATGTTGCATCACTAAGAAACCTGTTACAAAACGTGTCCTGTGAGCAAACACACCTGCCCTTTACAGGGACTTAAACTTCACTGTCCAGCCTCAACAACACAGTATCTGTGCTAAGAGGTCTGTCCAGCTATCTGACCTCAACATACACAAATTCAACTCATATAAAGGAATAAATGAGGCCTGAACCATATGAATATGCTGTCCACTGGCAACCAGCAATTCCTTCTGCCGAAACCCAAAAGTTCAGCTATCCTCCAAGCTGAGATAATGATCAAGGGTGTCAGTCTTCCCCTCCCCCCTACTTTGTAACTAAAAAGATGGAAAAGTCAGTCTTTATGTGGGTAAGAAAAAATCAGCAGAACATTTATTTTCATTCCAGACCTACTTCAGCTTTCCATGCTGTGTGAGGGTATTCATACCCAAACTCCATGTTCTTTCCCTATAAAATGAATCACATTTAGCATTTGCTAAACAGTGGGGGTAGTCAGCAAACAGGTAATCTCAACCAGTGGTTGACTATCTTGGTTTCACACCCAGTCTCTCTCAGAACCCAGAATTCAACCAAATCAGAGTTCATTTTCAGCATTTCCAAATCTGCTTTACCAGCCAGACTCCACTTCTACCTCTCTTGCACATGTCTGCTGACTTCTAGGAAGAAACCACGCATTGGGTGGGGCTATGGCATAGTGGGTAAAGTCGCTGCTTGCTGTGCCAGCATCCCATATGGGCACCGGTTCAAGTCCCAGCTACTCCACTTCCAATCCAGCTCTCTGCTATGGCCTGGGAAAGCAGTAGAAGATGGCCTAAGTCCTTGGACCCCTGCACCTGTGTGGGAGACCCAGAGGAAGCTCCTAGCTTTGGACTGGCTCAGCTCCAGCCGTTGCAGCCATTTGGGGAGTGAACCAGCAGATGGAAGACCTCTCTCTGCCTCTTTATTAACTCTGACTTTCAAATAAATAAATAAATCTTTAAAAAGAAAGAAACCACTTGTCTCTGAGAAACAATCAACTGGCCGAGCTGCAGCTAGCCAAGGACAGCATCCCTAAGACTGTCTTCCCAGCCTGTGAGCCAACACCACAGGACAGAAACCTGGGCTGCATGTGCACCTCATTTCTGTGGGGTGCTCAATCATGTGAGAAAGATCACTACCTTCATGAAGTTACCAGGCTGGGAACCAAATCACAAGAGTACTGTTAATATAGTCCTTAGAACTTCTGGGCTGTTGTCTATCAAATAGGGATAAGAATTTTTTATCTACATGCTTAATCTGAAAATTAAAGACAACGTATGTCAAGCACTGAGCACAGTGCTGGGTATGCCTACACCACAGTATCCAACAACGCCAGTTCTAAAGATGAACATTTGTTCAGGAGCAGAGCCCAGCACGGCACTAACAAGGCGCTCACCCTCAGGACTGACTCACAAGCACCAAGCTGTCTTCTGTTCCAGGCATGATTTAGGGCTCCTATATTCTCCTACTTACAATACTAGCTAGTACAAGGATACAGTAACATAAAACTGACCATTAATGAATGGTTCAAGTTGATTTTACTTTCCTAATCAATGCCACATTTCAAATTAGTAGATATTATACATCTAACAAACTTCACAACAGCAACAGTCTTAACAAAAGGGTTATAAACAGAATTTAAGTTACCTAAGGTTTGACATTTTATTTCTAACTTTTTTAAATGCTGGAAGGCACAATCCCTTTGAAATTCAACTTGGCATATTACCAGTTTCTAGCCTTGAAATCCTAATACACCAATGATGTACAAACTCCATTAAAAATGCCCATGCTTAATATTTATTTACTTATTTACTTGAGAGGTGGAGATATAGACAGAGAGAAGGAAAGACAGATGGAAAGGTCTTCCATCTGCTGGTTCACTCTCCAAATGGCCACAAAGGCTGGAGTTAGGCTAATCTGAAGCCAGAGTCCTGGAGCTTCTTCCAGGTCTCTCATGTGGGTGCAGGTGCCCAAGCACCTGGGCCATTTTCTACTTTCCTAGGCCATAGCAGAGAGTTGGATCGGAAGAGGAGCAGCTGGAACATAAACTGGTGCCCATATAGGATGCTGGCACCTAAGGCAGAGGTTTAACCTACTATACCACAGAGCCGGCCCCCAAAAATGTCCATGTTTATAAACTAAAAACAAAGTAAGGCAAAAAGGCAGCAAATAGTTCATCTTTCCAATTAATATGTCTAGGTCCACAGATCTTAACATATGAACTTGATTGTCAAAATATTGTGCTGTCAAACTCAGATCATGAAGCCTCGGTGGGGGGGGGGATGCATTTTAATTTCTTATTTAGGCTATAGATGCAAGGACAATTTAAAAAGTTGGTGAAAACTGCATAATAAGAAAAAAACTATATATGGATTGCAAAAAATTTTTTGAAGATTTATTTATTTGAAAGGCAGAGTTATAGAGAGGCAGAGCCAGAGAAAGAGGGGTCTTCCATCTGCTGGTTCATTCCCCCAAATGGCAGCAATGGCCAGAGCTGGGTCGATCCGAAGCCAGGAGCTTCTTCCAGGGCTTCCACTTGGATGCAGGGGCCCAAGCACTTGGGCCATTCTCCACCACTTTCACAAGCTACAACAGAGAGCTGGATTGGAAGTGGAGCAGCTGAGTCATGAACTGGCACTTGTATAGGATGCCAGCACTGAAGATGGCAGCTTTACCTGCTATGCCACAGCACTGGCCCTTCAAAAAAATTTTAACAAAATAAACTATCTTTAAATTCGATTTTCTTCCAACTTTTTGAAGTATCCTCATATAAAGTGTGCATGAAAGTCCCATAAGAAATCTTCCACAAAATTCAATGAATTTTCCAAAAATCAAGTTTAAATAATAAAGAATTTCTTCAATATAACTTAAATTTCTGAGTTAATCTATAAGAATGAATTGCTTTAAAAAAAAAAAAAGCTTTAATAGGGGCAAGTGCTGTGGTGCAGTAGGATACACCTCCAACTGTGGCACTGGTCATCCCATATGGGTGCCAGTTTGAGTCCCAGCTGCTCCTCTTCTGAGCCAGCTCTCTGCTATGGTCTGGGAGAAAAAAGGGGGGTGGGTTTGAACTTGAAAAGACAGTACTTTGGATAGATGAAAAGGCTACATTTTGGAGCAGACTGGTGGTTTGGGCTCTTAATCCCTAGAGCCTAAGAGTCCTAACATCCAGACGATAACAGACAGCTATGGGACCTGCCTGGGAAGTTATCAATAGGTACAGCTAGGCAGGGACAAACAAGACCCATTCTTGGTCATGCCTTCCTGCATCCCATTCATTCAGTCAACCGACTGCATGACTTTAGTGATAGGCTGCCACTTAAGGACAATCAGTGCCAGAAACAGGAGGGCCTCCTAGATCAGCATAATGCTAACCTGACAATTCTCCGCTAGTTTAGCTTGAGTAAATCACTCTGAGCTCTACTAAATCGCCCCTTGTTCTCAGTGTCCTGTGTGCACAGGTGGACGGAGCTTCACAGTGAGTGCACTGAGGGTACAGATGCAATAAGGAAGAGTATGCTGAGCATACAGGCACTGACCCGCACACAGAAGGCTCTTCACACCGAGGCATCTCCAATTCATTTAAAAATTGTCACCAGCTTGGTCTGACATACACTATCATTAAGCAATGACAAGCACAGCTCTTAAGAAAACAAGATTTCTGTTTGCAGCTGCCTCAAACATAATATAAGCCTGCCTTTTCTCAATTCAAACGAGGAGGCGGGCAGCGAAAAGAACTGCAAGTACTCCCTGAATAAGAAACTTTGTGGCTACAGAAAAGGACTGAACAATTTGAAAACTGTACCCTGATCCAATCACACACTCGCAAAGAATGCTCCAGTTGAAATAGGAAACCTCAGTGAAAGAAGGACTCAAATTTCTGGGGTTTACTAATGAAGAAATTGTGCCAGCATTTCAACAGGTGCAGCTGAGCTTTCACAATAACCTAATTTAAATAGTGGGAACAAATGGATAGACCACAAGACGGGAATACATGTTCAAAGTTGAGAATGGTGAGACAGTCACATAGGAACAATATCAGAGACGCTTACCACAGCAAATGCTATCTTCTCCCTGACTCAAAATATTCATTGGTTTTTGGCAGCCTTTATGTCAACAATATTTCCCTGTTTGCTGTAGTTTTACATGGATAGCTACCAAAGCTAAAGAACTCAGTTGGAGCTCCCACCCCCCTTGGCCATCTCAGATCCTCTGTTCCTGGGCTCTCATTCCCCTGATGCCCTTATGTGGGGAGCAACCCGGACTAGACTAAGTTACTGGAATTAAGACTTATTCTATGCATCTGCTCTCCCACAATATGGCGCTGGGAGAGAAGTAAACAGCTTCTACCCAGCTGCCTCCAGTTCAACCAATAAACAGCAGGACCTGCTCCTGATTGGAGGAGAGCAGCGTACTCGGCGTGTGGGCAGCCGAGTTGGGATTGGCAGAGGAGGACTATAAAGGAGGAGAGAGACGGCATGCACCAGGAACATCTAAGGGGAACATCTAAGGGGAACACCTGTGCAGCCCCCGAGAGAGCCGGCCGGCGGTGTGCCGCTCCCCTGCGGAAGTGGGGAATGTGGCCAGGGGGAACTGCCCTTCCACGGAGGTGGAAGGGACAGTAGCCAACCCGGGAGGAACCAGCAGCAGACCCGGGGAGGGCCGAGCAGACGAAAGAACAGCGCAGGGTCCTGTGTCGTTCCTCCACGAAGAGGGGGAGCGACATAATGGTGCCGTGACTCGGATATGAAGCCTAGGCAGGGTTTAGTGTCGTTCCTCCACGAAGAGGGGGAGCGACACCCTTATACACCACTCCTGCCCAAGACCCCTGAATGTCCCAAACCTCATTCCCCTGTACTCCCAGTTCTAGCGACTGCAACCTCCCTATGAGAGCTTCACCCAATCCTCAATGCCTCCACCTAAACCCCCAGGGACCCAGTGCCCCCCAGGCAGATGACAAAGAGCACTGTGGGGTTTGAGGGCTAGGGTGAAGGGTGCTGCCTCTTGTCACATGGGGGCAAGGGCAATGAGAAAATGTGGTCCCATAAGCCCATCAGAACTTCCAAGCTCTTGTGATCATTAATGCTCCTTTTCTCTAACAATCTTAGTTCTACAGTTCAACTACATTACAACATAGAGCAATTTCTAGTGCTGACTTAAGGGTCTAACCAGTATTGATAATGATTCATCACATCCTAGAATATAATTTCAGAAAAAATGGCCATGGTGCTGTAAGTATGCTATATACCACTCTGAAACCCCAGCATCTCCAAGAGCCTTAAAGGAAAGCATTTGATTTCTCTATTCTCTACAACTTCAAGTGGTGGGTCAGACTTTTCTATAATATTTGCCCTGTTTATCGCAAACAACATAGAAGCATAGACCAGAAGTTCTGTGTTGAATGCTGTAAATTGAAATGAAATCATACCTTATAGTGTATGCCTAAAACTGGCAACTTTAGATGCACAATGTTGTAAACATCTTTACAAAAAACAGGTTAATACACTATTAGAGCCCACTTGAACGAAACAACAATCCTTGTGTTAAAGTGTTCCCACTAAGGACCTCAAAATGCTCCTGTGGTGTTTTCTTTCCTTATTTTAAATAACAGACCTAAAGTATAGCATTCCCAGGTGCTTCCCCTTAACCCAGCAGCAGTGGAACAGCACAACCAGCACAACCCAGGTTCAGGATCCAGGTCACTCCTACCCGGGAGGAACCCTTCTGCCAGGCATGGCCCTGCATATGGCATTGCTATTGCAAAAGCTGGTTAGCTAAACAGAAAGTAAAAGCTCTGATGAGACCTTTGCTACTTTTCTAGAAATACCCTCTATTTGATGAATTAGGAAGCTATAGGCTCAGGCATCCCTGCCCCCAAAACTAATCACACTAGACCAAAACTAATGAAAAGTATACACAGGAAAAGAAAATATTGCCAGCACATACAATTCAATATGGTCTTTCAATGCATCTAATCATTTTCATGGCATGTTTGCCTTATAAGTGTATGAGAAAAGAAAATACTGGGAAAGCACTAGTTTAACTTCCATCCTTCTGCTGAATAAATTTTCTGACACAGATTTCATCATAAGGCACAATGTTCAGTCATTAGTATCTCATTTGAAATATATACTTCCAAAAACCATTTTTTAATTAATTCAAAAGTAGTAAAAAGTGATCATTAAGAGTAGATATATGGAAACTCATTTTAATCTAGTACCACAAACCTAAAAATCAACCAAGCATATTATAAAGTCAAAAACTACTTGGTGAGGAGAGGGGATATTTATAAGCATCAGGGAACATAACCTAACCTCTAATCAAGCTTAACTTTTTAAAACACATCTCATTTCTAAGGTATGGACCAAACATTTAGAGGAAGAATATGCTTGAATGAAGATGAAACAGGGAGCGACCAACACACCCCCCAAAGACTACAGGAGACAGAAGCAGGAGGAAAAGAAGCACAATGGCAGTGGCAACAGTGCCCAACTCTTCACTTGCTCATTCAGCAACAAGGTGGGCTCCAGCCAGGACCTGCTGGCTTTCTGCCACTGGTGTGGCTAGGCGGAGAGGGATGGTCCCCGCTGGCTCACTAGCCACTGTCAGGGTCATCTTGAAAGTTCTCTCTGCCAGAACTGAATAGCATCCTGTTTCAGGATTCACCTGTCATTTACCTTCCTCAGAAGAGAGGGCACTGACAGGAGGTGAGACTTCGTTTCCTGATTCTGGTTAATCCTTCAATAATGCAGAGCTCAGAAGTAATTTAATCAAATAAGAGAATAACAGATCAATGCTACCATCTGCTATGGTTTGGATACGACTTGTGTTTCCCAAGGGTTCCTATGGTAGAGGCTCAGTCCCTAGTATGAGGATCTGAGAGGTGGTGAACCTAGTGAGAAGTCTAAAAGGCCTATGTGGGCATCTCCCTTGGAAGGGATTAAGATCTTTTTCATTGGATCCTGAATTAGTTCTTATGAGAGCAGGTTGAGGTAGGAGTGGGCCCCAACCCTGAATTGCTCTCTCTGGTTTCCTAACACGATCTCTCTTTCTCACATGCACTACTGCCACTGTGATCTGCCCTGAGGGCCCTCACCAGAACCAGGGATATGCTGTTTGGACTTTTACCTCCAAAATTGTGACCTAAATAAACCTTTTTTTTTTTTTTTAATATAGTTAATGTGTCTCAGGCATTTCAATATAGTAATAGAAAACAGACATAATTTCCTCAAAATACATATTTGTGTGAAAGAGTATGAAAATAAAACTAAGAACACCTCTATACCTGGCAGATAACACTTTTCTTCTTATGAAGATTCCCTAAGGAAAAGCTATAAAGAAAAGTTATCAACTTTAATAATACTTTTTTTTTAAAGATTTACATATTTATTTGAAAGGCAGTTACAGATAGAGAGACAGGGAGGGAGGGAGGGAGGAAGAGAAATCTCTCATCCTCTGGCTCACTCCCCAAATGGCCACAACAGCCAGGGCTGGGCCAGGCCGAAGCCAGGAGCTTCATCCAAGTCTCCAATTTGGGTGGCAGGGCCCCAACCACTTGGGTCATCTTTTGCTGTTTTCCCAGGCACATCAACAGGAAACTGGATTGGAAATGGAAAAGCAGGGACATGAACCGGCACTCATATGGGATGCTGGCATCACAGGCTACTATGCAACACCAGCCCCAATAATATTTTTTAACATAAGATCTAACAAGGGGCTGGCACTGTGGCACAGCGGGTTAAAGCCCTGGCCTGAAGTGCCGGAATTCCATAGAGGTGCCGGTTTTAGTCCCAGCTGTTCTACTTCTGATCCAGAAGTATGGCCTGGGATAGCAGTGGTAGATGGCCCACGTCCTTGGGCCCCTGCACCCACGTGGGAGACCCGGAAAAAGTTCCTGGCTTTGGATTGGCACAGCTCCAGCTATTGTGGCCATCTGGGGAGTGAAGCAGTGGATGAAAGACCTTTCTCTCTGTCTCTACCTCTCTCTGTAACTCTGTCTTTCAAATAAATAAAATAAATCTTTAAAAAAAAAAAAAAAAAAAGAGCTGACAAGATTTCATGGGGTGGGCATTGTGGTCCAGGCAGTTAAGCTGCTACTTGAGATGTCCGTATCCCACAGCAGAGTGACTGAGATCAAGTCCCACCTCCACCTCTACCTCCAATCCGACTTCCTGCTAATTTGGTTGGGAGGCAACAGATGATGGCTTAAAGCACTTGGGTTTCTGCCACATATGTGGAAGACCCAGATGGAATTCCTGGCTCCTGGTTTCAGCCTGGACCAGCCCCAGGACCAGCTGTTGCTGGCATTTCAGGAGTGAACCAGCAGATGGGAAATCTTTCTCTAACTCTGCCTTTCAAAAAATAAAACTCTGTCCCTCTGCTTTTCAAATGAAATGAAAGTGAACAAACAAAACCTTAAGAAGACAATTTAGCATGTTTTATATGTTTTTTTTTTCATATTTGATACCATACTAAAGTAACAACTTTCTGTCAACTAAAAACATCAAGGAGAGCAGAACACCTAGAAAGTAACAGCACAGGAGAATGACCACCCTCCTCGAATTCTAGGCCTGGCTTTGCTACTTAGGGGCTGAGTGGCTTAGATAAGTTACTCAATTTGTCTGTGACTCAGTTTCCACTTCTGTAAGATAGCTTGTTGGGCTACTGGCGATGCAGGAGAATTAGAGTTTGGACCAGTGTTTGGTACATGGTAAGTCCCATTAGTGACAGTGCTACTGGAATAAAATAATTTACTTTTAATTTTGTTAAAAATTATAGCACTCAAATTATTGAACTACTACAACTAAATGTTCCACACTTCCAGCAAAATATAATTCATCCCCATCTTTGGCATTAGCAGACTGCCCTGCTAATATAAGTGGCATATCCTAACATGTAAAACTAGAAGCAAATCCAATTATAAAGTGTCTGAGGGAAGAGAAGAGAAACAAGAATCCAAAGTGAACAAATTCATGTTTGACTTGTAACTGTTTTGCCTTCTTCAAAACTGTGCTATTTAAAATGATGACATAAAACACAAAACATTCTAAAATCAGAATTTTAGAGCTGAAAATGTGTCTATACCCACAATATAAAATTTAGCTTATAGTAGAATCAAATTTCAATGAAACAAAAGGTTCTAAGAACTTCACATTACTACATTAAGTGGGGACCAACAGCTGATTCTATTCTTCTCTGACTGTTCCCACACATCTGATGTTGAAAAGCCTGATTCAGTAGCTTGTCCTACTGTATACAGATTAGTTAAACAAATGATGATTAGAGTATGAAAGCTGGGGCTGGCACTGTGGTGTAAGGGGTTAAGCTACCAGCTGCAATGCCAGCATCCCATATGGGTGCCAGTACAAGTCTTGTCTGCTCCACTTGTGCTTCAGCTCCCTGCTGATGCCCTGGGAAGGCATCAGAAGATGGCCCAAGTACCTGAGCCCCTGCAATCCATGTGGGAGACCCTGGCTCCACCTAGCTGTTGTGGTCATTTGGAGAATGAACCAGCAGATGGAAGATTCTCGCTCTCTCTGCTTTTAAAATAAAAATAAATCTTTTTTAAAAATTAAAGCTTCAGTTTACTCCATAATTTCTAATTTCCGTAAACCAGTATCATTTAATTCACTCTCATGATATAAGGCAAATTTATGATGCTCAATGGACACACTAACTATGAATTTGAATATAAATGATCAAAGAGGCCTACATTTGTGGTTAATATGGAAGAAAGGTATTTGGAAAGCATTCTTTTTTGAATAAAACCCTCAATTTGTTTCAACAATCTCACGAAAACAACATCAGAATTTTAAAATGCCCAGTCCTAACACTGATAAATAACAAAAAGGGGACTCAAAGTGGCATTTTTGCTTCTTTCAACACATGGAGATGCCATGCTATTTCCCTAAAAAGCTACCACTAGTACCTTAATCACTCACTCTAGGGACCCAAAAACTACTCTTAAAAACTTTTTTCACAATCCACAAGAAAATAATATAAATCTCTAACATACTTATATTATATTCCAAAATGGGTTTTGGCAATAGCTTTAATGAAGAAGAAATCCCATCTAACGGTAAAAAGGAAAAATTTTTTAAAAGCCAGTAAGGTGGAAAATCCAGATTTATTACCCTTAAAAATAGAAACCAATTAGCAGATTTGCAGAATCTCATTAGACACCAGTAACTGAGGTCTTGATTTCTGTGACTTGGAACTTCAGTGAACCACAAACAAGGAGTCCAGGAACAGAAGTGACCCTCCAGAGAATGCCGACAGCAGGCCATGCTCCCCACACAGGGAAGGATGCCCACCCCTGCAGCTGAGAGGGTTTTGGGAACTGGCCCGCTGGTTAACAGATGCTTGGCTTGGATTTCCTTCCAAATATGTTTTTAATGCTGATAATGCTTAAATGCAACTGTTCACAGCAAGGGACAGGCGGAGATAAATGAAAATCTATCATTAAGTCAAAGGGGAAGAATGGCCTGGCATAATATCTTAGTTACAACTTTACAGGGATTTTCACCGAAGAAAACATCAGTCCTTCCCAACCAAGAGCCCCCTATTTTCACCACCAAGAACTCCATTTCTTCAATTACCTCCACTGTGAAGCTGATAATTGGAAAGACTCTCTCTACTGAACTGCGTTTAGTAGATAACTTACTCCATTTTTAGAGTAAGCTTATCTGTTAGAATAAAGCAATGTAAGCACATTGAATTCATAAAAGCAAATAAACTTCATGCCTCACTTAGTTTCTAAAGCCTTATTCCAGAAACCTATAGGGTTCCCATAACCATCTTATTATTATTTGAAAACTTATTAGTCATAAACTAAAATCCTGAAAAACAGCAATACCTAGGTTGTAAAATAAGGAAAGCAAAGTAGAGTTTGAGAAGCAATAGTTTAAAAAGACAGGAAAACCCAGGGAACATTCTAGATGAGGAAAATGGGACATCCTCAATTTCTAAATTATATGTGAATACATGGAAATCAAGCAACTATTCCTTCTGCTGTGTTGCTGCTCCCTTCCCTGAAACGACTCTTCTTTCAAGGCCAGTCTCAAACTTCACGCAGCCTTTACTGGTAATCAAAAATGAATAGGCTTGGACTCTATATGGTCTCTGTCCACTCTTTCTTGTCGAATTGAATCTGGTACCCCATTCATGTTTCTATGCTGTCCCTCTGCTCCAGAAACACAGACAATGGTGGAAACAATGTGGCTTTTTGAGTTGGCTCAAGCTGATCAGAATTCAGTTCTGCAATTAAGCTGCCCTGGCAGGCTAGTAAGTCTCCTGCCTCAGACTGTAAAACTGGGTGGCAGCACCAGAGGAAATCAATCACTCCCAAACCAGTGGCCAATGAATACCAGCCATGTGAATGACATCTCTAGGGACTGGAGAGAGTGGGCTGAATGCCCTGGCCCCCACACTGTCACACTTTCAAATTTATTTTCACTAAAAGACCAAAGATTCAAACTCCTTCATACATAAAGTTGACAGCTTAGACTGAAGTGCTGCATGCAATCATTAATCCTGTACATTTCAACAAGTACAGAAGAATAACTAGTTGTATTTTGTATTTTGAAAACCACTGATATTAGCTGGGGGGGGGGGGGTCCTGCAATTACAACATAATTATTGCACTTGCTATCAGAAACAAGTATTTATGTGTAATATTTCAGAAAACCACTTATATATTCTGTTATTTTTCGCATGGTTTTTTGTTTTAAGATTTTATTTATTTGAGAGGTAGACTTACAGTTAGTGAGAGGGATAGACAGAGAGAAAGATCTTTCTTCTGCTGGCTCACTCCCTAAATGGCCACAACAGAGCTGTGTCAATCTGAAGCCAGGAGTTAGGAGCTTCTTCTGGTCTCCCACACAGGTGCAGGTGCCCTAGCACTTGGGCCATCTTCTGCTTTCCCAGGACACAGCAGAGAGCTGGATTGGAAAAGGAGCAGCTGGGACTAGAACCTGAGCCCATATGGGATGCTGGCTCAGCAAGCAAAGGATTAACCTACTGTACCACAGCACAGGGCCCCTTGGCATTTGAATATTTGATATTTTGAAGAATGGTTATACAAAACACCTGGGCATTCTGCTCTGTATCTCAAGTCTACAGCCAATAATTTTGGCTTATGTATAACCTCTTACCACCTTGTGTGAAAAGCCAGCCCAAAAACAAGAGTATCATTACCATAATCATCAGCGTCAGCATACACTGCAGTGACAGCAGGGGCAATCCTATGAAGTACTTGTTTTATACTGACTCTCTATGAGAAAAGTAGACATTTACAGCAGTGAATTAACTTGCACAGGTACAAGATAGCCAGGTACCAAAAAGACAGCATATGAAATCAGGTACCTCTTTGCTCTGTGCAATATTATTAAGATCAAACAGAAAACATTAGAAAATTATTTTCCATTTATAAAGTACCATCCATTTAGATCCTACATTGTACAATTTTAACTTAAAGGAGTACTATACAAATTCGTTTTTTAAAAATGGACATTAAAACTATGAACACTGAATGGTTTCTTTAATACAGTCTGGAATTAAGTACAAACAGAACATAAAGAAGAAAGGGTCTGAACTGATCCACAGCTCTAATGTTCTCAGGCATCCCAACTAAGAACTGCAGGAATTGTGGCAGGACTGGTCACAAGGATGGGCCAGCAGATTTTTATGGCTTTTGCATTACTTATCCCTCCATTCTGCCTAGGGAAGAGACCCCATCTTTGACATTTCAAATGTTTTTTAAAGTAATGAGCAAACGAATGACCAAGTTCAAACTGGCATCAAAGAAAACAATGAGATGCTTATCTTCACCACCTAATTAATTACCTTCTCAGCTGCAGAAAGTCCTTCCTGGCATGCAGTAGTCACTTCTATCTTTTCTTAACTCTTATTTCTACTGAAATCTACTCCATTCCTACTATTTCAAGACATTTGACATAGACTTCATTTTCACATGTATAAATCTCTTCTATATGTCTAACTTCATCTGAACATAATTAGTTTTTATTTATTTATTTGAAAGGAAGAGTTAGAGAGAGGAGGAGGGAGGGAGGGAGAGAGAGCGAGAGAAAGAGAGAGGGAGAAATCTCCCATCTGCTAGTATACTCCCCAAATGATTACAACAGCCAGAGCTGGGCCAATCTGAAGTCAGGAGCCAGGAGCTTCTTCTGAGTCTCCCATGTGGGTTCAGGGGTCCAAGCACTTGGGCCACCTTCCACTGGTTTCCCAGGCACATTAGCAGGGAGATGAATCAGAAGTGGAACAGCCAGAACTTGAACTAGTGCCCACATGGGATGCCAACACAACAGGCAGTGGCTTTCCCTGCTATGCCACAGTGTCAGCCCCCATTATAATCAGTCTTTAATTCACACAAAATTAAAAGGGGAAATGTATCTTAGATGTCTCTTCCCACACATTCAAATGCATTACAGGCCAGCAGAATAGGGATAGTGGTTATAGAACATCTGAAGAGTAACATTTTTTAAGGTAAATTGGTTCAATAGATCATGCAAATTTTAGAGAAAGAAAAGAATTTATTGGGTAATGAATTCTACTTCAGATAGCAGTGACCTCCAAATTAAAACAAGGCAAGAAAGTTTGGCTCAACCTGTAACCCATTTCTCTTTCCCATATCTAGCCATCAAATCTTGACCAATATTATCAACCAATTAATTATCTATCACAGGATCTATTTGGAGGTAGGCAGAAGAAATAGCTAAGTCTGGGCATCAGTAAAGGCATTTTAAGCACCCACTAGTCAATGAATCCAGTAACTATGCAGAAGGTTTTATGCCTCAAATTTAACTGGGTCCACGTTCACTCCATCTGTGTCAAGGCTACAACTGTTATTTCCATCCAACAACAGCTGGTAGTAGCAGGTGTATGCACACTGCATGTCCAAAAGCATGTGGGCACACATGCCAGGGCAGTCTGCCTTCACTAGTCCCCATTCTCTGACATCCAAGGCAACATACAGCCATATCTTATGAACCCCAATCATACCACACCTTTTAGAGCCCCACCCCCCACCTCCCGCACAGTATCACTGTCCCTGTCCTTAATCAACTGCACTGAAAAACACATTAGTACCTTCAGGAAAACACCTCTCAGCTACTGTACAGGGAAAAGTAACTCTAATGCTGACCAAGCAGGTCCCATTCCATGTAGGGGCTTATAAAGATGCAGCAGATTACTACGTAATGCAACAGGAAAGGCCAGGAAACTTTTCTGGTGATACCTTTCTCAGGGTGAGAAAACAAGTTGTTTCGTAGGTACCTCCACAGAAACAGAAAGGTGGGATGAGGGCTAAGGATCACTGGGGTTTTTTCATTGTTGAGAATGTTCAAAACTAACTGTGATGCTGGTTACACAACTATGTGGATGAGTATACTAAAAGCCACTTAAGTGTACACTTTAAATGGGCAGATTGCATGCTTTGTGAAGTACACCTTAATAAAGCTAGATAAAAACAGGTTGTTTGAAAATGTTAATATGACATTGCATGTAAAATTTTATCCTGCAATTGATTATCAGAAACATACATATGGTCCGTGGGAGAAGTCCTTTTAAATAAATATGGTATTACTTCTTCTCTCCTAAAAGCACACAGTTTTGGCATGTACAATAACTAAAATAGAAGTAAATGTTTCATACCTTTGTCACATACTACTCTGGCTGCTGGCACTGTGGCATAGTGGGTAAAGTCACTGCCTGCAGTGCCAGTATCCAATATGAGCACCGGTTTGAGTCCCAGCTGCTCCTCTTCCAATCCAGCTCTCTGCTATTGCCTGGGAAAGCAATGGAGGATGGTTCAAGTGCTTGGGCCCCTGCACTCACGTGGGAGACCAGGGAGAGGCTCCTGGCTCCTGGCTTCCGATTGCACAGCTCTGGCCGTTGTGGCCATCTGGAGAGTGAACCAGTGGGTGGAAGACTTTCTCTTTCTCCCTCCCCCTCCCCCTCCCCCTCCCCCTCCCCCTCTCCCTCTCCCTCTCCCTGTCTAACTCCGCCTTCAAACAGATAAATAAATCTTTTAAAAAAATTCTACTCTGGAGAAATAAGTGCATATATTCTAACTATTTCTGAGCCCACCCACTGAACAGAAAGATATGTACAGAAATATTCATTACCTTCACTTTAGCAAGCAGTTAACTATGAAATTAAGCCCTAAAAAATAAACACATGAGATTTTTAAATTGGGACAATTTTTTAAATAAAATATTTTTGTGAATCCCTGGAACGATAAGTTTTTTTCCTCTGGAAGACCTCTGACACTCTGGAGGAAAGCTTTAAACTGCCTCCCCCTTGGGGGTCAAGCTACCACCACTCCACAGCATTTGGACTATCACTCTGAGAAATAATAGTTCAATTAAAACTAGCTTGGTTCCTACCATGATAGGTATTAAACAGGTGACCTACCTAGCCAGCTAATGCCAATTGGTTGAATGTATACTTTTAACTTTTTTCATTAAAAACATATCAGCAGCCAGCACTGCGGCTCACTAGGCTAATCCTCCACCTGCGGCGCCGGCACACTGGGTTCTAGTCCCAGTCGGGGCACCGGTTCTGTCCCGGTTGCTCCTCTTCCAGTCCAGCTCTCTGCTGTGGCCTGGGAAGGCAGTGGAGGATGGCCCAAGTGCTTGGGCCCTGTACCCGCATGGGAGACCAGGAGGAAGCACCTGGCTCCTGGCTTTGGATCGGCACAGTGCGCGGGCCATAGTGGCCATTTGAGGGGTGAACCAACGGAAGGAAGACCTTTCTCTCTCTCTCTCTCACTGTCTAACTCTGCCTGTCAAATATATATATATATATATATATATATATATATATATCAGCATACTTCAAAAAGTTCATGGAAAATGGAACTTAAAGAAGTTATTTTTGGTGTAAAAAACCTGAAATTCATGTATACAAGAAGTCCTCAAGAAGTTTGAAAAAACTATACCTGGATTTCAAAATATTTTGCACCAAAATATATTCAACTTTTTATTCTACTTTCCACATTTTATATTATATATGTATATTACATAAACTAGCACACACATTAAAAATATATAAGCTTTCTTTTTATGATTCAGTGTGCAACTTTTTAAAAGTTTGTTTTCCACAGTTGGAAAGATTCATCTTTCTCTTGAAGCATTTCTCAATTTCCACTTTATGTATGGAAGGGCAGGGAGGTGGGGAGATATCTTCCATTTGCTGGTTCAATTCCCAAATGGCTGCAACATATATAACATCAAATATGCAGAACAAAAGTGTGAATGTTCGCTCATTTTTTCATTTAATAATAACTATTTTTTGTACATTCACTGTGTGTCATGCACCATGCTAGGCAATGATGAGAAACAGTTCCTGTCTACAGCCACACCACTCTGATCTGAACGCACCCAATCTCATCTGAGCTCAGAAGCTAAATAGGGTCGGGCCTAGTTAGTACTTGGATCGAAGAGACAGTTCCTGCCCTCATGGAGCTCACAGTCCAGGAGAGCAGATACATATAAAACAATAAATACTACAAATGCAATCACAGTAAATACTGGAGTTGTCATGGGGGCCAGGAAGTGCCTGTCTGCAAAATAAAATTTAAGATACAACTTAAATGATGTGGATAACTTAGCTAAGAGGGTGAGAGGGTGGGAATGGAAGGCAGGCTCATTGAATCCAGCAGAGGCAGAGGCAGAGGCAGGTGCATGACTCAGTCAAGGAACAGAGAAGCCAAGGACAATGGAAGTACAAACTCCAGAAAGACAGAAGCAAAATGACAAGCTTGCCTCTACCAGCCACATGACCTTAAGCAACCACTTGTCTCTTTATCTTCAGTCTCTAGAGCTATAAAATACAGGTAACAAAACCAACCCTTGAAGAAACACCTACATGCATTGCTCTTATCATGGGCCAGATGTAGAAGTTGCCACTGCTGCTATAATTAAGTCATTATATTCTCTGCTAGACTTCAGCACCTGCAAGGCCAGAATCTTTACCTGGATGATCTTATACATATAAATTCTCAACAAGTATTTGCTTTTCTCCTCTCAAATGACTTACGAGAATACGAGGAAAGAATCGGAAGAAAAAACTCAACAACTGTGATGCCTATAAAAGATTCTCCAAGGAAATACAGGACGTTCTCAAGATCAGAAAGGATGTCTTTCCCCTATCTATTTGAAAGGCAGAGAGAGAGAGAGAGAGAACTTCCATCCAATGGTTAATTCCCCAAAGGCCTGAAAAAGCCAGGGCTGGGCAAGGACAAAGCCAGAAGCCTGGAACTCCAGCCAGGTTTCCCACCTGGGTGGCAGGAACCCAAGCATCTGCGCCATCATCTACTGCTTTCCCAGGTGAATTAGCAGGGAGCTGGATCAGAAGCAGAATAGCAGGGACTGAAACCAGCACTCCATTATGAGATGCAGGTGTCCAAGTGGCAGCTCAACACATTGCACCACAATGGCAGCACCAGAATGGATCACTCATCTACAATAAAATGTCTTTAATTCTGCTTAGTCAAAGTTTTAAATAACTATGTCATTCATCTTATTCATGCATATTTTGTGTATTCTAACCACATTATTAAATTAAACTCATAAAGGTAAAAATGAAGCTGGCAAACAATTTTACGCTTTCAGTCCAGATGATGGGGGCAGAGATCCTAGAATTAGATCCACTCAGGGGACAAAGGTTGGCTGGGCAAGAGGTGTTTTTCAGTCTTAACCCAGTGAAATATTTTTCCTCTTTATGGACAGCCTGGAGGGTGCAAGAACAAAATGCCTCTGTCTACTCCCTGGACTAAGAAAACAGTGATTATGACTCTTTAGTACTGAACTGTAAAATCCATAAAAGTCAACTGGCAACATTTGTTGAAAATAGCCAAAACTGCTTCATGAAATCGTCTTGTCTCTTGCTTCAGACACAGCAGTAGTGCCACCAACCCCTTTCAACAAAAGCTTCAGTAACTCACATCCAGGGACCACTAGAAGGCCTGTCCTACGGCCTGGGGAGGTGGGGGTAAAGTGGGGGCTGACTGTCATAGATCCATCATTTCAAAATGGACTTGCTCAGTAATACTGAATGTAAGCTGGCGCCGTGGCTCAATAGGCTAATCCTCCGCCTTGCAGCGCCGGCACACCGGGTTCTAGTCCCGGTAGCGGCGCTGGATTCTGTCCCGGTTGCCCCCCTTCCAGGCCAGCTCTCTGCTATGGCCCAGGAGTGCCGTGGAGGATGGCCCAAGTGCTTGGGCCCTGTACCCGCATGGGAGACCAGGAGAAGCACCTGGCTCCTGGCTTCGGATCAGCACGATGTGCCGGCCGCAGCGCACCGGCCGCGGCGGCCATTGGAGGGTGAACCAACGGCAAAGGAAGACCTTTCTCTCTCTCTCTCTCACTGTCCACTCTGCCTGTCAAAAAAAAAAAAATTTTATTTATTTGTTTGAAAGGCAGAGGTATAGAGAAGGGGAGAGGAAGGGTGGGGAGGTGGGGAGATATCCTCCATCTGCTGGTTCAATTCCCAAATGACTGCAACAGCTGCAGTTGTGCCAGTCGGAAGCCAGGAGCCCGGAACTCCATCCAGGTCTCCCATATGAGTGCAGGAGGCCCAAGTATTTGCTGCTTTTTCAGGCACATTAGCAGGAGCTGGATCAGAAGTGGAGCAGCTGGGATTAGAACTGGTACCATAACGAATGCCAGCATCAGAGGTGACAGTTTAACCCACTACACCACAATGTCAGCCCCTATATTGCAAATTTAATTTTCAAACTATCCTATGTGAAAAGGAATGAAAGGTATTCTATCCATAGAATTAACTAAGCATGAGCCAAAACTCAGTCACTTTCTTTCAAAGCTTAAAAAAAAAAAGGAAGCAAGCAAGTGATATTAGAAAAGGTGGCACATTCTGAGTAAACATGCTGCTTTCTAATAGTAAAGAAAAATACATTTTTATTAGACCTACATGTAAATACATGAGTACATGGAAAAGCCTCAGCATAAATGCAGAAATTAAATGTTTTGAAATAAAAATGTTATTAATTTTTTCATTCAAACTTTTTAAAATTTTACACACACAATGAAAAGGTACATCTGTAAACTTCAGTGCTTCAGTTAACAATTGGTAAAATATTCTTTTCAAAATACCTTACAAATGACTGAGACTCACAGTATGTTGGAACAAGACAAGAAATTCTACCCTAGAGAATGACACAAAAGAGGGATGACCACAGTGGGCAACACTGGGGAAAGGGATCCGGGATGGAAAAGGGAAACATAAAAGATAAACAGAAGAGACTCCTCGAGGAGACAACTCAGAAGCTCTGAGGCAGCAAGGGCACAGCATCACCTGCTTTCATGAGTTCTCTGCAGCTCATCCCATTCTGGTGATGAGCACTCCTCATCCATCCTTACCTATGCGTTCCTTGACCTACTTCATGTTTGGAAATCTGTGTGGGCATCAGTAGTAATCACAGTGATGGGTCCACGGCCCCTCTTTTGACCTCCACATCTCTGTAATCATCCTGCCTGACTTTCCAATGTCCTACCAGACACTCCCAACCAAGGAAAAATCCTGAGCCTAGACCTAATTACACTTTATATATAAACAGAAACCAAGTATACAGAGGCACAGTTCTTATATGGTACATTTTTCAGGACAACAACTAACACATAAATGGAGGAAACTTCTACTTCAGTTTGGAAATGCACCCAGGGCCATTAACCACTTCAGAAAATCATGTCACTAACAGCAGTGCAGCTCATGCTGAGTCACAATATGACACAGAGGTAGCTGCCTGGCCCTGTGGATCTCATGGCCGTGGGGACAAGCAGCTGAAAACATCAATGCCTTTCTTATAGTTGAGTTCCCAAAGTGTGATCCAAAGGCTGGCCAAGAGTCCACAGATTGGTCAGTAACTGTCTGAGGTTAGAGGAGGAGTTTGTACCTCTTTAACCCAGGTTGTTGCTTCATCTGTTTCCTAAATAAAAATTATTAAGGAAGGAAGTTACTAGGTGATTATAGATTAGATGCCCCCCACCCCATCAAAGCAGCACCTCCAGTGCCACTGTTCTGGTATACAGTCATACCTAAGCATTCAGAAACCAGGGGTCTCCAGAATGTTAGTGGAAAGTGTGTATTATGAGAAAGCTATGCATGGATTTCAAGTTTTCACACCAAATAAACTTATATTTTATTTCCACTTTCCCATTAATTATTTGAAGTATCCTTATTCATCAATGTTTATAAATTATATTTCCCTTCTTTGTTAAAACAAAATTTTTATTTTTCTAGTATGTGTTAATTACATTTCAGGACAGTAGTACACTGAACACTACAGGGGAGGTGGGTTTTACAGTTACCACTACTATGAACAAACAGGAGATCTGCCTGGCTCCAGCCTTGAAAGCTGTGTTCCTAATGTAATGCAAAGGAACACCAACAGAAGGGGCATGATCACCTGTACTGTTCTAAGGTGAGCAAATTATACCAACCTTAACATGAATTAAACTCCTATGATAGATTCTGGAGACTATTTGCTAGTATTCTACTTTCAGTTCATTCAAAAGCGGTATAGAAAAAGACTTCTCATCTCTGGAGCCTTAAAACAAGCCTGCAGAAGGGAGTGGCAAGTGAGAACTGGCCAGCCACAGGGACTCTGCCAGCATTGGTCAACAGAGTTTCACTGAAGGCAGCCCTGTCTGTCTTTATGTAAGCTGCTTCCAGGCTACCACGTGGCTGCTTCTGAGCTTCAACTCTTAGTTTGTTTTATATCTATTTTCATTTTAAATATATAAAATCTATACATCATAAACATTATAAATTTAGATACTATGAGATTAGCAGGATAGTTTGAGCTTCCGTAAACACCCCTAAATCTTAGTGTCTTTCAATTTGTGAACACGTATCTAAAATTCTCTGCCTCATTTTAGTTTGTCACAACCAACAATGAGAATGGTCTGATCCCACCAATTACAATGTTACAGAGTCAAACAACATTAGTAAGAGAAAAAGCTTTTTTCCTACCAATTCTTATAAAGTCATACAATAAAGCAGATATTAATTTCATTCTAAAGAATTAGTAAAAATGATGTCTCTTTCTTATGCAAATTATTTGTTTAAATCCCCAGTCAGTCCCTGTGATGTAATGTGCCAGCCTTAAAGGTTCACATGACTGCCAAGAATGAGGTAGGCACAGTGAGGTTTGTCTACTCAACAGCTCTTAAGCCCAGCAAGTTCATGGTCTTGTACTCCTCAATTATGCTGTGTACTTTCTCTCCAACATTCCCAAACCATTTGTCCTCCCATCTCCTATACACACTCCCAAACGCCTGACATACTTTCTCCCATGTTTGCTGCTGAAGATGATCATTCTGTCCACTTCAAAAATAGCTTAAGCTCACCAATGAGGTCGACGACACCAGAAACATCAAGCAGGAAATGTCTCAAACTCTGGCCCATTTTCTCATTGCCACAGCTATTACAAATGGATTTCTGTCCTTGATATACAGCCCCCCCCCCCCCCCGCAAAACATGCCAGAAGGAAAGCTCTAGGTGTAGAAAACTCCACTGAAACACAAACAAAAACCTAACCAGGCAGCAATGAAAACAAATCTTTTCTTTGTTTTTCTTTACTGGAGGTTGCAGGGGTGTGGTTTCCTCCACTGGGAAAGGGGCCAGAAACCATGACAGGGCCCAGGTCACTGGCCACCTCCCACCACAGGTCCCTACAACCTTCCTCCAACAAACTCTAAGATAGGGCTCAGAGAGCTCAGATATACAAGAGGACTTCAAAAAGTTCATGGAGGGGCTGGTGTTGTGGTGACATGGGTGCTGCTAACATCCCATATTGGAGTGCTGATTCAAGTCCAGCTGCTCTGCTTCTGATCCAGCTCCCTGCTACTGTGCTTGGAAAGGGAGCAGTGGTTGCTCCAAGTGCCTGGGCCCCTGCTATCCATGTGAGAGACCAGGACAGACTTCCTGGCTCCTGGTTTCAGCCTGACCCAGACCAAGCTGTTGCACCCTTTTGAGGAGTAAACCAGAAGAAGGAAGGTCTCTCTCTTTCCTACTCTCTCTGTTGGTTTGCCTTTCAAATAAATAAAATAAATAAACTTGTTTTTTAAAGCTCATGGAAAATTGAATTAAATAAGGTTATTTTGGTGCCCAAAATATTGAGATGCATGAATGTTACTTTTCATCATAAGCATTTCCATGAAATTTTTGAAGACCCCTTGTTACGTCTCAGAGATTTCTATTACAGAATACTCCGCTGGATTTTAACAATGAAATGTGCTCATTGTGAACTTCAAGTATATAACAAGTATGACAATAGCAAAACTAGATTCAGATTTTACTGTTAAGAGACTTTTCCATCACACAGAAAAACTCACTTTATTCCTATATCACAACCTCTCAGTTGGGATTGAGGAACACAAAGCTATTTGCTTAGATTTCCTATCTAAATTAAGTAGCAGTTTAATCCTTATCAGATGGCTTAACCTTCCCAATAGGATTTCATTACAGCCAACACAAGGCACTTTACTTTCTTGTATACCATGAACTCAAGGACTGGACTGTGTCTGTTACACACAAGTCTCCTAACCAAATTCTTCCAACATCTGGTTATCTGTTATCAGCCATCTCCTACAGAGTTTAGATATACATAGCCCCAAGATCACAACAGATAAGAAAAGTCCTCTTCTCACTGACTACATTAAATACAAAAACTGGAGTAAACTTAGATAAACTTCCATTCAACCACCACAAATCAGGCAGATGCCTACACTACACTCTAGCGGCTACTCTTAGGCAGATTGACTTTCAGAAGGCACAGGAGGATACCCCTGTCATGTGTCCTGTGTGCTATTTCTCCACTTTGTACTGCTGCTAGAAAACTTCCAGGTGGTGACCTCAGTGTCAACCCCTTAGCATTAGTGATTGAGCTGCTGTTATCCAGGCACCACCAGAAGGCTATGAAGAGGCAAACAACCACAACGAAATACCTCAAGGATCCAAGGGTGCAAAACAAAGCAAACCTGAGAGTAAACAAGTTTGTAGAATTACACAGCATTTCCCATTTCTACACATTTTCCCTAATGCTCTGCCTGGACTCCTCACATCTCAGGAGCTGTGAGTTCACTAAAACATTTCCTATTATCTTTCCTGTTCAGAGGACACTTAGCTTTGCCACTGCACTCCCCCTCATGACTCTAACACTAAGCACAGGGCAATACAGATACCAGAAGAGGGGGCTTCAGAGGCCACCCACTGCCCTCCCCAGCCTGGTCACTCAGCTATGCATGGTTGAGCCCTGGGAAGATCTGCAAACCACTCCCCATGGCGCCTCAACAGCGAGCCTCAGTTTTTCACAATACTGGACCACCATGGCAAATGACTAGCAGGTTACTCACTGAAGAGAAAGAAGACACTGTCTCATCACACTATGACATTGTGATTATCAGGAATTCCACATTTTATAGACACAGACTCTTATAAACAATTTGGAAAATAACCTTATTATGTAAAAGAAAGCTATTTATATACACTCTTACATCTAAATTACCCTTAGCTTCAGAATTGACAATCAGATTCCTGGTTTTTTAACTTGAGGCTTTTAAATAAAATTATTCTGCCTGTGTCCCAGCCCCCATAGGACTCTTGTACGTGACAGAAAGCGCTATAAAGCTGGCAACACTCTAGTTCTCTAGTTCTCAACTCCCACAGGTTCTTTTCTTTAAAAAGATTTGTTTATTTGAAGGGGTGGGGGAGGGGGATAGAGAAAGAGAGAGAAAGACAATCTTCCATCCACTGGTTCACTCCCCAAATGGTCACAGGGCTGGGCCAAAGCCAGGAGCCTGGAACAGTGTCCATGTCTCCCACTGGGTGGCAGGGGCCCAAATACTTACAGGCCATCTTCTGTTGCTTTCCCAGGCACATTAAAAGGGAGCTGAATTGGAAGTGGAGCAGCCAGGACTTGAACTGGCAATCTGATATGGGTTGCTGGCATCATAGGCATTGGCTTAACACCTCTGCACCACAACACTGGCCTCCATAGAGTCTTCTTAAAACACAACTGCACTCATAGGGCTGGCAAGGCTTGGATTTTACAGGAAAAAAAGGACTATAAGTTCTCTTCCTCTAATTTTATGACACTGATCAGACAGGCAGGAACAGCACCACCATCATCAAATTATAAGACAGACTAGAAACTTCCATGCTGGTCACAACGACTCACCCATAAAGAGGTACCCAGCTACAGTCTACAGGAACTCTGCCCAAAGCCTACCTCCTTATCCTTGTGTGTGACCCTTGCATTTACCAGCTGCCATCACTGAGACACCCACTCCTCCCACTCAGTCAAATGTACTGTGCTCAGCAACATGGAGGTAAAAGGACATGAAGTATGGGCTCCAACACTGAAGAACTCAACACTGACTTCCATTTCCCTCTTTTTCCTTCCATTCAGATCAATGTGTTCCGAGCACTGTGGTAGGCAGAACTCTAGCATGGCCCATGGCATCTACCCTATGTGGCATTCCCCCATATAATCCTCTCCTCTTGAAGATGTGTGGGTCCAGTAAATATAACTTCCACTCCTGTGATTGGGTCATTAATGAGCTGACTCTGAGTTCAGGTAATGGGAGATTATCCTGGGCAGGGCCCTTAAAAGTGGATGAAGTGTCAGACAGACTGATCTGCTGACTCCTAAAGAGCAAACTGCCTTTTGGTACAATGGGCCATGTGGCAAGAACCCAAGAGTGACCTCTAGGAGATGAGAGTCATCCCTGCCAACAGCCAGGCAGGAAAACAGGACCTCAACCCTGTGCTCACAAGGAAGTATATCTGCCAACAGCTGGAATGGTCCTCAAGAGGACTCTGAGCTCCAGGTAAGAGGGCAACATGGATGACTTTTGGAGACCAGAGAGAATACAGCCATGCTGTGTGCAGACGCCTGCCCTAAAGAAACTGTGAGATAAGCAGAGAATATTATTTTAAGCTGAGACTGTGGTTGTTGGGCAGCAATAGGAACTAATACAAGAACTTAATTGGTTTGTGGTTTCATAGTATTTTATCCCATCTGCTTTTTATTTATTTTTTTCAGAAGTGTATCAAATATCTTCCTTCCTGTCTATATCACTCACCTCATCCTGGATCCACACAACAGCCAATTAACACTTTTGGTCAGGATGTTACAGCCTACAATGCTACCCTGATTCCTTAAAACTTCAGGAAGCACAGTGTTTGGCGGCCTATGAGGTCCTGTCACAAGACACATGTCATCTCCATTATGCTTTCTAAAACAGGAAGGAGCAGCTAACTTTAGCCTAGCAATTAAGATGCTCACTTCCCACACTGGAGTACCTGGGTTCAATGACCAGCTCCAATTCCTGACTCCAACTTCCTGCCAATGCAGATCTGGGAGGCACTGGCTATCTCTCAAGTTAGTTGGGTTCCTGCCACCCATTTGGGAGACCAGAACTGAGTTCACAGTTTTCAGGTTTTGCCCCAGGCCAGCCTTGGCCATTGCAGGCATTTGGAAAGTAAACACTCAGGTAGGAGTTCTCTCTCTCTCTCTCATTCCCTCTTATATATGTAAATTAAAATTTTAAAACATGAAAACTGGGAAACAGTGCTATAATATATCAGCTAAAGCTGCTGCATGTAGTGCCAGCATCCCATATGGACTCTGATCCCATCCCAAATAGGTGCCGGTTCAAGTCCCGGCTCCTCCAGTTCAGCTCTTTGCTATAGCCTGGAAAAGAAGTAGAAGACAGCCCAAATCCTTGGGCCCCCTACATCCATGTGGGAAACCTGGAAGAAGCTCCTGGCTCCTGGCTTTGGATCAGCATAGCTCCAGCCAAGGCAGCCATTTGGGGAGTGAACCAGCAGATGGAATACTTCTCTCTCTCTGCAACTCTTTTTCAAAAATAAATAATTAAACCTTTACCAAAAAATTGGTGGCTAGGTCCATTTCTCAGTTTATTGTTATTCTTCTATATGCATAATTTCCATGTCCATGCCTAGCTACATAAAAACAAACTAAAAGATAATTTTTCTCAGATGAAATATATGTATTTTTTAAAGCTGAAATATACTTTAGTTACTGAGTTCTTCTACTCTGTTCTATAGGAAGGTTCTCTTTATTAGTATTTATTTTAAATATACTGCTAATAACTCAGGATCATCCCTGATAACTCATCCATGAAAGCAAATCACCATTCACCCTTCCAGTATTACTGTGCAGTTTTTAGAAACCGCATCAAATCGAGCCGGCACCACAGCTCACTAGGCTAATCCTCCACCTTGCGGCGCCGGCACACCGGATTCTAGTCCCGGTCGGGGCGCCGGATTCTGTCCCGGTTGCTCCTCATCCAGGCTAGCTCTCTGCTGTGGCCCAGGAGTGCAGTGGAAGATGGCCCAAGTACTTGGGCCCTGCACCCCATGGGAGACCAGGATAAGTACCTGGCTCCTGCCATCGGATCAGCGCAGTGCGCCGGCCGCGGCGGCCATTGGAGGGTGAACCAATGGCAAAGGAAGACCTTTCTCTCTGTCTCTCTCTCTCACTGTCCACTCTACCTGTCAAAAAAAAAAAAAAAGAAAAGAAACCGCATCAAATAAAAATGACCCAAGAAGGTGATACTAATGCCAACTGTGTTGCCCTCAGATAGCCTTTAGCAAATTCTTTCATTACTTTGTCCCATCTTCACCAGAAGACCACAGGTTGACTCAGTTATATCTTCTCAACCAGGAGAAAATCTCTTTATTACTCCAGGAGTAACCTAAAATTCTCAACTAGCTTGTAAATGATCAGCTTTGCTTCACCTTAGAGGCTACAAAAAAGAAAGGTCTGGAATTGTTGTATAGCAGGTGAAGCCACCACCTGCAATGTCATCCCATATGGGTGCCGCCAATTCAAGTCCCGGCTGCTTTACTTCTGATCTAGCTCCCTGAGAAAAGCAGCAAAAGATGGCCCAAGTATTTGGGACCCTGCCACACACATGGGAGACCTGGATGAAGTTCCTGCTCCACTGTGGCCATCTGGGGAATGAACCAGTGGATGGAAGATTATCTCTCGCTCTCTCTCGCTCTCTTTCTCTAACTCTGATTTTCAACATAAATAAGTGAATCTTAGAAAACAAAGTGAAGTGCTAGAAATAAGATTCAGACAGCACATACATGGCTAAGCTGAAGGTGTCATTGAGTTTTCACTTCATACCCTTTCAGGATATTGAGCACAACAAATTTAATCACTTGTGCATCCAAGTCAAGTCTTTGGGAATACCAATCATCGAATATCTGTAAAGTATTATATTAACAGGGCATGTACCTCTATAATCCAAGTTAGATTAAGACTAAAATTAGATGGGAAATTAAAAATAATGTTACACATTTTAAACGGGAAATAAGCACATGTGCCAGAGAAAGACAATAACCTTCAAATCAAAAATAAAGTACCTCTTCAAGGCCACAAAATACACAGCTGCACACCAGCCCAGCTTCCGGGAAATGTGGCGATTTCCTTTTGTTTGCACAAATCCCACTGGATATGACTTTCTGCCTACACACTATCAGAAGGGGTTGCCTAGTTTTGAAAGAAAATCATTCTCCCTCTCTTTACATAATGAGATTAACTGGAGGCCAAACAGGGTCACCAAGGAGCTAGAACCGCTACTGTTCCAGAGCCTTCCTCTGACGACAAGGAGGTCAAGGCAATGGCTGTAATGCAATTCATACCAGCTAATCCAAAGCAGAGCTTGCTCCTGGGAGGCCTCTCAGAGCGCACAGTGTGCCCTGAGACCTGCAGCACCAGCACACAATCTAAAATACACTGAAGGCGCTAGCTATGATTCTGTTACATCATTTTCCTGGAGGAGCTCAAAGGATTTGCATGTGTTTTGTTTAGCCACTCAGTATCTGTCGAGGTAAGAGACAGGAAATATTACTTTTTCAAAAGACAAAATCACAGAATTTGACATCTGGAAGAACTTGTAAGGATAGATGACATTATATAACCCTTTCATTTTATGAAGGAGGCAGTCAGGGCCCAACTACAGAAGCCACTGACTAAGCCTCCAAAGCTGGGGATAGAGCTGGGACTAAATTTCCCACACAGTACTCATAGAGGCCATCATCCTGTTCCCTATCTCCAGGTGCACTCAGGAGGGGACAGGTATCAAAAGCAGAAGTAAATACTTTGTTCCCAAAACTGAAGGCTTTTCTCTACAGCTGTCACTTCAAACATCCTGTTTTTTTTGTTTGTTTGTTTTGTTTTTTTATTTCCCCTAATTAGGGAGACTACCTCAATCAGGAACAAGTACCTTGTACCATAGTTGCCATCTGCTGCCCTCTAAGGAGGTAGGGCTTGAGGAACTCATACTGACCTGCACTGGAGCCCAGGCCCTCCCCTTACAATCTCTGGGATGCTACAGTCAACGAATCTAATCAGCTGGGACTGTAGCATCCTTATTTGCAAAATGGGGAGCAGGGAATCAACTCACAGAACAGTTTCAAGGTTCAAAATTTAACATCAAAAGTGCTGCACAGGGTAGGCCAATATTTCTAACAAGGTGGTCTCACAAACATCTGCCTCAGAATCCTATGGGCAATTACATAAAATGCAGCCTTGTCCCAAAGACACCAAGAAGAGAGTCCCTCACTTCACCTCCGACAGCATCAGAAATGGAGGCATTTGACTTTCAAATCATGTAAACTAATCAAGAAGGTGCGAAGCAACAGGGAGGCAGCTGTGCAGTGCCACAGTGGGCTTGAAAATTCTAACACCAAGAAGAATGCCAAGCTGTAGCTGTGCTGCTGCACTCTTTAGGGTCCTACTTCATGGCTTAGGTCCTGTTTACAGGATTTTAGTGATCTCAGAAAGTTCATTGGTTTTTGTAAGTGACAACCTGTCAGGTTTTAGCACTAATTGGTGTTCTCTCTAATGCAGAACAGGAGAGAGGGTAGTGGCGGATGGTGGCTAGGGAGCCCACGTGGCCCAAGGCTTGAACTCTGGCTGTAACAGTTGTGTGCCCTTGTGAGGCATTCAGGAACTCATGCCAAGCGGAGAGCAGGTGCCGGGTCAAATACGCCGCTGCTGTCACACCCAGGCAAGGCTCTGCCCAGAACACACACAAAACACACAGCCTGCCTGCCCTCATCTCCTATTTTTTCAGTCTTGACTGAGATATTCTTTTCCCTTACAAACTACTCTTATTTACCTATTTATTTAATTTCAGAATCAATGTTGTGTTACAGCTGACTCTCATAAATCCAGTTAGCTCAGGTCTTTGGATGCTAATTGTTGAAAAACTTGAGATTTTTTTCTTCAAGTTAAATGGCACTAGAATGTTGGAACAGTATTTCTTCTGTGGTTTTAATACCAGCCTTCTATGTGGGTCAGTATGGTCTCATAACAAAACTAAGGACGTTAACTTTAATGATCACTGGATACTTATTCTGTCCCAGGTACCACCCTAATCTCTACACAATCAGCTTCACTAGATCAACCTGCCAAGATGAGTCAGCTGCCATCTAAGGCACAGAGAGGACACGAGGTTGCCCTGGATCACACAGCAGAAAGCAGTCCAAGTCCACACTTGCCCTCTGCACACTTAGTACACTGGGTTCTTTGCTTCTTGTTGATTCCTCTGCATTTGTAAAACTCTATTTGTCTCTGCTAAGAGAAAAATGCCCAGTACCTTTTATTAAAATATGAAGCTAGGCCGGTGCTGCGGCTCACTAGGATAATCCTCCACCTGAGGCGCCGGTACTCTGGGTTCTATTCCCAGTTGGGGCACCGGTTCTGTTCCGGTTGCTCCTCTTACAGTCCAGCTCTCTGCTGTGGCCTGGGGAGGCAGTGGAGGATGGCCCAAGTGCTTGGGCCCTGCACCCGCATGGGAGACCAGGATAAGCACCTGGCTCCTGGCTTTGGAGCAGCGTGGTGCGCTGGCCGCAGTAGCCATTGGGGGGTGAACCAATGGAAAAGGAAGACCTTTTTCTCTCTCTCTCTCTCTCTCTCTCACTATCTAACTCTGCCTGTCAAAATAAATAAATAAATAAATAAATAAATAAATAAATAAATAAATAAATAAAAATGAAGTTGATGATTTCTGCTAAGGAGAAAACATGTCCCCACAGTGAATTTACATTTTAAAATCCAACTTGCACATGAAAAAATGCTCAGGATCACTAGCCATTGAAGAAACACAAATAAAAACCACAATGAAGTTTCACCTCATCCCAGTTAGAATGGTATCACCAAAAATAATAAAAATAAATAACTTGTAGAAAAGATATTGGGGGAAAGGTACCCTAATACACTGCTAGTGGGAAAGTAAGCAAGTACAACCATTATGGAAGACAGCCTGGAAATGCCTCAGAAAACTGAAAATAGATTTACCATATGACCCAGCCATCCCACTCTGGGAATTTACCCAAATTAAATGAAATTAAATGAAAGAGTTATCAAGACCCCCATGTCTACTGCAGCTCAATTCACAATAGCAGCTCAATTCACAATAGCTAAGACATGGAATCAACCCAGGTATCCGTTAGCTGATGACTGGATAAAGAAAATGTAGTATCTATACACTATGGAATACTACTCAGCCATAAAAAAGGATGAAATCCTGTCTTTTGCAACAAAATGGATGCAACTGGAAACCATTATCTTTAGTGCAATAAACCAGTCCCAAAAGATAAATTTCATGTGTTTTCTCTGATATGTGGTAGTTAATATAGAATACCAAAAAATGCATAGGAATAAAACAGACATCTTATGATTTGATTGTTGTTTTTAGCCCTTGTTTATATTCCTGTGGAACTGTGGTCTTACTACTTTTGATTCATTGAATATTATGGTTAGTGGTGCATTAAGCCAGTGATTACAGAATGGATTGAAATTGTGTTTTTGCAAAAATTAAGAGAAAAAAAAGAAAGGAAGTACGGGTATTGAGGGAGAGAGGGAGGGAGGGAGGGAAGTATAGTTATCTTCTTAGAATTATATAAAATACATGAAATTTGTTCTCTTTATATTAATAAACAAAATTAAAAATTCAAATGAAATCCAACCTGGGAGGCAGGTGTTTGCCACACAGGTTAAGACGCTGTTTCAGATGTCCTCATCCCATACTGGAGTGCCTGGGCTCAAGTCCTGAATCCACTCCCAATTCCAGCTTCCTGCTAATGTAAATTCTGGGAGGCAGCAGGTGATGTCTCAATTATTTGGGTCCCTAATGTCTATGTGGGAGATTGGGATTGAGTTCCTAGCTCCTGATTTTGACCTAGTTCAGTGTTCGCTGCTGTGGATACTTGGCAAATGAACCAGGGGATGAGTGATATTTCTGTCTCTATCTTTCTGTCTCTCTGATTCCAAATAAATAAAATTTTTAAACACATAATCCAGCCTGTTTTGAGAAGTAGGCTCTTACCTATTGAAAGTCAGCTCATTAAAAATATTTTTAATAAGAAATTGTATCTCAAATAAATAAATAAATAAATATTTAAGCCTGGGTGATCACTGACATAAATAAGTTTCAAATGTTAAATCAACAACAGGAATCACTACGCACTTGCTCCCCGTATAGGACCTCCGTCCTTAATGTGTTTAACTATGAGAATTAACGGTAAAACTAATATTCAAACAGTACTTTATACTTTGTGTGTCTGTGTGGGTGCAAATTGTTGAAGTCTTTACTTAGTATAGAGTTGGTCTCCTGTATATAAAGATAATTAAAAATGAATCTTAATGAAGAATGGGATGGGAGAGGGAATAGGAGGTGGGACGGTTTGGGGGTGGGAGGGCGGGTATGGGGGGAAGAACTGCTATAATCCAAAAGTTGTACCTGTGAAATTTATATTTATTAAATAAAAGCTTTCTATAAAAAATAAATAAATCTTTTTTTAAAATGCTGGTCCTATTAGCACTTGCCAAATGGAATTACTCAGACAATAATAATATGATGCCGAGCGTCTTAAAAAACCAAAAGGTATGACTGAGATTCACAGTACAGATGTTTACAATATGCACAGGAACAAGATACACTGATGTCGGCAATGTAAGGATAATACTAGAGCAAAGTCATTTATTTAAAAAAAAAATTAAAAATCAGGGGCCAGCACTGTGACACTGTGGGTTGGGCCACCATCTGCAGCACTAGCATCCCATATAGGCACCAGTTCAGGTCCAAGCTGTCCCATATCCAATCCAGCTCCCTGCTAATGTGCCTGAGAAAGCAGCAGAGGATTGCATCCACTTGGGAGACCTGGATGAAAGTCCTGGCTCCTGCTTCAGTCTGGCCCAGCCCTGGTCATTGTGGCCATTTGGAGACTAAATCAGCGGATCAAAGATCCTCTGCTCTCTCCATCTCTCCCTCTCTATATGTAACTCTGATTTTCAAATAAATGACTAAAAAAACTTTTTAAAAAAATAAATAAAACATAAAATAAATCAACACTCCAATTAACCACTTAGTCTTCTCCAGATGACTGGGTACTCAAAAGCTAACTCCAACAGTCAAAACAAAGGTGAAGTCAGCTCAAGGAAGAAGATAAAAACCACCTACCTGTTTCAAACACCACTTATTTTTTCAAACAAGCAAATAAATAAATGGGCAGGCAAAACTAACAATGATAGACAAGTGTCAACTCTAGGGGTATCTTGCCTATACATAAACTCCCTAAGAGAAAACAGTTAAGTATGAGTCTGCACAAACTACTTATTAGGGCTACATGCTGTGGGCAGACATGACTCTGACAAACTTAGGGAAGGAAAGTGGTCCATGCAGACTTGCTGCCACCACAAGAGAGTGCTGACCACAACCCAAGAAGCCAACCAAGCTTGGTGTGAATTATCTCCCTGAATGCTCATGATAACTGTAAGGAGGAAAAACCAGTATGATACATCTTGTGCAGATGAGAAAATTGAAGGACAGAGAAGGGAAATAAGATGTCCAAGATCAAGAAGTCACAGTGTCTCATAGAATGACAATTGCTTTAAGTAACACTGACCTCAGAATCAGCCCTTAAGGCTTCCTGGTCTGGCTGAAAAGCAAGTGAGAGCATTTCAGGCATGAAAAGCCAAGACACAGTGAAAAAAATGTTCTAAGTGAAGGGTCTCTGTGAAACCCCAGCAGAAAGAAGTGGTCATCAAAGAAGGATGAACTTTTCTCTAAATGGAGGACAGAACTTCCACTTTGCTTATGACTTTGTCTAAATACTGAAGGAGTTTGAAGATTTAAAAGGCTTCCATAACCTAGGAAGCTCATGTCAAGAGCCTTAGGTGGTCACTGATGTCTTAGATAAGAGTGTTAATTATCAAATTAACAACAGAAGTCACTGTGCACTAACTCCCCACGTAGGACCTCTGCCCCAATGAGTTGTATTATGAGAGTTAACTGTAAAACTAGTTCTCAGTTCTTTTGTGTGGGTGTGTTGCAAATTGTTGAAATCTTTACTTAGTATAGAGTTGGTCTTCTGTGTACAAAGTTAATTGAAAATTAATCTTAATAGAGAATGGTACTGGCAAGGGGAAAGGGAGGAGGAAGAGGGGTAGGAGTGTGGGTGAAGGGCAGGTATGGTGGGAAGAATAACTATATTCCTAAAGTTGTACTATGAAAATTGTAAAATTGTATTCCTTTAAAAAAAATAAAGAAACAAACCAAAAAAGAAGGCACAATGTGGAGGGGATGGGGTTCAAAGATGGCTCCAGAACACAAGACCTTACTAAAATGTGAACAAATTAAAAATAACCAAATCATCATAACTCAATGACCATGTCTCACTACTAGCTTCTATTTTCAAAACTCAGTTTAGTTAGAAAGAACAAAAACTCAGAAACTGGCTTCCTCATTTATATGTACTCTGTGTCACTGGTGAATTTGCAACTAAAGAGCTGAACACGCAAGCAAGATCACATATTTCAGGAAATCATAAGATCATGAAACTAAAGAGACTTTAGAGATCACTCAGTACAAAGTTATTTTATAGATGGAAAATCAAAGTTCAGAGAAGTTAAATAACACCCTCAGGGTCACATGGAGGAAAAAAATATGGAGATCTACACAAAGAAAATCAAAGGGAGAAAAAGAGCAAGTTTTTATCACTAAGCATGTTCACTACTATTCAAAAGTTTACGATACAGTGTTATATGCTTCCAGGTCATAATAAAGATTTCTCATTATATAGCTATAAGCACTAACAGGGTATATCAGCAAATATTCACAGCAAATTCACTATAAAAGAAATGTGGTAAAAACAAAAGCTACAGTTTAGCACTCTTTTAAGATTTATTTATTTGAAAGCCAGAGTTAGAACAACAGTCAGTGAGAGACACAGAGATCTTCTATTCACTGGTTCAACCTCCTAAATGGCTGCAGAAGCTGGGGCTGCGTCAGGCTGAAGACAAGAGCCCAGAACTCCGTCCAGATTTCCCACATGGGCCCAGGCACTTGGATCATCTTCTGCTGTTTTCCCAGACATATTAGCAGGGATTATCACTTTCTTAATTAACAGTATATAAGAAAGATTCATGCCTTCCAGTTAACAATATTTAGCTTAAAATAATTATAAAGATTTGAGATCCCAAAATTAAAAAGCTAGTAAAACAAACTTCAAATTCTCTTGTCCAATGTAGAAGCACAGAAAATCTAGATTACTTAACTAAATTCACTTTTTCATACTAATTATTGAATTAGGCATTGTAGTTCTTTTTAAAATTATATACAGTAGTGGCCAGCGCTGTAATGCAATGGTAAAGCTGCCGCCTACAGTGCTGGCATCCCATATGGGCGCCGATTCTTGTCCCAGCTGCTCCACTTCTGATCCAGCTCTCTGCTATGGCCTGGAAAAGCAGTAATGATGGCCCAAGTGCCCCTGCACCCATGTGGGAGACCTGGAAGAAGCTCCTGGCTCCTGGCTTTGGATTGGCGTAGCTCCAGCTATTGTAGCCATCTAGGGAGTGAACCGGCAGATGGAAAAGCTCTCTCTCCCTCTCTCCATCTCTCTGCCTCTGAATCTCTGTAACCCTGCCTTTCAAATAAACAAATAAATCTTTTTTAAAAATTATATACAGTAAAAATTATGTAAAAGATAATCTTCATCCAAAATTAATTTCTCATTTTAATCTCTTCCTCAGGCACTCCTGCTATTGTTATCTGCCCAGGCGGGTATTTAAACTTTAGACAGGTTTTGTAAAACATACCACATCCCTGAGAAATGGAGGCTCAATGAAAGCAACACAGGCACATGGCTGAGCATGTGTGTGTGTCTGGATGGGAAAGGAAAAGCCATGCCAGGACCTTCTGCAAGTCAGTGCCCAAATGACTCATCTTTGGGGACTCTCAGAACTGCAGACACAACTCTCAGAAACAGCAGTTGGTTTCCATTCAAGGAGATGGAAGGAGGAACACAAATCAAGGGACAAGATCAAGAACATTGAAAAATAATTTTAAGAAGGAAGGTCATCTTTCAAGTGGCATTATAAGCACATTAAAACAAGAGCATATTTTAGGAAGCAAAACATTTTAGAACATGCAACTCAAAACTGCCGTTTTTCCAAATATTTAACATTTTAATATTCTATTTTAATAGCAATCTTCTAGCCAAAAGATGGATTTGCTCTTCCTCCTGTGTAAGTAACTGACTTCTGTGCATTCCAGTTTAAACACTTAGTTACGTCCTAAAGAATACATCTGAAGGCTGTATCCAATTAGGAAGAACAGGGTGTTTCTCCTTTTCCTGCCAAGGACTAAGGACCAGACTGATAGTATCAAGCTGCTTCTTACAGAAAAGATACATTATTAATAGTTTATTTGACAGTACAGAAAAAGATAACAAAAGCACTTTTCTGTGTTTCCTGATAATTTGTTTTTCATTCCAAGAATTGCATGCAGTGTTTCCCCTCCGCAAATACACTCTAACCAGCATTCAACAGAGAATTGCCGACGGAGAGCAGGCACTTAGGGATAAAGCCTTGTCCAACTCCAACCCTGAGGTCATGAACAAGTGAGCCAACAGGGAGACTCATCAGGTGCAGAGAAGGGTGGTGCAGCAGGAGCCCAGGTGGCTGGGCTGGGGCGTGACTTCTGAGGGAGTCAACCACCCAGGCACCCATCAACACACCTTCATGAGCTGGAAGGCCCTGGTCCTCAGAAACCTGCTGAAGATACTTGAAGGGATGGAAGCTGCTCCAAGCCACCTATTTACAGTTCTAACCTTTATCAGCATTCTACATTCAGTGAAAATAATACATTCAAACCACTATTTTTACTTTTAAATATTTCTTATACCTTATTTCACTCAGAGTTTTTTCCTTCATAGTACTGATTTAAAAGGCATTTCTGTTTCTTAATAACAATCTGTTGATGTCTGCATGCAAATTTAGACAAAAGACGACCAACCCAAGAGTTGTTCTTGTGGCTAAAGAACAGAGCTTAAGGGACTGCATTGAGGCATAGCGGATGGGGCTACCGCCTGCAGTGCCAACATCCCATTAAGGGCGCAAGTTCCTGTCCTGGCTGCTCCACTTCCAATCCAACTCCATACTCAAGTGAGGAAGCATCCTCAGGCTGACTGTAGTTTAAGGCTCACATCACTCCCAAAATTCCCCTTGTGTCTACTTGCAGCCAATCCTCTCTCCTGTACCTAGCACAAGGGAACGGATGACCTGCAGTTTTGACTTCTGTAGAAATTTCACAGAAATGGAATCACACAATACTTAGTATATTATATCTGGCTTCTTGACTCAGCATGATGTTATTGAGGCTTACCCAGGATGTGACACATGTCAGAAGGTTGTTCCTCATTGCTGAATAGTATTAAACTGTATGGACGTGATACACCACATCTTGTTTATTCATTCTATTTGATGGATATCAAGATCACTTTTGGCTATTAGGAGTAAAACTGCTGAACATTACTATAAAAGTCTTTTTGTGTGGACACAATTTTCCTTTTCTTTTGAGACAGGTATCAAGGGGTGGAACTTCTGGTTCATATGGTAAGTTTATGTTGGACTTTTAAACAAACTGCAAATTGTTTTCCGAAGTGACTGGAAAATTTGTATTCTCATCAGCACTTTAATGAGGGTTGAGTTTCTCCATATTCTCATCAACACCTGTCAGCATAAATTAAAAAAAAAAAAAAAAGGTTTGTTTACTTGAAACAGAGTCACAAAGAGAAAGGAAGGGGTGAGGGGGAACAGATCTTCCATCCTCTGGTTCACTTTCCCAATTGACTAGGTTGACTGGGGCTGGCCAGGCTGAAGCTAGAAGCCTGGAACTCAATCCAGGCCTCCCACATGGGTGGCAGGAGCCCAAGTGCTTACTGCTTTTCCAGGTGTTTTGCATGGAGCTGTACCAGGTGTGGAACACCTAGGACTTGAACAGGCACTCATACAGGAAGCTGACATCACAGGCAATGGCTTAACCCAGTGCACCACAACACCAGCCCATCAGTCTTTTATTATTATAGGGACTCTAAGAGGTAAGTTGTGATATTTTACTATGTTTCATACTTGTACTCTCCTAAGGACTAATAATAGCAAACATTGTTAGATGTGTTTATTTACCCTCCATGAACCTTCTTCAGAGATTTTCTATTCAAATCTTGTACTCATTTTTTATAAAATTTGGTAGTTTTCTTATTACTGAGTTGTATAAGTTCTTTATTTATTCCGGATACATAAAATCTGGATATATTATTTACAAATATTTTCTCCTGGTCTATGAATTGTATTTTAATTTTCTTAATGGCATATTTTGAAAAGCAAAACTTAAAATCATTAATACTCACTTTATCAACTTTTTGTTACTTATGATTTGTTTGCTTAACCCAAAACCACAAAGATTTTCTCCTTTGCTTTCTTCTAGAAGTTCTGTGTCAATAATATGTTCCTTAATGGAGAAAAAACTATCCCAAGCCTTGCAAAATGATCTATTTTAAAAATATGTAAAGCATAATTAAGTATATATCTGCTTATGTGTGATTTGAGATATACAAATACAAATAGAGAAAAGCCTAAGTGGTCAAAAAACAAAATAGCAGATAGGCAGTTATATTCCAGGAAGGTTTTTGCCCTTCTTTTTTGGCATTACACAGGAATAACATATAATAAAGTGGTTTTAAAATGCTACACTCTGGAGCCGGCGCTGTGGCGCAGCGGATTAACGCCCTGGCCTGAAGCGCTGGCATCCCATATGGGTACCAGTTCGAGACCCAGCAGCCAGCGCTGTAATGCAGTGGTAAAGCTGCCGCCTGCAGTGCTGGCATCCCATATGGGCACCAGTTCGAGTCCCAGCTGCTCCACTTCTGATCCAGATCTCTGCTATGGCCTGGGAAAGCAGCAGAAGATGGCCTAAGTCCTTGGGCCCCTGCACCCATGTGGGAGACCTGGAAGAAGATTCTGACTCCTGGCTTCGGATCGGCGCAGCTCCAGCTATTGCAGCCAATTGGGGAGTGAACCAACGAATGGATGATCTCTCTCCCTCTCTCTCTCTCTCTCTGTCTCTCTTCTCTCTGTGTAACTCTTTCAAATAAAATAAATTTTAAAAAGTGCTACATTCTGAGCTTTAATCTTGTTCACCCAGACAATGAATATATACTTTACTCATGCACAGTTTACAGAGATATGATAAAGCAGGATGACAAATCTCGGGCACAAGGCAGCTAATTGTCAAGTGATGAGAGTGTCACAATAGTGGGGATAGCAGAACAGAGCTACCAGGTCCTCAGAGTCTCATGAGAGAAGAGCTGAGCTGAACTCCCGATAATGACACACAGCTGGAGAATTTGGCTGCAGGATGAGTTGAGAGAATACAAAGTCCTTAAAACTAGACCAAGAGTCTAGATGAATTCAGTCGAACACTTAGTTTTTTAAAGAGGTTCCTTCTTCCCAACAGCACATTTTAAATGGAAAAATTAGTCTGTTCTAGAACAGTAGTGATTTTTATATGTTGTGTTTTTAACAATACAGTAGCCAAATAATTTTTTTAAAATAGTAAATTATTATGTAATGTGGCATGCAGCTTTTCATAAATTAACTCAAATTAAGACTATAGCTGTCAGACTCTGAATCTCACCAGAGGCTTCCATCCTTGACCAATGACACATAATTGGTTGACTGTCAACCAGAGGTAACCCACAGCTTATTTACTATAAGGTTAGACCAAAAGCTGAGTAGCTTCTGCTTCCTGCTGTGAGTACTTCTCAAAGTCACAACTGCTTCATTATGCTGATGTACTTTTAACTCCTGTTTATCCGGATCTATTTTCCACACAACTTCCAATCCACAAAAGAAAAAGCAAAGCAGATATGCAAAGGTGTGCTCAGTCAGCTCCCCCATCTCAACCCCCTACCCCAGGCCCAGGCCACAGCACTCACTCCCTGTAGCTACCGTTGACACAAGCATGTTGTTTTAACTTTTCTGGAACAGCTGATGATTTAAGACAACAAAATCCTGCACTCTCCTTAATCTGTAGGCATTTCCCTTTGCACCACAAACACTGGCATCTGTGGTCACTACAGCCATGGAGAGACAGCAGAAGTGAAAAACTGAAAGAGGAGCAATGCCATGGTCCCTATGTTTCCCTCACGTCTGATGGATGCCCCCTAGCAAGTATTATTACTAACATGTATATAGGGCTTATGCAGCAGCAGGACCTATTCCAAGCACTTTACAAATATTAACTTTACAAATATTTACTGAAACAGCAAAACAAACCTAGGAACAAATATTCCTATTATCTCCATTTTATAGGGAGAAAACCAAGGCAAAGAGAAGTGAAGTGACTTTCCCAGGCCAGGGTCACTACAGCAGTATACTCTCAGGTTAACCTTTCATGTTACACAACATTTTTGTCCCCAAAAATATGAGTGGCATTTCAATGAGAGACAGGGTTCAGGACTCCACAGACTACAGTCACCCCTGAGGACTCATGCAGGAATTGGTTATAGAATCTATAAGGCAGGTGTTTGATCTAACAGCCGAGTTGTCACGTAGGCTGTCTCATCCCTTATCACAGGGCCTGGGTTCAAGTCCTGGCTCCACTCTAGATTCCAAATTGCTGCTAATGTGTACCCAGGGAGGGAACAGAAGATAGCCTAAGTAATTGGGTTCCTACCTGCTATGTGGGAAACCCAATTTGAGCTCCTGGCTTCACTCTAGCTGTTACATGCATTGGGAGAATGAATCAGTGGATGGGAGTTCTCTCTTTGTCTCTCTGTTTTTGTGTGTCTCCCTGTTCCTCAAATAAATAAACAAAAATTTTAAGTGAAGTAGCATTTGCATATAACATATGCATATCCTTCCATATACATTAAATTATTGCTAGATTACTTACAATAAATAGTGTCAATGTCATGTAAATAGTTGTTTTAATGTATTGTTTAAGGGATTAAGACAAAAAAGAGACTTCCATATTCAGTACAGATGTATCTTCCCAAAAATATTTGCAGACCATGGTTGGTTGAATCTGCAACACAGAACCACAGATGCTGAGAACGGACTGTGACACACTATAGTCTGGTTTCTGGCATCCATTTTTCCAAAGTATTTGTTTGAAATAATCAGTCTGTCATCCATTTCTCTACAGAGAGATTTTTTTTTTTACTGCACTCAAATATACTTGCCATATGACATGCCACCTACACTGACCATACAAAGTTGGTCCACTCATAGAAACTGGGCTACCAGAACCTTGCTTCTCACCGAGCTGCCAACAGTCATGAAGACAAAAAATAATCTGCAAAGAAGTAAGGTCACACTGCTCCTCTGTGTCACTGAACAAGGAGAAATGTGGTCCCTTTCCTCTCATGTACCCCACTTTAGGCTGGCAACACAGAACCCCACTCTCCTTGTACCCACCTTGCCGCTACTAAGTTACGTCTGCAGTAAAGACAGGTTGGTGCTTTCAAAATCAATATTTTATAGTGAAGTCAAGGAGAGATGTAACAGCAGCACAACCATAGATGACCCTTGTTTGGCTTAAAACAAGACATGCAATTCCAAACAAGCGATTCCCAAGAATCAAAGCTTAAGCTTTTAAAGTCTAAAGCTATTGACAGGGTCAAATATTTTTATCAAAGTCTAGAAATATGTGAGCTATCCATCAAGGTCCTAAAAAGAAAGCTGCAATTCTTCCTCCAAGTGTTGCTTTTGCTTTGTAAAAGCACCAAACATTGTCAGAGGTGCAAGGTAACCACAACAAAACAACAAAGAAAAGCCTACCAGTCCCTTGGCAGCTCACTGCGGAGGGCAGGGATGTGCCTGTCCTAGGGGGTAAGTCACAAAAACATGGCAAGGGCTCACTCCTAGGCTTGAGGACACCAAACATCACCTGATTTTCCTTGTTCACACACACACACACACAAAGTTAAAGATTCTTAGAATCTATTACATTTTATTCTAAGAATATAAAAAGTTAACTGCAATAAAACTCACAGAGGAACCTAAGAGCTCTGTGTGAATATGCTTCTTCCATTAGTATTAAATCAGAAATCTCTGACCAAAAAGCATGCTCTTTTGGAAATCACCTCCCACCTGGCTCCACAGAAACTGAGAATCAAAGTAAGATTTACAAGGCCTTTGCGTTATTTGGAGAAGTGTTTCTGAAAACAAGGAAGGGATCTGTTTATATTTTCTTTCCTTTGCATTTTTGTTACAAAGATACCAAAAGAACTCTGGCTTGGGTTACCCTAAATAATCACCTTGGGATGCTCTATACCACTTTCAATGCACACTTCAGGAATGCAGCCAGAACTCAAAGCCATCTGGAAATCTCTCATTTCAAACTGCACATATATATATATATATATACAGGGCAGTCTGAAATACAGCCTGTGATACCTTCTCTAGAAAGTCCTCCATGCAGCAACAGTTACCCTAGAACAGATTAGAACTCGGAAAATAAGTAAATTATTCAATACCATGTACAGGTGAACAGAATTGAACTTGGTTACTCTGGTTTTTTTCTTAAGTTATTAAGCTATCTAGGGGAAGCACTGTGGCATGGTTGGTAAAGATGCCCTCTGCAGTGCCAGCATCCTATATGGACGCCGATTTGAGTCCTGGCTGCTCCACTTCCGATCCAGCTCTCTGCTATGGCCTGGGAAAGCAGTGGAAGATGGCCCAAGTCCCTGGGCCCCTGTACCCATGTGAGAGACTGGAGGAGGCTCCTGGCTTCAGATTGGCCCAGCTCCAGCGTTGCAGCCATTTGGGGAGTGAACCAGCGGAATGGAAGACTTCTCTATCTCTCTGCCTCTGCCTTTCTGTAACTCTGCTTCTCAAGTAAATAAATAAATCTTAAAAAAAAAAAAAAAGATATCTAGTGTGTCGGTATCCAATTTTTTTAAAAGATTTATTTATTTAACTTGGGCCATCTTCCACTGCTTTTCCAGGCCATAGCAGAGAGCTGGATCAGAAGTGGAACAGCTGGGACTCAAACCAGAGCCCATATGGGATGCCAGCCCTGAAGGCAGTGCCTTTACCTGCTACGCCACAGCATGGGCCTCCATTGAGTATCTAATTTTTACATTAAAAACTACCCCAAGGGCCGGCGCCGCGGCTCACTAGGGTAATCCTCCACCTTGCGGCGCCGGCACACCGGGTTCTAGTCCCGGTTGGTGCGCCGGATTCTGTCCCGGTTGCCCCTCTTCCAGGCCAGCTCTCTGCTATGGCCCGGGAGTGCAATGGAGGATGGCCCAAGTACTTGGGCCCTGCACCCGCATGGGAGACCAGGATAAGTACCTGGCTCCTGCCATCAGATCAGCGCAGTGCGCCAGCCGCAGCGCGCCGGCCACAGCGCGCCAGCCGCAGCGGCCATTGGAGGGTGAACCAACGGCAAAGGAAGACCTTTCTCTCTGTCTCTCTCTCTCACTGTCCACTCTGCCTGTCAAAAAATAAAAAAATTAATTAATTAAAAAAAAAACTACCCCAAAATTCAGTGGCTCAACACAATGAGGGCTTACAATTTCTCATAAACATTTCAGTTGACTGAGTAGTTCTTAAAAATTCTAAATAAAATTAGAAATAAAACTTACAAGTGGCTAAAAAGGAGCTATGCTATGTAAAAATTACAGCAAGGTGGGTACAGTACCGGTCCTTAGAATTGCCTAAAATTGCTGGGCTATCTCTATACTACTTTCACAGCATGAATGTAGCCCTTTCATTTTCTACCTTTTTCCCTGAAATTGTCAAAGCAAAGTAAATATGGTAACCACTTAAGGTCCACTTGAATATCTGGGCCAGATTGTCAATCACTTCTATGTTTTTGTTTTTATTCAAATGTAGGCCTTGGATTTGCAAACAACTTATTCATTTAAGAAAAAATGAGAATTAAATGTCAAGCAGTCTTTAAAACTACACAACAGGAGAAGAGTATTGAACTAGCAGTTCAGTCACCAGTTAAGATATCCATATCCCACATCCAAGTATCTGGGTTCCAGTTCCGGCTCTAGCTAAGGACTCCAGTTTCCTGCTAATGTGACCGTGAGGAGACAGTGCTGACAGCTCAAGTAATCAGACTCCTATCATCCAGCTGGGAGACCTGGACTGCGCTGGCTCCTGCCTTCCTCCCCACACCACCAGCTGTTAAGTAAACCTGAGGATAGAGCATGCTCTCTCTCCCTCTGTCTTTCAAACAAAACCAAAAATAAAAGCAAACAAAAAACAATAATAAAAACTACAGGGTATAACCTGAGCAAAGTACTATACTTTAAATGCAATGTATTCTCCAATCAGCTTAGTGTCAGAAGTCCTATTGTGTTTTAGTTTAAAAAATAAAACTGCTATGACTCAGGTATAATTTTAACTCCTACTATACTTTTGTTATAAGGTAAAAGCAGCAGCAGACACTTCTTACTCTAAAAAAGATTAAAAGACCAGAATGTTTTTAGATACAATCATTTTTGAAAGAATACTGATTTTCTAAAATATCATGTAAACAGCTAACTCTGAAAATAGCAAAAAAATAATGTTTAACAAAAGAAATATTAGTCCACTAAATGAATAATTCACTCATACGCTGGAACTGAAAATATCACCCAACACCAGAAAGCAGAACTAGCAGAAAATAAATGGAGGAATACTCTTAGTTGAAGAGTGACTTTATTCTGTATTAGGGACCCAAAAACCTGGTATTTTCACTTAAGGCTCTCCCTTATTAAACTTACATCTGCTGCCCCAGAAACAGTGCAGCTATAGGTTCTGTATGTCATCTACCGCCAGGTCCAGCTCTCTAATTTCCACGTCAGAAAAATACTAAGTCCAATCCACAGCACCAACACGTACTGGGCACAAGGAGCACAGATGTGAGTGACAGACAATTAATCCCTGTCACAAGAAGCATATACCTGGTTTATAGGGGGGAATGAAATTAAATAATCAGCACAGTTAGTATTAAGTGACAAACACAATTGACAATTAGGGACAGGAACCTGTGAAGTGTCCAAGGGTGAGTTACCTAATCTGAGGGGTCAGAAAAGTCCCCCAGGTCCAAGTGACAATAAAGTTGTCACCTAAGCATGGGGCTAATGGGAAGGTGAAGCGAGGCAGGACCCTGAGAAGGGAAGAACCATCTTTCCTAAACAGAAGGGAGGCCTGAAGGACCTCAGAGCAGGCACAGGCAACGCAGGGCCATCTGAAGGAATGACTCACTCTGCTAAGCTCCTGGCACACAATGCCTGGCACGCAGAGGATACTGTTATCATGGCTGGTTCTCCTGTCCGAGTCCAAGTCCCTTTCTAGTGGCAAAGGCACTGCTACCACGACTCTGCTGTCAGCAGAGAACTATGCCTAGACCCCCGGCCAGCACTCCTTTAGCAGGGCCTCCTACTCAAAACCATATACCTTAGGCACTTCATGGCAACCCCTCAATGCCGTCACAGCCAACCCCCAAGGCCGGACTACAGTCTCTTCTTCTAGTCTTATCTTGACTCTTCCTGATAGATGACAGACCTGGCTCCAATTCCTCCTCTCCAACTCTCTGTCTTAGCATAAGCACAGCACTACCTCCAGCTTAAGAAAACAGGGTCTAGCCCAGTGAGTGGCAGACCCTAGAAAAGAATCATCACAAGATGCCATCTGGAAATCAGACTCTCTTCAAGGCCTGCAAACTCTGGTAGTGAAAATGCCATCACTCTATAAATCTCCTGCTCTGGAGTAACAGGGGAAGACGTGACAAGCAAGAGAAAAGAGAAAGTCATGAGCACTCAGAATGCCACAGAAGTGCCATCAACAGAACAAGCATCTTCTCTGTGTACAAGGGCAAGAATTTGTTTTACTGTTTGATGGCCTGCATACCCTTTTAGTTTGTCCAGAACTAATAACATCAAATCATTCAACAAAGAATATTTTCTTGAACACAAGACATCTTTGTGCCTCTCAAAAGAAAGATATTGTTCAAAGACATTAGCAATTCTGCCATAATCCAAAATCTAATAGTACTTAATTTCTTTTAAAGCAATGTAAAGTCTATTAAAATAAATGCCACACAACTACCTTTAATGGATTATAGAAATATGAGTACTTTACACTTTGAGTAGGAGGTTTAGGATACAGTCTTCAAGGTAAGATTTTTTTTTTTTTTTTTTTTTTTTGACAGGCAGAGTGGACAGTGTGAGAGAGAGAGACAGAGAGAGACAGAGAAAGGTCTTCCTTTTGCCTTTGGTTCACCCTCCAATGGCCGCCGCGGCCAGCACGCTGCGGCCGGCGCATCGCGCTGATCCGAAAGCAGGAGCCAGGTACTTATCCTGGTCTCCCATGCGGGTGCAGGGCCCAAGGACTTGGGCCATCCTCCACTGCACTCCTGGGCCACAGCAGAGAGCTGGCCTGGAAGAGGGGCAACCGGGACAGAATCCGGCGCCCTGACCGGGACTAGAACCCGGTGTGCCGGTGCCACAGGTGGAGGATTACCCTATTGAGCTGCGGCGCCGGCCCTCAATCATTTTTAATAAATTGCAAGAAAGTACATATCTGGAAAGGAATTATCTCATTACCATTCACAAGGATTTGAATCTGATTGGATGAATAATTCTAAAAACCACCTCCTGTTTGAGCAAGTACTTCCTATGGCACTTTATGCCAATTAGCCCCAGGATGACCATTCTGAATCTGTAAGTCTCTTATGTTACAGCTCTAAGCCAAAGTGGGCCTTGGAGTTCAGTCCACTACAATCAACTATGGGCTTGGCTGGGCAACATCAAGACCCCAGGTTTAGACACTGCAAAGGTCCTCATACTCATGGTGAATGTTAAGAGAACTGCCCAAGTAATGTAGTAGCTCAGCAACTTCTTACAATGCCCCAAATTCCCACCATGTAAGTTCCACAATAAGGTTTTATATTGCTTCCAGAAGGTTCTAGTGAAATGTGATTATGTTAAATGAGAGAGTGAATACATTAAATGAAATGGCTAGACCACAGAATCTGAAATCTCCACCCTCAATCTCTAAAACTCCAATTCTTTACTTTGCATGGTTAAGTGATAGATAGAGAGCAGAGTCCAAAAGAAGAGAAGAAAGGGCAAAGACACTTCACCAAAGAGAGGGGAGTAAGCATGACACAGTGGCAGGTGAAAATAATCATGTTATAAAATGGAATGCTTCATACAAACATTATATTTATGGAGATAAAACTGAATGTGTATTTTAAAGTATCAGCAGTGATAGTAGTAGGACTGGACTGACATATTCTTCATTTGTTTTCTAAATTTTCACAACGCAAGTTGTTGCTGGGCAATTCTCCAGGGGTCTCTTCTGATTTTCCGCATCCTTCAAGCAGAAGCAGAAGTCTTGGCCATGGACTATCAGTACAAAGACACTTTTTCAGCAAACTGACTTAGAGACAGAGATGGTTCCTTCTTCCAGAACTATGGGCAGATTTGCTTACCTTGGAAGATGAGATAGTATCTTCAGAACAAAAAGCAGACATGCTTACAGTCCAATATAAAAGATCTGGGAACCCTACATCTGGGGTTCCTTTCCTATAACACAACTATGTTTGTGTCAACTGTCCGTCTGTGTGTTGCCCTGTAGGAATCTGGGCTACCTGAACTGCAACAACAACAACAAAGCTGATACCATGACTGCAGTTACTGGTATGGGTAATAAAGTCTTCTGTCTCTGACCCAGGAGTCTTATGTCTTTTGCCAGGAAAATGAGATGTGCTAAATTTCCAGGCAGGATGAAAACAAGGTATAAAAGCTCATATCCTAAGGCTGGTGTTGCATTTTAGTAGGTAAAGCCACCTCCTGTAATGCCTGCATCCCATACGGCTGCTCCACTTCCAATCCAGCTCCCTGCTAAGGCCTAAGAAAGCAGCAGAAGATGGCCCAAGTGCTTGGGCCCCTGTCACTCACATGGAAGATTCAGGAGAAGCTCCTCACTTCCATCTGGCCCAGTCTTGGCCGTTGTAGCCACCTGGAGGGTGAACCAGTGGATGAAAGTTCTCTTCCCCTCCCTCCCCCACCACTGTAACTTTGACTTTCAAATAAAATAAATAAATCTAAAAAAATAAAATAAAAAAGACACTCATATCCTTCACGGTTCTTTACCCATGTGTAATGCTGCCATCTGAGATGCTTATAATTGGCTAAGGACAGTTTCTATTTCTTATATCCAAAAGCTCCAACTGTTAAATTTTCTTAGAAAACAAAAGAAGGGGAAAGGAATCAAAAGGAGCCCTACCTTTATAAGACAGGGCAAAGGGCATTCTCATTTTCCATGCACTCCTGTTGTGAGCAAGGTACCATGCCAGAACTAAGGACACAGCTGGGACAAGACAGATGGAAAGCACCTCAGTAAATCATATTTTATGTGACTACTGCCACAGTAGGTGCAACAAACCAGTACAAGGTGCTCTGACAGGGCAGGAGAGGAAACTCAAAGAGAGCTGGAGGGTTCAGGAGGGCTTCCTTGGTGTTCTACAGAGACCACTTAATGATGCGCAAGTGGACTTTCTTCCGGCAATCTTCACTCCAGAGAAAGTCTGTAAATTTAAATTACCAGTACAAAGTAATCAGGCCTCCAGTCTTTTAATCCAACTATGATTTTACAGTTACAGTATAGCAATGTAATTACTAGGCAGGAGACCTATCACAGCATTTCACAACTTTGGTCTATGAATAACTCAATTTAAAGTCACTTGAAGTTAATCATCAACTATAGCCAAAAGGACTTTGATAACTTTTGGATATAAACTTTAGAAATATCATTCAATGAATGGCATGTGTAAATTTAAACTTAAGACTCTTTTAACACCTCATCCTGTACCCTGTAGTTACAAAGCACTTAACAGACACAGAGAAAAGTCACATTATGGGTTGTCTAAGAACACTACCTTCAGAGTTAGACCGTCTGCTAAATTTACTGTGTGTGACGGTGGGCAAAGATGACTCAGTCATAAGAAAGAGTTACATGTGCAGGCTATTATGACCTGTTAACTTCTAAAGGTAATTATTTCAAGTCATTACAATGATTTAGTGTCAATGACCCATGTCACATGTAACTGTCCTAAAAAACATGAATGCTCCCAAATAATGGGCAAAAATGTAAGATAATTTCAGTTAGGCTTACATTTGCACGATTTCCAATTACAAGAAATCTGCTGTGTTTTAAAAGAACTTTCTTCCCCGACACAAGTACATGCTAGATGGCCAATTTAAAAGAAACAAAAATAGATTAACCAGTAGTCTTACACACCAAAGGCAATCATCATAAACATTTAAATAATGCCAACTTCAGAGTTTTAGAAATGTATATAAATAAAATCTAGTAAAACAATCATTCTACAAACCACCCACACCCGTGGAAATAAAATGGACAAAAAGGAAATGATTAGAAACAACAGACAAGACCTATTCAGGGCAAGTTGAAACTTGAATGAACAGGCTCTCACTGGCTACCCTAGAATAACTTGAACAAGAAAATGACAATAATAAATTACAATTAGTAGGATAAAAGAAGGATCAATGAACTTATTCTGGAACAAATAAGTCGATGAGAAAGGAAAGCTTTTTTATATGGCAGAATCAAACTACTAAAAATAACCAAAGTTAACGTCACCAGTCCTGGGACTCCTGATAAAATGCACTAAGAATACACCACCACTTCTTTAGCACTCTGAATCTAACCACAAGACCACAAGGATGCAGGACACTAATCCAAATTAGCTGTAATTAACTAACTTAGGTTCTTCCAAACTGTCAAGGTCCTGACAGTTAAAAAAAAAAAAAAAGAGTTGGGGCCAGCACTGTGGTGCAGTGGGTTAATACCCTGGACTGAAGCGCCAGCATCCCATATAGGCACTGGTTTGAGACCCAGCTGCTCCACTTCCAATACGGATCTCTGCTATGGCCTGGGAAAGCAGCAGAAGATGGCTCAAGTCCTTGGGCCCCTACAACGACGTGGGAGACTCGGAAGAAGCTTCTGGTTCCTGGCTTCAGATTGGCACAGCTCCGTCTGTTGCGGCCAACTGGGGAGTGAACCAACGGATGGAAGACCTCTCTCTCTCCTTCTCTCTGCTTCTCGTCTTGCTGTGTGTAACTCTAACATTCAAAAGAATAAAATAAATCTTTAAAAAGAGAGAGAGAGCGAGAGAGAGACATACAGAGGGGTTGCGCTGTGGTGCAGCGGGTAAAGATGTCGCCTGCAGTGGCAGCATCCCATTTTGGCACCGGTTGTAGTCCCAGCTGCTCCACTTCCAATCCAGCTCTCTGCTATGGCTGGGAAAGCCATAGAATATGGCCCAAGTCCTTGGGCCCCTGAATCTGTGTGTGCACCTGGAAGAAGCTCCAAGCTGTTGGCTTCAGATCAGCCAGCGGATGTAAGAATCTCTTTCTCTCTCTCTCTCTTTCTTCCTTCCTTTCTTCCTTTTTTCCTTTCTTTCTTCCTTTATTCCTTTCTTCCTTCCTCTTTCTTCCTTCCTTCCTTCTTTTCCTTTTTCCTCCTTTCTTCCTTCCTTTCTTTTCTTCCTTCCTTCCTTTCTTGCTTTTTTTCTTTTTCTTGCTTTCTCTTTCTCGCTTTCTCTATTTCTCTCTCTCTTTCTTTCTTTCTCTTTTTCTTTCTCTCTTTCTCTCACTCTCTCTCTCCTTCCCTTCTGTAACTCTGCCTTTCAAATAAATAAGAAACTCTTTAAATAAAAAAAAAGACATGCAGAGACATGCAACTAAATGCAGCTATGATCTTGGAAGAGATCTGCATCCGTTAAAGGACAATTACATGGATGAATGGCAATAGCTTAAATGGCATTCTGAACTCAGAATCAGCCCTTAAAGCATTCTGGTCCATGAGAGCATTTCAGGCCTGGAAAGCCAAGACACTGTGGCAAAACACTGTCAACATGAAGGACCTTAGTGGGTGAGATCCCAGTGGAAAAAAGTGGTCATCAAAGAAGGAGGTACTTTTCTCAGAAGGTAGGAGAGAACTTCCACTTTGCCTTGGCTACATACTGACAGAGATTGTGGATTCAAAAGGCTTCCATCCCTAGGCAGCTCATATCAAGAGCTTTGGGTTATCACTGATATCATATATAAGAGTATTAATTGTTAAATTAATAACAAGAGTCATTTCCCATGCAGGACCTCTGTCCACAAAGAGTTGCATTATAATTATGTCTAAGTGCTCCCAAAAGATGTATCATTCTTGGGTGCTTCTTTAAAGTTAATTAAGTTTCAAAAAAAAAAAAAGTGAAATTAACTTTAAGATGCGAGGACTTTGATCAGCCCTTGTCTTTACTGTTGAGAAACAGTTTTTTTATTTTTTTGTTGTTGTTGTTCATGCAAACTGTTGAACTGTACATTGTATAAGAGTTGGTCTTCTGGCCGGCACTGCGGCTCACTAGGCTAATCCTCCGCCTTGCGGCGCTGGCACACCGGGTTCTAGTCCCGGTCAGGGAACCGGATTCTGTCCCGGTTGCCCCTCTTCCAGGCCAGCTCTCTGCTGTGGCCCAGGAGTGCAGTGAAGGATGGCCCAAGTGCTTGGGCCCTGCACCCCATGGGAGACCAGGATAAGTACCTGGCTCCTGCCATCGGATCAGCGTGGTGCGCTGGCCGCAGCACGCTGGCCACGGCGGCCATTGGAGGGTGAACCAACGGCAAAAGGAAGACCTTTCTCTCTGTCTCTCTCTCTCACTGTCCACTCTGATTGTCAAAAAAAAAAAAAAAAAAAAAAAAAAAGAGTTGGTCTTCTGTGTATAAAGTTAATTGAAAGTGGATCTTAGTGGAGAATGGGATTGGGAATGGGGGGGGGGGGAATATGGTGGGAAGAATCACTGTATTCCTAAAGTTGTACTTATGAAATGCATGGGAAGGGGGGGGGTGGGGGAATGGTGGGAAGAATCACTGTATTCCTAAAGTTGTACTTACGAAATGCATGGGAAAGTGGGGGGGGGTTGGGGGGAGGGGAGTATGGTGGGAAGAATCACTGTATTCCTAAAGCTGTACTTACGAAATGCATGAAGTTTGTATTCTTTAAATAAAATTTTTCTTTAGGGGAAAAAATAAAACAAAATAAAATTTAAAGAGAAAAAAACCTTTTTATACTGCTAATAATAAATTACATAACACATGTCTTATTTCAACTTCCAGATACAAATTTTGAAGAGAAAAGAGGGAGAGTAGAAATACAAAAGAAAAACTACCTCCACCTGTTTAAACATAGAGACATCAAACTGTATAACAGGAACAATATGAATCAGATGCATTTGTAAAATTACAAGCCGTGAAGTTAACACACAAACTTATATTTCAAGGAACTTCGATAGGTAGAAATAACAGGTAGTACTTTCTGGCTTTGACAATGCAGGGATGAAGATATGCTCAACCTGAACCTCAAGAGGGCCTGCTGAATCTGGGACTGGACAGACAGAAGAACTGCTGAGCAAACCGTCCTTCTGAGAATACTGAGATGGCCTGAGGAAGATAAGACAGGCTCTTCGGTGCAAAACGGAGCTTATGAAGATAGGTGTTTGGGTCTTTACCAGGCACATTACTATAAAAACACACGGTAAATAGTCACTACTATTTTCAGTAACATCAGCATCCTCATCACCATTAAGTATAGATTTGTGGAGGCTGAAATAATGTATGTGAGGTCTTATTAACTAGTTTCAAACCAATGAATCAAATAAATGTATGTGGAAGTAATCAAAAGGAGCCTGTCCAATGGGACACACTCTGGGAGCTGAGTGTCAGTGATGAACCTGGACATTAACATTCGGCAACCATATGAATTCCTAACTGCTTACAAAGCATTCTTTGCATGACATATAGTGACTTCTCTGTTGGTTTGGCCATGAGAATGAGACAACAGTGAATGATTCCATTATCTGAAAGTACTATCTTTAACATAAAGAACAAATCAGTTTCTGAACACATATCTTCACTTTTATGAAGGGATAGAGGTTAATTTTTTATGGTTTCATATTTTATTTTATTTAACGTTTTTATTTATTTATTTGAAAGGCAGCTACAAAGAGAGAAAATCAGAGACAGAGAAGGAAAAAGATCTTCCATCTGCTGGTTCACTCCCCAAATAGCCAGAACGGCCAGGGCTGGCCCAGGCCAAAGCCAGGAACCAGGAGCTTTTTCCAGGTCTCCCACATGAGTGCAGGGGCCCAAGGACTTGGGCCATTTTTCTCTGCTTTCCTAGGTGCATTAGCAGGGAGCTGGATTGGAAGTGGATCAGCTGAGAATCCAACCAGTGCCCTTATGGGATGCCGGTGCTGCAGGCAGAGGCTAAGCCTTCTATGTTGCAGCAATGGCCTCTAGATTTTGTTTATGCATATTTTAAAATATGAAATCAGGACTGCCTTTCAAATAAATAAGTAAATCTTTAAAAAATTTAATCAATTCATCATCAATTAGAAGGAAATTAATTCTGCAAATCTTCAAATAAGCAACTGAATTTATTAACAAATCTGGGCACTCTCATCTGCATACATGTGCCCACAAGTGCATTTTTCCTAAAACAAAACATGGAAGCAAATAACGAAACTGTTTTTTTTTTTTTTTTTTGACAGGCAGAGTGGACAGTGAGAGAGAGAGACAGAGAGAAAGGTCTTCCTTTGCCGTTGGTTCACCCTCCAATGGCCGCCATGGCCAGCGCGCTGCGGCCGGCGCACCGCGCTGATCCAATGGCAGGAGCCAGGAGCCAGGTGCTTTTCCTGGTCTCCCATGGGGTGCAGGGCCCAAGCACCTGGGCCATCCTCCACTGCACTCCCTGGCCACAGCAGAGGGCTGGCCTGGAAGAGGGGCAACCGGGACAGAATCCGGCGCCCCGACCGGGACTAGAACCCGGGGTGCCGGCGCCGCTAGGCGGAGGATTAGCCTAGTGAGCCGCGGCGCCGGCCCGAAACTGTTTTGTAAACTGCTTCATTTATTCATAGGGAACATTACTTTGTGTCACGGTATTATTGTTATAGTATTTCTCTACTACATATATCATTTTAATGACTGTATAAGAATATTTTAAACAAAAATATGTCCCACATCCTAAACAATAATTCAAAACATGACTAATAAAAGTTGCAGAGAAATGCAGTTTTCTAAACAAATTTTCCAAATCTGAACTCTCATCATAGAAGCAATTACTGACAGATTTCTGAGACCGCTTCCAGCAAGGTGTGCACTTCATTCTAGCCACCAACAGAAAGCTTTCAAAGATACCCAGTGTGGGGAGCAATCGAGACTAGACTAAATTACTGGAACTGCTAAGACTAATTCTATGCATCTGATCTCCCACCATATGGCACTGAGAGAGAATAAGCAACTTCCACACAGCTGCCTCACCAATTCGACTAACAAGCTGCAGGAGCTGATCCTGCTCCTGATTGGAGGAGAGCAGCGTGCTCAGCGCGTGGGGAGAGAACGCCAGCAGAGTTTGGGATTGGTGGAAGAGGACTATAAAGGAGGAGAGAGACAACATGCACCAGGAACATCTGAGAAAAATCTGAGCAACCCCTGAGAGAGCCGGCCAGCGGTGTGCCGCTCCTCTGCGGAAGCGGGGAAAGCAGCGGGGGTGCCACCCCTCCGTGGAGGCGGAGGTTGGGGGGGCGGCGGCAGCAAACCCGGGAAGGGCTGGGCAAAGAGAACAGCGCAGGGTCCGGTGTCGTTCCTCCGCGAGTGGGGGAGCGACAACCCAGAGTTCTCCAAATCTCATCAGCTGTTAACAATAGAACAATACCGCAAGTGGCATTTTTCTGTAACAAAAATCAGTTCTTCATCTTCAAAATAAACTGTGTCTTGCAAAGGGATCTTTTCTAACTTGTAAATAATTGTGAAAATAAACTGATACCACACTAAAATTTAAGAACTTTGATTTTAAGGGTGGTCCCAATTGGGCTCTGAGGATGGGTAATCTGAGGATGTGGTATTCAGAATGTGAACTCAATCAATTTCATAGCAACCCAGATAAAGTCAGGGCACTGATGTGAGTCCTTCATTAAGCACACGTTGACACCTGTTCAGTGAGTAAGGTCCTCCTATATTCTGCTCTGTGTTCTGATCTATACTTGTAGCCCCAGCATAGTAATTAATAGTGCACCCCTCCCCATTCTTAAAAGTATTCTGGTTTGCACAACAAATTATTTGGTGACCTACACTAGGATGCCAAGAAATTACTGAAACACTTCCATTCTATTCAAATAAGATGATGTATATATCACTCAATGAATTCAAGTCAACATCACTGTCATTAATTAATGGTATTTTTAAATACACTTATTTATTTGAAAGGCAGAGTGGCATAAAGACAGAGAGCTCTTCCATCTGCTGGTTCACTCCCCAAATGGCTGCAAAAGCCAGAGCTGAGCCAAGCCAAAGCCAGGGGCCAGGAACTCCATCTGGGTCTCCCATGTGGGTGGCAGAAACCTAAGTACTGGGGTCATCATTTGCTGCCTCCCAAGTGCATTAGCAGGAAACTGGATTGGAAACAGAGGACTGGATCCCAGGCACTCCAGTATGGAATGTAGGTGTACCAAGCAGTGGCTTCATCTGTTGTGCGTGCAACAGTGCCTGCCCCAGCTACTATTATTATCAACACTAAATATAAGGGTACTTCAAAAAGTTTGTAGAAAATAGGATTAAAATATTATATAAGTACCAAAAATAATAAATATATTTCCCATATCAAAAACCCCTCCATGCAGATTCCAAAATTTTTGCTGCAAAATGAACTTATCTTTCAATTCCATTTTCCATGAACTTTTTGAAGTACCCGCATATGTTCCCCTTCTTTACGATGAAGCCAGTGCAACATATTATCTCCTGAAGATCTGATGTATTACCCTCTCTAATTTCCTTTGACTTTTTCAAATGTTTGATATGACAACATCTTCTAATATGTTTGGAGAGAGGGAGGACAATAAATGAGCAATTTTATTTAAGGTTGTTCTTGAACACAAAAAGGCTAATCAACCAAAACAGTGTTTCACGGTGAACGAGCAACACCATGGGTTCAGGGAGAAAAGGAACCATGAGGACTGAACTAATAATCACCTTTATCTTCTGCAACTTTCCTGACTGCTTTACTTCTCAAAGTCCTGATCATTAGCCATTGTATCATTAAAACAAATTTCCCTATCACTCACCTATGAGTTTAGTCATTGCTCTAAGAAAATTTCACAGCTTCTATTCTAAATATTAATGATAACATGAGAAGAGGACAGTGGCCATGCCCTTTCTAAAAGCAATGATAACTAAACATTAAATGTACAAAGAAAGCCCAGAGAGTTCTCTGTGAGCAATAATGAATTCTTATGAATTCCCAGAAAACCCATTTAAAAGTTGGGGAAGATGGAGTGCCAGATGGAATGCCAGATAGATATGGATAACAAAAAGGTCAAATTGGGCTTTTGATAAATAATATCAAACTTTAACATGCCAGCCTTATCCCACTGGGAGGGATCCAGCCTCAGTCATGATGAACACATTGGGCTGCAACAGTGTCCCCCACATCCTTCCTACTGAAACCTTCGAGAAGACTTCTCCTAGCATGACTGCAGACAGAAGCTGTGGTGCTTTCTCTGCCCCTTTACTGAGCTACCTAAGTAATGATATGGGTGTCAATCACAGGGGAAGGGTATTGTTACCTCCTGTGTGAGGGAAATCCTAGAATCACTTGTGTGGATACAAACTGATTAAATGACTATGCAACAATGTTATCTGGCTTCTTTTAAAGGCCTTAGGTGTCAAATGAAGGGGTGTGTATGTAAATCTGTCCTGAGACACTTCGAGTAGACTAGGCCAACCACTCCAGGATTTTTAAGACATTAGTGAGTTTTTTTCATGGAAGAGCCAGGTATCTGCAAAGAATTAGAAGTGCTACAATTCACTATCCCTGGCATCTGATTCAGTCTTCAAATGAATAAATAAGGGCAGGCAGAGAAGCAAATTAGAACAGCATTTCTACTGTAATTTCAAGTGCCTGAATCACTTACACAAGCAGGAGCTGGTAAAATGCCAGCCCCTACCAACAAAGAAGCTGGTGAGTTTGTAGAGTCTCAAGCCCAGAGCCCATCCACTCTCTACTGGTCAGACTCAAATTGCCTTATAGGAAGAGAAGCATCACCAACTCTGCTCTACTGGATGAATCTGCCTCTACTGGATGGCTCTGCTGGATGGTGCACCGGCAGCCCTTGCTCTCATCAGGTATCCCAGTAGGGTCACGTTAGCCGCGGCCCTGAGGATGAAGGAAGCAATCCCTTTGGAACAGGCTTTTCCCCTCTGCTAGTAGTCTATGTAAGATCACACCTGAGGCAAGCATTGTGGCGCAGCAGGTTAAGCCACAAATTGCAATCCCCACATCCCCATACCAGAGCTCCAATTCAAGGCCCTGCAATTCCACTACCAACCCAGCTTCTTGCTAATGTGCCTGGGAAGTATCAGATGATGGCTCAACTATCACCAGAGCTCCAATTCAAGGCCCTGCAATTCCACTACCAACCCAGCTTCTTGCTAATGTGCCTGGGAAGTATCAGATGATGGCTCAACTATCGGAGTTCCTGCCACCATGTTGACAGACCCAGAGGGAGTTACTGGCTCCTGGCTTCAGCCTGGGCCGGCCCTGGCTATTGTGGCCATTTGGGAAGTGATTCAGCGGGTGGAAGATCAGTGTCTGTCTGCCTTTCAAATAAATAAAATCTGTTTTTCATGTTAACCTTTTATTTTGAAATAATTATTAATTCAAGGGGTTCTAATATAGCCTCCCCCAAACCTAACTAGAAGAAAATCTTTTTTAAAACTCGAAGCTGTAACTTTCTCTCTCCACCATATCCATTCGCCATCTACCATGTAAACTAGTTCTGGCAACTGAATGGTCTATACCCAATGCCTATAATCTTCTCAAGACATTCAGAAGGTCAGCTCCTCAGGTCCCCCTTTAGTACAAAGTACACTTCTAGGAGCATTAAAATGGTCTACACTCACAGGTGCTTTCTCCAGCTCCTTGGTCCTAAGATGAGAATTACCCAACACATTCTCCATACCACAAACTTACTGTGATAAAAAAGACCTGTTATTGTTCTGTTTTTCAGGATTAATCCTTCTATCACCCTCCTGCAATCCAACAGAAACACTAGATACTCCGGCATTGTGGTGCAGTGGGTTAAGTTGCTACCTGCAATGCCAGCATCCCACATTGGCGCCAGTTTTAGTCTCAGTTGCTCCACTTCTGATCCAGTTCCTTGCTAATGCCCTTTGAAAAACAGCAGGAGATGGCCCAAGTGTTTGTGTCTCTGCCACCCAAATGAGAGACCTGGATAAAGCTCCTGGCTCCAGCCTGGCCCAGCCCCAGACATTGAGGCCATCTGGGGATCAAACCAGCAGGTGGAAATAAAATAAATAAATGTTTAAAAACAAAAGAAATGCTGGCAAGTTTGGAGGTGATTAAATTTTTGAAAACATTTTACTCATACGTGGGCTACTAATCTTCATTCCAAATTTGATGATAAATAAAGCATGAAGGGTGTTAGATGCTTTAGCAAACCATAGGTATTGCAGCTCTGCACATACACAAAAGCAGACTCATACTACAAAGTAAAGGGCAGTCACATGTCAGTATCTTCTTAAAGCTTGGGCTGAATATAGATTAGTTTTACATGTAGACACATTTCTATAATACTACTACAATATGAAGAAATAACACCAACACTAAAAATAGAAAAAGTATAATTCAAAAGTAATGTGATTCCACAACTCTTACACCAAACTAGGAATTTGTATGAGTTTTTTCAAGGGAAAACCATACCCAGACTTGTAACATCTGTAGTAAAAATCCCAGACCAACATTAAAGAATTATTCATGGAAAAACATTTTTATAATGAGCCAAAACTCAACTGCTAAAAATATATTTAAAGTGCACACAAGTGCATCAGCTTATGAAAGTATTCATTTCATGGTATTCTGGCTGGAATTACATCACCAGGTTCTCCCCACCAAAAAGTTCCAAGGCTATCTCAAGCATAAACAACATTGAAACATAGCATTTGGTCCACAAGACAAATCTAGAAACACCTGACACCTCATGGTGAGAAAATGGGAAAGTACCAATGGGGGAAGGAGGAAAACAGCACAGAACCCAAAGTTACAACTGCTGGGCCTGTCTCTGTCCTTTATGGCCTTGGTGTATAGGTTACCAATAATGCTGCACAGGAAAATGATGAAAATAATAATCATTCAAAATTAAAAGCACATTTCATAACATTAGACTCTAAGGCCTGGAAAATTACCTAAATTTTAAAAGTCATACAAAAATCAAATTGCATGAATTTTGACTCATGTCTGTGGATGTCACTGTGGCCTAGTGAGTTAAGATACCACTTACAACATAGGCACCCCATATTGGAGTGCTGGTTCAAGTCCCAGCTATTGTGCTTCAAATCCAGCTTCCAGCAAATGTGCCTGGAAAAGCAGAGAAAAATAGCCCAAGTACTTGGGCCCCTGTCACCTACCTGGGAGACCAGGATGGAGTTCCTGGCTCCTGTCTTTGGACTGGCCCAGCCCAGACAGAGCTGTTGCAGTCATCTGGGGAGTGAACCAGCAGATGGAATGTGTCTCTTCCCCTCCCTTCCTCTCTCTCTGTCACTCTGCCATTCAAATAAATAAGTTTTTTTTTGTTGTTGTTGTTGTTGTTTTTTTTTTTTTTTTACAGGCAGAGTGGACAGTGAGAGAGAGAGACAGAGAGAAAGGTCTTCCTTTGTCGTTGGTTCACTCTCCAATGGCCGCCGCGGCCGGCGCACCGCGCTGATCCGATGGCAAGAGCCAGGTACTTATCCTGGTCTCCCATGGGGTGCAGGGCCCAAGCACTTGGGCCATCCTCCACTGCACTCCCGGGCCACAGCAGAGAGCTGGCCTGGAAGAGGGGCAACCGGGACAGAATCCAGCGCCCTGACCGGGACTAGAACCCGGTGTGCCGGCGCCGCAAGGTGGAGGATTAGCCTAGTGAGCCGCGGTGCCGGCCAATAAATTCTTTAATAATGTATACTCATGTCTACTGTTACTTAGTTAACAACTTTGTGGCTATTTAATAACAAGTTTAGTGGTTAAGAGCTAGTTTCAAACCATTCTAACCCTTAACTAATTCTAGATCTTGGGCTACTTAGTACTACCTATTTAGTACTATCTTTTTGTACTTGTACTTCCTTATCTGTGAAATGGGGATATTATTACATTTATTAAATAAGTAATACAGTCAATGAAAGTAGTACATGTTGCTGAGTTGGCTCAAGGACAGTTAGCTAGCACTGTGATTCTTCTAAGATCACTTAAACATCTCAAAATATTTACTCCAACAAATGTCTTCTTCACAAAAATGTTTCTCAAAACTTTTATTTTGGGTAACTTGGTAGATATCACAAATGAAACACAAATGTTTTACAAAATGTGCATTAACAGACCAAAAGTTCCAGTCCATCTTGATGATGTTCCAAGCTAACTTCTCAGTTGGCAAGGAGAAAGTGAGGTTATGATCATGAAAAAAGCAAAGACAATCCATGCTTTCTACCAGCAAATCTAACAGTGTCTGCTCTCAACTCAATGGGGACTAGGTTGGCAGCAGAACAAACAAAAATGATAAGACATTTACTCCTGTGAGAAAGGCATAAGCCTTTCTTTTACTGTTTCATTAATTCTTGACCCCAGTATGTGTCATTCTGTCATTGTTTTACAAATATATCACTCTAATAATCAAGAGACCTTATAAAATACAACTTAAAAAAATCCTTCAAAGCAATCAATATAGAACATTCATGTCACCTTTTACTCAACTGGAATTCTATGTGGAATGTATTTCAGACAAAGATTCAAATGTCAAATCCTAGTGCAAATGTTCACTTTTGCTCATAAATTCAAAAATCCTAATAAAAGAAGAACTACAACTAAAGATTTAACTGGAATGGTTGTGACTGCATGCACACTCCTTGGGACAATGATTTTCAGAAACCTGCATTCAAAGGTATGGCCTGACAGAGTCACAGACCAGCTGTCGTGCTTCGGATTGCAGGGAATACAACTGAGTCAAACAGAGCCCACTCTGCAAATGTTTACAATTCCACAGTAACATGGGGGGAACAGCAGTTTTCTTTATAGCTTAGAGTTCCAAACACAGAACAAACAAAACAAACAACAAAACCAACTGGTAACTTTAGCTTTTTCTTTAAAGCCCTCATTGCCTCTGCTAACTGCTGGCCAGGCATTAGACTTGCAGATTTTGTTAATATTATACACTACATTTTGAGATAGTGGGGGAAGAAAAGCATGTGACACACACCAGTACTTACTGACTTGTTGTATTTACCAATACAATTAGCCACAGGAAAGACAGATCAAAACCAACAGTCCATAAAATACTACCATCAAGTTCTCACTCATCACTTGAGGCTGCTGTGACCAACGTCTCATCATCTTACAAGTTTCCTACCTTTATCACGTTGATATGACCAAGCACTCACACTGAAAGTTGCCCACATGTTACTAAATGTTAATATAGAACTTTAAATAAGTCTGGATTTATCCACCATGAAAACAGGGTAAGAGTTCACACTGACAAGACACAATCATGGGGCACTGTGCTCAAGATTCTCCACTATCAGAAACTGGTTCTTGATGCAGGAGCAAGAGCCTGTCTCATTCAGAAGTGCCCTCACACAAACCCTGTTTGAGTCCCTGACCAGGTGAAGCCGACCTGCCCCCCACCTCGGCAGCTCAAAGACAGTATCACCCAGAACATTCCGTTGGGGCACCAAGGAGATGGCCTTTTACTTCATTTTCAAATGAGTCCAAATTTAGACTATGCTCTGGAACAAGTGAAAAACTATCTTGAAGCCTGTTTTTGCAGTTCTTTAATATCCACTGGGTGACTCATGGTTATGTATCATAGAGGCCAGGTACTTTTATTTCTAAAAAAGGACTACATGTGAGCATTAGGGACACCAGCCCAGAGCTCAAAGGCTTGGTGATGAGGCAAGAAAAACAGGGAGAAGCAGGGGGTGTCCAGCTCAGGAAAAGTAGTTGTAAGGACGGAGGGCCAGTTTAAAATGCCTCACTTGACTCAAGTTTGCAGTTTATTTTCCAGCATAGTCTCATGAATCTAGTCAATGTTTAAACACTACTCGGGAGTGCTAATTGGGTCTACCTCTTAAAAGTCTGTTTTACAAGCTATTCAAAAAACCGTGGTACCAAGCTGCCTAGAAAAATATTCTGAAAATACTTACTAGGGCATAACTAGGAATCAGTCTTTCCAGCAGTTCTTCACAGATTGAGGTGCTCAAAAGAGCTGAATAGTCTTCTCCGATTGGAAGATGAAAAAAATTCCACATTCCCCATCCCCTAACCAGTCCTGGTCATTGAGGGAGGTTTTGAGAAGTTTGAATGAGTCACCAAGAAAGTAACGGTTTCTATTTCACTTTACAAATGAGAGAAACCAACCCATTTGAAAGAGGAGCAAGACAGATCTGAACACTGCAGTGACATGTCTACAGGTGTACACACTGTAGACTATTGACTATCCAAAGTATTCCAAACACAGTATGTGAAATACAAATGCAACACCAGCTCGCCTTCTGTTAAATTAAATCCCCTGTAGTAAAAAGCAATTCAATTCAAAAAACAGCTTTGGACAAGACCCATATAACAAATCAAATAAACATCAGAGACAAATCTCTTATTAAAGTTATATCGCTAGCCACAAACTCTTTGACATACACACATAATTTCAGGCAAGACAATATAAAACTCAGTGATAATGCAAGGCTTAAAAACTGACCAAAGAAAAGCAAAGTCCAAACAGACATCTTTTTTTTTTCCAATTGGCAGTAAGAAAATATTTCATTTACATGTTTCTGCTACACAAACTCACATCATAAATTATTCAAATTCAAAGAGGCTTGCTTCTCATCAATCAACTTCAAATATGTTTCAACTTTCCTAGCTACACGTCAGAAGTCATTCACCTACCACCTTCCCACCAATGTTGCCTTTCTCCTGTGTTTTTCTCAATCATTATTTCCATTTCTCTTTCACATACACACCCTTTCCCCCTTCCTAGGCATTACGGCAGAGAACAGCAGTCACCCTAATTTCTCCCTGCTCCTAAGCCAAGGAGCCATCTCTGCATGAGTTCAGGAGACAGACGCGCAGGGGGCTCTTGCCAGGCTCTGGTGGCCACTCTGAGTCTGGCAGCACACTCAGAGACCCACAAATGTTGTTGCTTCCACATGTTAAATAACCTTACATGGTTATGTCCTTCAGTTGTTCATCAGAGCTAGCCAACCACACACAGAATGCCCATCCTATTCAGGACAACCAAGGGCCTCTATGGATCAGTTGTCAGGACTCAATTTGGGCAAATCACATAGGACCAAGTTCTCTTTTAATGCTCTATAACGGTTTTGGTTTCATATGTGAAAACTCACTAATGATTTCTAAAAACAAAAGGAAGGAAAGGAAAAGAGAGGGAGAGGAGGGGACAAGGACCCTAACTTGACAGGCAAAGCAGAGAGGCCCAGGTTTCATGATTCAGACTAAAAATGACTAAAAATGCCTTTGGGACAGAGCAGTCCACTTAAATATTAGGGAAATCAGCCACCTGAGCGTGTCTGTCTCTTGTAATCTCTCTTACACCCACCCACCCACGCTGGCTTCTACTGATCATTTGCCTAAGAATCATTTCCAAAGCTGCATTTTAAAAATCTGCTCAATTTTTCTCTAAAGCACTTCAACAAATCATTTTTTTTAATTTTATTGACTCAGGATACTACAGATTGTAAAACACATTGAAGATTTAACTAACAGCTTTATACTGGAGGGTAGAGAAAGTAACACCAAATGAATAGCCTCATTGAAGGATACACAAAGATCTCAGAAAGTTACAGTATCTGTAGTTACTCTCAGATACTGATGAAGACAGATTCAATACTGGAGTCACTACAGCACTGATAAATCTTCAGAGTAAGTTTTCAAATCAATGGAATTCATAGGCAGTGACCTACAGACCACAGCCATGAAAGTCAAACCACAGGAATCCTGGGTAGAAAAATCCCATGTGCTGGGCAAAAACTCTTAAGCACATGGAGCAGAAGCAGTTCATAATTTTAAAATCATGACTAAACTCATGGCAAGTTTACCACAAGTAAGTTCAGATAAGACCAGATCACAAATGGTTTTAAATAAATGATCTTTCTTCCAAACATCTGTATACGTCATTTAACCATACTCACCAATAGGACAAAATCTAATATATCCAAGACTCCTAAAGTGTTTTCTGTGTGTGTGCACACACACACACAAAGTGGAACCCAACAGTCAACAAGAGATGAATAATATTTTAAGTTATAAACAAGTCTTATTAAAAGAAAACTGTTGAACCATCGAATGCTACTGGGTTATAATCACACAAACGGATTATAATGTGCCTTACTCCATATGGGGGCCTACCTACAACCAACACAACCTACAACACTGGCTTGTCCATGAGACTGGAGGGTTGGAGTGGAACCTCATAGAGAGGTGGGGACAATGCCCCCACAGCCTGTTACAGGTATTGCACTCCATACAAAGCTCAACAAAAGGGGGCTGCTCAAAAGGTAAGTCCCATTTGGGGTTAGGGTTCAGAACAGCAAAAGTGATTCATGAACAATAAGACTGCATTCATGAAGAACAGAGTGAAAACCCCTCAGGGCGGCAAGGGCCCACAACCACTGACACTCTGTGTGAACTCTGAACCCAGAAGTGCAGGCTCTTGCTCCCACTAACCTAATGTTTTTCCTGAAACACCAAAAACACCCATATTCAACATGTACTGAAAGGAAACACCATAAGACAGGTATCTTTTTTATTTATTTATTTATTTTGACAGGCAGAGTTAGACAGTGAGAGAGAGAGACAGAGAGAAAGGTCTTCCTTCCATTGGTTCACTCCCCAAATGACTGCCAGGGCCAGCGCGCTGTGCCAATCCAAAGCCAGGAGGCAGGTGCTTCCTCCCGATCTCCCATGCGGGTGCAGGGCCTATGCACTTGGGCCATCCTCCACTGCCTTCTGGGGCCACAGCAGAGAGCAGGACTGGAAGAAGAGCAACCGGGACAAAACCGGCGCCCCAACCAGGACTAGAACCCAGAGTGCTGGCGCCGCAGGCGGAGGATTAGGCTAGTGAGCCACAGTGCCGGCCCATAAGACAGGTATTTTAAGACTTTGATTCAGGAGCATTTACAAGAGACTAACATGCATTCTTTTCTGTAAAAGTACATGTGTTGATCACAGGAGGATATAAATAATTAATTAGCAAGGGAAATAAGACTACCCAACTCCAATGAAGTCCTGAATTGTAATAGAATAGAAAGCAAATGTGAACATTTCTGGCACACTGAACTATAATTTTTTCAATGTTAAACAATTTCAATGTTAAAAAAAGGGGGGGGGGACTCAAGTTCAAATCTTCAACAGAATTATCAAGCTCTGTGGTAGATTACAGGACAGGGACAGGCACCTTCCAGTACTGAAGCTCTGTGACCAAGCAAAGCTCTTTTAACAAAAATGCTGCAAAATCTCCACAGGATAAACTGCAAGGTATGTAGTCACTAACCCTAAACTGCTGTACTTCCAGTAGTTATGGAACCAAGCTATCTGAACAGGCTGCTTCCTCCAGCACAGCTTCTCTCTCAGCCTAGGAACTCTGCAGAAGCAGTCAATCGGCAGTCCTCCTAAATAAACCCATTAGCCACATCAGAGAGTTGGAATTACAACGGCATATTTTCTAAGTCTGCGATCCATTTTTCCATTAGAAGCCATGTTCTCTAGCATAATATTTTTGAAAAACAAATGTTTACCAGTAAAATAAATTCAATGTAAAATAGTCAATGATTCCTCATTGGCAGTGTCCCTCTGGAGTCCAGGACACCAACAAACAATGTTCAGAGATCCTGTAACGTGTGGCGAGTGTCCTCATGTCCATGCCTTCCTGGCAATGGCAAACAGGACAGGCAGAAAGTAGAGACTGTTTTGAAACTAAGCCTATTGGCCAGCACTGCAGCTCACTAGGCTAATCCTCCGCCTGTGGCACTGGTACTCCGGGTTCTAGTCCCTGTTGGGGCTCCTCTTCCAGCCCAGCTCTCTGCTGTGGCCCAGGAGTGCAGTGGAGAATGGCCCAAGTGCTTGGGCCCTGCACCAACATGGGAGACCAGGAGGAAGCACCTGGCTCCTGGCTTCAGAGGTGCAGCGCGCCAACTGTGGCGGCCATCTGGGGGGTGAACCAACAGAAGGAAGACCTTTCTCTCTGTTTCTCTCTTTCATTGTCTAATTCTGCCTGTCCAAAAAAAAAAAAAAAAGAAAAAAAAAGAAAGAAAGAAACTAAGCCTATTACGGAGGAAGGAAAAAGAGAGATTCTGACAGTTAAGTAGCAGAGTTTACTTTTTTCCTCTTTTTAAATAATTATGAGTTTTGTTGTTAAGGGAGGGATTTTTGTTTGTTTTGGGTTAAAGAAAAATATTTAACAAGTAATTTTTTAAACTTTTAGTGGATGTATTACTTATTCTGAAAGTATTTTTTCGCTTCAAACAGCTTTTTTAAAAACTTTTTTTTTTTTTTTTGGCAGGCAGAGTGGACAGTGAGAGAGAGAGACAGAGAGAAAGGTCTTCCTTTTACGTTGGTTCACCCCCCCAATGGCCGCTGCAGCCAGTGCACCGCGCTGATCCGAAGCCAGGAGCCAGGTGTGGAGTTCTAGGCTCTTGGCTTTGACTTGGCATCATTCCTAGCTGTTGCAGGAGTCTGGAGAGTAAAGTAGCAGATGGAAGCTCTGTTACTGTCTTTCCTCCCTTTCTTTCAAATAAATAACAAATAAAAAAAAAAAAAAAAACAAGTCTCTAAGGACATATTCTCTCATTACTTATATTTACTAGACACCTATTAAAGGAAGGGGAGAGAGAACACCTCTGTTCAAGTCACCATCTGGTCACAGAAAGTGACTACCACACATGATACACTGCACACCTATACACACCATAGAGCCACAGCAGCTCGGGGACCTGAGCAACAGCTGCCAGCAGAGGGAATCAGGCTGGCTTCAGCAATACTGCCAATTCCCTGAAACAAAGTCCAGGGGAGTGGCAGCAAATCTGGGCATGACAGAGGTTAATCCACAGAAAGAAGAGGGAGCGAAGACCTCTGAACCCTACCGAATACGCCTCACATCCTCAGCTCACGCAAGGAGGCCCACTCTCATCAACCCTGAGGCAATCACCCTTGAGGCCCACTCTCATCAACCCCAGCACAGCCTGGAGGCCTGCAAGAAGGACTAGGAGACAGCCTTGACTGAGAGGTAAAGGTCCAAACTCACAGCAGCCAGGACTGGCAGGAAGAACATCGGGGCCTGTGTTTGCCATGCCTGCTCCAGAACCAGGTACAGGGCAAAGAGAAGGTTCTCGCAGTATCCAGTCCCATTTTCCTTAACAACTCTCTAACAGCATCAGGGAAGGACTGAAAAACATCAACAGAAACTCAAATCCACACTTAACCTCACCCATCAGGAAAAAGTGAGTGAGCTCAGAAGGGCTAGGTAATGACTTAAGAAACAAAATACAAAAAAAAAAAAAAAAAAAAAACCAAAAACAAAAAAAAACTCTCATGTTCTCATGTTTAATCAGGCAGAAGCACATAAAATACCTGCAAATACTATCATTTTTAATGATAATTTCCTCACAGACCAAACATCTACATGTGAACTACTCAGTAATCTTTATACTTCAATTCCCAACTCAATTGCAGCACAATGTTTAAACTACCAATCATGCCTCTATTATCACAGGGGAGACCTTTTGGCCATGTCTATGGCAAGTGAGAAGAAACTACCCACTGTATTTGCTATGCCAATCCTTTCTAAAACAGCTATTCAGTCACACTCTAACAACAGCTTCTGTCAGGTACCTGTGTGACCCAAGGTTGAAGCATCTCTGTCAATCAGTCCAAGGACTGATATGGAGACCTGGGGGACCAAGGGCTGTCTCCGTGAAAGACAGGACCTAAAGAAGTAACAGGAAGTCATCTGATGAAGGTAGAGCCCTCTGTCACTGAGCCCAACACACAGGACAAGAGACAGTGAAGCACTGGGGCCCTACACACTGCACAGATGAATGTCTCCTGAGCCTTAGGCCACAGAGCTCAGAGAAATTATTACTGTGTTGGGTGGAGGGGAAAAAAAAAAGCCCAAGGATTTAAACAGGAAGAACGGAAATAAAATTCAACAAATGTTATAAGTCATGTTTATATTCAAAATATTAGATTCTTAAATACAAGTCAGAAAGAACCTAGGTAGAAAAAAAAAAGATTAAGAGGAAAAAAGAGTACTGGGCACTCTGAAGAGTTCTGCAAGGAGGATCCACATCCAAGTGAAGTGTGGACATCAACAGAGGACAGGGGAAAGCCGGGCATTACAGAGCTTAGGCCAGGAGGCACCACCTTCCATTTTTCCAAAAGCTCAATGGAAACAGCTTTTCCAATTGTGCACACTTGGTACAAACGGCCAAAGCTGGAATTAACTGATAAAGTTTTACAGAAAGACTCTTCAAGCTCTAATAATGTTGGGATAAAGGAAGAGATTGAATATAAGGAACAAGGTGATCACAATAAGCAGTTATACTTATCTTTAGGAATTTCTTCCCCTTCTAGGCCGAGGTGTCTCCTCAGCCTGTGGCATTTTTAATGCCTTTCCCCATCGTCATAATGAACGCTTTCAACCTTTGCCTCAGAAAATGTCCACATATACATAGTGTTGGCATGATTTCAGGGGATAAGAGACAATGTACAGCCCTGAAGTTTTAAGCCGAGGAACGAAGAACAAGGTGACCCAGTTCTCCAGTGTGCTCTCTTCTGGGGGCTAAAGAAACTGCTAAGTACTGCAGTCTACAAAGTGACTCCAGCAATCATTTCCACCCACCTTTTCTGTTGCCGTAAGACCTACCAAAGTCTTTTCTCATGAAAATTAAGCTCACCTGTTCCAGCTACCAACTCTTTACACTGTATAACTGCCATGAGCCCTAGAAAGTGTTAAGGATATGGCTGGAAGAGAAAACCACATTACTTATTGGAAACAAAGCCAAACTTGGATAGCTTTCCCTAAAAGGCTGTAATCACAAAAATTTATACACAGTCCAAAGTTCATGGACCAAAATACACTTCTGGCAATATCAGCCACCACTAATACACATGAAGAACAATAAGCTAATTCCCAAAAAGGAGTTCAACTTCAGCATTCTTCACATGTGTCATACAACTGGTGTCTCAGACTCCGTGCGGGGGTGATGGACCCACGCTCCTCCCTTGTCCCCCTCAGGGTAAACACAGATAAAATGGGTAGTCACGGGCATCACTAAGAAATGGTGCTAGCCTAGCAGACTGCCTGTGTTCCTTGCCTGGCACTGCCTCCCTCTGACAATCATACACACCAACCAGCTCGCAGGGCCTGCACAGATGTACTCTGGCTAGTGGGGGTCCCCCGCACTAGGTCCTCAGGCACTGCCTTACATTCCCAGGCTGAACCACTACTCCCCCCTCTAACAGTCTGCCTGCTTCTCAGGACCTCTCCTTTCTGTGCCATATTAACCATGCTGGAAGCTCCAGGTCTCTATTTGTTGTTTTATATACCTCAATCACACCTCTCCACACACACTCCAAGTTTGAAAGCTGAGCTGGAAGGAACACAAACTTCAAAAAGAAATACAATACCAAACTAAACACAATAAGCTTCAGAGTTGGAGCCAGACCCAGACCCCAAAAATTACCAGCAAACTAAGAGGGTGAATGCCTTAGTTTGTTCACCTGTATAATGGGAGAGCAAACCCCATACATCAGAAACAGTGGGGAATCCAACTAGATCATGCACAGAAAAGGCTCAGGAGTGGATTCCCCAGGGCTGGAAACCTGGACACTGACTTCTCTCTCTCACCAGGCAAAGCAGGCTTGGTAAACAGCAGTTCCCGTGCCAAGTGCAGCCCCACGCAACACTTCAGTAACACAGCCATAACATGAAACGCTCTCCTCTGATCTCTTCTTTCCACTGTGCCCAGCGACTTCTCCTGCCATCCATTCAAACTCTGAACTTGGCCACAATCCTCTAATCTGTCTTTACATACCAAACACTGGTCGAAGAGCAAATGAGAAGGGGGGCTAGGGTACTTTAGGGGGCTCTGAGAGGGCCTCATCATGGCGTTCCAGCTTTGTAAGTGCCCAGGGGCACCTGCAGACATGTGTGGTGGATAAGTGGTCTTGCTGGCAGCAGTCACATAAGACAGCCCGCCTCCAGAAACACCCACTCCCACCACAGGCTTTAGTAGCCTGCCGGAGACCCACCCTAGATTCTGAGACAAGAAACTGAAGAATTCTGGTTCAGGAATCGCCTGGGCAGGCTGAGTCCCAGGGATGGAGGAAGACAACCAGTGGCACAGGTTGCTCTGTATGGGAAAAACCCATTCCAACTTTGGCTCCAAAAGACACCAAAAAAACCAGAAAGGCACTAACACATTTCAATTGAGCCAGTATCTGGGAAGACTTTTCCTTTTCAATACTCTTCTGCTACATTGTAAGGCAACTAAGAATAATAGGGCATCTGTAGAAAACATCCAACATTCATTGCATACCCCTTACATATCTTTTATTATAAAAAGGGTATCATGCTAGTCTACAAAGAGGCTGAGAAACAGAGCAAACAGAAAATTCATTTTAAAAAAAGTCTTGTAATACATTGTTGATGAGTTTTTATAATCCATTTAACAGAACCAAGGAGAATTCTAAAAGTAAATATGTATTAAAACCATTTTCTTGCATGTTCTTTACGCCTTCTTTCTGAAGGATTTCACTGGACAAAATTTAGTATTTTAACATATGCAGAAAAATAAGCTAGCTCAAATTATAAATTTCAAGGGAAAATTAAAACTATTTTTATTTTCATAGCCAAATTTAAGACAGTTCTGATGCATATTCTACCTTTACAATTTTTTCAAAGCTAAAAATGATAGACTTATAAAAGTACAATTTAGGTTACATTTTTAGAAAGCAAACATGCCCTAGTTATATAAAATACTGACAGCTTTCATTGAACAATACTCTTAGCATAATTTAAAAAAAAAGAATGGTAAAGCTAGTTATCCTTTTTTGCCCCATTCGCTTCAAAATAATCTTTTTGTAATCCAGTGAGAATAGGAAGCTGCAGGCAGCATGTAACGATCTGCTGGAAATTCAGGCCACATAGACTGGAATATCAGCATAACCAGCTTTTATCTAGGTTATTTCAAGAAGTTGTGCCAGAAAACCAGGGAATATAAGCAATACATAGGCTTTGCCACGGATTACAGCTGGTCACTGATTTACCAATACCTCTTGGAAAATCAAGTGTATTTAAAATATGTATAAAAATCCACATTATGAAAAAAAGATGTTTCAAAACATACTGCTTTTGATTTGTTCAAGTGCTTACACTACCAAAGAATTAAGAGCAGAAAACATTATTGAAAGATTGTAATAGTTTTTAAAGTGCAGCATAGCATTACAGAACAATTAACCATTACAGAACAGGTCTTCTGACACAGAGTTTTATTCAGGGGATCTGGCCCTACAGGGTTTATTCCTCATTCTGGAACAGCAGGCCCACTCCAGGGATGGGCAGGAACGTAGACCTGCTGGCCAGGAGCAGGAGGGGACTGTGACCAAAATAACTATTCCTTCATGCCAAACGGAAGACAGTGAAAAAGCCTATTTCACCACCCTCTTCGGTGATCCTGTGGGGGTAGGGGAGGTACAAAGACCCCCTTCTGAGCTCTCTAAAGAAGGTCAGGATGCAAGCCAGGTCCCAGTGCTGACAAATCCTGATTCAGGGCTCCAAGTCACACTTAGCTCACACACAAAATGAGTGAGTCAGCCACCACAGGCACTGAGAGGAGGGGGTTTCTTTGACTGCACTGCAGTTCTTTTTTTTTTTTTTTTTTTTTTTTTTTTTTTTTTAACAGGCAGAGTGGACAGTAAGAGAGAGAGAGAGAAAGGTCTTCCTTTGCCGTTGGTTCACCCTCCAATGGCTGCCGCACCGCGCTGATCCGAAAGCGGGAGCCAGGTGCTTCTCCTGGTCTCCCATGGGGTACAGGGCCCAAGCACTTGAGCCATCCTCCACTGCACTCCTGGGCCATAGCAGAGAGCTGGCCTGGAAGGGGGGCAACCAGGACAGAATCCGGCGCCCCGACCGGGACTAGAACCCGGTGTGCCGGCGCCACTAGGCGGAGAATTAGCCTATTGAGCCGTGGCGCCCACCGGCGCAGGTCTGCTTTTAAACAGAACACTATTAACAGAAGCTCTGACTCCCCCACCACTCTTGGCCAATTGTCCCTACTTCCATACGTCCAGAATTGAATGGAACAGCATTTTATCCAAGTGAGGGATGAGCCACAGACATTTATCAAAAGGAGTTAGAGTATCTTCACATGATTCCCCACCTCTATAGACTGAAGATTATAAAACTATGACAAGCCCAGTTCCCATACTATCCTGGCTTGATGGGATGCTCCCAAGACATACCCTCATTCACTCTCAGGAGCTTCTCTGTGTAGACAATAAATGTCAGGCTATCAGCAAGAAAATTCAGCATCAACCTGTCACCTTCCCAACACCACAGCCTTGCCCAAACCCAAGACTAACAGTCCCAGCTCCTCAAGTTGAACATCAAACATCTCTACATCAGTAAACTTGGACATGATTCATTTTCTCTTTGGACAGCATCCCAGAATTCATGACCATTCCAAAAACCCTGGCCATTTGGTATCAGCACCACACGCACAACTCACTTCTGTTGGGTGAACCTACAACAGTAAGGGCTAAAGGCAATCCCTGACTTAAAAGAGGCATTTTTAAGAAAGAATAGCAGCCGGCGCTGCGGCTCACTAGGCTAATCCTCCACCTGCAGCGCCGGTACACCGGGTTCTAGTCCCGGTCAGGGCATCGGATTCTGTCCCAGTCGCTCCTCTTCCTGTCTAGCTCTCTGCTATGGCCCAGGAGAGGAGTGGAGGATGGCCCAAGTGCTTGGGCCCTGCACCCGCATGGGAGACCAGGAGAAGCACCTGGCTCCTGCCTTCGGATCAGTGCAATGCGCTGGCTGCAGCAGCCACTGGGGGGTGAACCAACGGAAAAGGAAGACCTTTCTCTCTGTCTCTCTCTCTCACTGTCCACTCTGCCTGTCAAAAAAAAAAAATAAGCCATACATTCAACAAACAGTAGTCTATGATATTGAAGAATAAACAAACACAAAATAATCACCTAAAATAAAAAAAGTAGACAATGTTGATAAAAACACATGCAGTACATTAGAAACAGAGCCAAGCTGTGGTAAGGTAAAGGCTACTTTTAGGGTTTTGTTGTTGTTGCTAGTTTCTTTAATCTGCAATAATGCGCCTGTGGAAATTCCAAGAAAGTCTATTTGCATAAAGACGCAAAGCAGCTGCTCCTTCCTGCTGCCAATGGATAAGGAAGTCAGGAGGAACACTTCCAGGGGCCTAGGATGACAAGTTGGATTCTTCCTCTCCTAATAATCAGGAAACGTCCACAATATCTGCTCATACCCCAGTTATTACCAAGACAAATTAAAATGAAATGTTTAGGGGCCAGCACTGTGGCGTAATGGGTTAAGCAGCCACCTGTAATGCTGGCATCTCATATGGGCACCAGTTCGAACCCTGGCTGCTCCACTTCTGATCCAGCTCCCTGCTTATGTGGCTGAGGTAGCAGCAGAAGATGATCTGGGTCCTTGGGCCCCTGCACCCATATAGGTGACCTGGATGAAGCTCCTGGCTCCTGGCTTTGGCCTAGCCCAGTCCTGGCCATTGTGGCCATTTGTGGAGTGAACCAGAGGATAGAAGATCTCTGTATCTCTGAATTTCCCCTTCTCTCTCTAACTCTGCCTTCCAAATAAATAAAAAATAAATCTTTAAAAATAGATACATAAATAAAAATGAAGCCTTTAAATTTATGAAATATAAGCTTGGCTTGGCTTACACTTCATAAATTTAGCTAAAAGTTTTCTTCAAGTATTTAACATGAATATTAATTTGTTTTCAACTCAAGTGAATCCCAGAATAAAACATCTGTCCCACACTGGCTTCATGGATACTTGTGATTCTCAAACTGTGAGTGCCACTGCTTAAAAACCTTAGGGCAGAGGCCCTGGGACATAACCAATGGGTGTATCATAGGGCATAAAGTATCTGTAAACAGGATGGTTATTATCTAAAAATATTTCTATAAAAGTTAAATACTCAATTACTCCAATTCTCAAATGAACTATCTAAAATCAACTCTGTAAATGTTTGCCTAACATATGCAATGGCCATAAAGACAGAAGCTAAAGCCAAATGTTCAAGTGACTATGCTTTAAAGAAGCAATATTAAACAGCTGGGCTCTCTCCATTTACTTGGCAATAAGCAAAAACTATTACTTTTGAAAAGTTGAATGTTTCTAAATTTTAAAATCATTTTTAAAGCATGAACTGGCATTAGGCCCTTTTATATGAAGAACTGGCATAGGATGAATTTTTAAAAAGAATTATGTTTGATATTTGTTATCCCAAAATGTATGAACCTCCAGAATTTTTTTTTTTTAAGATTTACTTATTAACTTATCTGAAAGGCAAAGTGACAAAAAGAGAAAAGGAGGCAGATCTTCCATCTGCTGGTTCGCTCCCAAATGCCTACAATATCTGGAGCGGGGCCAAGTAGAAACCAGGAGCCAGGGAACTCCATCTGGGTCTTCCACATGGGTAGCAGGGACGCACGTACTTGGGCCAACAACTACTGCTTTACCAGGCACATTAGCAGGCAGCTGGCTGTTAAGTGGAGCACCTGGGGCTCAAAATGACACTCTGATATGGGATGCCATTGGCTTAACCCAATATGCTACAATGCTGGTTCCTCTCCAGAAATTCTTCAGAATTTTTGATGGAAAGGACACTCTTAGTCCTGAGCGTGACAATTTATGAACTTTCCATCATAACGCATGTCTTCCCACCCCAGCACAGTAGTGACTCCAGCAGGTTTTGCTGAGGGTACTATAAGGCTTTATAAAGCACAGTGGTAGAAATGGGCTGCACTAGCATAGAGGAGGTTAGAAGATATGCATAATTTTTACTGAGTTAAATTTGTTTTATTTAAAATGCCTAGTCATACTTAAGTGAGCTTTTATCCCAGGCTCATTCATTCCCAGCCTTGCAAACACACTGCACCTCCGCAGCCTGAGGGGAGCTGTAAGATCTAATTTTACACAAGTATATCTCTAAATCTGAATACTATACAATCTGTAATCTTCGGCTCTAAAGTGTACATTTTGTGCAAAGGACAACAAGAAGTAGAACTCATTTCTAGATACTGAAACATAAAATGAAACAGGAATTGTGGAATGGGACAAGGGAGTTCTAAATAAAGAGTGGAAAAATGGGAAGGAAATTGGAAAACTTCTACAACACATTTGAATCCTGATAGACATAAGGTAAAAAACCATAATCTCAATTCCAAATAGCAATTTTCTGGGAATAGTGCATATTCCTAACTTGTGACAGTCTGTGTAATGTAGGGACCCCCTTCTCAGCATACTGCTAGGAGCATAAATGAGAAAAATGTATAGAGAAAACCAATATGGCTTTAAAAAATAATCAAAGAGATTTTGAAGTAGCTGTACATGGAAGAATGACCATAATTTTGAAGTGGTGATGAATACGCGTATTTTGAAAGTTCTGCATTAATGCGTATAATTTGAAAATATCCAGAGATACTACCAGAACTACTTCATTACATTGTTAATTGATGAAAATAATATATTTTGTTAGCAATGCATGAAAATAAAGATGTCTTTAACTAATTCTCATCCAAATTCATAGGTCTAGACTCCAGACTAAAATCCCTTACTTTAAATACTTTGCTATTTATTTGGCTTTTTGATCTCTATTGTTGAAGGGAATGTCCTAAGAAAGTCACCAAAAAACAAGATCTTAACCAGGGTACCACCAACTCTGCAGCAGAATCTTCTCCTGGATAAAAGCCAAGCAACGCTATGTGTGCTTCGAATACCCCAACAGCTGACCAGATGGACACTTGACCCAAAATGTGACCTCAGAAATATGAAACTTTTCAGAGTGCTAGCCAATCCCTTCTTCACCTTCCCAAGAAAGGTAGATCTGCCCAGGCAAACAGGCAGGCAGGCATAAAGTAGATCCCTGGGGAAAAACAGGAAACAGCAATTCTGCAAGCAGGTCCCACTCACAGCAGTTCCTCTGGGTGAAGCAAGGTGACACCACCTTCCTCCCTCAGATTAACCAGGTGGCCCCTCTGCATTGAGAATACATTCAGGCACCAAAAAGTGTGGGACAAACTCTGTGTATATCTATTCAACACAAGAACCATTAACAACCACAACTACAGACTGATGGCAACTGGAATTCATTTGTCCTTAAATCAGCAGCACTATATAGCAGTCTTCTAAAAAGCACATGAAGAATCTGCACTTCAGTGATGCTGAAATATCAGCTGACATACTCCTTTGTCTTACTTTCCTACAACAACCACACATCAGGTCTCTTGGAACCCTTGGTGTACACTGCTAGTGATTTTGACAGCATTATGTTTTATTTTAAGAGCACAACCAAGACTTACAGTTAGCATATGGCCCTATAATTATACTGACCACTATAGCAGGACAAGAATAATAAACACAAAATCTTCTAATTTACATATGGAAAACAAAACCAGACCTCAGAGCTTTTATATTAGAGGTAATAATTTTAATTAGCAATAAGCAAACCTAGAAAACCAGAATTACACTATTAGTGTGAGTGCATGAAGCTAGTCTCTTAATTTGTCACAAATGCAGAGCTCTACGATTTTGTTCCTACTGAAATGAATGATGTTCCCAGCTCTTATCTAACTATTCTTAATAATCCTCCTAACATCCTCTAAGTAGTACTTTGATTTCTTCTATTGAATGAAGGTGATTTTTACTAGTGGTTCACAGAACTAGGGAAGAAAGAGCATGGTTGATATAACCAGTGAGATGACTGCTCCGTGATTCAAAGCATGTTTCAGTTTCTCCTAAGAGCCAACGAGACAGGAGGCAGAGGTCCTGCCACAACGCGATCATAACATTCCTAACAATACATAATGAGGGGCTGTACCTAAAACAAGTATTTTTAAAAGGGTCTGTTGCTCGTACAGGTTTGGAAGCCACTAGAGGTACTGACAGGTGGGCCACCTCTTTCCTCCTAGAAATGCAGGCTGGAGACCTTCCATGCCACAGCTGATCCTTCTAGATCCCACTCAAAGGCAGTTCGCCCAGAGTCCCTTGATACCTTCAGCAGGCTCAAGAATGTGACACTTAACCTCAGTTTAGAACCCCCATCATTGCTGTATATTGCAATTTGCTGTATCAATACTCCAACTCCCAAAATATACCCACCCTTTAAGGCTGGAACCTTCTTATCCCTCCACTGACTCTGGTCTAAAACCCATTTGCTTAACTGAATCCAGTGGTCTTCAAATGCCCTTGCCCTCAGGGACTCAGAGAAGTGCTTCATCTCTAATTCTGCACTTCTCTGTGTAGTCACATCACTCAGCTCTAGTATCATTGCTCCTTTATTGTGGCTTCTCCCATTTCTGCCCAGTCAGTTGTATTTTGGCTTCATTAACTGTTGTTTGCCTATCATACTCCATTAAACCAGTTCTTCAATAAAAGCAGCTTTATTCTGCACACTTAGTCACCAATTGAGTGTAGCTGTCACCCAGAAGACAAGAGTCACTTCATCTGTGATCAAGGATCTCTCTCTGTTCACCGTTTAGTTATCTTGGGACTTAACAATGATAGATTTTATCCATGCATTTCTACTCCCAAAGTTGTTTCATTTCCTTCTTCTCACAAGCAAATGTTGCCTGGCTATCCATTTATTAATGTATTTTTAAAGCTCAAAATCAATCCTTGAAACAGAAATATGGGCCGGCGCCGTGGCTCACTAGGCTAATCCTCCGCCTAGTGGCGCCGGCACACCGGGTTCCAGTCCCGGTCGGGGCGCCGGATTCTGTCCCGGTTGCCCCTCTTCCAGGCCAGCTCTCTGCTGTGGCCCGGGAGTGCAGTGGGCCCTGCACCCGCATGGGAGACCAGGAAAAGCACCTGGCTCCTGCCTTCGGATCAGCACGATGAGCCGGCCGCAGCGGCCATTGGAGGGTGACCAATGGCAAAGGAAGACTTTCTCTCTCTCTCTCTCTCTCTCTCTCTCTCTCACTGTCCACTCTACCTGTCCAAAAAAAAAAAAAAAAGAAAAAATATGCACGATCATTTTTAATCATGACTGACATTCACTTAAAGTAATTCACAGTTTGCTTATGGTGCTATGGTTATTATCATGATGAATACAAGAAAGAAGACTGGTTGGCAAAAAGTTAACAGTTGCTAACTAAGTAAATGGCAGGCAGTGCTCACTGTATTATTTCAACTTTTCTGTACGTGTGATTTTTTTTTCTTCAAAACACAAGTTAGAGGAACATGACTATTACACCTTGTTTACAAAAAAAATCTTTTCTTACTTTTGTAAAATGTAAGGTATGTACATTTATAATTGTGTATCTGCAGAACTTGGCATGGAAATGCCCACAATCCAGATGGGTGAAAGTCTACTCGAGTCCACACATCTATTTACGGCCAATTATCTTGTTCCCCCACCACAAACCCATCCCTATTTCTTGTTTTACCAGAGAAGAAGCCTGACTGAAAAATACCCAGGAACAACAACTAAATCATCCTTTAAACACAGTCTAGCTTCAGATACCCAACTACTTAATGATCTACTAAAAATTATTCTGTGGGGCTAGCACTATGGCATAGCGGGGAAATCCACCGTCTGTGGTGCCAGCATCCCATATGAGTACCAGTTTGAATCCCAGCTGCTCCACTTCCAATCTGGCTCCCTGCTAATGTGCCCAGTAAAGCAGCAGAGAATGGCCCAAGTGTTTGGGCACCTGCACCCACATGGGAGATCCAGAAGAAGCTCCTAGCTCCTGGCTCCTGGCGTCAGACAGGTCCAGCTCCAGTCATTGTGGCTATTTTGGGAATAAATCAGCAAACAAAAGACCTCTCTCTCTGTTTCTCCCTCACTCTGTAACTTTCTTTCAAGTAAATAAATAAATCTTTTAAAAACAAATTATTCTGTGATAGTTCACCTACATCTCTGTGGTGATTTCTACTGTACCTCCACCAAGTGACAGACATAAGAACAGTTAATGGCTGAACTTTTCCTTTGGCTCTTATCATCCCAAATAATTTAGAGTTGGCTAAATTTGACCTTAGGCTTTTCAGTTTATGGTCTACAATAAAATGTTACAAAGTTTCATTTGCCAGTATTACTGCAAATGGTACAATTTTAGAGTCTTTCAAACAGAAAAAGTTTAGATTTGCATTTCTGCAAGTTGGGTCAAAAGTACCAACTACTTATAATGATCAATGAGAGACTTAGCCAACAGGCTTTTCTTATAATGGCACTGTTTTTGGTAAATGATCATAAAATATATTTTTCTTTAACAATAATTTTCTGTACATACAATTGTTGCTGAATATAAATCAGTTCTTTGTGATCATGCACACTGAAGTGGTAACAAACCAGATGTTGTATTTACTTGTTCTCTTAGGCAGCTGAGCATTGGGTGGGCTCTTTTAAACATTCTTAGTATCTTTAATAATCTAGGACTGTAAGAATATCCAATTCTCCCTCAATATCGTCATGATATTTGGATTTTAGGATAAGACTGGATGACAGAATTTAAGAATTAAGATCCTGAAATAGGGTCAAATTTCAATAATTTCTCATTATTTATAATTACTAATATCCTATCTTTACCTATCTCATGTAACCAGGAAATTATTTATTGTTAAAAACAGTCCCTCCGGCGCCGCGGCTCAATAGGCTAATTCTCCGCCTTGTGGCGCCGGCACACCAGGTTCTAGTCCTGGTCGGTGCGCCGGATTCTGTCCCGGTTGCTGGTTGCCCCTCTTCCAGGCCAGCTCTCTGCTATGGCCCGGAAGTGCAGTGGAGGATGGCTCAAGTGCTTTGGCCCTGCTCCCGCATGGGAGACCAGGAGAAGCACCTGGCTCCTGCCTTCGGATCAGTGCAGTGCGCCGGCCGCAGCGTGCCGGCCGCGGCGGCCATTGGAGGGTGAACCAACGGCAAAGGAAGACCTTTCTCTCTGTCTATCTCTCTCTCTCTCTCTCTCTCTCTCACTATCCACTCTGCCTGTAAAAACAAACACACACACAAAAAAAAGATAGTCCTTAAATTATTTAATATTTTCAATGGTAATTATTGAATAAAGTGATAAAATATATTCTACATATATTTATGCATTTTTTTTCCTCCTTCAAGAACCTGAAATCATCTTTATAAGTTTTACTTTTAGTGACTGCTTAGCAAATAGTGGATACTTAATAAATGTTAGCTTTGATGCATGAATGAACATCAAAGATTGTTATAAATCACAGTTTAATTGACGGGTAAAGGGTTCAGTGACTAAAGATTACTGAAAGCAAAACACATGTATCAAAGCTTTCTAACCACAGTATATGTAAACTACTACAGCCTCTCAACTGAAGGTTTTTTTTTACTAATTAAAAAAAGGTAAATATTATCCACATTATAAAGCTATTAAAGAATTTTTCTATTATTCTTTCCTTTATGGCTAATGAAAACCTTAAAAATAAAAAGCCTTCCAAATCTGTTACAAAAACAGAAATAACTGGTTTGGATAAAATGCAGAAAATTCATCCAGTAGTACCAATGAGTTCTCTAAGTCAGCAAACAGCCTAGCTCCTTTCTTTGCCTTGTTATTCCCCAATTTCATCTGCATTCCTTTAAACCACCTGGACTCCAACTCTTCTAAATGACTTTGTCATTGCCTATGAAGACAGGTTACCATTTGCTTCTAATAAAAAAAAAAAAATTAAAAGAAATTCCTTCTAAAATACTTTGTCTAATGCCCAAGTCACTCTATAGCATGGTCACTATGTAACTGTACAACTGACTCAAGTACTAACAATTTGCAAATATTTTCAAAGTAATCCTAAAATATCAGTAATTGCTCACTGCATTTAATCTTTCACAGGCTGCATCTTCTGCAGGATACCCTTTAAGAACTCATGAAATCCAATATGGGAAATCATAATTAAGAGGTTTTTAAAACTGCCTCATTATCACTACTGCTCGGAATATACTGCATTACATAAATATGCATTTTATGGTAACTCAAGCAGTCCAGTGGAATAAAACAACAGAGAATGATAATCACCCACAAGAGAAACCATTAAGAATTTGTGAAACTGAACAAGCCAATCTCTGGAACTTCGTGGTAAAGTTGGAAAAGCAATCCCAATTTTCCAGCTTGAAACAAAATCACATCAATCACTATTAATTACACCTGTAATCAAAGGGAAGCTACTTTGTATATCAACCAGTGAGCATCAGAAATGACACTGTCCTTCAAAAGGAAAGGAAATGGAAATGTGAGAACACTTTCTTAAAAATACAACTCACATTTTCAAAGAAAACTCAGACAAAGAACATCTAAAAGACAGAAAAGAGGCAGTTTTGTTGCCCATGAAGAACGGAGTGGAGGTGACAAAAAGTAAACCGAGATGTCTTACTGCCCAACACAAATTTAAACCATCTGTTCAACTCAAATAACTCAAGCATAAAGCAAAAAAACACATAGTAGCAGTCAAAATACTAACTCTCCAAGGAGACACTCTGAGGAAACTGACTTCAGAGGTGAGTGGGAAAGCTGGCAAGGCTTCCCAGCTCCAAGGCGCCCTCCCCTCCCCAAGGACAAGGATGACAATTTCCCCTCTGACCCCCACCCCCAGAGATACTCCAGGCAGACTTGGTTTCTGTGTTTCTTAGTAACACTTCCAACAACATACTTGAATTTCAACACAGGTTATTCCAAACACAGATCAGTAATTAACACACAAAGGATAGCCACAGATGTTCAAGTAGTAACAGGAATTCAAGTATTTAAATAGGGTAAGCATTTGGCTCAGAAGTTAAGCCACCACCTGGGATGTCCGCTCATCACAAGAGTCACATAACATCTCAGTGCCTTATCTGTGTCCCAGCTCCTCTACTTCAGACCCAGCTTCCTGCTAATGTGCATCCTGGCAGGCAGCAGGTGATGCCTCAAGTACCTGGGTCCCTGCTACCCATGCATGAGACCTGAACTAAGGTCTTGGCTCCTGGCTTCAGTCTGGCCCAGCCTCAGCTGTTACAGGCATCTGGGGTGGAAGATGCAGGCAGCAGACAGAAGATCTCTGTCTACCTTTCAAGTAAAATGAAAATAAATAAAAGTCATTTAAATAATTGAAATGGTAAATGATAACATAACCCACAAACCATGGCACCCATCAACAAGTCAAAGAAGTCTAATGAAGCTAAAAGGGCAGAATTCCAGATCAGAGGAAGAGGAAGAAAACATGCACATAAACTTCCAACACTATAAAAGAAAACCCAAAACAATCCAAAATCAAGTTATTCTTTTACACAGAAACAAGAACTTGGACACCAACCCTCCTGAAAAATCAATGACAAGGAAAAATGAACAGATTTATACTACAGGCGGCATTGACACCATTCTGGTGTCAATGTTCAGATTTATTTGGGAAATGCTTAAAAACATGAGTACAATATGTGTAAAAAGTCTCTATTTAGTTCACCTATGCGAAGCCTCTCTATTTGGAAGACTTTAGAGTAATCTTTTAAGAAAAGAGTATTTCGGCCGGTGCCGTAGCTCAATTGGCTAATCCTCCACCTGCTGTGCTGGCACCCTGGAGTTCTAGTCCCGGTTGCTCCTCTTCTAGTCCAACTCTCTGCTGTGGCCTGGGAAGGCAGTGGAGGATGGCCAAAGTGCTTGGGTCCCTGCACCCGCATGGGAGACCAGGAGGAAGTACCCAGCCCCTGGCTTCGGATCAGTGCAGTGCCAGCTGTAGAGGCCATTAGGGAGTGAACCAACGGAAGGAAGACCTTTCTCTCTGTCTCTCTCACTGTCTATAAAGAGTATTTCTTATACTATCCTATGTAAACAGCACACAAAATTAAATGCGTGCATCTTCTGGTGGATTGTAAGGCCCATGAACAACTGCACTAATCTGGGGATGGCACACCTGGTTGTAAGGCTGTAAATATTTACACCTGTGAGCACTGTTTCCATGGCTAATCTGGATTCTTCTCAATTTCACAAAAGGAAGACAGAGTTCTGGAAACTTTTCTGCCAATGATGCCAGAAGTTACTACCATTCTTTAAAAGTATCTATTCTCAGATAACTCTGAAGAACGACCTTGCAAATTTCACCTTAATGTCTTCCCTTCCTGATGTATGATGGTGGGAAAATCTACTCAGTATTGCAATACTGTTATTTGATTCAGATAAGCAGATAAAAAGCACAATGATTAGCAAAAGGAACTTAGAGGGGGATTTAAGTCACTCTGTTAACTAAGAAATCAATGTTCAGCATTTAAGTAAAGCAAGAGCACGTGTTCCACTGGGAAGAAAAATCTGTTACCTGTTTGAGGCAAATGCTGCTAGTAATGACTCCTCTTGGTGCCCACAATGAATCCAGCTGCTTCTAGGAGACCGGGAGCTCCTTCTAGGCCTTCTCAGTCCACCCATCTGAGGCCTCACACCAAGTCTGGCCCTCGGAAGGCTCTCCCTCAATAAAGCCTTTGCCACATTTTGGTTCCTCCAAGGTAGGTCCCAGAAATCAGCCTTTTCTAACGCTGGCATTCTGACAAACCCAAGCAGCAGGGTTAAGATTTCAACAATGGTCATCTTTCCTTAAAAGGAAGACAGTGTTTTTGAAATCCTACTTTGTAGAAACAAGTTGACCTATTTATGAAAACTGGGTTGGCCTCATACTGATGTGTATAATTTTAAAAGGCCCTGTGGCCTTCTTTCAGGTTCATGTAAATAAAGCTTTGAAGGGGTGGTAGGTGGGGAGAAGCACCAAAAATGGAAGTGAAACACAGAAAAGGGGAGACAAAGAAGGGCCTAGAACATTCTAAACAGGTTATAGAAAACATTCCTATAAAAATACCCGCAGGGCTTAGAAAATCTTACCATGCAATCTTCCTCCAAAGTTACTTTTCCACAATCTACTTGTCAGGAAATCAACTCACTAAAATAAAAATGTTCAGAGGCAACTAGATCTTAAAAAAGATTTATTTATTTGAAAGGCAAAGATACAGAAAGAGAGGGAGAGGAGACAGACACAGAAATCTTCCATCCACTGGTTCATTTCCCAAATGACCAGAATGTCCAGGGCTGGGTCAGACGGAAGACAGGAACCAGGAGCTTCACTGGGGTCTCCCACTTGGATGCAGGGGCCCAAGAACTTTGGCCACCTCATGCTGTTTTCCCAGGCACATTAGCAAGGAGCTGGATTGAAATTGAAGAAGCTAGGACTAGAACTGGCACCTATATGGAATGCCAGCATTGCAGGTGACAACTTTACCCACTACACCACGTGCTAGCCTCAGCCTGAGCAACTAGATCCTAAATCTCAAAGAAGAGCCCCTTCCACCCACATGGCAGACTTGGATGAAGTTCCAGACTACTGAATATGGCCTGGTCCAGCCCCAGTCATTGCAGTCATTTAGGGAAGGAACTAGTGGATGGAAGATCTCGAGATCTCTCTCTCTTTCTCTCTCTCTCTGCCTTTCAAATGCACATACCTGTGAGTACACACAAACATGCATATGCATGTACACACCTCCACTCCCCATCTGCAAGAACTCATTGTCTCCCTTTCTCCTTTCTATCCTCTCACAGATTTCTCCTGGAGAATACATTGCATCATAAAAATGTCTAGGCATCCAGGCCAAGTTTGTTGACTCAGCAGTCAATGCCTGCCATCAGCCCCCTACCACAGAAATGAAAGCGGGCCACTGCATTTGCGCATGGAGCCATCACTTGTTCATTCATTCGGCAAACATTTACAAGCACTGACTGTATGCTGGGCACTGGGTGCACAATATAAGTAAGATTAAGCCTCAATGTAAATTACAGCTCAAAAAAAATCAGGAAGAAATTACATTATGGTAGGACAACTGTGAGCCAAATCTATTTTTTAGGAATAATTACCAGGACCACCAAAATAAGAACCATCAGGTTTATTTGCTAAGCAAGTTTATCAGAATCATCACACATGCAAATTTTAAATTAGATATAACTGAGGTGAATTCAAGCAGAATGAGGTCAAGCAGAAAGAGAATCAGGAGATGCCATCAGGCAAAGAGGCAGCTGAGCAGAGACAGGAAAGGGAATGTGGAAGACTGGGCTTGGCCCAGGGGCCTGGGGCAGAGGGAAAAGAGGGCACCTCCCTGGTACCACTCTACTCGAAACTTCACACTAAAGTTATAGATCAAAGAACCCAAGAGCCTCTCCCCATATGACGTCTTCTAAAATCAAATTCTTATCTCTGACTGTCCCTTGCAATGGTGAACAATGGCCAAAAGTGGCACTGTTAAAGAAGAGACAAGAGAAATGCAGGAAAAGGGATGGAAGTCAGGTAGGGGTAGGAGGTTAAAATAGAAGGCCAGTTCATTTAGAAAAGAAAGCTGTTCGTTAATTCAGCAAATCTGGATTCAGTGCATGCACTCAAAGCAGCCCTCAGAGGTTCCATTCGGGTTGCCATCACTATCTCTGGAGGCTGGGAAACCCAGAAACTCAAGGTTAAGAAGGATCCACTAGAGGGTAGGTTTGGCGCAGTGGTTAAGACACCACCAGGGATGCCGGCATCCCAATAGCCCAGTGCCTAATTCAAGTCTGAATTCTGGGCACCTGGCTTCAGCCTGGCCCAGCCCCAACTGTTACAGGCATTTGAGAAGTAAACCAGTGGATGGAAGATCTCTGCCTTTCAAATAAGTAAATAAATAAATTGTAGGCTTCACAGTTAGAGTTAAAAACGCTCTGAAGGAGGGCTGTATGACTGCTATGTATAGGATTTTTAAGCCTGCTTCCAAGCAGATGGGGCTCTGTTTGGGAAGGGCTGGGCAAGTCACTCTCCAAAAGAGAGAGTCCCTTGGAGGGGTACACAGAAACACTGAACCTCAGAAAGAAAGATGGGTGTCAAGAGGAAGAATAAAAGAAAAACTTAGCTCCTGAGAATCTTAAAGGGGCAGCACGAGGTGGGAGGAGACTGCAAGGATCCCCATGTTTCCTTGACAGAGCCCTTCCTTCACTTAGCGGCAGGGCTCAGCTCCACAACCAGTGCACCCAAGGACCAACTGGAAAGGCACATCCGTTCTGCTGCCGTTGTGTGGTCCAGGCCCCTGCTTCTCACAGGCTTTATGTGCCTCTGGTGATTTTAAAATAACTCAATTGGCAAAAGGACCTATCTGCGAAAAACTGGACTTGACTTAAACATACAGACATTTCAATGAGGAAATTCTTCCCACAGAGGTCACTGACAAACAAGGGACTGATGGCGGGAAAAGACAGCGCATCCACACCAGCGGATTAGCTTAGACGGACAAAACTCTGTCAAAGGTAAAAGTTTATACTTCCCTACTGAGAATTAAGATCATGGACAGCTACCCCTGACTCTAAATCCAGGTGGCACCGTAGTCAGAAACAATCTCAGAAAAACAAGATCCTGGGCCTGGGCATAAGCGAGCCCTTCTGCTCTGGTACCACTAGGATTCTTGGGCAGATACTTCTGTCTTGCCTCACAACTAGCTCCTCCTCAAACCATGCATTTCAAAAATGGGCCAATTTCATCCCCATTCATTCCATCTGATATTTATCTACTTTGCTCCAAGACAGTGACCAGGAGATGGAGCCACTTTACTGTGTGGTGTGACATGCTCACCAAAGAACTTTTTATTAGATTTTTAAAATTAGACCAATAGGATTATCATTTCAGTAATTTGATGTGTTTCAAGTGCATGGCCACCCTGGCCACCTACAGAGTAAACAGTAAGCAACAGTTTGCATGTGTGTCTGAATTTTCCTGAACTCCAGTCAAGCTGCAGCACCTCGCAAGAGGCAATAACTGCCCTACAGTGTTTACCATCTTTAGCAGTTGTTCCTCACTACCAGGCCAGGCTAGAAGAGAAAAGAAAATATTGCAAAGAGGTATCCATATGGAAAATACCCTTTATCTTCATGATCTTATAATACTTTGTGAACAGGACTGGGCTTTGGCACAGCAGTCAAGACACCCTTGAGACATCTGTATCAGACTGCCTTGAATAAAGTTCCAGCTTCATTTCCAATTCCAGCTTCCTGCTCATGTGCACCCTGGGAGGAAAGAGGTGATAACTCAAGTATTTGGGGCTCTGCCTCCCAAGTGGGAGTCCTGGAAAGAATTCCCAGCTTCTAGCATCAGCCTGGCCTAGTCCCAACTCTTGCGGGCATTTTGGGGATTGAAGCAGCAAATGGAAGACCTCAGTGTTTCTCTCAGCAGATGAAAGATCCTCAATCTCTCTCTCCCTTCTCTCTGCCTTTCAAATAAAATAAAATAAAAATTTTAAATAATGTTTAAGTACTCCTTTGTGAGCAAAGCTGTGATCTCTCATTTCAATTGCTGTAAACCTTGTAGATAAAAGTTATCACAGATTGGTGTTACTAAAATAATACAAGAGAGCATGAAATCTGTAAGTAGAACTTAAAGAAAAAAAACAATTGTGGCATTATAACACAGTGGGTTGAACCACTGCTTGGGACTCCTGAATCCCTATCAGAGTGCCAGCTCCAGTCCTAGTTCCTCTGCTTCCTATGCCTGGGAGGCAGAATATGAAGGCCCAAGTACTTGGGTCCTTGCTATGCATGTGAGACTTGGATGAAGTTCTGGGCTCCTGGCTTTAGGCTGGTCCATCTCCAGGTGTTGTGGCATTTGGGTAGTGAATCAGAGGACTGAAGTGCCCTAGCTTGCTTTCTCTGTACCTCTGTCACTCTGAAATAAATAAATAGATCCTTCAATTGTTTTAAGTAACAAATTACATTTGGGTTCTAAGATAAAAGTTAAAAAAAAGGTCATTCTTAAAATATTTCAAATATTCTCCCCCTCCTTACTTAACCACCACCTTTTACTGTGTATGTGGCATTTATCATACCTACATATCTTACTGTATATGAACTCTGCCATCTTTACAGGTAACAGAACAAAGTAGGAACTGATATTTTCAGTGTTCTCAACTATCAGTATAAAAATATGGACTAGGAGAGTGTTAAAATTACATGCCATCTGCTCTGATAATTTACGATGTGATTTCTCTAATCTCCTTCAACACTACACAGCATCTCTATAGCAACACAGTAACTTCAAATGAGAATTTGGAGGGCCAATTGTGCCTTCAGTCTGTTCACATAGCAGAAGGCTCCTCAATGAGCCAGGACCTTCTCCATCACAAAGCACGTCCCCTTCCATAACTGGACTGTATCAATTTTCTCCATACCTCCAGATAAGAAAATGAATGAACTGCAGTTATCACACCTTACTCAACACTGGCCATAGTTCCATACTCTACAACTAACATGTGTGGTTTCTAAACTAGCTGTGCATCTGAATTACCAATAGGACCTTTGCAAACTACAGGTTCCAGGATCATATTCTACAGCAACTAAATCAGAATCTCTAGAAGATTCTATATTTAAAGCAATCACACACACACACACACAAACTTCCCAGGTGATTCTATCAGCCTAAGCTAAGCAACCACAGGCCTAAATCACAAATCACAAGCATTCACTGTGCTTCTTCTAATAGAAACTTGCACTGGGCCAGCGCTGGGTTGCAGGCCCCAGCAGCGGACACTCACAAGTGAAGGAATAATTTCAACTCAAAGGAGACAGTACTAGAATCCAGTTCTACCCACAGTGCCAGAAATGTGTCTGGTGCTCCTGAATGTCCCTGGTTACAAAGCACCAACCTAGACCATGCAAACTAAAAGAGGCAATTCAGTGGTAAAAAGGGATGAACAGGGAAAGAGAACTCAGAATGATTCTGTCTCTGGCTTCACTGAAATCTTCACCGTAACAGCAGAAATAGCACACGTATTGATAAGTGACATGTGATAAATGGGAACGGATACACTGTCTTTTCAAGAACATCTCAAAATTCAGATGAACTTCATTTTATTTTCACCTTGAAGACAATTTCAACCTGGGTAGTTGATCACTTCTGATAACTTTAATTTCTATACTATTCCCTAACACATTTTTAATAGAGGCCAGAGGAGAATCTGCCTAACCATCTTGCCTCTTTAGACCATGAACTCCCATTGGATGTGGTATTATTTGTGTCCTCGCTTGCTGCATGGCACCTGGCATATTGACTTGGCTCAAGGGATAAACAACTCATTCATCACACAGTGTCATGTATATTAAATAATGCCCATAAAGTCCTTTGAAGATGAAAACTACTTCAAGCGCTAATTCTGAGCCATAAAGATGAGTATAAAGATGACAGACCAAACATCATAAAAAAAGGTCACCACACAGCAGGAGGCACTACCCTCAGAGGCTCAAGTCCCTTTGCAGACATTCTATACAGAAGGCAAACCCCAGCCTGCTTCACATGTGTTTAATGTACATAATCAGGGAAGAAGGTTTCAAAATGCTGCAAAACACAAAGTCTTCAGCAGTTCATTTCTTTCAGGGACTATATTCAAAAGTAATTTCAAAGCCAAACAAATTTGTCTTCCTCTTGAGGTGTCTTCTTTCAAGTGAAGCTAAAATACTTGCTATGAAGTGTCAACTCAGTTCTAAAACAGGCATAGTTGGGGTCAGCGGTATGGCATAGCAGGTAAAGCTGCCGCTTGCAGTGCCGGGATCCCATATGGGCGCCAGGCTGCTCCATTTCCAATCCAGCTCTCTGCTATGGCCTGGGAAAGCAGCAGAAGATGGCCCAACGCCTTCTGCCCCTGCACCCACGTGGGAGACCTGGAGGAAGCTCCTGGCTCCTGGATCGGCACAGCTCCGTCCATTGCGGCCAATTGGAGAGTGAACCAATGGATGGAAGACCTCTCTCTCTCTCTCTCTCTCCCTCTCCCTCTCCTTCTCTATGTAACTCTTTCAAATAAATAAATAAATCTTAAAAAAAATTTTAAAAAGAGAGGCACAGTGAAAATCCTTGCAAATCAGTGTATGTGGTACGAAATTAATAGCTCCTGTTTTTTAGTCTAACAATGTACTGTATGTCTCAGTACCCATATTCTAGTGAGTAAAGGTGCCTCCAATAGTCAGGAATACAAAACCTAACATAGCAGGAAAATACTGGCTACAATTTGTAATATATAAGATCATTTTCAGCAGGATCTAGACAGAAAGCTGCCTCTCCCTTCAACTTCCCAGAATGCTCATTAAAAAAACTAAATCATCATCAGTTTCAACTTTCTCAGCTATGCCCTTCACTATCCCAAAATATCCCACGAGTTCTGAAACAGTCTGTAAAGAAGCAAAGTCCTGCCTTTTCCTTTTGACTAACACTTCCTAAAAAGTTAACACCCAAGGGACAGTGTTTGGCATGGTGGCTGAACCCATGTCCCTATCAGAATGCCTAGATCCAAGTCCTGCTGTGGCTCCTGACACCGGTTTCCTGCTAATGCACATCCTGGAAGGCAGCAGTCATGGCTTAAGTAGGTGGGGTCCTTACCAACCAAATGTGAGACCTGGATTGAATTTTCTGGCTCCTGATTTCAGCCTGACCTAGCCCTGGCTGTTGCAGACATTTGGGGAGTAAACCAACAGATAGAAGATATGCTTCTCAAATAAATAAAAAGCATGTTAATAAAAATTAAAAAGTTAATCCAAGGTGTCCTACAAAATTTCCTAATATGCCATCAGATCACAACTGAAGCCTGATTAGATCTTATCCACAATCCCTTCTTCAAGTAAAAACTATTTCATTATTATCCTCTGATACCAAAAACACAGACATAGAAAACTCCCAAAGTAGAGTGAAACACCTCAGTATGTGATACTTGTCAGGTAGAAGAAACCATCAGCAAACTCCTACTTCCAGTCAGGCTCTGAGTAGCCTTTATTGAAGCACCAGTGAGTGTGGTCAGTCAAGCATCTGTCCCTAACAGCCACTGGGTCAGTAGCAAGGCCTGGCTTCGATGTAGCCCAGCTCTGGCCATTGTGGCCATTTGCAGAGTGAACCAGAGAATGGAAGATATCTCTCTCTCTCCCCTCCCCCTTCTATATATAACTCTGCATTTCACATAAAATAAATAAATCTTAAAAAAAAAAAAAAAAAACTCTGAGCTCCATTTCTTTGAGGTATAAAACTGCAGTATCACTGCCTACCTTGTAGGTGCAGTGGAAACCAAGCAGCTGGTACACAGTAAGCACTAAATAACGGAAGCAACTGAATAATCTGGAATGTACTACAAATCTAGCCATGACGATTTTCTCCTTTTTTTATTGATATGCAACTTCACACTACAAATTCACTCCCTTTCAAGGATGTAAAATTCAATGATTTTACTATCTTTTCAAAGTTGTGCAACCATCACCAATATCTTAATTCCAGAACACATCCATTACCCCAAAAGCTTTCCCAAACATAGCTGACCCATTAGCAATCATTCCCACTCCCCTGAGTCATGACTCTCCAAATTTTCTAAATGTCAAAAGCCTTCCCTCTTAGAACATTAACAAATGAATTATGATTCTTCTTTCTTGCTAAAATGCCTAGTAGTAGGAAGGGCTTCTAGAATTACAGAGACCAAACTTTCCAGAACACAATCAGGTAACTATGAGAACACTTATGCAAAGCACAGAACACAACACGAAACTGAGACTGTCTCCACAAATCAGGTTTCATGTCATCACTTAATGCAGAAAAACAGAGAATGGCAAATACTTTGCCAGTAACGTGAGATCTCATCCACTGTTGCATGATTTCTGGAACTAAGTGCACACACTCACACACACAAACACTCTTCCCAGAAATGCCGTACTGAAGCATAAACATAGCTGCATTACATTTACTGCAGGTGGTTTCTGGGAAGAAATACTTAGTCAATGAAGGGTAGCAAGCAACACTCTTTCAAGTCATGAGTCATGACTTACTCCCAACATATGAACTTGGCTTCTTTCCCTCCCTGCTCAAAGAATGTACTGGATTCCTGAGAGGAGCTTGGGCCCAGCCCATCATCATGGATCACACACCCATGTTCATCCAGGTCTTACCTGCAGATACCTTGTTCTTATTAGCTCAACACCTTCTTTTGTATTGCTTCTCTTTAGCAATTAATAAGTTGAGATGAAGATGATAAACCTGCCTTTCCCACAACAAGTGTCATTCTCATAAACAGTCTCTATTAGAAATTAATCTGCCATCTCTCTTCTGGCAACTCCCTGTTTTTCAGTTTTGTGCTTCAACACCAGCAGAAAGTAAGCTGTTGAAGGAGTCTGGCAGCTCTTTTCTTAAACATGCCTCTGGGGAGTGCAGAGCATGACTTCATCTGTTTTGTTTGGATGACTAACTGACAAGGCCCTGAGCTGAACAGAAGCTGACCACTAACTGCTGATCTGAACAGTTTAAACTTGAAGATGGAGGTTAGCATTCTGAAAGTACTTTCTGAATATTCAATAACTGTGTCAAGAGGTAAAGATGTTGAACATAAAGAAAGCCAGATTTTTCACTGTCAGAGAAGAGAATTACAAACCTGGAAAGAAGACTGAAACTGAAGGCATGGGCATAAACACATGGCTTTTATTGAACTAGACAGGTGCAGAATGTGATCAATCTGTGTACACATGTGTAATCCTTGTATACACGCATGCATGTACACATACACACATGCATTTCCCAGCTTTCTCCACTGTGACAGTCTAGAAGCAGCAATAGCTCTGTAGTAATGAACACACCTAGTTCACAGATTGTGTGTCAAAATACTGTTCTCTTCTAAAATGAACCAGAGAAATAAATGGCTGATCCCAGAGCTGGGTCAAATCAAAGAGAGGAAATGGGAAGAGAAAAAGGAAGAAGGGAAGGAGATAGGTCACAAAAGATAAAGGAGCCAGCATGAAGGGATCCACCACCTCCACCTCCAGTCAAACCTAAGATCATTTTGAAGTAGGCAGACATACAGGTTAAAATTGATCAGATTTGTGAACTGGAAGACCACGCCCCCGTGTGACCTCATGCTCCTACCTGATGCCTTTGCCACGCCCCTGTGTGGCCTCATTCCCCTACCTGGCCACACCGGGGTGCCCACCAGCCAATCAGGTTAATTAACCACTCCCCTTTGAAGTGGGTTAAAAACTTAGGGCACAATGTGCCTGAGCTCTGCTCTTCTTCCCTGGCCTCTTGCCAGGACAAGGCTTGCTATAGCCCTGTGCCTCCAGGGTGCATGGCCTTTGGGCCATGTGCTCTAGGCTTCCTGGCCTAGATGCTGTTCCACTTGGCTGGTTCCTGGTGCTTGGTATGAACCCCTATTCACCTCTCTCCCCCCAAATAAGCTCTCACCCTTCTATGCATCTTTCTCACTAAATAAAAGCTTAAAACGTACCATGCTGCCTCGTTTATCTGTGCCGGTATTTAGAATTCTTCTCTAAATATTAGGCAAGAACCCTCTTGGGCTTATTAATATCGGGGATTTAGTAATAAGCCCGTGGTGAAATCATAAGGCACCCCAAATTCCAGTAGCGCATGTGGCACCCCGGATAGCATTTCTATGGAACTTTAAGGGGCCACATTTCAAGGTAAATTTTAGAGGGTCTTGTTCAATTTCATCGCATCAAACAAAATAATGATAGCAAGGAATTTTAACTCACTGCATAAAACAGGGAACCAAGAGGACTTACACATACAAATAAATAAACTGAGAAGGAAAAGCTCCTCCTTCAATAGAAAGCCACCTAAAAAAAAAAATGGAAGAAAGAAATTAGGAAAGTCACAATTAATGTGATTAAGGTACAGATCATCAGTGAATGCTACAAACAGCAAATGAAAGGATGGAGAAAGAGGACTTTACAAAACCTCAAACTGTCTCCCCACAAAACCCTAATTACAGAGACAAATACAGTGCAGACTGATAGTCACTACCTGAACCAACTGATCTGAGGATCACTGCAGTGGTTGGCAGGCATCACACATTCCCAGATGCAATGCTCATAGAGGACACTGCCCTCTGCCAAAATCTAATTGTGAGGAATCATGGAACTGAGGGCTAGTCTTCAAAATAACTGCCCTGTGACCTTCAAAAATCCCAATGTTAACAAGGGAGACAGGCTACAGAGATGTTCCAAATTAAAGGAAACCAGAGACACAAAAATGAAATGCAATATTGGTCCTGAATGGGATCCTGGATAATTTTTTAATTGCCGAAAAGGACATTTTTGGGACATTTGGGGAAATTTTATTAAAGACAGTGGATTTATATAATGATATTATATCAAAAGTAATTTCCTGATCTTGATTATTATGTAAAAGCATATCCTGGCTCTTAGAAAATACATACTGAACCATTTAGAGGTAAAGACCATCATCACATCTGCAACTCACTCACAAATGATTCAGATAAAAAATAATATGTACACTGCATCTATATTCAGAAAGAGTGACAGGAAGACAAAGCAACATAGTGAAATAGAAACAAGCAGAGATCTAGTCTGTGTTTCTGCTTGAGTTATGACTTCTGGTTTCCAAAATAAAGTCTTTCCCTTCCAAAAAACAAGCAAATAAAATTATTTAAATGTAGTCAACAATGAGGACATGAACCAATAGCGGAACACTGAGTAAAATGACAATTCACCTAGGCTGATATGAATCTGAGTTTTGTACTATGTTTATTTGTTTAAAAAAAAAAAAAAAGGGGGGCCGACTCAAAACAGGTAAAGCCGCCACCTGCAGTGCCACTGGCATCCCGTATGAGCACTGGTTTGAGTCCTGGCTGATCCAGCTTCCTGCTAATGTACCTGGGAATGCAGCAGAAGATGGCTCAAGTTTATGGGCCCTTGCACCCACATGGGAGACCTGGAAGAAGTTCCAGCTCCTAGCTTCAGATCAGCTCAGCTCCAGCCATTGAAGCCATTTGGGGAGTGAATCAGCAGATGGAAGACCAACCTCTCTCTTTCTCTCTCTCTCTCTCTGCCTCTGTAACTCTGCCTTTCAAATAAATAAATAAATCTTACCCAAAAAAAAAAAAAAAAAAAAAAGACAAAGCAACCCATAACTGTACATCAAATGCCAGGCCAATTCTGCTTTTTTTTTTTTTTTTTTTTAATTTTAAACAGTTTCAAAAAAAAAAAAGTAAACAAAAATCAAAGAACCTGAAACCAAGAAAAATGGAAACCTCTAAGTTTTTACAGGGCCTTATATACCTTCTGGTTAGATAATGTTTGCCCTCAAGCAACCAGCATGTCAATCATCCTCTAACTGAAATACTAAGACTTCCGGCAAATGTGGAGTCACACAGACACACAGAACAACAAAAACATGTCCCCAGTGTAGAAACGATGCAGGGGAACTAACGCTTAGATGCTGTATGTGGTATAAACTTAAGCAAGCACCCCATAAAATCGGCTATCAATTGTGAAGGGAACCAGACCCCACAAACAGAAAAGTCCAGAATGCATGCCTCAGTTATTTCACAAAAAAAGTACAGTGGGAAGTAACCCTGCTCTCAACCAAGTAAAGCATCACATTACCCCCTGCACATTTTGATGAACATCAATAGCAACAACAAGAATATCTGCAACAAGGCAGCTATAAAGAGTTCTGTACCCCTTTAAAAAAAAAAAAAAAAACAATTCCCAAAAAAGCATCTCAAAAGCCTCCTGCAATCTCACTCCCCAGGCCTATTCTTTCCTTTGTGAGGGAGGAAGACTGGGAATGGTTACAATGTCACACAAAGCAGAGGGTTGACCCAGCTCCCCTGGTGGCTAACCACGCCCACCCTGTCCACACTGCCACCCCACCCCTAAATTACCACCCCAGCACCGAAGTCCAAGTCCAGGCAGCCAAGAAAACAGAGGACCCACATTTCAGCCAGGATGTCTCCCCAGGCTATGAGGCAGCTTCCAGCCAGTAAATCTCAACATAGCCAACACACCTCAACTGGAAAGCTGGGGCTACTAGAGTTATTTATGTAAAAAGCAACACCAATTTTAAGTAGGTGAGAAGAGGAAAGGAACAGAAACTAAATTACAGGGCCCAAACCAAAAGAAGAAAAATACTTGGTCTATGCTGGAATCTTTCACTCAACTTTTATTTGGTGTGAGACTTGTAAATTATAGCTTTGATTCTCCACACACAAGGACATACACATTCAGTTTAGACTTTAAAATGACAATGCAGAATCTTGTGGATGCTGTAAAGAGAAGAGAGCCACTTCTATTCTCTCCCTCCACTAGGGAGGTAAAGGCCCGGACAGCTTTGTGACTGGACAGCACTTGGTGTAAAGTCCAGCCCTTAAAGAGCACACTAAGGCAGGTCATTTACCCTCAGTGAGAACTGACACTGACATCCTCATGTGTCACGAAAGAGCATCATCCACCTGCTGATGGGTATTTGCATCCATAAAAGTATACAACAGGGTCCAGGAGGAAAATGCCAGCGGCGGCAGCTGGGTCCAGGGTTTCTAGACTTTTAGGTCAGTCCCACCTGCGCCCACGGCGAGGAGGGATCAGCTCACAGAGGGAAGGCCCTCACTTGCTTCCTCACACTCCCTGGCATGGGCGAGAGCATGCTAAATGTCTACCTGAAGTCGTACCACGAAAGGCACAAGAGACCCAAGGGACCCAAGTTCATAGCCTACCCCCATCTCCACTTCAGGTCCAAGCCTTTTCCATGGGTAAATGGAAATATACTCTATTCCATAACCCTCATGTGAATCTACTTCCAACTGCCTATGAAGATGAATAATGAGAACCTGGACCCTTATAGCCACTGGGGACCACAGCTCTGGTTTGGACCACCACTCAACAAGCAGACCAGAAAGGTGTCTGGGACCTTAAGCTCACCTTCCTTACTTGTATCAAATGATGACCATTATACTGATCTTCCATCTCTTTGCTTAAGGCAGGAGATGGCTTAAATAAATAATTTAAACTAAACAAACAAAAAAGGTATATAACACACCTTGCACAGTACCTGGTAGCCACCGGCACTTGAATGGTGGTAACCAGTGGTGGCAGTAGTCTGAGTAATAATTGTGAGAAAGATTTTTCTAGACTTCCTTAAGAGGATGGCATTAATGGCTTTTGGAGAAAAGGAAGTAAAGATACTGTATCCTCCTATGAACCACAAGCAGGTTACTGCCTCTGGACGCACTCATTTCTCAGGAGATCTACAGGTTTACACCCCAGTTCTGCATGGGCCCAAACACGGAAGTTTCCAGCTCTTTGGTTCAGGACCTAGGTCCCATCTCCCAAACAGGCTCAAGTCTACTACGAAATCAGCAACCAGCAGAGTTGAAATTGGACCTAAAAATGCCAAGACATATGGAAAAAATGCCCAACAATCAATCAAGCAAATTTTGCGATTAAATGCTGGGAAACAAAGACACCAACAACTAACAAAATGCTGGATTTAAATGACTACAATGAGGCCTCTCCATGGGGAGCAGCAATTTATCAAGGTATACTGATCTGAACTGACACAGGGTAGAGGTATGACCTGAAAACCAACAAATTAACATGATTCTGCAGGCTCCTGGACCCAAGATATATTAGGAAAGTTGCAACAAAATTGAGACAAAGGCATAAAGACACTAAAATCAAAATACGAGACATATCCTGCACAAGCTATATTTCCGAGCAATCAGTGCTCCCTCCTGGCATGCCAGCCACCATCATGTGGGACGCAAAAGGAAAGTGAGTGCTGAAAAAAATTTCTCATAGTCATAAACTTATATTTCTAAAATGTTACCTACACACAAGAAAAACCTATTTGTTTAGCATGCGATTAATGAAGGAATTATTCCAGTTATTTGGATGTCAAAATACAGGTGATTCAAGCTTTAGAGATTTTATTGGGTAAGGGAGACAGGGTTAAGTGAAAGTATTTATAACACTCTAATCAAAGTGTTGTTTCCCAATACCTGTGTGGGAGCTTCTGAATAAATATTACAGAAATTGTATTTTATGGCCCTTATCAGTTCAGCTATCCAAAAACAATTTTAAAAAAACAATAAGCCGGCGCCGTGGCTCAATAGGCTAATCCTCCACCTTGCGGCGCCGGCACACCGGGTTCTAGTCCCGGTTGGGGCGCCGGATTCTGTCCCGGTTGCCCCTCTTCCAGGCCAGCTCTCTGCTATGGCCAGGGAGTGCAGTGGAGGATGGCCCAGGTGCTTGGGCCCTGCACCCCATGGGAGACCAGGAAAAGCACCTGGCTCCTGGCTCCTGCCAGGATCAGCGCGGTGCGCCGGCTGCAGCGGCGGCCATTGGAGGGTGAACCAGCGGCAAAGGAAGACCTTTCTCTCTCTCTGTCTCTCTCTCTCACTGTCCACTCTGCCTGTCAAAAAAAAAAAAAAAAAAAAAAAAAAAAAAAAAAAAAAAAAAAAAACAATAAATGTTTTATGTATTCCTTCAGATCCTAGCACATCTGATAAATAAGGAAAAACTTTCAGAATCCATTTGACCCAGCAGCACCCTCACGAGCTTCAGCGGAACAGCAGCAAAGAAAGGAATCTGTGACCATGGAGATAATGTCAAATGGACATGAGAAATGAAATCAAAGAAAACAATTTTCATATACACACATACACAGTTCTCACCAACACCTTGGACAATTCATATGCATTATTTTCAAATTACAATTAAAACATTTTTCTCTAAGATATATCACTTTACATGTTACTTCATATATACTAGGGAATATTAGCTCTTCTAATATAGATTTCAGATATTAGTCTCCGATATGGCTATTTCTTCTTGCACTAAACTACCTACTCCACCGAATTCCAAAGTGGGTTATTTTATGATTGTTCCAAGATACATACTCATACATACACACACACACACACACCCCACAAACCCTGTCTGAAATATTGAGGTTTCTACATTTATGTGAAATGTTTCTCTCAAGCTGAAGAAGAGTTTATTTTATGGTTATGAGTCTTAAATAGGGAGGAGACTAATACCTTACAAACTAATTCATGAGTCCTCAACATATGTTAAGGTCTAGGAGCTGAGGGCAAATGACCACCACTACCACTACCACCCAGCCCCTGCAACTAATGCAGGAACCACTCCTCCCACCAAATGAAGCGTAGCCCTGGAAATTCCTCGTTTAACACCAGGACTGTTGAGCCACTGCAGAACCAGAGCATGTGCGCTTTTCATTTTCTATTTGGACAGCAGCAAAAATCACTGAAATGGGATATTTTGCAGCAGAAAAAAATGGTGACTGTCCATGCCGAATGAGTGTTTTAACTCAGTGGACTTGACTTACGCACCCAATGAACTGCCAAGGGAACACTTTTCACAGAATCACAGGGAGAGATTTTATTTGCCCTTATCTGTCTTAGGGTTCCCCTAGAGTAGCCTTAGCAGTTATAGGAGGCTTAGACCTCATAGTGCAGACTGAGCAACTATTACTCTCTCCCAAATCCACAAAAAAATCTTTCCAAAATGACTCAATTTTGTTACAGTTTACTTGGAGAAACAACTTACACTGGCTTCGGTTTCTGTAGGTATTTTGTTTTTATTTGAATTTCTCCGATTAGTAGTGTGGCTGAGTATTCTGTTGGCCATTCACACTTCTCTGATTGTCTGCTTGCCTATTTTTCTTGCTAATTTGAGAAAGGCTTTTGTTAACTGTGCATATATGTAACTCTTTGTAAGAATGATTTTCTTCCAGTTTGTTATCAGCCTTTTTTAATATTGTATTTTAAAGTAACTACAGTTAACTGTTGTGGTTTTTTGATTTGTGTCTATGTGTGTGTATAGGTCTATGAACTTTAACATCTGTAACCGGCACCACAACCAGGACACAAAATAACTCCATGGTCCCCCATCTCCTCTTCCCATTATCCCTCTGTGGTCACATTCCCCATCCCAACTCCAGGAGACCAGCCACGGATCTGTTACTACAGCTGTACCTTTTTGTGAATGTCACACATCACATAGAAATGGAACTATGCAATAGATAGCCTTTTGAGACTGCTGTCATGGATGTACTACAATTTACCTGCTCACACCTTTGTTGTTTTAGTGCTAAGAGCAGTCAGGTAAGGAGACAGATGGCAAAGGGCCCCAGCCTTTCCTAGCAGCAGGGCCATGATGGAACAGCACAGCAGACAGGTCTCTGCTGCAACTGAGGGAGGACAGCCATTCCAGAAATCCTCTTAAATGGGAAAACATGTGCGATTCATACCTATCCATAAGAGGGCCACATACCAAGGAAACAAGCCTGATAAACTCCCATGGACAGTGCTAAATTAATGCACCACAGACCTAGAACATAGTCTTTGTGTTGGCTAACTTTCATGCAATGTTCTGGTATCAATCAATGGCTAAAATGTGTTCATTTATGACAATGCCCAAAATGATGCTTCCCCAACACCAGGTTTGCTCTATTCCCTCACCTTCACCAGCAAGAACAGACACGTGGCTCACTAAAATAAAAATAAGAATCTAAAACTCAAGTACATTTATCATCAAAAGCAGGTGTTACATTTCCATAGCACACCTGCCATCAGACCAAATAGGCGGCTCACTACCAAGGCGTCCCAGGTGCCCCAGGGAGAAACCTCAGGAACCCTCCCACTCCTGCAGCTCAACTCCCCCCACCTCTGCACATACTTTGTATCCCTCACTGACAGATAATTTTTCCCAGGGGACAAGTGGTTGTTAAAAGTTGGGTTTCAAGGGACTTCCTTACAAGGAGAAGAAACAAAAAAGAGGAAATTAAAGTAACAACACAACTATTCAGTAAGGAAATTGTTTCCATTGGTGAATAAGAAGTGAAAACCAGTAATCAGGCACTTACTAACCATTAAATGTGAAAGCAAGATTTCCAATAAACAAGCATGTCTGTCTGTGAGGCTTAATATCCACAACAAGCTAGGAGACCACACTGGGAAGACCAGACAGAAATCCCCACTTCTTTTAAATTCCGGAGGCTAGACCCTGGGGTGAGTGAGGAGCCCTAGTCAGTACTGGAGGCACAGGGCAGGGGAGCAAGAAGGCCTCCCAGGGCCTTTTCCACTCCTGTGTGCTCCTTGTCCCCCAGTTCAGAGGTTCAGCAGGGAGCATTCCCAGAACGGCTCCAGCTGAATGACACTGCTGTCAGAAATGCGAGGGTCACTGAGAAGTCTCCCAGGGCCTGCTCATTCCCTTTCCCACCGCCCTGCTGAGGAGCTGTCAACAGAATCTGGAACAGGACCAGAGAGCTCTGTGGCTGCACCATGTACACCTGCTTATACCTTGCTCCCATTGCGGCCCCATCAGCTTAAATGGGGGTGAGAAGATAAGGAACACAGCATATCCATGCAGAATCACCCCTAACAGTTCACCTAAGCCTACGGGACCAGAAACTTGGAAGAGGAAGAAATGAGGGAAAAGTGGTCAGTATAGACCACTGCCTTCCACCAGAGACCAGTTGACAGTCACTAAACCCACTGCCCCACTTCCATGCAGTAGCTACCACCTCCTGCCAATGGCACTATTAAAAATGTGTCAAGACAATGCACTTAAGGAAATCAAACCTAATTCATTATAGAACTGAGGAGAGAGTGGTGATGGAACTTCTTTTTATAGTAAAGCACAGCTCATTCACATCAACACAAGTGATTTTACACGCGGTCAAGTGTGGCTGTTGATTAGGAGTTTGACTTTTCTCTGGAATTCTGCCAAGGATGTGAGATTAAAACTTACTTTCTCAGAGGAGTCATCAAATAGATATCAGATATAACCTATTTTGATTATAAAGCTCCAAAACATCTTTCACTTTCAGTTATGAACAGATCCCAAATCTATCACATTTAAAATGCCTAAAAAGACCATCCTAATGACATATTGTTAACATCCATTTCAAGAACATATCTAAAACATGCTCCATTTTGAACCCCAGCACTGACCTCATTTAAATCCTGGGTTAGTTATTTAAAGAGTTAAAATAGCCTCATACAAATCTCCATTTGAGTCCCAGATTGCTAAGCTGCAAAAAGGAAAATACAATATCCTACATCAGTCAAGACAGTTTACAATGATTACTTTCCTATTATTCTTTGGTTTTTTGAATGTCACTTACAGGAGTTGTTTGAGAAATCTGGCTTTTCTCTAAAACTGAGTGTGACTGTACCACCTAAGAAGGAGAAGCCTACATTCACCAACAAACCACATTTTCTCCAGCCTCCCTTTTCAAAATACCAAAGGTAATGAAGACACACCTCACAGCCATTATTATTGGTATTCACAATGTCCAGAGCCGCCAGGTCCCGACTGCAACAGATACAGATAGCATGGTGAGCTTGGGGGCCCACGCCTAAGTCGTATGGAAACACAAACAGCAAGAAAAGCTCCCCTTGCACTCCAGGTGGAAAGCCTCACATCAACACATAGGAAGGTCCCAAGCCGCTCCCTCACCAAGCAACAGACTCCATGTTCTTCAACATTGCTTGGAAAGAGAGGGGCTTGTGGCCACGAGTCCAGAACGAGATTTAATGACGAAAGAAACCCAGCATGGCAGATCATGGCTCCGGAACAAGCATAAACCTTTATTCTCCACATTCATTTAACGCCAACCTAACGCATGCCAGGCAGGTTAAAAATAATGCATTTATGTAAGCACCCCTCCCCCCACATGGCTGCAAGGTTAAATAGGGAGCTCTGAAAGAACGATTTATTGCCACAAGAACAGGGCCCCAAAATAGATTGGCAATAAAAGTGATTGGTCCCAGTGGGGCTGAGAACTAATGTAAGCAACATCCTGGCCATGAGAGTCATCTGAGAAAGAGCATCCAGGGCAAGCTTCCTGGCCCTGACCCCACCTCTACCTGGGTCCCATTCCAGGGGTGGGGTGGGGGGGTGAGGATGGGGGGGTAAGTAATGGAACCTCCCTAGAAATCTGATTCCTCATCCATAAAACTGAGAAAACTGGACTAGCTCATTTCTGTGATTCTCCCTTTTTTCTCCTTTGGCTTTGAAAACTAGAAATTTACTTTCTCTTTTCCAGTGCTGAGCTCTGTACAAAGGAGAAAAGTGAAGTCTAAAATTCACTAACACTTGCAGAAAAAATCTCTTAGCTGCCCTTTAACACACAGTCACACACATTTCAATTCCAGCCACTTGAACACAAATTGGCCTGCCTGCTATGCTCCAGGTCTGTATATGGGTGTTCAGGATCATCGAAATGAATAGGGAGCTTCTGTGCAGAGGTCCTGGGGGAAAATGAGACAACAGCATACAGGGTGAGACCTTGAGCAAGGTGGACACCGCAGAGCCCTCAGAAGGGCAGCCATGGCTCCGGAGCCCTAACCTATTCAAAGAAAAGTGGGGAGGCCGGCGCCGCGGCTCACTAGGCTAATCCTCCGCCTAGCGGCGCCGGCACACCAGGTTCTAGTCCCGGTCGGGGCGCCGGATTCTGTCCCGGTTGCCCCTCTTCCAGGCCAGCCCTCTGCTGTGGCCAGGGAGTGCAGTGGAGGATGGCCCAGGTGCTTGGGCCCTGCACCCCATGGGAGACCAGGAAAAGCACCTGGCTCCTGGCTCCTGCCATCGGATCAGCGCGGTGCGCCGGCCGCAGTGCGCCGGCCGCGGCGGCCATTGGAGGGTGAACCAACGGCAAAGGAAGACCTTTCTCTCTGTCTCTCTCTCTCTCACTGTCCACTCTGCCTGTCAAAAAAAAAAAAAAAAGAAAAGTGGGGAATAAAGTGCAGAGTGAAAGGGAAGTATTCCCCAGTACCATCTACCTTCTTGACCCCTCTCCAGGGAAGGTGTTCAGTCCCCAGCGACCAACTCCAAACCTTGGCAAGGGGCAGTGCCTCTCCTTGAACACCTGCAGTAATGGAGAAATCCACAGCAGCTCATTCTACTTCTGAACTGCTGTAATTGCTAAAAAGTTTTAACAAGCCAAATTTTTTTTTCCTTTCATTCAACCATGGGTACCAGTTTTCAACCTGTGGCTATGAACATAAAGTTGATTACAGAAGCCATGAGAAGGATAACAAGAAGAAAATAAGACAGACAAGCAAACATGGTGTCAGAGCTGAGAAGAGAAAGAAAACCATCAAAAAGCCTTTGTCTATGTCATCTTAGTTTAAAAACACTCCGGAAAAATGTTTACACCCTGATCAAAGAGAACCTATTTTCCACATTTCCACATCTTAGAAAAGACTGTAGGACAGATTTGGTTGCTTCATTCTCCTCAGCCATCACATTCAATCTAAAGTGCCCAGGAGGGTCCCTTTGGTTGCTTCCCTCACAGATGAACTCCCCACCCAGGGTCCCCCTGATTGATTGGTCCTGACTGTGCAAACCCCTCCCCACCACACCCCACCAAGGGAAAAGCCCCTCTCCACCCTCTGCTAGATACCACTGGCCTAGATGCTAGAAGCAAGATCTAGGACAGGAATTCAGAGCAGTGGAAAAAAAATTAAGATATATTTGAAAGAGTGACAGAGAGAGCAGAGGCAGAGTGAGAACTTCCATCCACTTGTTCGCTCCCCAAATACCCTCCAACAGTTGCACCTGGACCAGGCCAAACTCAGGAGCCAGGAAAGCCAAATGGGTATCCCAGGTGGGTGTCAGGAACCCAAGTACTTGAGCCATCAGCACTTCTTTCCCAGGTCCATCAGCAAGAAGCTGGATCAAAAGTGCAGGGTGGCTGGGCCTCGATCAGCACTCTGACAGGGGATGCAGGTGTCTGGGCAGTGGTTGAACCCTCTGTGCCCCAAGCCCATCCCAGGAGAAGCACTTTTAAAAGAGATTCCATTCTATCCCTGGGATGGGCCGCTGCAACTGATCCTACCAAAAACCTGGCTGCCCCACTCCTGGTTCCAAATCAAACAACTAAAGGGGAAGTCTGTGAAGTCAGCACCAAGCCAGGGAGCAGCATTACCTGGTTCTGCCTCAAACTGAACGCTAACAGGAGCCTGGGCGGACAGGTACAGCCAGGCCTAGGCAAAGAAAGAGCAAATGCTAACCCCTCAAGAGCCGCTAGACAGGGAACAAGTTTTCTGTGCCAGTCCAGTTCGACCTGATGTCTTCTGGGGCGCTTGGCAGAAAAGGAAGCAAATTCTGTAGTATGCATAATAGAGCTGGAATAAAATCGGTAAAATCGGTCTCACGAGCACCAAAAATTCCATTCCCGGGGCACAACAGCCTTTCTGACAGAGTGGAGTTCAATTCTGCACGGATTCTATTATTCTGTGACAGGTGGTAGAGACAGAAAGGAGACAGGCTAGACTTTAGCTTCAGGGCATGAAGGAAATACGTCCCAGTTCTGCTATAAGAGGTAAGACGGGGTTGCCTTACCAGGCTGGTCGCACACACGCAAAAAGAGGCTTTCCTTCCAAGGAGCCCAGGGTGTCCTAAACCTTTGCTTTCTGCGGGGACCTCTCCGGAGGAGCACTGGTAAGTCTATTAACCCTGAACTGACACTGCAGAGCCAAGAGTGTCACTCCTAGGCACAACCAACCTGTTAAAACTGAGTCGAAAATAACCCCGCCTGGCAGACCCAGAAGACAGGGCAGCCAGCGCTGAACTAGGTTTCACCCGCACAGCAACTTCTGCCTCCGACACTGCCCTCCCCTGCGGCTGCTCCTCGCCACCCCGGGTGCCGAGAGGTTCTCCCCAGATCTTAAGCTCTGGTTCTGAAAGAAGCCACGGAGAAAGAAACGCGAGCCGCCGACCTCCCCCGCGCCTCCCGGCTCCTCGGGATCCCCGACCCGGCCGCGCTTACGGGGACCAAGGTCAGCACCCCGCACCGCCCGGTACCGACCTGGCGCGCCCTCCTCTGCTCTCCAGCGCCGGCTCTGCATCCTCCCCGCCCCGCCGGAGACTGCGCTCCGGGCCGCGGACAGCTCGGCCGCCTCCCGCCGCTCGGCAAACGCCCGCACGCGCGAGCAGACGGGGCTGGGCGCGGGGGCGCGGGGCCGCGGGCCCCGCTCGCGCGGGATCTGCGCTGGGCTGGAGGCGGCGCCGCCGCCGGGATCCCGGGGACGCCCTGTCACGCCCCCTGCGCCGCACACCCACGCCCCTCCCGCAGCCGGTCACGGCGCTCGCCTCTCCCGCGGCCACCCCTCCTCGCCTGGGCGGACCCGGGGCCACCCACGCAGGGCCGCGCGAGCCTCGGCCCCCGAAGCCCCACATGCCTCTCCCGGGCCGCCCCCGAGACAATGGCTCACCAAGCCCCCTGACGCCCTCCCTAGGTGACGGGGTACCACGGCTGCCCCATTTCACAGAAGGGTAGATTGAGGCCGGGGATGACAGGCTCAAGGACCGAGCACGAGAACCCGGTTGAATTCGCCAGACACACGCACAGAGGAGCGCCGGTTTCCCGGACCCGGAGTGACCCTGACCGGGTCTGCTCGGCCCCAGGGCAGGGGCCTCCGCCCACGCCGTCCACGCCGCCGTCTCCCTGGCCCTCCCGCAAAAAGAGACAAAGAGCCGGCGCCCCAGCTCGCGGAGCTGCCGCCGCCGCCGGCAGAAAAGGGGGGATTTAACCCAGGACCTGGGGAGGGAGCGAGGAAAGCGAGCCCGCGAGCGGGGCGGCGTGGGCAGCGAGCAGGACGCCGGGCGGGTCGGATCTGGAGTCCCGGCGCGAAGGTGCAGTGCCGGGCGGGAGCGCGCGGGGCCCGGAGGGCGGGCAGGCACCGGGTGCGCCCGGGGCCGCCTACCGCGCTGGGCAGCGCCGCCAGGGCAGGCGGCCGGCCGCGGTAACACTCACCGGATCGGAAGAAGGCCGCGATGTCGGCCAGGTCCTTGGCCGCCTCCTCAGCCCCCTCGCCGGCGCCGCCCCCGCAGCCCGAGCCGGCCGCGCTGGCCGCCGCGGCGGGGCCAGAGGACGCGGCGGGGGCGGCGGCACCGCCGCTGCTGCCGCTCATGGCTGCGGCAGCGCCCGCGGCAGCGCCCGCGGCCGCGCCCGCCTCAGGCCCCGCGCCCCTAGCGCCGAGCGCCGCCCGTTCCGCGCCGGATCTGGCGGCGCCGAGCGCCCAGCTGCCCGCGCCCGGCGCGCGGACGCAGAGCCCCGGGGCGGCGGCGGGCGGCGGCGGCGACGGCTCGGCCCGAGGAGCGCGCCCACATAGACGAGGACTCCACCCGGGAGTCGCGAGCCGACCGCGCGGCGGGGGCGCGGAGCCACGGCCTCGGCGGCGCCGGCCGGAGCGCGGGCAGCAGCGCGCGCCGCGCCGGACACGCAGTCGCGAGGCGGGGGGCCCGTGGCCGGCGGGAGCTCCGGGATCACGGACGCCGGCGGCAGCCACGAGCCTCCATCTTGATTTCAAATGGGGAAGGAAGGAGGGGGAGGGGGTAAATCACGGCTGAGGGAACCCGGGTGAAAGGAAAAGGGAGAGCAGGGAAAGGAGAGGAAGGAAAAAAAGAGGGGCTTCGGGAATTTCCGGCGAGCCTCGTCAGGGGCCGAGCATGGGTTCGGCGGGTGGGCGGGGCCTGCTGGAGGGGCGGGGCCGGCGGGCAGCCGCGGAGTGCGCAGCCTGGCGGTGCTGTCAGCCGGGCAGCTCCGGGCCGGAAAGCGGCCGGAGAGCTCTGACTGGCCGTTCTCGCATGGCGCCCCAGTTGGGCGCGAGCGCCGGGGCCATTCCCTTCTCGATGGCGTGCCCGCGGGTGACTGGCCCGGACAGCGCTGAGGGGACCAGCTCCGGCGCCGCGCGGGCACTGGCTCCGCAATAGTCGCCGAGGTAGCCGAGGGGTCGTCGACGTGGGCGATCTGTCCAGTCCCCTCGGCAGTCAAACGAGACTCCTCTCGGACTTCCAACTCCCCAGTCCTGACCCCGCCACATGTGTGAGGGGAAAGGATGGGGACCGTAACGAAAACCCAGGTCAGACCAGTCCTTGCTCTAACGTGCAGGTGCAAGGCGCCTGTGCCCTGGCGACGGCCGAGTGCCGGAGGGGGGAGGGGTCAGAGGTTAAAGAGCAAACGCAGAGGAACCGGAGATGTAGAAGAAAATATGTGTAGCCTGGATGCGAACAATTAAATAAGAGGTTGGTGGACGGTCGCCGGCACGCCTGTCACTGTTGAGTGGCAGGTTACAGAGGAGCAAGGGGAGGAGGCTAGAGCCAGCCACGTGGTACTACTGGATGAGAGGTGAAGACATTATACCAGCTCCCGTCTGGCTTAGCCACTTGCAGGTGGGTACTTGAGCAGATTTATGGGGGTGGGTGTGGGTGTGTGTGTGTGTCGACGCAGGGCAGAACAAATACATCCGTCTCCTTGCTGTGTCAGCCAGTACACTGTAGAAGCAGCCCGGGTGGCGGCAAACGTGCCCAGCGCTCGCATGTTTTAAATACCATTCTCCAATAAAAGAAATCAGGGCTTCTTGGGGAAATGGCTGATTCTAGGACTGGGACCGGAAAGATTTAATCAGAAGCTAAAGCATCCTGTGGTGCCAGAAGATAAGGAAGTGCCTCTCCCCCACCCCCACTTTTTTTTTTTAAAGCAACAATAGGACCTGCATTGTGGCCCGGCAGGGACCATTCATGCCATATGAATGCTGGTTGGAGTCCCGGCTATTCCGCTTCCGATCTAACTCCCTGCTAATGCTCCAGGAAAAGCTGCAGAAGACGGCCCAAGTACTTGGACCCCTGCCAGCCACAGATCAGAATGGAGTTCTTGGCTCCTGGTTTCTATCTGACCTATCCCAGCCTTTGCAACCATTTGGGGATTGACCAAGTAGATGTAAGATCTTTCTCTCTCAGTCTCCCCCTCTCTCTGTAACTCTGCCTTTCAAATAAAATAAGCCCTTTAAAAAATAATTTTAAAAAACAATCACAACCATGATGAGAGTGTGTCAAAGGCATACAGGAGGGCCGGCGCCGCGGCTCACTAGGCTAATCCTCCGCCTAGCGGCGCCGGCACACCGGGTTCTAGTCCCGGTCGGGGCGCCGGATTCTGTCCCGGTTGCCCCTCTTCCAGGCCAGCTCTCTGCTGTGGCCAGGGAGTGCAGTGGAGGATGGCCCAGGTGCTTGGGCCCTGCACCCCATGGGAGACCAGGAAAAGCACCTGGCTCCTGGCTCCTGCCATCGGATCAGCGCGGTGCGCCGGCCGCGGCGGCCATTGGAGGGTGAACCAACGGCAAAGGAAGACCTTTCTCTCTGTCTCTCTCTCTCACTGTCTACTCTGCCTGTCAAAAAAAAAAAAAAAAAAAAAAAGGCATACAGGAACCCATCGACAATGCTCCCAAAGTCCAAAACTGGAACAAATGGAGCAAGAAAATAAATAAAGCACTATTTGATTATAACTGAAATTATAAAATAAAAATACCCACAAGTCCAATACTGATATCAATAAATTATTAAATGGAGAAAAGAGATGAAACACCCATGCAGAATTCTGAATAATAGATACAGACGTTTTTCTCTCAAGGAGATGGAAGGGAACCTCCATCCGCTTAACTGGGGCCTGACATAGTAACCCCTGGAGAAACCTGCCAAGCACTGCTTCAACCTGGTGGCCACAGGGAACATCAGAAACAGTGGTGGATCATTTAGTAGTGTGTTCACTTGATGAGATGCACCAGCAAAGCCATCTTACCTCTCCCAAACTGTAACTTCAGTCCCATTATGAGAAAGACATCAGATGAATCCCAGTTGAAAGACATTCAACAAATTACCTGACCAGTACTCCCTCAAACTGTCAAGGTCATCAAAAATAAGGAGAGTCTGGGAAACTACCCAAGCCAAGTGGATCCCCAAGAGACACGGCAACTAATTGCAAAATGGTTCCTTGATGAGTGTCAATTTGTAAAGTCAACAACAGGAGTCACTGTGCACTTACTCCTCATGTAGGATCTCTGTCCTTAATGTGCTGTACATTGTGATTTAATGCTATAACGAGTACTCAAACAGTATTTTCCACTTTGTGTTTCTATGTGGGTGCAAACTGTTGAAATCTTTACTTAATGTATACTAAACTGATCTTCTGTATATATATATATATATATATATATATATATATATATATATATATAAAAGTGGTTCCTTGATGTGATCCTGGAACCAAAAAATACATGAGGTAAAAACAGAAAATCTGAGTAGTATTATGGATTTGTTAGTGACAATTGCTGCTTCCTTAATAGTGAGAAATATTCCCAACTAAGAAAAGATGCTGACAACAGGGTGGACTGTGTGGGAGTGTATAGAAATCCTCTGCTATTTTCACAATGTTTTTTATAAATGCCCTTCCATTCTAAAATGTTTTCTAAAGTTTTTTTTTTTTTTTTTTTTTTTTTAATGGATGTGCTTTATCTCAAAGGAAAAAAAAAAAAGGTTACAGGGTCTGGGCATAGTCACACAGCCTGCATCTTACATGAGCACTGGTTGGAGTTCCTGCTGCTGCACTTCTGATCCAGCTCTGTGCTAATGCACCTGGGGAAACAGCAAAGGATGGTCCAAGTGCTTGGACTCCTGCCACACACAGGGAAAACAGGATGAAGTTCCAGGATTCTGGCCATTTGAGGAGCGAACCAGCAAATGGAAAAACAGTTTACAACACAGTAGCTGATGACCTGCTCAGGTGTGCTAACAATGTTTAGTTTCCTTATATCTTTCTCAGTTAATTTCTATCCCCAGCCCCCTATCTCCCTCATGGAACAAAACTTAATCCCAGTTCAGGGAAAACCCATCCTCTGAGGGTTTTCTCTGTTGAATGCTTTTCCCCCTGTCTTCTTCCCAGGGTTGTTTCCCAGCTCCTTGGGGCAACAGAGTGGGAACAGTGGAGTTGTAGCTGGTCCTTGCTCATCATGGGTTCATGCTGGCACCAATGTAGATGAGTGCCCCTTTATCCTGCATGGATTACAGGAATTGCTAAGGCTTTGCCTTCTGCTTTTGCTTCCTCCTCACCCAACTATGAGAACTCTGCAGGTTTGCTGCCAGTGAGTGCTCCCCAAACTCCCCATCTACTCCCAGCCACACAGGAAAATAGCTGCTCACTGGAGGCTCACACTCCCCTCCACTGCCCAGCCCCAGAAAGCGAGACCAGGATCTCTGCTCTCAGATCCCTCAAGTCTGCTGGGCACAGGTTATTTCCTCAGACACATCCAGGCTTAATGTGTTCCATCTCCTTTTGCCCAAATTGAGCAATACTTACTGCCTCTCTATAAAGAAAGCTTCAGTTTTGTCATGCTTTCTTTCCAATCTGTTGTTTTTGACAGAACTTTTCTGTTCTTGGGAGATTTAATTCAATATTCAACAACTTTTTCCCCTTAGTTATTTTTTTGTGCCATACATTCTAGAAGTGTCTCTTAAAATTCTATAACCGAGGTCAGGTTTCCTTCTTTCTCACTGCATCCCTCACATAATAAGCACACCTTGCAGATGGTGATTGTACAGAGCCCCGTCCCTGCTGGCAAAATGGTGGAGAAAGGTGGAGAATTTGAAAAGCTAAAAACTGCTGGCAGGGAACACCAGATCAAATAATACCATGCAACCACAGAAAGATTGGCAGTGCCTTGCAGCTGGCATTGCAAAAGGCTAATAACTCATGTTGGAAGATTCTTGGGGGCCCCAAGTTCTTGGGTGTTAGGAGTCGGCCTGAAAAGAATGTGAGAGGTGATGAATGGGGTAGGCATGGAAAGGTTGCTGTGTGTTTCAGCAATAAGATCTCTCTAGGGTCAAGACCTACATATTGGCCTGTTCTCCCATCTTCTGGTAGAGTCTATGCCAAGAAAGTGATATGGAAGACTTGTATCTGAGTGTGGGATGTGCATGCAGCTCACCCAGATTGCAGTAAGAGAAAGAGGCTGCACACAGGTTTTTTTTCCTTTCTGCCATCTGAGCATGTGTAGGGGGATCTAAACAGGGTTTCATGACAGCTGCTGTTGATCCTACCCAACCCTCAAAATTGAGCTCGAATTTCGTCCCCTTTCGTGAAGCTCCTACATAACTCAGATTACTTTCTGCCTTCCCTGGATTCTATAGCACCAGGCATTTGGGCATGTGATCATGTACTGCATCATATTATTCACATGCTTTGTGTTCAGTGTCATCTGTACAACAGGGGGAGATCCTTTGCAATCAAAACCCAAGTGTGGGTGTGCCTCCAATGTTCCTAGAACCTCACCAGACCCAGTGGTGTGAAGCAAGATCTGCAAGTTGTCTACTCAATATCCTTTCCCTCTTTTGAGCCAGAGCCCATGTCCAGCTTCAAAGCCATGTCTTCTAGTCCAGCTGGTCTTGTGACAAGGTGTTGGCCAATGAGATATAAGTGGAAAGAGTTGGGCAGGGCTTACAGGAAAGGGGACAGACAGCATACACATGCCTTTTTGCCTTTGTCCTGTCCTCCCTGGAACACACACAAGATGCTGGAGGTGAAGGGATACTGCCTAGATGAGGACAGAGCACACAGCACGGAGGCTTCATGAGCAGCCCACCTGCAGACTGCTTGGTCCATCAGAAGAATCTGATTTAGTTATGATCCTCTAGGTTGGGTGTTCGGTTGTATACAGCCAAAACTGCTCCCACCTAATTTGTCAGTCACTGTTCTTCATCAGCGCTTCTCTTCACTACCAACCAAACCACAAAGATGGAGGCAAGCGAAGAAGCAGGTGAAAATTATGCGCGTGAGTGCCTGGGAGGGGTTTCCCAAACAGCCACCATAGGAGGAACCTGTCTTTGACATTCCTGGCTTTTTTTTTTTTAGAAATGCACATGAATTCCTTTCTTCTCCACATAGGTCTGTAGTAATTTTAAAATATAAAAAATAGCTTCTTAACTCATTTACCAGTTGTTATAGGTTGAATTGTGACCTCTCTCTCCTTAAAAAAAATTGTTGAAATCCTAACCTCCAGTATCTTAAAATGGTATTTTGGAAAAGGGTCATTTCAGGTGTAATTAGTTAAGACAAAGGCCATGCTGGTATCCATTACGACTGGTGTCCTTATAAGAAGACAGCCAAGTGAGGGCAAAGAGACACACTGAGAAAATGTCACATGCAGATGGAAGATCAGAGCCTTGCATCTGAAAGTCAAGGGACACCAAAGATTGCTGCTAGAAGCAAAGAGGAAGCAAGGGATTTCCTTACAAGTTTCAGAGGGACCGTGACCCTGCAGGCATCTTGGTGTCAGACTTCCAGCATCCAGAACTCTGAGTCCATAAATTTCTCTTTTTCAGAAGCCACCCATTTCCAATACTTATAGTTACACCAGCCCTAGACAACTAATACAGAAGCAAATATACTTATCTAGTACAAATTTCTGAGTGAAACTGTCATTCTAGGGAGAGATTATTGTTTTTGTGGACAATATTTTATGGGTGCTCTAGATAAAATAAGCATCCAGAGGAATATGGAGAATTCTGGCTTGAGTGGCTGTTGGAGTAAACAGATGTGGATGAGAACATACCATGGAAATATCCAGATGTTAGCTTGAGATTTGGGGCCTGACCTCTGACTGGAGGTTGGAACTCTGCCTCTAAATTGAACTCAAACACATAAAAATACCTGGAGCATCTAAACTTGATCTAGTTTACCAGGAAGATGAATATAAAAACTGAGATCAAAGGCGGAGTCTTTAAGCCATACATTGTGTAGTAATAGGAATAGATCTAACTTGAAATATTCCATGGGCCCTTTATTTGTCCTGGGCCAGGGCCAGATTAGGGAGCATCTGGAAGAGAAGGGCATGCCCTGGGGGGCCAGGGCATCTCCTAAAGCCCAGATGATGACACTGGATTTCTTTGATTTGGGGTGACCCCTAAGCCACAAGGCCAAAACCTTACCCCCATTCTGAGTTCCTATTCACAGGTATGAGGCCCTCAGTGTTGTTTGGCAAAGAGCCATTTTTAAAAGTTAATCTACTCTCTTATTTATTTGAAAGGCAGAGAGATTTTTCATCTGCTGGTTCACTTGCCAAATGCCTACAACAACATGTTCTGGGCCAGACCAAAGCCAAGGAACTGGGCACTCATTCCAGGTCTCCCATGTGAGTGGTGTGGACCAAAATACTTAAGCTGTTACCTGCTGTTCCCAGGGTGCACATTAGCAGGAAGCTGGAATGGGGAACAGAGCTGGAACTTGAACACAGGCACTTCAATATGGGATGTCAGCATCCCAAGCAACATCTTTTTTTTTTTTTTTAATTTATTTTTGACAGGCAGAGTGAACAGTGAGAGAGAGAGAGACAGAGAGAAAGGTCTTCCTTTGCCGTTGGTTCACCCTCCAATGGCCACCGCGGCCGGCACGCTGTGGCCAGCGCACCACGCTGATCCGATGGCAGGAGCCAGGTACTTATCCTGGTCTCCCATGGGGTGCAGGGCCCAAGGACTTGGGCCATCCTCCACTGCACTCCCTGGCCACAGCAGAGAGCTGGCCTGGAAGAGGGGCAACCGGGACAGAATCCAGTGCCCTGACCGGGACTAGAACCCGATGTGCCGGCGCCGCAAGGCGGAGGATTAGCCTAGTGAGCCACGGCGCCGGCCACCCAAGCAACATCTTAACCAGAGAACCAAATGTCCTCCCCATAAAGACTCCTCTGAGCTTCTTCACACCAGTATTTTCCCAGCCATGTAGTAGCTCTGAGCAAACAAACCAAGCAGAGAGGACTCAGTGAGAGGTGGAAGAGGGAAGTGGGTAGGAGGAACCTAGGAAAGGAAGAGGGAGGGTGGAATTCAGGAGCATTTGAGATGGATAGGTAGCGTAGATGTGTGTGTGTGTGTGTGTGTGTGTGTGTGCTTTGCTTGCTTGCATTTGAGGTTGGAGTTGATGAAGATCCTGATCTGGTAGCAGGGAAACCCAACCAATACTGGGCAGGGGTGGGAGTGGTGGGGTGGAACCAAGAAAGAGGTAGATTTGGCTTTGAAATGAACTTAAACTTGGATTTGCAAGGTTTCGTTGCTAGTACATAAATGGGAGAGGTGTATAGGAGAGTGAAAAGATCTATATTTGCTGCCGTGTCTTCAAACAGATCAATAGCCCAGTCCTGTTTCTTAAGGACTCCTGACTTTCTGTTCCAGCTCCTAAAATCAGGCTCTAAAATTCTACCTGATGAGAGTCATTCATTCTGATCCTGACCAACTTTCGGTCTTCAAGATTTCTCTTTAACGGATACTCTGGAAGTGCTAACACCTTAAACCTTTGCCTCTTAATACCATGGAGAAAAGATTAGTGGATTAGCTGAGCTCAGGGTAATGCAGGATAGAAGAAGGAAAAGATTAACATAAGGCACCCATAAAAATAGCACCTCTGTTGCTTTTACACAGAGCTGGCTCCACAGCTTCTGTCCATTGCAGAACCCAAGAAAGGTCTACTCTGGTCCATTTGCAGAAGTGGTAAGGATTTTTATATGTAAGGGTTACTGGCTATTCACTGAATCTTCAGACCTCCCATTACATGCAGAGAATTATGTGAAGATGCCACCATCCAGCTTTGGGCAGTTCTACAGTATTGATTTATTTATTGTATAAACATTTATTGAGCCCCTAGTTTGTGGCAGGCACTCCTTAAGTGGTAAGGTCACAAGACTGAACAAAACAAGCCAAAATCCTAGCCCTTGCAAAGCTTACTTCCCTGTAGGGTGGGTCATGACAGACAATTAACAAGTAAGTAGAAGGTGTCATGGCCAAATCATATTAAGTGCAATACAAAAGACTAAGGAGACTAAGGCAGGAAAGGGGAGGAGAAATCTGGGGCAGAGTATATCACTAGATGTGACATTTGACCAAAGATAAGTAAAGGGTGAGAAAATGAAAGAGTATATCTAGGGAGGGGACTTCAGGGAGCAGAAACAGCAAAAGCAAAGGCCCTGTGGCAAAAGCCAAAGAATGCTGTTTGGAGAACATGAGGCATGCCACTGGTGTGGGTAGGGGGAAAAGTAAGAAATGCAGATGGAGGGGCAAGCACTGTGGCGCAGCAGGTTAAAGCCCTGGCCTGCAGCGCCAGCATCCTATATGGACACCAGTTCAGATCCTGGCTGCTCCACTTCTGATCCAGCTCTCTGCTATGGCCTGGGGAAACAGTAGAAGATGGCCCAAGTCCTTGGGCCCCTGCATCCAAGTAGGAGACTTGGAAGAAGCTCCTGGCTCCTGGCCTCAGATCTGCAGCTCCAGCCATTGCAGCCATTTGGAGAGTGAACCAGCGGATGGAAGATCTCTTTCTCTCTCTGTCTCTGCCTCTCTGTAACTCTGCCTTTCAAATAAATAAATAAATCTAAAAAAAAAAAAAAAGTAAGAGAGCGAGAGAAAGAAAGGAAAGAAGGAAGAAATGCAGATGGAGAGAAATGGGAACTTCATTGTGTGAAACCTCCTGGGTACCTTGCAAAGACTCTGCCTTTTAATCAGAATGAGATTGTGGATGTAGATTGCTACATGGGAAAAATTCTAAGTAGTTTTAGAATGAAAGTAGAACATGATGTGGACTCATCAGAATATTAGAAAATAAAGCAGAAATTTGAGGCCGATGTTATGGTGCCATGGGTTAAGCTGCCAACAGCATCACCAGCATCCTATATGAATGCCTATTGGAGCCCTGGCTACTCCACTTTCAGTCCAGCTCCCTGCTAATGTGCCTGGGAAAGCAGCAGTAGATGGCCCAAGTGCTTGGGCCACTGTCATCCAAGAGATTCTGATGGAGTTTCAGGTTCCAGGCTCCTGGATGTGGCCTGGCCTAGCCCTAGCCATTGTAGCGATCTGGGGGGTGAATGAGAAGATGGAAAATCTCTCTCTGTAACTACGACTTTCAAATTAATCTTTTAAAAAGAAAGCAGAAATTTGTTAAAAGCTTTGGAAAAATGGAGGTGAAGTTTTCACCAGAACCCCACTGCAGTCATCTCTCTTGGAGAAGGCTTAGTAGGATATTTGAAGTCTGGGGCTGGTGCTGCAGCACAGCAGGTTAAGCCCTGGCCTGCAGTGCCAGCATCCGGTTTGAGCCCCGGCTGCTCCTCTTCCAACCCAGCTCCCTGCTAATGCTACAAGAAAGCAGCAGAAGATGCCCCAAATCAATCCTTGTGCCCCTGCACCCACATGGAAGACCCAGATGAAGCTACTGGTTTCAGCTCTAGCCATGGCAGGGAGGGATAAACCAAGGGATGGAAGGTCTCTCTCTCTCTCTCTCTCTCTCTGTAAATCAGCCTTTCAAATAAATAAATACATATATAAAAAAAAAAAAAGATAGTTGAGGACAGCCACACACACCCAGGGGTCCCACCAGGCACAGAAAACCAGGAGAACAGGGATTCCGCATTGGAGGTGATGCTGAGTCTGCCCCATGGGACCCAGTCCCATCACTGCTGACCACCCCAGAGCTGATCCCAAGCCTTCTGCAGCCACACCCAAGGTCTTCCTTCAGAAGCAAAGGAGACCTGCCTATGAACCTCCTGTCCCCACCCCCCTCACGTGCCAGGTTTCAGGGACTAGAAGGCAGAACATAGGCCCCACAGGAAAATCACCTCTTAGAAAGCACCTCCAGACTCTTTTTACTTTTTGTTCATCTATCACATGGCCTCAGGGCAAAATCATGGACTATAGGAAGCAACAAGGCAACCTAATTAGGGGACTGGATTTCTCTCAAACCCAGAGTAGTTGACTTTCTTCTTCTGGAGGCACCAGGGCAGACCTTTTCCAGAGGGAAAAGAATCCCCAACAAAAGCTGGTTGTCAATCCTGGCCCTGACACTGCCCAGCTGGGTGACCCAGGCAGGGGAAGTGGGGAAATGGATCACATGTCTGAGGCCTGCCTTTGCCATCATCAGTCAGACCAGGCAGCCCCGCCAGCCCCTCCTCTACCTACCTCTTACCTCTTTCTATCAAGGGACAGGAAAGAATGGCTGTTACCAAAATGACAAACACTGGTGAGGAGACAGAGAAAGGGGAACCCTGTACCCTGTTGGTGGAGATGTGAATTAGCATACCCATTATGGGAAACTGTGGAAATTCCTCAAAAAACTGAAAATAGAACCACCATAGGATCCATCAATCCCACTACTAGGTATATAGCCAAAGCAAATGGAACAATTACATTCAAGTGATACCTGCACCCCCCTGCTTGTTCCAGCACTTTTCACACAAACAAAGGTATAGAATCCATCAATAGATGAATGAATAAAAACTCAGAATATAGACACCATAGAATATTATTCAGCCATAAAAAAGGAAGAAATCTAGTCATTTGTGGCAAGAGGAATATAACTGAGGATGTGATAGTAAGTGAAGTAAGTCAGGAACAAAAAGACAAATGCTGTGGAGACAAAAAAGTTGGTCATGTAGGAGTAGAGAGCAGAAAAGAAACCTCCGACAGCAAGGAAGGAAGGGAAGAAGTGAGACAGGACAGGTTGAACCCCAGGTACCAAAGTGCAGTTAGATGGAGGAATTAGTTCTAATAGTCTGTAGCACACTGGGGAAACTAATCTGTAATACCTTATACATTTAAAAACTAGAGAAGAATTTGAAGGTTTTTTTTTTTTTTACAGGCAGAGTGGACAGTGAGAAAGAGAGAGACAGAGAGAAAGGTCTTCCTTTGCCATTGGTTCACCCTCCAATGGCCGCTGCGGCCGGCGCACCGCGCTGATCCGATGGCAGGAGCCAGGTGCTTATCCTGGTCTCCCATGGGGTGCAGGGCCCAAGTACTTGGGCCATCCTCCACTGCACTCCCTGGCCACAGCAGAGAGCTGGCCTGGAAGAGGGGCAACCAGGACAGAATCCGGCACCCCGACCGGGTTCTTAATACATAAAAAGGATAACATTTGAAGAGATGGAAATGCTAATTACCCAGATTTGATCATTATATATCATATACATGAATTATAATACTGTACCCTGTGATCACAACTATTATATGTTGATTTTTTAAGTTTATGTGTTTATGTTTATTTATTTGAAAAGCAGAGCAACAGAGAGAAGAGAGAGAAAACTTCTATCAAAGGTTTCATTGTTCAAAGGCCCACAATAGCTGGGACTGGGTCAGGCCAAAGCCAGGAGCCAGGAACTCTACCAGGTTTCCCATGTGGAGGCAGGGACCCAAGTACCTGAGCCATCATCAGTTGCCTCCTGTACATCAGCAGGAAGCTGGATCAGAAACAGAAGCAGGACTTGATCCCAGGATCTCTTTAATATAAACTAGACTGAACTCACTCCCATGTGGAAAGAGGGAGAATATTGAGGCACAATGGATGAAGCCACCACTCGGGATGACCACATCCCATACAAGAATTCCTGAGATTGAGTCCCACCTCCATTTCATTTCAGCACACCCTGGGAGGCAACAGATGATGGCTCAAGTACTTGAGTCTCTGCCACCCATGCAGGAGACACCAATGGACTTCCTCCTGGCTCTCGGCTTTGACCCGGCCCAGCCCTAGCTGTTGTGGGCATTTGGAGAGTTAGCCAGCAGATGGAAGAGTCTCTCTCTCTCTCTCTCTGTCTCTCTTCTTTCCCTTCTCTCTGTTTTTCTGTCAACTTGCCTTTCAAATAAACAAATGAATATTTTTAAAGGTATGGAGATTGGATGCAAGGAGTTGGGCAGCATGGCGGCAGTGAGTCCTGCTCCAGTCCCTGGAACAAATGGGAGTGGGGAGGTGGAGACTGAGCACTGCCTATGTACCAATCCCCTTCCTGAGATCACTTGGAAGTAGTCAGGGGATTTCTAGCCTAAAGCACCTTACCAGAAAGGAAATTAGCTCCTAACTAGAAAGAGAATGGATTTCCTTGTTGCATGCAACAGACTCTTACTGAGCCAATGGCTATGGCCTAGGAACAGGACTGGGGAGAGGGCAGACAGCCCCTTACCATATCCTGGGACAGAACTTGTGTTGCTCATAGTCAGCAGTTTAGAGAGAGCTAATGAGCTTTTTATCACTTGTGTTTTCATACGGACTGGCCCTGAGGCCAACAGGGAGATTCACACCAGGAGCAACTTAAAGGAAATAACGAAAGTGAGGATGGCTGTGCGTTTGAATCACCCTCCTTATACCCCTGTTTTGTACACTGTTGATTTACCAAATTTCAGCGTCAGCTGGATTATCTATCTTTTTTTGCTTCTACAACTATAGTTAAAGATTCTGGAGAGTGCAATGGATATCTGGAAGTTACTGTAGGAATTAACACTACTACTACCACCTCACTGTATGGAACTCTTCCTGCACCCTGGCTCCCTCACTGTCCTGAAAACACTGCCAGCTGCACCTCTTTCTTTGAAACAAGGTGATCTCAACCATTTCTGAGGCAACCATGGGACTAGGCTAAGAATACCACTCAGGTCTGGGGAGGATGCAGGCAAAACCGGAGCAGGGAGGAGAGGTGGCTTAGGTTCTTGCAAACTGCTCCCCACGGGGCCTGGGGAGGGTCCCTGAGGAATCACACTAGAGAGGACAGGGAATCATGGAGGAGCGGGGATGGTTGCCCAAACCAGTCTTAACTGGAATCCAAGACCACATACAGGTGCTCAGTCCCTTCTTTATAGTTCCAAAATCCAAAGGTTCTACTAGCCGATAGTTTTGTGTAGCTCATGGGCTGGTAAAAACTGACTTCACATCACATGAAGCTGTATGTTTTATCCCATTTGAGTTGAAGCATTGTATTTTTGTAGCAGAAACCTTGGAGAATGTGGTTTTGGGTACTCCAGAGCCTATTGGGGGCATTAAGCATTTTAGAGTATACCCACTGTTATCTTTCCGTGTCTGAAAAAGTCTTAAGCGTTATATTTATTCAGAAGAAAGAGAGAGAGAGAAAGAGTTTTCCACCTATTGGTTCACTCCCTATGTACCTACAACAGCCAGAGCTGGGCCACGGTGAAGTCAGGAACCAAGAACTCCATCTAGGTCTCCCATGTAGGTGGCAGATACCAAGCACTTGAGCCATCACCTGTTGCCTCCCAGGGTACATCTTAGCAGGAAGCTGGATTGGAAGCAGAATATCCAGGACTTGAATCAGGCTCTCTTACATGGGATATTGATGTCCCAACCAGCAACTTAATTGCTGAACTACAATGTCCACCCACCAGAATTTTTAAAATGTTAACGAACTTCAGAAAGAGTGAGGATTCTGAAATCTATCTGATTCCTAAGACTTTGGATAGAGAATTCAGGACATACAAATTATATACCTGTGACCCATAATACATGAAAAGATGCTTGACATCAAAGCTACCAGGGAAATTCAAGCCTAACCACACTGAGATACCATTCCCTGTGCACTAGAATTGTTGAAATAAAGAGAACCAGTAACAGGCAACAAGGGTGTAGAGAAACGGGAAGCCTTGTTCATTGCTGTTGGGAATGTAAATAGTGCAGCCACTTTAGAAATTAGTTTGGAAGTTCTTGCAAAGTTTAACAGAGTTGCGGTATGATCTAGCTATTCCACTTTTAGCTGTTTACCCAAGAGATATGAAAATATGTTTACACAAAAGCCTGCACGTGGGGCTGGCACTGTGGCATAGCAGGTAAAGCTGCCACCTGCCACACCTATCCTATGTGGGTGCCAATTCATGTCCTGGCTGTTCCGCTTCTGATCCAGCTCTCTGCTAAAAGCCTGGGAAAGCAATGGAAGATGGCCCAAGAACTTGGGTCCATGCACCCATATATGAGACCTGGAAGAACTCCTCACTCCTGGCTTTGGATCAGCCCAGCTCCAGCCATTGCAGCCATCTGGAGAGTGAACCAGTGGATGGAGGATCTCTCTCTCTGTCTCTCCTCCTCTCTCTCCAACTCTGCCTTTCAAATAAATAAATAAATCTTTATTTTTAAAAAAGCCTATAAGTGTTCATAGCAGCATGGTTCATAATAAACAAAAAATGGAAACAATATGGAAATCTTTCACCTGATAAGCATATAAAGAAATGTTGATTCATTGAATATTTCAAATAGCAAATAGAGAATTTTGAGTGTTCTCAATACAAATAAAATGGTGTACATCTGAAATAACAGATATACTAGTCACCCTGATCTGATCATTACATGTAACATACATGTATTGAAATGTCACACTGTACCCCATAAATATGTATATTAAGATAAATATTTTTAAAAGGAAATGTTGTATGTCCATGCAATGGAATACTGTTCAATAATAAAAAGGAATGAAGTATTGACACATACTATAACATGCATGAATCATGAAAGCATTATGCTAAGTGAAAGAATCAAACACAAAAGACCATAGTGCATGGTTTCATAAATATTAAATTTTGAGAATAGGCAAACCTATCAAGATAGAAAATAGATTAATGGATGTTAAGGACTGCGGAGGGAAGAAAGGGGAATAATGCTTAATGGGTACAGATTCTTTCTATGAGAAGGGCAAAATTATTCTCAAATTAAATAGTGGTGAGGGTTGTACAACCCCATATATATACTAAGAAGCATTGAACTGCATATTTTAAATGGATGAATTGAATGGCATATGAATTATGTCTCAATCTTGCTATTGAAATATGAGTAAATAAAAATCCAATCAGGTGACAGCAGTGGCTAATTCAAAGCAAGGCAGCAGAATGTCATGACATTTCAGGAAATTCTCAGGCCCTAACATAAAAGATAAAAAGGTCAAAATAGCCAGAAATGGACTGATGTGGTAGCAGAAGCTATCTTCAAGATTTCCTCCCGGTAGGCAAAACATGGCAACAATCATGTACTTGAGCCAAACATGTACTTCAACAGCATCAAAGGACAGGCCTCCTAGGGCCAGCTGGGAATCTCCTGTGGCATGTGCTGTCCTTGACCAGCCGCAGTGTGTGGAGCTTCCCTCCTATAGCCAGAAAGTGTATGGGGATCCTTCATCCATTTTCCTAAAGGAGAAATAAGTGTCAGTTGTTCCACTGAGCTCTGCAGTTTGGTGAAGGGTGTGCAGCTGGTGTGGCGTTCACTCTTCACTCCAGTGTTGAAGAAGTTGCAAAATAACAGGAGTTGCGTAATGCCACCTAAGGAGGAGAGGAGTGTGTATTCCCAAATGCTGTGGAATATATGAAGCCAATAAATGACTCTTGGAATGACTCTTAATAGAATTTTTGGATACAGTGGTTTAGCCAGGAGAATGTACAGCTTGTAAGCGACAATCCAGGGCACTGAATACCCAGACCTCTTCTGTGCCCAGTCAACAGACACTCGGCACCTCTTTGAGCATGACACTGTGCATGGAACCCTTAAGTGGCCAGACAGAGTTGGAAAGATAAGGCCAGTCACTTGACAAGGCAATTATGATTACAAAACAGAGTATATGTTCAAATGAGCAGATGATACAATAAATGCCAAAAGAAAACTCAGAGAAGGGAGAAATCCTTCTTGCAGTGGGTTGATGAGAGGAAAGTTCCTAGGTCAGAGTTTAGTTGCTTTTGTTCAAAGGCCAAGACTCACAATAAAAAGAATATACAATCTTATTAATAAACTATGAAGATGAAAACTTTCTTTGTAGGATAAGAGAAACTGGACTTCTGGAGACAAGTGTTTGGCCTAGTGCTTGAGATACTGGTTAGGATGCCCCCATCCCATACTGGCGGACCTGGGTTCAATTTCTGGCTCTTCAGCTTTTTACTAATGCAGACCTTGGGAGGCAGTGGTGATGGCTCAAGTAATTGGGTTCCTGCCACCCACAGGAGACCAGGATTGAATCCTCAGCTCAATCTAGATTTGGCTATGTCCTATCCCCAGACATTCTGGGCATTTGGGGAGTGAACCAGTATATGGGTATTCTCTCTTTCTCTCTCTCTTTCCCCTATCATCTCCCTGTCTCTCCTTCTGTGTGTGTGTGTATGTGCATGTCTCTGTGTGTGTACATCTCTCTCTCTTTCTGCCTCTCAAATAAAAACATTTTTTAAAAAGCCATATAATTTCTTTCCTTTTTTTTTTTTTTTGACAGGCAGAGTGGATAGTGAGAGAGAGAGAGACAGAGAGAAAGGTCTTCCTTTGCTGTTGGTTCACCCTCCAATGGCCGCCACGGCCGGCACACCACGCTGATCTGAAGGCAGGAGCCAGGTGCTTCTCTTGGTCTCCCATGTGGGTGCAGGGCCCAAGCACTTGGGCCATCCTCCACTGCACTCCTGGGCCACAGCAGAGAGCTGGCCTGGAAGAGGGGCAACCGGGACAGAATCCGGCGCCCCAACCGGGACTAGAACCCGGTGTGCCGGTGCCGCTAGGCGAAGGATTAGCCTATTGAGCTGCGGCACTGGCCAAAAAGCCATATTCTTTCATTCATTCACTTGTTCCCCTACACCCATCTCCATATTACTGCCATCTTCCTGGGCCCCTGATTGTATAGCCTTTCTGTCTCTTCACTCTTTGATGGTTTCTCTTTTCCACGATAAGTCAAATGAATGCTATGCTAATAATAAGGTGGAAGATGAGACTGTATTGAACAACAGGGTAGCAGAAGATCATACATTGCTAGATATCTTCAATCCAAACTCTAGAAACTACCTTAGAACCTATCCAGATTATATTACCCTGAAATCCTACAGAAATAATGATAATTTAACAATATGCACACTGCCTTTATGGAGCTCATTTGCATTGAAGATGTTGGCCTTATGTTATTTAATTTTCCTTTATTAAATAAAGACCCATGTGTTAGCTGTTTCAGACATTGGTAGTAGGGAAAGTGTATCTCTGCTGACAGATGGTTGTGCTTCCTTTTATGAGCTAATGCAAACTATGCAACTCTCTGTGTTTCTTTTTATACCTTGGAAGTCAAGATGCTCAGAATTAATTTATGTGCATATTTCCATCAGTTTACAATAATCTACTTCCCTTTTATTCTTCTATCTTTATTTTTAAAGGTTTTACTTCTCTGTTTATCCTAGATTTCCTTGAGTTCTTTCCTGAAGATGGTTAGGAATGGATGGATGGATGGATAGTTAGGTGATAGACAGACAGATAGGCCAACCAATTGGACACAACTGTAGCAAAGGAATAGAGTTCCTCTTCTTTCTGATCTTCCTTTTTGTCATGGACCTACCTTGTCTTTCAAGGATCTGGTTCTTCCCATTTTCACCAAAATCTTGAGAGGCTGTGTAGCTTAGTAACTAAGAATGAGAGTCAGGTTCAAGTTTTACCTTAGTTACTTGGGGCTAGTGTTGTGGCTTAGTAGACTAAGCCTCTGCCTGAGGCGCTGGCATCCCATACGGGCACTGGTTCATTTCCCAAGTGCTCCTTTTCCGATCCAGCTCTCTGCTAATGGCCTGGGAAAGCAGTGGAGCATGGCCCAAGTCCATGGGCCCCTGTACCTACATGGGAGACCTGGAAGAAGCTCCTGGCTCCTGGCTTCAGATCAGTCCAGCTCAGGCTGTTGCAGCCATTTGGGGAGCAAACCAGAGGATGAAGGACTTTTTTCTGTCTCTCTCTCTCTCTCTCTGTATGTAACTCTGCCTCTCAAATAAATAAATAAAATTTTTTAAAAAACTAATTACTTTCTCTGTAAGAACATAAGAAATTTACCTTCCATTTCCCCATGTGTAAAATGAGAATAACAGCATTTCCTACATCATATAGTTTTGCATGATATTGTAAATAGCCTCATATGATCTGTCTAGCACATGGTAAAGGCACAGTGGATATTGGTTATTACGATTATTCAGTTAGGTGACCTTCCTATAACCTTCTCTGATGTCTCCCTTTCCAGGTACATCTCATGTGGACTATTGAAGTGGCCTTCTAGTTTGTCTTGGCATTTAAACTCTTATAGCTAAAAGACATTACCTAATTCAATACTCCCATTTTGTATAGACAGAGGCTTGACAAGAGAACTTCATGCCTACAGTGACACAGTCATATGATATGGATTTCAGCACACCAGTGGCTTAGCTAAATCAAGGTGTATCTGCTGAACCACTGAGAACTTTAAATATTTAACAAACAACCTGGGAAGTGAACTCAACCTGTGCCCACTGCTAAGAGACTTCTGACAAACATGAGGTAACCTACTGGTAAAGAGTATCTAAGAATCCTCCAGTACCAGAACTCACCCACAGGGCAGAAAGGTCCAGGTGTGATGAGCTTGGACCAAGAGGTTAAAGAGTTAAAGAAGAGAATGAGCTGCAGTGAGGTCTCCTGGGTGCAGTCCTGGATTCCAAGGGCAGAGAGGATCATAAGTGAAAAGTGAGGGAGCCGAGCACCAAATCTGTCGCAGGTGAGTTCAATATGTGTGGGTGTGAGAACTCTTAGCGCAAATAGAAAGTGGTCATCTGTCCTCACTCTACTGTAGCCCGCAGCCTGGGTTTGTCCTCCCAAGGGCATGGACTGGTTGCTCAAGGGGTGGAGCTTCAGGAGGGACCATGGCAGCAGGTGAGGTGCACTGGACAGAGGCAGGGCTCGCCAAGCTTGGTGCACCTGCACACCCCTGGAACTTTCCTGAGTACTAGGGGCAGAGGGCTGCTTTAAAGAACATGGGAGACTGCACTGCAGTGATGGGCTAACCAGCCAATGAAAGGTCGATATTCACCATCAGGTGACATAGTTTGTCTCTGCAGGTGCCTGGGGCCAGGAAAATTTAGGGGAAATCACATGGGGGTAAGATAGATAGCACCTGACTCTGAGGAGAGGCCCATTCCTCTCTCCATACTCTGGTCTTCCCTAACCGTTTGATCCCAAGCCTGATGAGCTTCTCGAAGGACAGGTTAGATTGTGAATTCTTTCTCTTTGACTCACACTCTGCCCTTCAGAATGACCTTCAGACTCCTCAGCCTGACATTAAAAGTCCAGCTTGTCAATGTTGCGAACCTCAGGATCTTTGGGGGGCCTTTATTTTAAATCTACATTCTGGAGCCCACGCCAGACTGTCTGATGATGTTCCAGGCACCCTGCAGTTCCAAGGCCTTTATCCATATCTGGTGTGGGATCTGGCCACTATGCCAGAGCCGGTCAGTATAGGACCTCCACCATTTATGCAGATAGGCAGATAGATGAGGTGCAGCCAAGGAGCACACCCTATCCTGTAGTCTTCCACCAAACCTGTGCTGACCACAGGATCTCTGCACTTGATGGTCTGAGTAAAATCCATGCTACCTTTTCTCATCCTTTTCATTTAGAATTTAATGAAACGTGTAAATAGCTGCGTTTTCCACCAGCTCCTTGAGAACTTGGAGTAGCCCACTCTTTTCTTATAACCTCCACTGTATCTGGTACAATGCTTTGCAAATTTAGTAAATGTTCAGTGAATGCTGTTTGAAATCATGAATTCAAAATTTGATTTTCATCGTTTATTTTTAAGCAGGAATGTTAGTCAAGCTCTTGCTTCCCATAAGACGTTTTCAACTTTTTCCTTAATTACTTTTCTCCAATTATGCAACAGAATGTTTTAAGGAGGTTTCCCACATTAGCAGGCGCTGAGGAGGTCTCAGCAGCTTTGGAAGCCCTGCTCAGAGCCCAGAGAACCCACATTCCTTCCTTCCAAAGAGAAAGGTCAAAGAGCAAGGTCAAACCTACCAAAACAAGACTTGTTAGCAGCCAGTTTTAACCCAGACCAACCATCCTGCTTTTCTAAGCCTCTCTCTCCCTTGCCCCTGATTATGGCCTCTAGACCAGCAGCCAAAAATAGAGGATGTGGGAGAATTGGAGCCAGAGAGCAAAACCAGAATGTTTTTTGCCTTTGGTGGGAAAAAGCCTTCTGTTGTTGCTTCTTTGTTTCCCCCTCTCTCTGTTCAAGGTTAGACTTTACCAAGTATTAGCTAAATTGATTGGGATAGTCACTGAACCCTTTGTGCAAAGTAAGGTGCTGCTAGTGATCTTATACTGTGGATAATACCCACTTTGGGGGCGTTGATTTCTTTATACCTACTGGAAAAAAAAAAACTCCTTAAGGCCAGTAAATCAGCTTATCTATGTAAAATTTTCATTTTTTAGAAGATTTATTTATTTATTTATTTGAGAGGCAACATTACAGAGAGGAAGAGAGAGAGAGAGGGAGGGAGAGAGAGAGAGAGAGGTCTTCCATCTGCTGGTTCACTCCCCAGACGGCCAGAACTGGGCCGATCTGAAGCCAGGAGCCCATAGCTTCTTCCAGGTCTCCCACATGGGTGCAGGGGCCCAAGGACTTGGGCCATCTTCCACTGCTTTCCCAGGCCATAGCAGAGAGCTGGATTGGAAGTGGAGCAGCTGGGACTCAAACCAGCACCACTATGGGATACTGGCACCACAGGTGGAGACTTAACCTACTACACCACAGCGTTGGCCCCTAAATTTTCATTCTAAAGTGAATCTACTTGGTTCTCACCATATCCATTTTTATCCTCTTTGAAGGCCCCATAGACTTCAATTCCCAGCCTCCCATGCAGTCAAGTGGGGCCCTGTGACTCTATTCTGTCTGCTGTGGTATATGCATCTCATTTTCCCTTCCTCATTCACATCAGCCTCACTGGCCACATGTTCTAGGGTAAAGTCACCCAACTTGCAACAGACAATTACACAAATGGATGGACTTTTATTTTTGTGAAGTCATGAAATTTGGGAGTCTATTTGCTAGCATGGCATTTTGACCAATCTATAGTCTTCAATTCAGTCCAATTATTTGGTTTGCTTGTTTGGTTGGTTGGTTGGTTGGTTGGTTTAAATTCATCCTGAAGGGCTCTGTGTCCTCTTTCCCCCTTCCATGAATGTGGTACAAGGAAGCATCTCAGGAAGGTACACACGTGCATTAGTCCCCAGTGCTCTTCCCCAACTCTTTATTGACTTGACCTCAGGTGGTTTCCTCATTGGTGTGCTGGCCCCAGTCCACACAATGCCCATTTTCATGTCTTGTGTCTTTCCCTAGGAAGTTTGTCAGGAACTTATTGCAGCTCCTCAAGCTTGGATATTCCTAAAATGTGCGAGTGGGATTAAGTGGACCTCTGCAGACACCAGCTCTACCCTGAAGGAGTGGTCCTCATGACAGAGCTCTTTGAAAGAGCTGCATAACTTGCCTCCCTCCCTTACCTCTGCTTCTCTCTGCAGCCCTCTACAATCCAGCTCCCCTTCCTGCAACTCTATGGCGCTCACTATCACCGGCATCACCTAAAGGACATTCCCCAGTCCTCAATGTACATGTGTGTGTGTGTGTGTGTGAATGAGAGGGGTGGGGGGACTTGTTCCCCAGTCCTAGTGTTTCCTCCCATGGATGTCAACTTAACCTTCTTGATGCTTTTGGGAGGAGGAACTGGGCAGGTGCAGTCTTGCCCTTCCCCCCTTTTTCTGTTGGTAGCAGCAGCTACGAGGAGCTGGTATTCTGCCCTGCCTTCCTCCTTCCCTCATGTGAGGAGGTCTGCCTTGGTCCAGCACTGCTTGTGCCAGGGCGAGTAAGGAATCCAGGTTTCAGCATGAAAGACTCTCATTACTCTCATTACTGCCATACACTCAAGCCAAAGCCTCCATTATCACTTTATCAGTAATGAAGGTGCTAGGTCAGTGCTCCAACTGTCTACTCCCTTACTTCTCTCTTAATCAGTCTAGAGTGCAATTAGGGAAAGCAGCAAACATTTGTTGAGCCCCCACATACCCTGGTATGGTTTACCAACCTCTCTTGATCATTGCTTTCTTCTCTTGGCTTGTGTTACCCTAAACATTCTTGGTTTCCTCCTAACATTTTCAAGTCTTCACAGACTCTTTTCTCCTCTCCCTACAACCATTCCTTAAACATCTATGCCTCCTTAATTCTGATAATTCTAGACCCTATCTCTGCTTACTGCTTACATAAATATATAAGCAACTTCTTCCCTGTCTGACACGTCTCTTCCAATATAGATATTGGTTTTAGTGTAGGGATCACTGCACTAAACCTGAGCTTCAGATGCACAAAGCAGCCAGCTGCTCAGTGGGCAACTGGCAGGTGTCTAAACTCAACATATCTAAGTTATCACCCTTTTTTTCACTCTAATCTGCCTCCATTTCAGTGAGTGCCATGATCACTCACCAAGACATCTGGCCATCATCATGCCCTCTCCCTCAGCTACAGCTCCTACATCTTGTCTGCCTTGTGATTCTCTTGATATTACCACTTAAATACCCTTTTCATCTTTCCACATCCTTCCATCCCTACAAGCCACCATCATTTCTTAACCGAGTTACTACAACACTCAAAATCCTTAGGCTTCTCCTGGAGTTACAGCCTCCACTTTATTCACCACACTACAACGACTACAACCCTTCCAAAGTGCACTTTGATTCATGCCACTGCCTTGCTTAGACTCCTTCAGTGGTTTGAATCTTCACTATGGCAGGCAACACCTGAACCATATTTCCCCTGCAGCCTTTCCCTGTCTCCTCCATCATCTTGAGCTCCATACTTTTTGACCTTTCGCGTGTGCATCTCTTTTTACATGCACTGTTGCTGCAACCCACAGTACCCTTCACAGCCCAGTTATATGAGACTTTCTCAAGAAGCTTCCTCACCGCCCCCCCAAACTGTATACACTAAGTTCCTTAGCTGTCCCTATAGGCGCTGTATTTAACTCTATTCTACTCTCATCATTGTGTGTTATGATGGCCTCTGTATTCACATGCATCGATGGTGGACTCTGTGTTGCCCCAGTTGCTGGCAGCACTGTCAGCAGACAGCCTCCAGCTGTCACCCTCTTCAGGACCTGCCTCCTCCTATCTGAGACCATAACCACTCCCAGGGTAGCCTACATGAAGATTGACTCAGGAGTGTGAGGCCTTGCCATTTCAGCAAAATTTAGGATGACTCTGATGGACTACTGAGTTTGGCCAAGGCTGTTCTTGGGCCTGCCTCACAGCTGATAAATATCTGACAGTGTTTCATGTTATTAAAAAAAAAAAGAGGAACAGATGGACAATGTCATTCACTCTCAATCAAAGGGTCATTCTCTTTGGATTATAAGGCAGCAAGATAGAAATAAAAAAACTATTTGTATTGCAATAATCATCCTAAATTAGGTAAAGTTAAGTCTGCACTAAACAATACCTGTTCTCCCATTATGCAGCAAGCTAGCTTCAGGACAGGGAAAGACTGTCCACTCTAAGTATTTTGTTTTGGCACATGTCCATGACTAGTCTAGGGCTGCTGACAGCTATTTTACTTAAACACCATCGCCGATGTGGCTGAACTGATTGGCTTTATTTTTCAGACTTGCAGATAATGAGTACACTCAGAACACTATCAGTTAATTAATTAACAGCTATGGCACATTAAGAGTGATGCTTTGATTTGAACTCAGGTCTTTTAAAAAAGTAACAAGTTTCTCCCAATTGAAATACAAACAAAATGAAAACCAGGAATGATTATTCAAAGTTGGAAAACAATATAAATGCTGAGGGCAAAGACTGTACTTTACTCAGGGTTGGATTTTTTTTTTAGAGATTTTATTTAGTTTGTTGAGAGCTAGAGTTACAGAGAGAGGACAGAGAGAAAGGTCTTCCATCTGCTGGTTCACTCCCTAAATGGCTGTTAACAGCTAGAGTTGGGCCAATCTGAAGCCAGGAGCCAGGTGCAGGGGCCCAAGCAATTGTGCCATCTTAACCGCTTTCCCAGGCCATAAGCAGAGAGCTGGATCAGAACAGGAGCAGCCAAGACATGAACTGGCACCTGTATGGGATGCCAGTGCTGCCTACTGCACCACAGTGCCAGCCGCTAGGGTTGGAATTTCATTAGTTACAATCTGGGGGCCAGCCTTGTGGCGTAGTGTGTAAACTGCTACCTGTGACGCCAGCATCCTATATGGGCACTGATTCAAGTCCCAGCTGCTCCACTTCCAATCCAGCTCCTTGCTAATGTGCCTAGGAAAGCAGCATCTACATGGGAGACCTGGATGAAGCTCCTGGCTCCTGGCTTCACCTTGGCCCAGCCCTGGCTATTGCTGCCATTTGGGGAGGGAACCAACAAATCGTAGATCTCTCTCTCTCTCTCTCTCACTCTCTCTCTCTCTCCCCTTCTCTCTATGCAACTTTGCTTTTCAAATAAATGAATAAATCTTTTTTAAAATAAAAGGTACAATCTGAGAACTTCCTGTATGAAGTAAATACTTTAGGTGGCAATATGACAATATGCCTGATTATTATTAAAAGAAAAATATGTTAGAAATGGACATGCTGAGGCTGACTTGCCCCAAGTGGTGGAGTTGGAAGCATACCAGGGGATTCCAATTCAATCCCATCGAGGTGGCATGTACCAATGCCATCTCACTGTTCCAGGTGATCAGTTTCAGTTCACAGTTGGTCATGGTGGAGGGACTGGGAGTCAAAGGGAGCACATAGACAAGTCTAGTACCTGCTAACGCTAACCAATGGAGTAAATAAAGGGAAGAGTGATCCAACATGGGAAGTGAGATACTCAGCAGACTCATAGAATGGCAGATGTCCTAAATAGCACTCTGGCCTCAGAATCAGCCCTAAAGGCATTCAGAGCTGGCTGAAAAGCTCATGAGAGTATTTCAGGCACGGAAAGCCAAGACACTCTGGCAAAAGATCTCTGCGAGTGAGATCCCAGTGGAAAGAACAGGTCATCAAAGAAGGAGGTACCTTTCTCTGAAGGGAGGAGAGAACCTCCACTTTGACTATGACCTTGTCTAAACAAGATAAGAGTCGGAGAACTCAGAGGGCTTCCATAGCCTTGGAAACTCATGACTGGAGCATAGGGAGATTACTGATGCCATAGACAGGAGTGTCAATTGGTAAAGTCAACAACAGGAGTCACTGTGCACTTACTCCTCGTGTAGGATCTCTATCCTTAATGTGCTGTGCATTGAGATCTAATGCTATAACGAGTACTCAAACAATATATTTCACTTTGTGTTTCTATGGGGGTGCAAACTGTTGAAATCCTTACTTAATGCATACTAAACTGATCCTCTGTAAAAAAAAAAAAAAAAAGAAATTATCAATTCCCAACTTGACTCTCACTGGGATTAAACATGACAATAGGTCTGCTCTGATTTCATCATCATTTAAAAAAAATCATCTATTATTTTTCACTTTATGTTTCTGTGTGGGAGCAAACTGTTGAAATCCATACTTGATGTATACTAAGCTGATCTTCTGTATATTAAAATAATCGAAAATGAATCTTGATGTGAATGGAAGGGGAGAGGGAGTGGGAAAGGGGAGGGTTGTGGGTGGGAAGGACGGTATGGGGGGGAAGCCATTGTAATCCATAAGCCATACTTTGGAAATTTATATTCATTAAATAAAAGTTAAAAAAAAAAGAAATGGAAGACTTTCAAGAAAAAAATCATTGTACTTATGGAGTATGTCTGTTTCAGTTACTCTAATAGAATTATTGGAACTGGGTAATTTATAAAGAGAATAAACTTATTTCTTTTAGTTCTGGAGGCTGACGTCCATGGTCAAGAGGCATATTTCTGGTGAGGGCCTTCTTGCTGCAACAACTTTTTTTTTTAAGATTTATTTATTTATTTGAAAGTCAGAGTTACACAGAGAGGGGAGAGGCAGAGAGAGAGAGGGGGAGAGAGAGAGAGAGAGAGAGAGAGAGAGAGGTCTTCCATGTGCTGGTTTGCTCCCCAATTGGCCGCAATGGCTGGAGCTGCGCTGATCCAAAGCCAGGAGCCAGAAGCTTCTTCTAGGTCTCCCACATGGGTGCAGGGGCTCCAAGGACCTGGGCCATCTTCCACTGCTTTCCCAGGTCATAGCAGAGAGCTGGATTGGAAGTGGAGCAGCCGGGACTTGAACCGGCTCCCATATGGTATACCGGTACTGTAGGTGGTGGCTTTTTTACCCACTATTCCACAGTGCCAGCCCCACTCCAACATCTTGTGGTGGAAAGCAGAAGGAGTGAGAGAGAGAGAGAGCAAGATTAAAAGCTTCAAGTCCTCTCATAATCACTGTTAAGCCACTCAAGAAAGTGCATTCTCATGACTAAATACCTCCTATTACGCCTTGCCTCCCAACACCAGTGCCTTGAGGATTAAGTTTCCAACACATGCTTCATATGGCACACATTCAAACTGCTAACAGGGCATGATGGAGGCCAGTTCTGCTTTTATTGATCACTGTCACTTGATAATCTTGTTGCAGATGTGAGAAAACTTTTCCTTTCCAATGCAGGGTATAAAACATGTTATAAAAAGGGAGAGAACGATCCAACATGGGAAGTGGGATACACAGCAGACTCATAGAATGGAAGATGTCCTAAACAGCACTCTGGCCTCAGAATCAGCCCTTAAGGCATTCGGATCCAGCTGAAAAGCACATGAGAGTATTTCAGGCATGGAAAGCCAAGACACTCTGGCAAAAAAAAAAAAAAAAAAACAACAACAAAAAACAACAACAACAACAACAAAAACACCTAAATGAAAGATCTCTGCAAGTGAGATCCCAGTGGAAAGAACAGGTCATCAAAGAAGGAGGTACCTTTCTCTGAAGGGAGGAGAGAACTTCCACTCTGACTATGACCTTGTCTAAATATGATCAGAGTCGGTGAACTCAAAAGGCTTCCATAGCCTTGGAAACTCATGACAAGAGCCTAGGGTGATTACTGATGCCATAAACAAGAGTGTCAATTTGTTAAGTCAACAACAGGAGTCACTGTGCATTTACTCCTCATGTAGGATCTCTGTCCTTAATGTGCTGTACATTGTGATTTAATGCTATAACTAGTACTCAAACAGTATTTTTCACTTTGTGTTTCTGTGTGGGTGCAAACTGTTGAAAGCTTTACTTAATATATGCTAAACTGATCTTCTGTATATAAAGGTAATTGAAAATGAATCTTGATGTGAAAGGAAGGGGAGAGGGAGAGGGAGAGGGAGAGGGAGAGGAAGAGGGGAGGGTTGCGGGTGGGAGGGAAGTTATGGGGGGGAAAAGCCATTGTAATCCATAAGCTGTACTTTGGAAATTTATATTCATTAAATAAAAGTTAAAAAAAAAAACTGTTGGCTGGCACCGCGGCTCACTAGGCTAATCCTCCACCTAGCGGCGCCGGCACACCGGGTTCTAGTCCCGGTCGGGGCGCCGGATTCTGTCCCGGTTGCCCCTCTTCCAGGCCAGCCCTCTGCTGTGGCCAGGGAGTGCAGTGGAGGATGGCCCAGGTGCTTGGGTCCTGCACCCCATGGGAGACCAGGAAAAGCACATGCCTCATGGCTCCTGCCATCGGATCAGTGCGGTGCGCCGGCCGCAGCGGCCGTTGGAGGGTGAACCAACGGCAAAAGGAAGACCTTTCTCTCTGTCTCTCTCTCTCACTGTCCACTCTGCCTGTCAAAAAAAAAAAAAAAACTGTTATACTGAGACTGACACATCCATGTGGAAACACTATTTCTCCCATACCTTCTTTGATCAGTGACAAAAACTTCAATCCCTGCACAGCTAAGCAATCTAATAAGGAATAATGGTATCCTAATAAGGACATTTTCCAAAAAGCTCTTCCTTTTGAAGATCCAGTTCTTCCCAATGAATTTGAAGGACCTTGGGGTTTTCCTTGGCTCCACCTCAAATCATGTTGATCCTACCACCTTTTCTATGAATGTTACTTGAATGTTCTACAGCACAGACTTTTCTTTACCCAGCAAAAAGTGTACTATGAGTAGCTGTCCACTCTTTGGTAACTTTTGGATCCAAGAAAGTCTTTTTTTCTTTTTGATAGGCAGAGTGGACAGTGAGAGAGAGAGACAGAGAGAAAGGTCTTCCTTTTGCCTTTGGTTCACCCTCCAACGGCCGCCGCAGCTGGCGCGCTGTGGCCAGCGTACCGCGCTGATCTGATGGCAGGAGCCAGGTGCTTCTCCTGGTCTCCCATGGGGTGCAGGGCCCAAGCACTTGGGCCATCCTCCACTCCTCTCCTGGGCCATAGCAGAGAGCTAGACAGGAAGAGGGGCAACCGGGACAGAATCTGGCACCCCAACTGGGACTAGAACCCAGTGTGCTGGTGCCGCAAGGTGGAGGATTAGCCTAGCGAGCTGTGGCGCCAGCCCAAGGAAGTCTTAAACGATATATAAAGTCCTGCCATTAAGTGTAGGTATAAAGGTAGGGTTGATAGATAAGAATGACTTGATGATACACCATAGGGGCTGCATTTCCCACAAATGACCTCTTGAGGGTACCTCAGGAGAACACTTGCGCTGCAGGCACTGCACAGGTTGTCTGGGCCATGCTTGCTCTCTGGGAGGCCAGGTTGAGGGGGCATGCAAGGATGGGCCTTGGGTGTGGCAGTTCTTGTGAATCTGCGGGTGCCCCTCTCCCAGGCAGGCAGGTGCCAGGCTGGCCCTTGGAGATGACACCCTTGGCTTTAGCACTGGGAGGGTTGGAAGCAGTGGAGAAAGGGGGAGCAGTAGCAGCGGGTTTGCAGCCTGCCAGCCAGCCCAGAAACATGTCATCATCTCAGCTGCAGAAGTAACTTCACCACAGCACGCTCTCAAAACATCAAAAACGCCTTCCGAGACTCTTCCACGTGAAGCGTCCTCTGTGCATTTGTAATTTCTTACGTTGTGGACACCAGAGCTTCCTTTCACTTAAGGTGGCCTTCCGCTTTTAGATTAGACCTCATCACGAGGTCCTCGGGGTGCTGTTAGCTCCTTCTCCCTGGAGGCGGTGTTCAGATGCATGGGCCTGAGGTTTCCACCTACAGTCGGTATGGGAAAGGTTTATGTGTTAGTGTTTGTTTCAACCTGATTTCCCTCATCTCTTTTTAGGAGGCGTTATTTTAGGAACTGCCCTCTCCCTCAACCCCAAATAAAAATAAAAAGCATTAGGCTGAGCCCATCATCAAGCATGAGGTCATTCCCAATTTTAAACCTGGAGAGCGTGAACTGGACCCTTCTCCATGCCAACTTCGAGACTTGCTCTCTTGCCCTAGTGGCCCACTTCAGCGCCTGTATCACTTGTCATGGGAAGACATGTGACGAGCTGCAGAAACTGTAGGGAAAGCTGTAGACAGAGCCTGGGGACGATTTTTCTTTTCTAACATTCCTGCGATGCCTGTCTCTCTCCAGCAAATTCGTGCTCTCTTCCTCCTGAATATTCTGCATATTGATGTCAAATACTCCTACTTATCAAAGAAAGGGAGCGTATCCAACCATGAAAACATGTGCCCAGTTCAAGACTCCTGAAACATGTTCTGCATGGCTCGGGCCTTACAGAGGGGACACAAACAAAGTCAGACTCTTGGCTAATTTGTTCACCCCAGGAGTGCCTGTAGGTGGCTGCTGAAAAGTTTTCCCTACGGTTTACTCAGTTTCCAGGGAGTCCTGGACCTGGGAGTAAATGCCAAGGCCCGGTAGAGAGAGAGCTAATCACCCATTGTCTGTGGCTGTCATGGTCCCCTGGGGCCAGGCCCTTTCAAAACAGAGCCCTGGCTCTTGGCTGTGGCCTCTCAGCTGCTCCGTCAGCCGCTGGCAGCCCCTCTCAGGGACACAGGCGCTTCTGTGTCCCTTTCCTTCCACAGGCTGAGAGACTGACCCGGAATCAGCAGCAGCTTTCAACTCGAGGCTTTTGTGACTGAACAATGGTTCAGCGCAGCTTTCAAAGGAGCTCGAGGCAGCTCCTGTCACAGTGAGATTTCCTTCCTCGTGGGTTTTCCCAGCTGTCTCCGTCTTCATTCGTGTCTAGCAGATGTCTGTGGCCTTGGAGGAGCCTTCGGAAACATCAGCGACAGCTTGACCCTGGGGGCCTTTCCCGGAAGTCTGCAGTGAGGGCCCCTTGGTGGGTAGCTGGGGCCTGGGCTTCAGTAGCTTTGGCAGGTCGAAGGACGTCACTGGCCTCTCTGTGTCTTTTTCCTCGGAGGGTTGCAGAGAAAGTTAAGGGAGAATGAAAAGGTGCCATCGGGTGGAGATAAAAACCAAATTCCAAGAACGCCTCTGTTGGAGGCCTCCTCAAGCAGGTGAGACAGGAAACCGCCGTGTTCAGAGTATTGTTTTCTTTATTTTTCTTTTTTTTTATTTTTTGACAGGCAGAGTGGACAGTGAAAGAGAGAGACAGAGAGAAAGGTCTTCCTTTGCCGTTGGTTCACCCTCCAATGGCCGCCGCTGCAGCCGGCGCACCGCGCTGATCCGATGGCAGGAGCCAGGTACTTATCCTGGTCTCCCATGGGGTGCAGGGCCCAAGCACTTGGGCCATCCTCCACTGCACTCCCTGGCCACAGCAGAGAGCTGGCCTGGAAGAGGGGCAACCGGGACAGAATCCGGCACCCCGACCGGGACTAGAACCTGGTGTGCTGGCACCGTAAGGCAGAGGATTAGCCTAGTGAGCCGCGGTGCCAGCCAGAGTATTGTTTTCTTGACCCAAGGTGACCAGCCTGCTATGTCCAGATCACAGCTGCCCAGCAAGAGCACCCGGGAAGTGGTGACTCATTTCAAGGATGGCTTCACCACTTCACACACAAGTGGAGCCCACCCCCCACCCCCCTTGGGGAATTGTTCTCTTAGTCAAGTCAAGGAGTAATAGTGAAAAGGCTGCCAACAACAAAGGACCAATAACAGGCAGTGGGGTAAGGAAAGAGAGGCACATTCTGTGGTCATTGGCATACTGTTCCTAAGGACTGTGGGACTATTGTGAAATATGAAGTGAGAACGGAATACATGAATATATGTGAGTGACTCCAGAACTAGAAAAAGTAAAGCAGGCACAAGAGAAAGATGGGGAGAAAATGCTAACAGTAGTTGTGGTAAGCCAGTGGAAGGATCGGTGACTAATTTCCTTTTTTCTGTTTTCCAAGTTTTTAGCAGTGTGATTACATGCCCATGTAATGTAGAAAATGTATAATTTTTAAGAAGTCCTGTGAAAATTATTGCCTCGGAGGGACTCGTTTAATTGACTTTGAAGAAAATGACTTAGAATTTCAGCTTACTGTGGGTATAAACTGCTATCATGGAAATAATATGACTTTTGGCTACTTAGGAAACTCAGGCCTACTTTGAAAAGTGGTAGACTTTGCCACCACCAGATATTTCCACCAAGGCTCAGCTTTTTTTTTTTTTTTTTTTTTTAAACAAGGATGCATTTCCAGGTCCAAACGTAGTTCTTGGCACACAACAGGACTCAGTCAATAGTTGCTGAATGAATGAACAGACTGTAGATGGTAAAAGGGGCCAGAATGTGGAACAGAGAATGGAGGGTATGCAGCAAAAGAGCAGTCTGAGAAGAGAATTCCTGGGAATGTTTCGCAAGTGACAACTGGGATGCCACTGCAAGGCTTCCAGCTGCTCCCTTCAGCCCCCTCTGCAGGCCTGCTCACCCCTCCCTGGTTCCAGTATGCTTTTGCCTTTCAAGGTCCACACCTGCCACTCTCCCCTCTGTTTGCCCCCACTCCCCTCCCCACCTCCCGTGCACCACCCCCAAGGACTGCCCTTGGGCCACTGGAGCTCCAGGAAGAGAGCTGGCAGTGCCAGGGAATTCTCTGTCCCAGGGAGCCCCACACTTGCGAGTTTCCCCACGGGATTAGACCACACCTGCCATTTCTGTCCCAGGGTCTATGTCTGAGGAACAGGACCTTTCAAAGACGACGTTATCACAACGTAGTTTGTGCGCCTTAGTTGGCTTTCTTTGCAACTCTAGAATCAGACAACATTTCATTCCACAAAACAGAATGAGTATTCCAATGGGCTGAGCAGGGGAGGCTGGTTTTACAGGCAGAAAAGGGCTGAAGAAAGCAGAAGCAGAGAGCAACAGTGGATTGGGCCTTTCAGAGTTACTGTCCTTATAAGGCAGGAATAGGAAAATCAAACAGTAACTGGTTAGTTAACACTGGGTTACTTTTATTTTATTTTATTTTATTTTATTTTATTTTTTTGGTAAGGATTAAAGCAGAGGGGAACTTCATTGTCATGCCAACTGGTCTGTTTGGTTAATTTGGCTATTATCTGTCTCCTAATTTCTCAGATTAGATAACTTAGTATTGGTTTGGATGAATTTTGAGTGACTCCCTTTGTGTTTTTGGTCTGGTCTGCTGTGACCCAGTCCAATTATCTAACAGACCCCAAACAATCACTTAACAAGAACACCTAGCACTTACATACTGCTTTCTATGCCCAAGGGTGCTGTGGCACACTGGGTTAAGCTGCCACGTGTGCAGCATCCCATATCCGACTGCTGTCTCAAGTTCTGGCTACTCTGCTTCTGATCCAGTTCTCCATTAATGTTCAAAAGAAGGCAGTGGAATAGAGCCCAAGTGCTTGGGTCCCTGCCACCCATGTGGGAGACCAGGGTGGAGTTTCTGCTCCTGGCTTCAACCTGGCCCAAATCTGGCTGTTGTGACAACTTGGAGAATAAACCAGCAGATGGAAGATCTCTCTCTCTCTCTCTCTTTCTCTCTCTCTCTCTCCACCCCCCCCCCCCATCACTCTGCCTTTCAAATAAATCTTTTTTTAAAAAAAGGCATAGTTATAATGCATTAGTATGTTCTGTCACTGAACACTCTCCACGACTGTATGGAAGAGGGGCTCTCATTAGCCCCACATTCTCTGGAGGAAAGGGAAGTTTAAGAGTGATATTGTGGCTTACCCTAAACCTTTGGATATTTAGTCTCACCCTAAACTGACTGCTTATGACTGTCTTTGCCTCTGATGGTTAATTCCACACACCAACTTGAGTGGCTTAAGGGGTATCACATAGCTGCTGAAACATTATTTCTGGGTATGATTGTGAGAGTGTTGGTGGAAAATACTAGTATTTGAATCAGTGAATTTTACAAAAACAAAAAACTCATCTTCACCATTGTGGACAATATCCTTTCCTCTGTTGGGGCCTGGAAAGAACAAAAAGGTAGCAGAAGCGTGATTCATTTTCTTGCTTCTGTTTCAATGATTTTACTTTTCTCCATTGTGTGTTCTTCTGGAGTGGGACCACCTATTTTCTCTCCTCCATGGGCTTTGGAGCACTTGCACTCAGACTGAATTCACCACCAGCCATCTTGACCTGAAAGTTTGTGACTGGCAGGTCCTGGGACTCCTTGGCTTCCATAACCATGTGAGCCAATTTCTATAACAAATCTCCAGTGAATCTATATTTGAGCTTATTGATTCTGTTTCTCTGGAGAATCAGGAACTGGGACTCCTCTTGTATCTTTTCTCCTGGTGTAAAAACAGACCTATAAGAAAGTAGAAAAACTAACTCAGAGAGTGGGATAGGTTGGCAGTCCTATAAGAAGCATGGGTGAGTCTCTGTGGCCCAGCATTGATGGAGCAAAAGCAGAATCATGAAGAGTCAACAATGCTGTCCATGATTTGTATATGTGATTGGAAGGATATTTGTCAGGCCTCCCAGGGTCTGGCCTGCCAAGGGCATGTTGAGTAGAAGGAAAAAAAGAGATAGGTATTCAATCTAGCAGTTACCATGCCAACTGGGATGCCAGCACCATGTATCTGAATGCTTGGATTCACGTCTCACCTCTACTTCTGATCCAGTTTCCTGCTAATCACACCTTAAGAGCCAGTGGTGAGAGTTCAAGTACTTTGGTCCCTGACACCCATGTGGGTGACCTGGGTTGAGTTTCTGGCTCCTGAATGTTTCAGACATTTGGGCAGTAACCAGTGGATGGGAACACTCGCTGTCTGTCCCTCTCTGTCTTTCTGCCTCTTAAATAAATAAAGAAGATAGGAAAATGTGGATCTTCCTGCACAAGCTGCATTCAGGTCTTTGTGGACAGTTTGGTCTAGCTCCAAGGGATGTCTGTTTTAGTCTGTAAGGGGCCAGAATTGGAGTAAGCATGTGAAATGTGATGCTTGTTTCTTTTGGTAAAATACTTTCAGTTGTAGAAATAGAACAATTTAGTGAAAATCTAGAGCTATGTCCAAACATCCTCTTGGTTTAACACATGGACTGATTTAGCCTACTCATTATTTGTTGACTTGGTGAGTGATGAAGGGATAAAAGTGAATGAAGCTCCCTGTGAGTGAACAAGGCCTGGGGCCACTACAGGCAATGCAGCATATTGAGAACATTCCTGGAGGCTCCAATTCCATGCAGATCCATGGAATGCTTTTCGTGTGGGAGGTGCTGTGCTGAGTTGTGTAGGGAATGAATGCAAAGGTATGGGAAGGAATTAGACAAGCCCAAACAGGACTTGACTCCAAGCAGGGAGGAGCTTCAAAGTTTTGAAGGAGAGCAAGGACACTGGTCAGGCAGGGACATTATTAGGAAAGACAATATATAGGAGGTGTGTTGGAACTTTCCATGGGAGAGTAATATTTCAACAAACAGGGATGTGGAAGTGTAATCTGAGCTGGGGTGGGGGAGGCAAATGTTGAGAAAGTAAAGCAAACAAGGTTGGATAGTGTAAGGGGAGAAGCGTGGTTTGGTTGGAACATGGGGACTGGTGAGAACTCTCAGAAGGAAAGGTTGGACTGAGAGATGCTATGAACTTAAAAAAGTGAAGCTTTTCATTACTGTGATGAACTTGAACTAATCTGATTACGTGTTCTTGTCTGGTCCTTTCTGAGAGGCTGAGAACTGGCAAGGGGTGCATATGATTATTGTGAATGTCAATCAAATGGTGGTAGTTTCAGCCAAGCACTAACCCCCATGAGTTCTCTTATCATTGGGCTTAAATACCTGTTTGAATTAAAATAGTCTTGGAAGGTATAAAAAAGCATGAGGTAATAACAATTAGCCCCAAAATGTAACCTTGGCAACAGTTGAAAAAATAAGTTGGACATTATTCAGTGCCCAATTAACACGGAATAGCTGGGTGGAAATGGAAATTTACCCACAGCTGGAGGGTTTAGTTGCAGGTTAATAATGAAGCCATGGATCATATTTTCCAAAAATGGAATAACAATCTCTCCCAACCCATGTGCTTTACGGTCATAGGACCTTCCCACTCTGCCATCAAGAGGGGGAATTGACTTCTCCACACCCCGAAATCCGGGTGGGCCCCGTGGTTACTTTGATCAATGTGAAGAAAATAATGCTGTGACATCTCTGGCCCAGCAGCTTCTGTGCTGCTGGGATGCTCTGCGGGAACCCCAGAAATGGGCGTGAGAAGCCCAGGACACAGAGAGTGGCGCATGCAGGCCAACAGCTCCAGCTGAGGGGTCATGCGCTGTAGGCCGTGTGAGTGGGCCTCCTACTCGAGCCTTCATATCACAGCAGCACCAGCCACCAAGATGTCATGCTGTATCACACAAGGAGGGTTGAGTCAGAACCACTGGGTTGAGCCTGGTCAACCCACAGAACTATGAGTTAATAAATTGTTGCTGTTTAAGTTGTGAAGTTTGTTGGTGCCTTGCTATTCCACAGTAAATATCTGGGACACCAAGTTTAGAAGTTGGAGGCCGGCGCCGCAGCTCAATAGGCTAATCCTCCACCTTGCGGCGCCGGCACACCGGGTTCTAGTCCCAGTTGGGGCGCCAGATTCTGTCCCGGTTGCCCCTCTTCCAGGCCAGCTCTCTGCTGTGGCCCGGGAGTGCAGTGGAGGATGGCCCAAGCACCCGCATGGGAGACCAGGAGAAGCACCTGGCTCCTGCCTTCAGATCAGCGCGGTGCGCCAGCCGCAGCGCACCAGCCGCGGTGGCCAATGGAGGGTGAACCAACGGCAAAGGAAGACCTTTCTCTCTGTCTCTCTCTCTCACACTGTCCACTCTGCCTGTCTAAGAAAAAAAAAAAAGTTGGGTTGTGGGCCAAGAATAGCTGTAAATGCAGGACCATAGTCATGAAGGGCATGGGGCAGTGGAAGATGAGTGGTCAGGGGCCTGGGTAAATACTCACGGCGCAGGGGTGGGTGAGAGGGCATGAGACTGGGTTGTCGCTGTCACTGGAGCCTCAGTTTTCTTATTCATGAAGTGGAAATAAAACCTCTGAGGTGGTTATGAAGTTTAAATGAAATAGTGTAATTGAGAGTAGTTTATGGCTGAATGCTAACAATTTATTAGTATCAGAAGGTAGCACATTCCATGCAGCTTTATCGTGAGCGTGTTTTTCCTTGGACTGGACCGCTCATGGCAATTCCAAAAAGCATTCACAATCATAGTCCCGTCCCCCCAGTCTGGGAGTACTGAGACATTTGACTCATTCATTCATTTCTTCATTCATTCAAAAATCACTCAAGTACCAATTACATGCCCAGTAGTGCTCTAGGCTCTGGGCATAGAGCAATGTACAAAACGCAAATACTCGTTCCCTCCTGGAGCTTAATCTTCATATGCTGGCGCTCGGCGTCATAGGGGGACACCCCCGATTTAAACTGCTGGGAGCAGGAGGGTGTGGTTGTTAGTTGTTTACATTGGGGGAGAAGGGGTCTAGCAGACCTGGTTTCACATCCTCACTCCACCAGGAAGGCACCATGAGAGTTTGGACAAGTCACTTCAGCATTCTGCCACTCACTTTCTTCATCTGTTATGGTAGTAACACCAGCTTCAGAGGCTTGGTGTGAGGCTCAGATGAGTTCATACATGTGAAGCACTCGGAACAATGATGGCGCAAAGCAAGCTGGGTCACAATAAGCATTATGCAGTTACTGTTTTCCTCTGGTAGCACACAGTTTGCCTACATTCCTTCTTGTGTTATGATCAGAAACATGCTTTTCATTCTGTTCAATGTGGAGCTTTTCCCTTCCTTCTTTTTTCTTTTCCTTCTTTCTTCCTCTTCCCCTTGGCTTTCTCTCAGTGGAAAGAAGTATGGTTCATGGGATTCATTATTTGCCACAGTGGCCCATGGGTCGCAAGTTCGACATATCTAGATTAAGTAGCAAGATTATAAAACCACAGATTGGTGGGGCTGGCTCTGTGGCGTAGCAGGCAAAACCACCACCTGCAGTGTTAGGTCGGTACTGGTTCGAGTCCTGGCTGCTCCATTTCTGATCCAGCTCTCTGTTATGGCCTGGGAAAGCAGTGGAAGATGGCCCCAGTGCTTGGGCCCCTGCACCTGTGTGGCAGACCTGGAAGAAGCTCCCTGGCTCCTGGCTTCAGATCAGCTCTGGCCGTTGTGGTCATCTGGGGGCGTGAACCAGTGGATGGAAGACCTTTGACTCTACCTCTCTGTAAATATTCCTTTCAAATAAATAAATAAATCTAAAAAAAAAATCACACACACACAAAACCCACCACAGATTGTACTAGCCAATATCTGCATGTGAAAAAACATTTTTACTTGCTCTAGGAGTTCCATGAAAGTAGGGTCAGCTAGCACCACAGGGCCCAAGGCCCCACTCACACTTCCATCTATGGTGTACATGGTGCTCTCTGGATGCCTTGGTGAGTTTTTCTGAGGAAGCCAAAGACAGCAGTAGTGATTGTGCTTCCTCAAGATTCAAGGGCAGTTTCAAAGAGAAAGGAGGTTTGTTAAGCCATAAGGGCCATTGAGTTGCCTGTGTCAGTGAATAAACAACGAAAAACTCAAATAAGAAGGCTTCTATTATGTCAGAGATCCCATTAGGCTCTTCAAGGTGGTGATGACATCATGTGGTAATCAGGAATGCAAGTGTGAGGGTGCCTTTGATCTTTCTTCCGCCACCCTTAGAGTCCAGTTTCCCTTCTCAAGGTCTACCTCAAGATATGAAATGGCTGCTCTGTCTCCAGCCATCATATTCACATTTCGAGCAGGAAGGAGAAATGGGTAGAACAGCACAAGAGGGCCTTTCATAGTCTTCTTTGAGGAACTTTGCCAGTGGCCCTCTCCAACAAGTTCCACTTACATCTCACTGATGACTTTAGAGTTGAGAACCTGTGCTCCTAGGCTGATGCACTGCTTTGGGGAAGAGTAGCCTGAACCCCCTGCTGCAGGGCTGAATGCTTCCTAGGGGAGAAAGGTTGTGTCAGCTGATGCTTTGCCCTCTGAGTTCCTTTGAAGTCAAAACCCATCAGATTTAATATAAAATATCTGAAGTGCCTAATTATCATGACACTTCAGGTCTTGAAAGTGGGGAATCTTTCTCTGATTTCAAGTGAAAGTCATAAATATTTGAACAGCCTTTCTCTGCTTTCTTCTTCCTTCCTCGTTGCCTCCCACCCATCCTCCCACTTCATCCCAAACTTGCATTCCTGGTTTAATTTTTAATAGTGCTTGTTCAGGGAAGGCAATGTTAGCCTCTGTATTTGTTTCTTTTTAAGTCACACCCTGCACCCCTGGAGATGCTTTAAGGAAAGTTTTTTAGATGAATTTCATGTTGAAAGCCAGAAAAGTTAGTACTGCCTCTGAATGAGCATAGGACTTTTCATGAGGTCAAATCACTTTATTTAATTAGAATTTATATAAACTTATTCCCTGGAGGTTTTTAAGCTAATTTACAAAATTAGGTGTGATCAAAACTAAAAATGTTAGGACTGGAAAGCAAACTTGCCAGACAGGTTTTAAAAGGCAATTGTTGGGCCGGCGCCGCGGCTCACTAGGCTAATCCTCCGCCTTGCGGCGCTGGCACACCAGGTTCTAGTCCCGGTCGGGGCGCCGGATTCTGTTCTGGTTGCCCCTCTTCCAGGCCAGCTCTCTGCTGTGGCCAGGGAGTGCAGTGGAGGATGGCCCAAGTCCTTGGGCCCTGCACCCCATGGGAGACCAGGATAAGTACCTGGCTCCTGCCATCGGATCAGCGCGGTGCGCCGGCTGCAGCGCGCTGGCCGCGGCGGCCATTGGAGGGTGAACCAACGGCAAAGGAAGACCTTTCTCTCTGTCTCTCTCTCTCTCTCTCTCTCACTGTCCACTCTGCCTGTCAAAAAAAATAAAAAATAAAATAAATAAAGGCAATTGTCTTTCTGTTCTCCAACTTAAGGAAATCACACTACACTACTTTAGTGTTGAAATGTCAAGAATGTTTGCCAAGTGCTTTGAGATCCTCCATGACCAGTGTTGTAAGCCTCAGGTATCATTGTTATTAGGCACTGTCACTGAGAATAGCTGTTAAAATATACATCTGATGGCACATCTGATCGCAGGGAAGCTGTAGGCACAATTGGAGGATACAAGGGACAAATAACTGCCTAGTATAATAACATGTTTGGGTTGCTTACTCCACCCAAAAATAATTCCAGGAGAAACGAACCGGATGTGTGCTGACACGTGCAATCCGCAGGGTGGGCGGAGCTGGTTTTCTTCCTTGATGACGCCTCTCACAAGTACTTTTGAAAAGGTGCCAATGTGGCAGTCTTGAGCTGAAGGTCTGACTGGTTTCTTGGAGAAGCCTTGTTCAAGCTGATCTCTGTGCTGTTTTCTTAGTAGATAGCAAAAAGCATCTCTCCCCTCACCTTGTTTATTTATTTTAGTTAGAAAGGCAGAGAGAGAGAGAGAGAGAGAGAGAGAGTTTCCATCTACTTGTTCACTCCCCAAATACTTGGAAAAGCCAGGGCTGGCTCCTGACAGGCTGAAGTCAGGAGAAAGGCACTCCATCTGGGTCTCCCTCCATGGCTGACAGGGATCCAAGTACTTGGGACATCATCTGCTGCCTCACCAGCACATTAGCAGGGAACTGGATCAGAGGCAGAGGCGGGACTTAAATGCTGACACTCCTCCCACCCCAAGATAGCATCAATTGCTGACACTGCAAGGAAGAGCAATAAGCAGTGTTTGAAGATAACATCCTGTGTGAAAACAGGTGCAAGGCGTCAGATTCCGGTGTCTGTTTTGTGGCTCTGTTCCCCTGATTTCTCACCACTTTCTCCTCTGTGAGACACTGATCTTCTCTAGCATTTTTAGTGGATAAGTGGAGGAAACACTGAACTTCACAGAGTCCTGGTGAGATCCCTGCCCCAGGGTGAGAACAGGTGGGCCCAGCTCTTTGTCCCTTGGGGTGCCACACTGTTGGTGTGAGACTGTTCATGGCTGCTTTGTGACCAGTGTGAACCAATGATTAGCACTCAAGGCAAACTAAATTCCATGCATCTTAAACCTAGCACATAAAAAATAACTACCACGTGGTAAACTCTTACAAAACACACTTTTAAAACCTCAATGGAGGGAAGGAGTGCGGAGATAAAGGAAGAGGGCAGTGCACATTTTAAAAAAACTAATTTGTTTAACAAAAGAAAGATATTTAACTTTCCATTCCTGGTTCCTGAAACAGATTTCACACTCTTTCTATGAGCACATTTTATTAATTTTTGTTGTAATTAATGAGGATCAGAGATTAAAAATGGTGGATTGGTTTTAGCTATTTGGATTTGGGTGTAAATAACTGGGCTCAGGTGAGTGGAGATTTCTCATAGTTTGTGAATGATTAGAGGAAGGGGAATGCTGACTGCTGATTATTTCTTGAAATCTATGAGAGGTCTCCTTCAGCACAAGAGCCTTCCCTAAAATCTCCATGTCTATGGGAAGGCCTTGGATTTAATGGGAGATTATGGGGACGTCTCCCCCTACTGGACATAATCTGTAACTGAACGGTGTGTGGATGGATCCCTGGAAAGAGAAACCTTGAGATTCTAACCCTTGTTCAGAATAAACATAGTTAGGGTGTGTGTATGTTATTTCAGGCAGGAACGACTTCACAAAGGAGGCATGCAAGCCAACAAATAGATGCATTTGACTGGAGTAGAGGTACTGTGTATGAAGAATCACAGATACACAGCTAGGAAGCTAGGTTGGAGCTGGCGAGGTTGTGTAAGATTTGGAATGACAAGCTCCGTGATGGGGAGCTGCTGAAGCTGCTTTTGAGTGAAGCAATTCACTTGCTTATCTACTCAGTGATGTTTGCTGAGCACTTCCCACTGTCAGTCATTCGTAAAGTGCTGTGTACCAGGCAAAGGTAAGTATTACTTGGATCCTGATCTCGGATCCAGCTTAGAGTCTAGTAGCTGACATTAGATCTGTATATGGATAACCATAAAGCAAAGTAGAAATTGGGATGTTGCATGAGAGAAAACTGGGAGGCTAGAAGGACCGTGGCCAATAGTGGACTAGGACAAAGTGTAACAGATGATCCAAGGAGAGGAAGACTGATCTTGGCAGTGAGACTGTATTGCTGAGTAGGGCAAGAATAACCAGTTAAGGGCTACCAAAATCTTTGGTTTATCATATCATATGTGCAATTTTACAAATGTGACAGTTTATACGATTTATATGTATGGAATGTATGCATACAGTAAATTGTGGTATAATTAGATGATGAAATGCTATTCAGTTATAAAAAAGAATGAACAAATGATTCATGCAACAATAAGATGAACTGGGGCTGGTGTTGTGGTACAGTGGGTTAAACCACCACTTGCAATGTTGGCATCCCATACTGGAGTACTGATTCCAGGTCTGGCTTCTCTGCTTTTGATATTGCTTTCTGCTAATGAGTCTGGGAAACCAGCAGAAGATGGCTCAAGCACTTCCATCCCTGTCCCCCTTGTGGGAGACCAGGATGGAGTTGTTGGCTCCTGGGGTAGCCTGGCCCATCCTGCCTGTTGTGAGCATTTGGAGAGTGAACCAGTAGGTGAAAGATCTTTTCTCTCTCTCTTTCTCTCTTACTCTGTGTCACTCTTTCAAATCAACCAATATTAAAAAAACAAAAATAATATGAACCTCCCAGACATTATTCTGAACAAGAGAAACTAGAGGCAAAAGAGGGAAGATCATATGATTCTATTCATATATGGAGATTCTGGATCAGGCAAAGGAAGGTAAATCGACATAAATCAGAGAAGGAGAAGTGGTTGCCTTTTTTTTTTTTTTTAAGATATATTTATTTGAAAGGCAGAGAGGGAGAAAGAGAGCGAGTGAGCAAGAGGGAGCTAGAGAGAGCGAGCCAGCTTCCATCTGCCGGTTTATTCCCTAAATGGGCACAACAGCAGATCTGGGTCAGGCCAAAGCCTGGACCCAGGAACTCCATTAGGGTCTTCTACTTGGGCCATCTTCTGCTGCCTTCCCAGGCACATTAGCAGGGAGCTGGATCAACTGTGCCATTGCCAGGACTCCAGCTGATGATAATGGGATTCTGCATTGCAAGCCACAGCGGAACAGGCGACACTACAACACTGGCCCCGGTTGATGCTGATTGACTTCAGGTGAGAAACTTTCTGGGGTGATATTCTATATCTCAAGTTGAGCATTGACTACAAGGATGAATACATTGGTCAGAATGTATCCATTTCCACTTAGAATTTATAAATTTCATTGAAAAATTATACTGTAATAAAGTCTACTTAAAATTAGAGTTGATAAAGCATATCAAGTTAGTATGGAAGGCAAGGTACTTTTCAATTGGTCATATCTAATTTGTGCCAATAGCTAAAACACAGTTTACTTTAGTAAAATAAATAAATGCATAAATCTGCTCTAATAAAGAATTGTGATTTTACTTAGGGAACAAAAGAGAGACCCTAGTGGATTAAGTGAGGCACTTTCTTATGTTTCCCGAAGGAGCAAATGGAAGAAGGAAGTGAAGAAAATGTTCAAAGAAAGAAATAGGGATTGGGGAATTTTCCAGAATTTATGAAAGAACCAAATCTACAAGGCACACAAAGCTCAACACAGACTGGCTAAGAAAGAATGCTCATCTTCATTCACAGGTTTAAATTACCACAGGAAAATAAGGAACACTAGGGATTTTTATGGAAATTAAAAATAAACTGACAAAATTGAGGGAGCCTGGAGACCGCAGGTTCAGTTATCAAGCAAATTCCTTCCTGATGACTCCAAGAAGGGATTGTGGTTATGGCTCATCTGGGAGAAACGTGGTACTTTCCATTCTTAGGTTCCAAAGCTCTGCCGAGGTCAGTGTGCCCGTCAAGGGCATTGGGCAGATCTTAGAGACTCCTGCTTCCTTTCCTCAGGACCATGAGAGCTTCAGGAAACCACCCGACTTGGAACTGGTGAAACTTTCCACCAAAGGACGCAGTTTCTTTTTCTTTCCTGAAAAGAGCAGCTTGCCTCCAGACACATGGGATGCACATGAAGGGGACCTCTGTGCCCTGTGTGGACAAACCCGGAGACTGCACATTCTCACAGATTCTTGAGTTTATTTTGTTTACTTCCAACTCATAATTCCACTCCAGTGCTCACCCGTCAGAAATGTGAGAAATGTATGTAGTTTTATTATCCCCTTGGTAGAAAAAAAAAAAAAGAATAAATTGTGGATAAACCCTTAAAGGGTTTAAGGGTAAACTCTAAAAGTATTTTCCTTCTACTATAAACATATTCTTGAAGTTACTGGAATCTTTTTAGGAGCCCTCCTCTCAATTCCTTTTCACTTTTTAGCCTTTGGGTTGCTCAAAGTCTACTTGTATCAGCGATGTAGCAATCTGTTTCCTTTCCTCTCCTCTCCTCTCCTCTCCTCTCCTCTCCTCTCCTCTCCTCTCCTCTCCTCTCCTCTCCTCTCCTCTCCTCTCCTCTCCTCTCCTTCCTTCCTTCCTTCCTTCCTTCCTTCCTTTGCATTAAGAGAATATTTTTAGCTTAACATTTTAATTCCTTCAATAATTGTGGTGGGGTAAAACCTCTGCTTGCGAAGCCTCCAGCATTCCATGTGTGTATAAGTTCAAGTCCTGCTGCTCCACTTCTGATCCAGCTCCCTGCTAATGTGCCTGGGAAAGCAGTGAAAGATGGCCCAAGTATTTGGGCCCCTGCACCCATGTGGGAGACCCAGAAGAAGCTCTTCGCTCCTGGCTTCAGTGTGGCACAGCCCAGGCCATTGCAGCCATTTGGGGGAGTGACCCAGTGAATGGAAGATCTCTCCCTCTCTCTATCTCTCCCCTCCTGCCCTGAAACTTTGCCTTTCAAATAAATAAAAATCTTTTTAAAAAATAAGTCTTTTACTATTGTTTTGAGTTGTAAAAATTGATTTCTTTAGCGATTACTATAAACATCTTAAATTTTCAGAGTCTGCTTCAGATTTGTACTAATTTAATTCCACTTAGATACACACAAATGTTACTTCCATATAGCCCTAGTCCCTCTTCCCTTTTTTGGGGGGATATTATTATTTTATAGTGTTTATATATACACACATATGTTCTATATATATGTTAAAAACCTAATAATATAATAATAAAATTATTACTTAATTTTATGTCTTTTAAAGAAACTTAGAGAAAAAGGAATAGGTATATCTTTAGATATATTTATAGAGTTTGTTATATTTCCCTTCTTGTTTATTGGTTCTAGTTCTTTGTTTCTGTGGGTTTGTGCTATTATCTGGTGTCATTTCCTTACTCCAACACAACTTTGCTCTCAGCTACTTCTTTTATGTTGTTATTATTACTAAACATGCTAAAGTCTATGTGTTACAGATCCAACGATACAAAAAATATTTTTCTGTAATTGCTTTTAAAGTTTGTTAAGTGAAGAAAGGAGAAGAAATGTGCACATATACTTTCATCTTAAAATTATTATCATTTAGGAGACAGACAGCAAGAGAGAGCTCTCTTCTTTTGGCTCACTCGCTAGATCTAGGTGGCTGAAGCCAGGAGTTGGGAACTCAACCCAGGTCTCCCATGTGGGTGGCAGGAATCCAAATATTTGAGCCATCTCCACTGCCTTCCAGGGTCCACATTAGCAGGAAGCTGGAGTCAGGACAGGAGCCGGGTATCTAACCTAGCCACTCCAATATGGCACATGGCGGCTTAACCACTTGCCTAAAAGCTGATCCCTATAATGCCTTTTATAATGACATAATTATGTTTATCTGTGTGGTGGATGAGGGCAGGAGTGGGAGTGGCAAATTCAAGTTACCATCGGGGATCTTTCAGCTTGAAGCACTTCCTTTAGTATTTCTGCTAGCAGTGAATTCTCTCAGTTTTTGTTTATCCTGGGATGTCTTTATTTTGCCTTCATGTTTTGCGAGATAGTTTTGCTGAATGTTACATATTCAGTTGACAGTTCTTCTGTTCAGCACTGTGGATATGTCATCTCACTGACTTCAGTTCCCTTGTTTCTGATGAGAAGTCGGTTGGTAACATTATTGGGGTCCCCTTTTATGTGACAAATCATTTTTTCTCTTGCTGCTCTCCAGCTTTTTCTCTTTTTTTGTCTTGCAACATTTTTACCATGATGTGTCTGCCAGGGTACAGATCTCTGATTTTATCCTGGTTGGCGTTCCTTGAGCTTCCTAGATGTGATGATTTCCACCAAATGTAGGATATTTTCAGCTAATATTTCTTCAGAATGTATGAACAAAATAAAATATAAAAAATGTATTTTTCCTGCTCCCACCTCTGTTCTTCTCATACTCCCATTGTATGTATGTTGCCATCTCATATTTCTCCTAGGCTTTGTTCTTTTTTCTTCATATTGCATAATATTGCATAAATAAAAATTGACTTATCCCTAAGCTCACTGATACTTCTTTCTGCTAGTTCAAATTTACTGTTGAGCCTCTGTCATGAATTTTTCATTAAGGTTGTACTTTTCTTAAAGATTCATTTTATTTATTTGAAAGGCAGAGTTACAGAGAGAAGTAGAGACAGAGAGAGAGAGAGATCTCCCATCCGCTATTTCACTCCCTCAGTGGCCACTCTTCTGGGCCTTCCACGTGGGTGCAGGGGCCCAAGGACTTGGGCCATCCTCTTATGTTTTCCAAGGTGCATTAACAGGAAGCAGGATAGGAAGTGGAGCAGCCAGCACTCGAACTGGTGCCCATATGGGATACTGATGCTGCAGGCCAGGGCGTTAACCTGCTGAGCCACAGTGCTGGCCACTTAAGTTGTACTTTTCAACTCCAGAATTTGTATTCACTTAACTTTTTAAAAGTAATTCATTCATTGGTAATTTCTGTTTGACAAAACATTGTCATCATACTTTCCTTTACTTCTTTAAGCATGGATTCCTGTAGGTCTTTGAGCCTGTTTGTAATGACTGGGTGTCACGTGGTCCTCTCACAGGCAGTTTTTGCTGCTTATATTTTACCAGGCTTACACTTTCCTAATTCTTCACATATCTGACAATTCCTTGTTGAAAATAAGAACTTTGTAGTTAATGTTTTGTAGCAATTCTGGATGGCTCAGGGCTTGTTGTAGTTGTTTATTTGTTAAGTGTCACGGCTAGATATTTGTTGAGTTCTATGTCACTGGAGTGAGAACCCTCTGATGGGAGAGGGCACAGCCTTGGACATGTACATTGTTACCTTGGAGTGACAGTAGTTTTACCAGGGCTGTCTCTGTCATTTCTCCTGATTGCTTAGTTAAGCTGTCTGCCTATACTGGTATCACACCTAACTGTTGGGCTCCACAATTGCCTGCTGATTGCTTTACTGTTTTGACAATGCCTGGAGCATAAATTGCTCCACAGTCTGATCCAATTAAATTCAGACCTCTTTTGGGGGGTGGTTGTTTTAAAGACATATATTTTACGGAGATTTTTAAAAAATTTTATTTATTTATTTGAGAGAGATTTTCAGACAGTGAGAGGGAGAGACAGAGAGAAAGGTCTTCTGTTGGTTCATTTCCCAAACGGCCGCAGCGGCCAGAGCTGCGCCCATCCGAAGCCAGGAGCCAGGAGCTTCTTCCAGTATCCCACATGGGTGCAGGGGCCCAAGGACTTGGGCCATCTTCTACTGCTGTTGCACATCATAGCAGAGAGCTGGATTGGAAGAGGAGCAGCCAGACTAGAACCGGTGCCCATATAGGATGCCGACGCCACAGGCAGAGGATAACCTACTGCGTCACCACGCTGGCCCCTTACTGAGATGCTTAAAAATGTTTTATTTATGTATTTATTTGAAAGAGAGAGAGGGAGATGTTCCATCCACTGGCTCATTCCTCAAACGCCCACAACAATTAGAGCATGGCCAGGCAGAAGCCAGGACCCTGGAACTCCATCGTGGGTTTCCCATATGGGTGGAAGAGACCTAAGTACTTGGGCAATTATATTCTCAGATGCATTTACAAGAACTGGATCAGAAGCAGAGGAGCTGAGGCTTGAACTGGTTCTGCCATATGGGCTGTGGCTCTCCCAAGTAGCAGCTTAGCCCACTGCGCCAGGACACCTGCCCCCAGGAGTAGTTTTTGAGGCCAGGCTTTGAAGTTTGCTCTGACCCCAGATATGCTGTTGTTAACTTCTCTGTCCCTGGTTTTCTCTGGGAAACGAGTTGGCCTATATTTCACTTTTCACTCTCATGAAGCTTCTAGCTTCCTCTTAATTGCTTACCACCAAGATATCCATTGTTTTTGGGAGGAACCTATGAACTTTCCTATGTTTTGTTTCAAATAAAATCAGATCTTTTGGGTAAACCCCTCCTCCTGGGTGGTTCCAGAGCTGAAGGCATGAACAGCGGAGTAACGCCCCTGATTTAGGAGCTGGGCGGAGATGCTAGGCTTGGTTCTTCTCAGTTGGCCTGTCTTGGTGTGGACCTCTGACCCGTGTGTGAACTAGAATAAGGGCAAAGGGAGCTCCTGTATGCTCAGCCTGTTGCACTGTGGACCAGACTTCTGACCCACGAATGCGGTTATAGGGGAGGAAGGAACCTGGACCTCTCAGCTATTGGTACTTGGAAGTTAGCCTTTGCAACACAGACTCTGGGGTCAGAAATGGGAAATGCTGGAGGCCTACTCCTCCCATCGACTGGGAGGGGTGAGGCCCATCTCCTCACACAACCATCTGAAACAGAGCCTCCGTCGTGCTATGCTGGACATAGGGAGCAGACCAGTTTAAGCACCACAAATTCATGCTGTCCTTGCCAAAATCAAATAGCTGCATTGGATACATGGTTCTTCATTTCCTCCTTGTGAACATTAAACAACAACAATGGTAACAGTGTTAATTCAGGCCCTGAACACAATTTGAGATTGCATTATTGTTTCATAGCTAAATTTTGCACAATTTAAGTCAAATCATATTTAAAACAGTTATATATTATATATATAAAGACTTATATAACGATTATGAGGCAAGTGTAAATCCCACGCCTACAGCTTTACAGACTCAGTAAACAATCATATGTATTTCCAAGCACTTCTTGGTTTCTACAAAGACAAAACCTTTAAAGAAGAAAAATGGTGATTTTCTCTCAGAATTATTATATCTGTTTTTGTACTATGATTTATTTCTTGCTCACTTCTAAAATAACTTCTCAAATTTTTACATGGTGAATGGTAAGATACCGTTAAAGTTTTCACAAAGAATAGGCAAAACTAGTTAAGTGCTGACTTCTGGTTGTTAGTTTGAACCCAAGGGAACAAAATAATAAAATATTAACATCTGGAAGTAGAGCTGCTGGAATTCATCTTCTGTGTGAGAATGAGTTTATGATCTTTGTGTAAAAATTAAAAAGCATGTAGAATTTGGAATTTTCTGAACTGCCTAGTCGGGGCTCCACTTGATACCTTGCCACTTCTGCTTCCAAACAAGGGCTGGGCAACCTTCTAATTCACTTCACATAGAAGAGGTTGTTTCTCTCATTGAGCAAGGTGCTGCCTTCTAATACTCTTCACTGACAAGTGCTAGGCTTGTCTTTAAAAAACTCCAGATTAATATCACCTTGTCTTCTAAAGAGGAATGTTGGAACAAGACTGAGCATGTAATTTTATGAGAATTTACAAGTCAGTCCATTGAAGAGAAAATGTACTGGAGCCAGCACTGTGGTGTAGTGGATAAAGCTACCATCTGAAGTGCCGGCATCCCATTCAGGCAGTGGTTCTAATTCTGGCTGTTCCAATTCTGATCCAGCTACCTGCTAATGTGCCTTAGGAAAAGCAGCAGAAGATGGCTCAAGTATTTGGGTCCCTGCACTCATGTGGGGGACCTGGAAGAAACTCCTGGCTCCTGGCTTTGCTCTGGCCCAGACCCATCTGACTTTCAAATAATTAAATCCTTTTTTTTTTTTTTTGACAGACAGAGTGGATAGTGAGAGAGACGGAGAGAAAGGTCTTCCTTTGGCCGTTGGTTCACCCTCCAATGGCCGCCATGGCCGGTGCACTGCAGCCGGCGCACCGCGCTGATCCGATGGCAGGAGCCAGGTGCTTCTCCTGGTCTCTCATGGGGTGCAGGGCCCGAGCACTTGGGCCATCCTCCACTGCACTCCCGGGCCACAGCAGAGAGCTGGCCTAGAAGAGGAGCAACTGGGACAGAATCCGGCTGTCTCGGTTGCTGGTTGCTCCTCTTCCAGGCCAGCTCTCTGCTGTGGCCCGGGAGTGCAGTGGAGGATGGCCCAAGTCCTTGGGCCCTGCACCCACATGGGAGACCAGGAGAAGCACCTGGCTCCTGCCTTCGGATCAGCACGGTGCGCCGGCCGCAGCACCCATTGGAGGGTGAACCAACGGCAAAAGGAAGACCTCTCTCTCTCTCTCTCACTGTCCACTCTGCCTGTCAAAAAAAAAAAAAAGAGAGAGAGAGAATGTATCAATCAGCTGCAGTAAGTAGCAATGGGGCTTATCGATAATGAGAAGTCTAAGCAGGTGGTTTCAGGGATGGCTAAGGCAAGGGGTGGACAGCATCTCTGTCCTCATAATTATCTCTTGACCAAGGCACTCAGAGTTACACTTCCTCATGCAGTAAAGTCTAAAGTCAGGGCATACGGGGGTTTTTCCCTTTAATCCACATCTTCTTAGCCCACAAAGACTAATAGCCAAAGACTCCTCTTTTGTATCAATGGCTGGGACTGGGTCACAGTGAAGATGCCATTTTTTTTTTTTTTTAAGATTTATTTCATTTATTTGAAGGACAGAGTTACAGAGAGAGAGGTAGAGAGACAGGTCTTCCATCTTCTGGTTCACTCCCCAAATGGCCACAATGGCTGGAGCTGAGCCAATCTGAAGCCGAGAGCTAGGAGCTTCTTCTGGGCCTCCCACGTGTGTACAGGGGCCCAAGGACCTGGGCCAACCTCCACTGCTTTCCCAGGTGCATTAGCAGGGAGCTGGATTGGTAGCGGAGCAGCCAGGACTTGAACCGGTGCCCATATGGGATGCTGGCACTGCAGGCCAGGGCTTTAACCCACAGTGTCGGCCCTGCCATGCTGTTTTGAGTTACATTAATTACTACTCAACAGTTGGGTCACACTGTTGCCTCTTTTTCTTTTTTTTTTTTTTAAAGATTTACTTTATTTATTTGAAATAGAGAGTTACAGAGAGAGGTAGAGACACAGAGAGAGGTCTTCCACCTGCTGGTTCACTCCCCAGATGGCTGCAATGGCCAGAGCTGTACCGATCCAAAGTCAGGAGCCAGAAGCTTCTTCCTGGTCTCCCATGCAGGTGCAGGGGCCCAAGGACTTGGATCATCCTCCACTGCTATCCCAGGTCATAGCAGAGATGGATCAGAAGAGGAGCAGCCAGGACTGGCACCCATAGAATTGGCACCCATAGAACTGGCACCCATATGGGATGCTGGCACTTCAGGCCAAGGCTTTAACCCGATGCGCCACAGCACTGGCCCCTCTGTTGCTTCTTTACTAGACAAAATTAGGGTTCTTCTCTCCAAAGCAAAAGGTGGCTGGTGGTTGGTAGTCAGCTCACAGTGGCTACCAAAATAACTGAGATTTGAAAATCAAGCTCTGTGATAGACTGTGCTTTTTTTTTTCTAATAGATCCTGTGTTATAAGTATGCTTTTTCAAAAAATTCATTGAGATGCATTTCACATACCACAAAACCCTCCAATTTAAAGGGTACAGTGGGTTTCAGCATATTCCCAGTCATACCATCATCACTGGCACCTAGTTTGAGAATGGTTTCCTTGCCCTGGGGACAGTGTTGTGATATAATGGGTAAAGTTGCCACCTGTGAAGCCAGCATCCCATATGGGTATGGGTTCATGTCTTGGCTGCTCTATCTTCTATCCAGCTCTCTGCAAATGGTCTGGGAAAAGTAGTGGAGGATTCCTCAAATGCTTGGACCCCCTGCCACCCATGTGTGAGACCTGGATGAAGCTCCTGGCTTCTAGCTTTGGCCAGGCCCAGCCTTGGTCATATCAGCCACCTGGGGAGTGAACCAGTGGATGGAAGATCTTACTCTCTCTGTCTCTCTCTGTAACTCTAACTTTTAAGTGAATAAATAAATCTTTTTTGCTTCTTTAAAAAAAAGAATATTTTCAGGGATGGCACTGTGGTGTAGTAAGTTAAGCCTCTGCCTGTGGCACCAGCATCCTATATGGCCCTTGCTTCAGGTCCCGGATGCTCCACTTCCAATCTAGCTCCCTGCTGATGACCTGGGAAAGCAGTGGAAGATGGCCCAGGTGCTTGGGTGCCTGCACCTGTGTGGAAGACCTGAAAGAAGTTCCTGGCTCCTGGCTTCAGATTGGCCCAGCTCCAGCTGCTGTGGGCATTTGGGGAATGAACCAGTGGATGGAAGACCTCTCTCTCTATGTCTCTCTCTCCCTCTGTAACTTTGCCTCTCAATTAAATAAGTAAGTCTTTTTTTAAAAAAAAGAATATTTTTATCACCCTAAAAAGAAACTGCGGGGTGGGCATTTGACTATCAGTTAAGCTGCCAGTGAGGATGCACGCATCCTGAGTTGAAGTGCCTGGGCTTGACACCTGGCTCCAGCTCCTGACACCAGCTCCTGCTAATGCAGATCCTGGGATGCAGTGGTGATGGCTCAAGTAGCTGGCTTCCTGGGACCCACCTGGGAGACCTGCACTGAGTTCTCATCTCCTGGCTTCATCCTGGCCCAATCTCAGTGGTTGCAGGTTCATCTCTCAAACGAATGAAAATAATTTTTAAAAAAGAAACCACATATGTATTAATCTTAACTACCCTTTCCCTCTCTTTTCCCTCTACCTTAGCCCCAAGAAACCACTTACTATTTTCTGCCCCTGTGGACTTGTTTATTTTGGACATTTCACATCAGAGGAGTCATATAACTTATGATCTTTGTGACAGGCTTTTTGTACGTAACAAAATGTTTTCAATGATACCCATTGGAGTGGGTATCATTCTTTTTTTAGTTGCCAGATAATATTTCATTGGAAAAACCCTCACATTTTAATTCATCAATTGATTGGCATTTAGATTGTTTCTACATTTTGGCTATTATAGATAATACTGCTATAAACATTATGTGGAAGAGACGGTGAGAAAAGTAAGAGGCATAGGAGGCAGGGCCGGCGTTCCGGCATAGTAGGTAAAGTCTCTACCTGTGATGCTTGCATCCCATATGGGTGCCGGTTTGTGTCCTGGCTACTCCACTTCCAATCCAGCTCCCTGCTGAAAAAGGGAAAGCAATACAGAATGGCTCAAGTCCTTGGGCCCCTGCACCTTTGTGGGAGACTTGAGAGGCTCCTGGCTCCTGGCTTGGGCCTGGTTTCTCCCTGGCTACTGTGGCCATTTTGGGATTGAAGTAGTGAATAGAAGATTCTCTCTGTCTTTCTCTCTCTCTCTCTGTCTCTCTGTAACTCTGACTTTCAAATAAACAAATAAATCTTTTTTTTTTAATTGATGCCAATGCCACATGCAGAGGTGTAACCTACTACACCACAGTGCTGGTCCCAATAAATAAATCTTAGAACAAACAAACAGAAAGAAAATTAAGAGGCAAAAGGAGGCCGTGGGGTGGGTGCTTTAGTCCAGCAGCTAAGACACCAGTTAGGATGCCCACATCCCACCTTGGAGTGCTTGGGTTTGATATCCAACCCCCGCTCCCAACTGCAAATTTCTGCAGATGGAAACCCTGGGAGACAGCAGTAAAAAGCATCCTGCCACCCACATGGTATACCTGGGTGAGTTCCTGACTTCCAGCTTTGGCTCTGGTCTGGTCCCAGCTGTCGTGGGGTGTTGGGGAGTGAATCAGTGGATGAGAGCTCTCTCCCTTCTACCCACCCCCACCTCTCGAAGAAATATATAAAAAAATTCTTAAATAAAAGAGGGTGGGAGGACTTGTGCTTTTTCAATGGCATTCATTTCACTTTAAAGATCTCACCTCTTAATCCTGTTGGCACGTGAGTTTTGGAGGGGACAAACATGGGAACCATAGCAAAGGGATAAAACTTTCAAGTCGCTGCTAGCCAGAGTCGTGCATATGAAAAGATTGCAGGGGGAAAGCTCTGAAATCACGTGCTCTAGATGTGTGTTTGAGATGCTTCCAGTCATTTTGCTCAAGTGAATGAGCTGTGAAGGAAGACTGCTCAGCTCAAATCCTGGCTCTGCCATCTCAACCTACTGCCTGGCATGGAAGAAGTGCTCAGAAAACAACACCTGTTCTTAGAAGTGTAGAGAATGCAGCCTTGTCTCTTTAAATAAGGGAAGTGCAATGTCTCACCATTTTAAAATCAAAATTCAGGGGCCGATGCCGTGGCTCACTTGGTTAATCCTCTGCCTGCGGCGCCACCATCCCATATGGGTGCTGCGTTCTAGTCCCAGCTGCTCCTCTTCCAGTCCAGCTCTCTGCTGTGGCCCAGGAAGGCAGTGGAGGATGGCCCAAGTGCTTGGGCCCTGCACCCGCATGGGAGACCAGGAAGAGGCATCTGACTCCTGGCTTCGGATTGGCGCAGTGCTGGCCGTAGCGGCCATTTGGGGGGTGAACCAACGGAAGGAAGACCTTTCTCTCTGTCTCTCTCTCACTGTTTGTAACTCTACCTGTCAAATAAAAAAATCATAATTCAAACAGGGAAGAGAATCTTAAAAATGTTAGGGGTAGATCCTTAACCTGCACACATTTATAGTGTATGACAAATGTAATATGCAGCATTTATTAGAGTCCAAAAATGTCTGTAAATTCACATACCACTTATATTCACATACCACTTATATTCATTTTCTAGGTAACTATGATAATAACCAGAATATTATATATGGGCATCTGTTTTCCATATTATGTATGTAAATACTATTTCATATTTTGTTATTAATCCATCATACCACAGTGGGTTTTTTCCTCTAAAAAGTTTGGTTTGCAACTAGAAACCTGAATTCCAGATGGCATAATGAATTCTCCCTCTTAAACATGTTTTTATGACTTCTTCGATGTCAAAGGACTCTGAAAATAATTTGTCTAACATTAGTTCCACTGGTTTGTTGATGATTTTTTTCTAATAATTTTTGTAGGATAATTAGGAATTTTTGATTTTTTAATGAGACCCTTGCCTTGCTTCACAGGGCAGTCTGCAGATGTATGTTTGATGCCTCATCACTTCTGATATGGTTTTCAACTCATTTGAAGTTTCATCATTTGGTAAATGGTATTCCTTGGCAATGGTTGTAAAATCGAGTATGGACGTCCTTTCTTAAAAGCCAAAATGACCCTGTGTCTTACTAAGAAAAAACTCAAGGTCTTTTACCAGGATCAGAACTTTGTCATTAAGTTGAAATTGCTGCACATACTGCCAAGACAAATTCAGGATGGGAAGCGACAGGACATCCTTTAGAATTTCCCCAGCCCCTGATCAACTGCTTTGTTTCAATCTTTTGATCAGGGGTTCTTTTTAATCAGATAAAATAGCAGAAGAACATCTATTTTTCATGAGAGCATAAGAGGAGACTATGCCACCTACCCGTTAAAAAGAAATTACATCTGTTTAGTACTTGCTGTGGCTTCATTGTTCTGAAATTAGCTCAAATATCTCCTTTATTTACCTTTTCAGAAGTAGTGGGAGAGGTGTGGCATACTGTTCTTTTAGCAGGAGTGTTTTCTCACCCTTTATGGCACATAGTTTTGCCTTCTCTCTTTGATGAGAATAGGAAATTTAAAAAAGCTTTCAGCTTTGTAGACAATATCACTAGGGCTATTTTAAACATTTCTTCAAATAATCTTTCTCTCATAGGAGGAAACATTCATTTTTTTACAAAATGTTTGTGTTTTAGGGAGTTAATCTTTATGAATATTTGTAAAATATTGTAAAGGAGTAAAAAGTCAAATTATAGTATAAGACGAAATTTCCTACACTGAGAATGCTTGCAGTAGCATATTAGTGATGGAGCATTAACTTTATAATTCTTCCTCTTTAAGATCTTTGCTTTACCAAATCATCTCATTTGAATGGATATTGAGAGCACTGGAGAATTGATGGAGCATATTGGAGAATTGATAGTAGCCATTACTTTAAAAAAAAAGATTTATTTATTTGAAAGGCAGAGTTACAGAGAGGCAGAGGTGAGAGAGAGAGAGAGAGAGAGAGAGAGAGAGAGAGAGAGAGGTCTTCCATCTGCTGGTTCACTTCCCAATTGGCCATGATAGCTGGTGCTGAGCTAGGAGCCAGGAGTTTCTTTTGGGTCTCCCATGTGGATGCAGGGGCCCAAAGACTTGGACCATCTTCTACTGCTTTCCCAGGCCATAGCAGGGGGCTGGATTGGGAGTGGAGCAGTCAAGAATCGAACCAGTGCTCATATGGGATGCTGGCACTGCAGGCAGCGGCTTTACCCACTATGCCATAGCGCCAGCCCCAGTAGCCATTACTTTTACCAGAAATTTGTGACTGCTTAGCTCAAAGCTAATCTACTGAATGACCCAGGCATGGTTGCATCATAGAATTGATGGCTACAAAATCAACTTGTAACCACTATGCCACAACTCTCTATTCTAGATGCTTTTTCCTTACAGAATTTGCTCTTGGTGCCAACATTGTGGCCCAATGGGTTAAGCTGCCACATGCAACACCCTCACATCCCTTATGGGTGGCAGTTTGTGTCCTGGTTCTCTAGTTCCAATCCAGCTCTCAGCCAATATGCCGGGGAAAGTAGTGGAAGAAGGCCCTAGTGCTTGGGCTCCTGCCATCCACGTAGGAGACCTAGATGGAGTTCCAGTCTCCTGGCATCAGCCTAGCCCAGGCTTGCTTTTGTTTTTCCAGACACATTAGCAGGGAAATGGGTCAGAATAGGAGCAGAGGAGTAGCTGCGACTTGAAATGGTGCCCATGTGGGATGTTGGCACTTCAGGAGATGACTTAACCCTCTATGCCACAGCACCACCCCCCTAATGTACTTTCTTGCTGTATTCCTGGAATTAGCCATTTCTCCAAGGAACCTTGGTTTAATATATTCTTTTGCTTTCAAGAGGAATCATATCAATTCAGAAGGCAATGTAGCCCATACACTCAGTAACTCAGGTTTAGTGACAATATCATGAGCGCCTTGAGGAACTTGATACTGTCATGTTCAACTGACTCTTACCTAAGAGTTCCAAGTGGGTGATAATATAAAATATAATTTGCAAAAGTGACTACTGCAAAAAAGCTGCATGATTCATTAGCTGACCACGTCAAATCCTTTAAACAGTATTTGTTATAACATGAAAGATGCAGATTCTGCACAAAACAAAAACAGTTACATCATATCACATAATTGTTCTTTATTTCTGGAAGATTTTTTTTTCCCCAGGAAGGAAACTGCAAATAAACAGTGAGACAGAGAAGTCATTAAGTCCCATATTTGCTGTTATCTTTGTACATTAAAAAGATTGCACAGCACCTATCAATGTTTGTTTGTTGTTTAAAATCACAAGCAAATACAGTGAAGAATCTGTACATTCCCTTGTCTGTCTAGATGTCACTTGCAAACTTCAGTGAACAGAAGCAGCTGTACACAGTCAGGAACACAGTAGGTACCCCTAATCTCTTCAACCCTCCCTCTAACACAACAGTCCTTTCATGGTGCAGTCTGGGTAGGAAATAGATTAGTCATTGATGAATTGATTTTCTCCTAACTTCCACTTGCCCTCCTTTCTATGCGAGCATCCTGTTTACAGCCCATGGATGTTAAACACAGCACCTCTCTTCATCTCACCTCCCTGGGGCTTCTGGCTTCTCTAACAAAGGCTGACTTTTTTAGGTTTCTGCAAGGCCAGTACCCTTCTAGTAGCAATGATGTACCCTTTCCCAAACTCCCCAGGCAGACAGAAGTAATTGGACAGAGCCAGGAACAGCAGAGAATTCCAGGGGAAGGGTGACTCCATCAACATTGTTCAACCATGTCCCTGATGGTGAGTATGGACTTGAACTTGCAACCTGGTTTGGAACAGAGAGAGTTCAAGCACACAACCCCCTTTCTGTGCCCATAAAAGTCGCTAAAAATACCACAGACCAGTCTCAAGTCCCAAACTATATGAGACCACTCCCTCTTGGTGTTCCCTGAGACACATTTTAGGTCACAATCCTTCATCTGCAATTGTTACCATATGATCCATTTAATTTGCACTGTTGTCATTTATATACTTGTCTTAGCTCCTTTTAGAAAGGGGTATTTCTAGCTGATCTTTCTGCAACTCTTAGAGTCGTTACATGAACAGAGCACTCAATAGATTATTTGTTGACCTGAAATTTGACTATCTCCTTTGTCCCCAGGCTCCAGTTATGCAGCAGCTGTGTTCATCTGCAGTTTTACATTTTCTTCACAAGCATTTCTTTTTAAACAGGCAACACTCCAGCTAAGACCCTATGGCTCATGACTAATTATGTTGCTCTAAGAAAGGTGATGAGGAGTTGTTGCTAAACAAGTGAGGGGCAGTGGCCCAAGCTACTCATGGTGCAGGCCTGAGGCACCATGGACCCATGGATTCTTTTATAAAAAATTTATTTCTTTTAGAGGCACAAAGAGACAGTGAGAGAGAGGGAGAGAGAGAGAGATGAGGTCTCTTGGACAGTGGTTTTTCCTCTAAGTGCCTATAACAGCTGGGACTGAGCCAGGGCAAAGCCAGGCTAAAGACAGTAGCTAGGAACTCAATCCAGGGGTCCCACATGGTAGTAGGGACTCGATTACTTGAGCTTGTGGGGAGCAGCCCGGACTGGACTGAGTTACTGGAATTAAGACTTATTCTATGCATCTGCTCTCCCACAATATGGCGCTGGGAGAGAAGTAAACAGCTTCCGCACAGCTGCCTCCAGTTCAACTAATAAACTGTAGGACTTGCTCCTGATTGGAGGAGAGCAGCGTACTCGGCGTGTGGGCAGCCGAGTTGGGATTGGCGGAGGAGGACTATAAAGGAGGAGAGAGACGGCATGCACCAGGAACATCTATGAGGAACATCTATGGGGAACATCTAGCTGAAGGAACACCTGTGCAGCCCCCGAGAAGAGCCGGCCGGCGGTGTGCCGCTCCCCTGCGGAAGTGGGGAATGTGGCCAGGGGGAACTGCCCTTCCACGGAGGTGGAAGGGATAGTAGCCAACCCGGGAAGAACCAGCAGCAAACCCGGGGAGGGCCGAGCAGACGAAAGAACAGCGCAGGGTCCTGTGTCGTTCCTCCATGAAGAGGGGGAGCGACAGAGCTACCTCCCCAGATCACATTAGCAGGAAGCTGGATTCAGGAGCCAAGTTGGGACTCAAACCCAGGCACTCTGATATGGGATGTGGTGTCCCAAGTAGTGTCTTAACAGCTAGGCCAACTGCAAGCCCCAATCATCCATTCTTGGGAAGAGGGAAGGTTCTTCAGGGGCTCATGGATACCTCCTCTCTGAATTAATGTCTTGTTCATGGTTCTATAATATAGCACATATATAACTGATTAACTTTCTGATGGCTTAACTTCAAGCCATAAGTGCTTAATCCTTGCTTAATCATTTAAGTGAGTGATTCAAGCTGGAATTGGAACTTTTCACAAAAAGAAATTGTGGCTGATATAAACCAGAAATCTGACTCTTCGGTTTGCTCATCTCATTATCTTCTCTCTAGGGGCCAGCTCTGGCACCTAGGCTCCAGACACCCTGCTCAGTGGAATCCTAGCCTTGACATTTTCTGGCTATGTTGTTTGTCACATTTCTCACCCTTCCTCAGCTTCCATTTCCTCATCTTTAAAATGAGCACAGAGGCTGCTGCTGTAGTGTAGTGGGTAAAGCTACCGCCTGCAATGCCAGCATCCCATATGGGTGCCAGTTCGAGTCCCGGCTGCTCCTCTTCAAATCCAGCTCTCTACCATGGCCTGAGAAAGCAGTAGAAGATGGCCCAAGTTCTTGGGCCCCTGCACCCAAGTGGGAGACCTGGAAGAAGCTCCTGGCTCCTGGCTTCAGATCGGCACAGCTCCTGCCATTGTGGCCATCTAGAGAGTGAACCAGAGGATGGGAGACCTCTCTCTACCTCTGCCTCTCTGTAACTCTGCCTTTAAAGTAAATGAAATAAATAAATCTTTAAAAAATAAAATAAAATGAGCACAACATTAATATGAGGCTTGAAGCAGTTGATATGAATTAAGTGTGGCAGGCCCCAGTAGTGAGCAGTGGGTTAGGCTTTGAGTTGTGCTGTGAGCACATGTACAGGCTCCAACCAAGGACTTGGCTTTGGGAGTACTACTGATTGTAGAGGTGGGGAGAGAGCTAAATTTGCACTATGGGGCTTAGCAATATTTCTGGGCTGAGTTTATGGTTTATGGATGGGAGTTCCCTCCCATTGGGTCTCAGAATTCCCCATGGCTATGGTAGATACAGCTTCTGCCCACACAGAAGTAAGGTGAGTTAGGTGGCACGGCATCCTGGATCAGGGGAGGGCAGTGATTAGGAAGGAGGACCAAGGAGCCAAATGGTAGGCTGTGGTGGAAGTGGAGAGAGACTGTCAGTTGCGGTTGGGAGCTTGGGCCAGGCTTAAGTGGGCAGTGGGCAGATGCCAGGGTGTCACTTGACAAGGGAAGCGAGTCTCCAGGCTGCTTTAGAAAGGAGCCTCTCCCACCTATTAGCCTTTGATAATCTCCCTTTAGAGAGTCTCATGATATCTTGCCCTGCACTGCCCAAGACATGGGCTCATTTGACATCTCTTGTGGGTCCTGGGCAGCCAAATGCAGACTTCAATCCAAGAGCCATGAAAGGGAAAGTGGCACCCAGTATGGTCTGGGCTGCCTCTGGCCAGCAGTCAAGCCCTGTTGATTTTTCATGTGTTTATTTCCTTGGTTGCTGGGAGTCTTGCAATGATGGCCTGCCTTTGGAGGCTACTTCTGTGATACTGGGGTCCCTGACATTTGAAGAAACCTGAAAGCAGGTTTTGGTGTTTCATCTACTCTCTTTCCATTTCCATGTTTATATTTGTTGGCTTCTCTTTGATAATGCTTGAATGCATTTTGTTTTAGTACTTGGTTTCCTTGGCCTAGACCCAACAACTCTGACGCTGTGTAAGTACAATCAAATATTGTCTCTCACGTGTTAGGAAAAAAGAGACATGTATTTCCCACTAAGAAAATGGCTACCACATTTACCTGGATGCTGCTTGTATTTCAGAACACCTACATCCTTCACCTAGTGTATAAGGAAGAAAACGAACACTTTGCATTCTGTGGTGGATTTGTGGAAAGGCCTCCACAAAGCTGAATTGCTAAAATGGTGTGTGTGAGTGATCTCACGTCACTCATGCAAAATGAAAATCCCCACAAGCAATTGCTTTTCCTAATTCTATTTGATTTTCTGAGAGCAGATACCATTATTCAAAGCACATATGAAATTGCGCACCTGGGCATTTAAATTTGGGATTGAGTCTCCTACAGGTCTGAGTTTGGAAAAAGCCCTTGAGGAATTAGCATTTTCTAAGCAGCAGACTTAATAACCCTGAAGAGGTGTTTGTGCACCCTGCTGTCCATCATGCAGTGTGGTTGTTTTAAAACCATCATATAAGGGAATTAGATTTTATCAGGGAGAATCCTGCTCTACTGACAAGGTATCTGAGATTTTTAACAGACAGAGAAACGAATTCTGTGTCATGAGATGATTTGTGTGGTTTCTTCTGTGAAGTTTTTCTTCTGGCTTATGCTATTTGTCTGGAATTGTACACAGCAGTGCAAAAAAAAGTCTTAGTGGCTTGCTGAAAAAATAAAATGTAATCTGTGTGAAATCTTAGAAGAACAGTTCCCTCCAGCACCCCATGCCTTTTCTTATGCATCACTCATATATTATTCTGGATTTCACTGTCACTTTCCATGGGAGGTGTAGTATTAATTATAGTCCATGATGGGATTTGTCAGCATCTGGCAGGACACAATGAGCATCTCTCTCTGGTATTTCTTCTCTTATCATTTTAGGATCATGTGTGCACAGGCTCATGTGTTTTTAGGATCAGCATCCTAGTAGAGAGATTTGCAGTGTGCTGGGGAGAAAGTGGGAGGCAAGAGCAGACTGAGCCCTGACACTTGCCATCTGGCTGTGATCTCACATAGGACAAATCATGATCCCTTCAGGCACTTTGACGCAATCTTCAGCTATGAAGGGGCATCATCAGTAGACTATGTGGATTTTCAAGAATGATTGCCATTGGGGATTCTAGCTCTCTACCATTTATGTACTTTGAGACTTATTGTCCATCCATCTACTTGACAGGTGTTGACTGAGTATGTACCACGTGCCAGGAAGGCTCCAGGTGTTGGAGACACAGTCCTGGAAAACACATGGAGACATGGTCCTTATCCTCCCACTACAGAGATGCTGTGTGAGAGAGCAGGAAGACAACAGATAAAGAACAATACAAATATATGATTCCAAACCATGGAAGGGTTCTCAGAGAAGCAAACCTGGGTGCATAGTGTGACTGCAGGGGAACCTGTTTTAGGATGCTGGGTCGGTAGTGATATGCATGCTGAGACCTGCAGAACACTAGGGCTTTGACCAGGCCAACAGTTGGGCCAGAGAAGGTTCAGAGTAGAAGGAACAGCATGTCAGAGGACTGTGAGCCACATGAGTGAAGATGAGTGTGATGGGAGAACAATCAAGGGAGCAGATGCTGTTGGTGGCTCCTCCAATCCTCCCGAGCTCCTTGATCCTGGGCCTGCTTTGGCATCCTACAGCATGCATCTGCATCTCCCCAGGAGACCATTTCTCTGGCGTATGCATCATGGGAATTTCTGGGTGGGGAAGGTCTCCATGAGTAGCCTTTGGTCAATGGTGATGACAATTAGAGGATAAATGTCCCCAACTTTCTCACCCTTCAGGGAGGATTGTCGCGCTCCATCTCCTGCAGGATTGAGCTCCCGTTTTCTGAAGCGATAACCTGCTCATGAATACGTTGTGCATTGCCTTCCTCCTCCTTTTCATATCATCCCTGCTCTTCTCCCAGCACTTCCTGAGGTCATCTAACAAACAAACCATTTGAGTCCTTGTCTCCTAGCCTGCCCTTGGAGGAGCCCAAGGGGAGCTATGAATCGGGAGGAGGCTGAAAGGCAGGCACAAGTCAGAGCATGGAGGGCTACAGTTCTCAAAGCACAGTCTGCAGAACTCCATTGTTGCCAGACACCCTTTTAGGGAGTATGAGAATTCAAATTGATTTTCATAGTATTAATGAGATGGCATCTGCCCTTTTCACTATTTCACTGTCAAAATGCAAACAAAGATAGTTAGGAACAATGGAGCTTTAAAGATGAATGAAGGTTCTACTAGGAGTTATGGTGCTCTTCACCATCTGCACTTGCAGAACAAAAAATTGCCAGTTGCACTTGAGAATGTCCTTGATGAAGCTGGAAAAATGATGCATTTTTATTCAATCTCATGCCTTGAGCAGATTTGAAAAAAATTCTGCATGATGAAGTAGGAAGTATGTACACACAAAATACTCTACTGCACCCCAAACTCCAGTGTTGTGTCAGGGAAAAGCACCTGCACTGTGAGCTGGATTTGACTCTTCATGGAACATAACATTACTTGAAAGAATGACTGGCAGACAATCAGATCACGACTCTTCAGACTGGATACTAGCCAGACATTTTCTCAAAAATGAGCAAAGTGAGCTTGTCTCTTTAAGAGACACTATAGACATTATTTGTTGCCAATAATAAAATTTGAGTTCCCAAATGAAAACTAGAATTTTGGAAGACTTGTATGTATCATGGTTAGTTTGATAGTCTCCTAATACTTAAAGACTTTCTAATGATGTGGGTGGTGATATTAACAAATGTGATTTTTTTTATGTTGTATAAGTGTACTGTGACAGCATTTGGAAGATCTGCCTCACTCACTGAACACGTATTTCCCAAGCGACCAATGTATAATGGTACAAAGTCACATGTGTATGCGAAAGGCCCATTTGAAGGACAAAATAATGCAGTGGGTTTTAATGTAATTGAGTCTGAAATAGTCATGATATGGTTTTAGATTACACATGGCAATCAACCTTTAAGAAATTACCATATGCTCAGACTTGGTGAAGTACCAGAAGAGAGTATCCACAATTATTTGAAATGTCGATTAAACACCCTTCCTGCATATCTGTGTGAAGCCAGCTTCTTTTCAGGTTCAATGATCGAATGTATCACAGCAGACTGAATGCAGAAATGAGAATCCAGTTGCCTTCTATGAAGTCAGACATTAATTAAATTAAGTGTTGTAAAAATGCTAAAATTTTTGTTTTGAAAAATGTTTCAGAAATGTTAGTTGTATTACTGTTATTATGCTAATTATGCTAAATGATGGCTTCATTATTGTTTCTACAATAAAAATTATCAAACTAAAACTTGTTTTACTGTTATTTTAAAAATGAGCTTATGACTAAAAAATTATAAATTCAAATTTCTAACATAGTGAATGTTGCTAGACATTCTGTCTATGGCCTGCATACACAGAAATTCTTGGAGGTGCTCCGTGTCTTTTACAAAGGTAAATGAGTTCTGAGATTAAAATATTTGAGGACTGCTGCTATAAAGATAGGGACGATTGCAGCATTTCAAGTATTCTCACCAATGCAGTGAGGAACCACTGGAGAGTTTTAAGCAGGTGAATTCTAAGTCAAAACAAATCTTAAAAATCATTAACCTTGCATGCATGTTTGTGTGGGATTCAAATACATTATGAACTTCTGCAGCTGTGGAGGTGAATGGATCCTAATGGGGCATTTCCAGCGTCCTCCAGCAGCCCATGCTGGAGAGAACTGCCTACTTGGCTGCTCTCACCAGCAGGTGCACACATTGCTGAGCTCTGTGATAAGTGAGGTTTCCCTTCTCGGTCTTCAGTGAACTGTGTCCAAGTCATCCGAAGCATATTGAGTGCATCCAGTTGGTCACAAGCCACTCAGCAAATAGCCACAAGGTACTTTGTAGTGTTTGAGCTGATGGAGAGCACCTGAGAAAGATTAGAAGGCTCCTTACTTTGGAAAGTCTAGAGTGGAAGAGGGCAGAGCCCAATCTGCTTTCAAGGAGCGAATGGTGCCCATCCTGCTCTTCTTCTGGCTTGCCTTGACCTAACCCTGCTGTATTCTGCAAAAGAGCTCCTGGCCTTGATCTGCTCTGGAGGGTGGATCCAGCAGAGCCTAAGGGGAGTGAGGAGGAAGGTATAAGTGTGGGCAGCAGGGAGGAAACAGGAGCCAAGCATTCTGGCTGAGCCATCATTTCCCACGGGTTCAGAGTACAACAGTGAAGTTCCCAAACTTGCCTTGTTGTTCTGACTCCAGGGGCTTCTTGTGAGTATAGGAAATGGTGTTTAACAGGGTGGGTGGGGAAGTGAGAGTTTGTCTCAGGAAGCAGAGCTCAGCACATTGCATTTCCACCAGGCAGGAGTGAGAAAACAGAGAATTGTACTACGGGCAATGCCATGCTGAGGTGAACGCTGACTTTCAGGATTGCAGCATGACTGGGAGACAAAGAATGAGCATGCCAGCGTGCAGCCACCACACACAGAGCCCAGCTCTCAGCCACACACAGCCCACAGGCCCTTGCACACAGCTGTGCTCTGCTGCCTGCCTCCCAGGAAGCTTTGTGTCTGGAAGGGATCCACAGCCTTGCCTGCTTTCAGGGGCCACAAGACTCCTCTTGAAAGGATTCCTTTCAGCATCATGTTTTTAAAAACCCCCAGAGTCCTAAGTAACAGGCGGATGCTCACTGAAGGCACACGGTAGAATGGGAAGCAAGCATGCTTAGTGCCCCCAGGAAAGAGTGTGGCCATGCTGCATGCAGGATGGAGCTCCCTTCTCCTGGAGAGCTGTTGACCTCGCAGGGCAGGGATGTCCTGCAGGAAGTTTTTGTGGGGAGCAGGGAACTCAAACACAAGGCCATGGGCAGTTGGCCCTCCAGCTGTGGTCTGGGGTGGCATTTACTCACCCAGGACTCTCCTCTTTCTCTCTTCTGGGAGGAGTGTTACACTTTGGGCACAATCCTGGAGGACTGGCATCAGAGTGGAAACGCAAACCCATCAGTGTGTTTTCTGAAATCCACTCCTTTCTCTGCGACTCCCTCTTGCAAAAGGGAAAAGTCCCCAAAGAGACACTTCTGGTTTGAGTTTGCCCCTTTGTCTATTTTCCAGGCTTTGCTACATGAAAGTCTGTATTAGCTCTGGTGGTGTCTATGGCATAGGCAATTTTAGCAGAATGATCTGGTTTTGGAGATTTAGTTTTGTGAAACTGCAAATATCCAGAAGAGTTCCTCCAAAGTGAAATGTATTCCCTTGGCTCAAACTCTTAACACAGTCTGATGTGAAGGGACTGTAAGCCAGAAACATTCCTTCTTTTCTGTCTGCTCATCCCATTCTGCCCTTGAAGGTGCCCTCGAAGCTCTTATTCCTTCTTAGCAATGCACACCCATGCTGATGCTCTAGAACTTCTACAGATATGAATGGTTCTAGCTTCCCAAGTGGCTCCTTCTAATCTCTCCATTCCTGCTGCTCACTACTCAGCTCCTTCCCCTCTCCCTCCCACACTCTGCGGCATCCTGTTGCCCTGATGCTGGGCTCCCGGAACTTGAACTCGGAGGTCAGTTATCACTGGATGCTCACTGAATAGCCATGTACTCTTCTACAGTTATTTGCCTCCCTTGCAATTTTTGGCTGAGACCAGGGCCAGATTTTGGTCAATGGTCAATGGTTGGACAAGAGTGACAAAAGTCATTTCCAGGGCTGGTCCTTACAAACAACCCATGGTAGCCCCTAGCTCTCTCTTATTCTTCTGTAGGGACATTTAAGGCTGTGTGTGTGTGTGTGTGTGTGTGCACGCGCACTGTAGGATGAATTATGACCCCTAAGAGTTGTACTGAAATCCTAATCCCTCATGTCTGTGAACATGGCCTTATTTGGAAATAGGGTCTTTGCAGAGTTAATCAGGTTAAGATAAACTTGACAGAGTGGGCTGTAATCTCATAAGCAGTGGGGAACGTGGACACAGACAGAGGGAAGAGGCCATGTGGAGGCATTAGATGGGAGTGATGCTTCCACAAGACAAAGAATGGTTGGGGACATCAGAAGCTGGAAGAAGCAAGGGAGGTCCCCCTCCAGTGACTGAGAACGGAGCTCTGCCAACACCTTGCTTGTAGGCTGCCAGCCTCCAGAACTATGAGACAACAAATCCCTGTGGTTCTAAACTACCAAGTTTGTGCTTCTTTGTTTTAGCAGCCCTAGAATAATAGGGTGTGATGTGGAGCTGTTTCTGCAGGGAGGGGGCTGCCCGCTAGCTCAGGCTTAGCGTCAGTGAGAAAGCCATATGCGGTAAGCCACAGAGATGAAGAGGCCGGCACTACTACAGCTCATCCTACCCTGCTTGTCCTGACACAGCGTAAGTGCCTTTGTCGGTAGGCTCCAACCCACCTTCCCACATCATCTCTTTACCACTCTATTGTCCGGTTACACTCAGGCCTCTGGATTTGCTGTGGGTTGCTGTGTCTAGAATGTTCTTTGTTGTTGTTTTTTTTTTTTTTTTTTAAAGATATATTTATTTGAAAGGTAGAGTTACAGAGAGAGAGAAAGAGAGACAGAGAGAGAGAAGGAGAGACATAGAGAGATCTTTCATCCTCTGGTTCACTCCCCAAATGGCTTCAACAGCCAGGGATGGGCCAGGCTGATGCTAGGAGCCAGGAGGCTCTTCTAGGTCTCCCACGTGGGTGTATGGGCCCAAGAACTTGGGCCATCCTCTGCTGCTTTCCCAGGAGCATTAGGAGAGAGCTGGATGGGAAGTAGAACATCTGAGACTTAAACTGGTGCCCCTATGGGATGGCAGTGCTGCAGGCCACAGCCTTAACATGCTGAGCTACAGCACTGGCTCCTTCTTTTCTTTTCTTTTCTTTTCTTTTTTCTTTCTTTTTTTTTTTTTTTTTTTTTTGACATGCAGTGTTAAACAGTGAGAGAGAGACAGAGACAGAGAGAAAGGTCTTCCTTTTTTCAGTTGGCTCACCCCCCCCAAGTGGCCGCTACGGCCGGTGTGTTGTGGCTGGCACGCTGCGCTGATCTGAAGCCAGGGGCCAGGTGCTTCCTCCTGGTCTCCCATGCGGGTGCAGGGCCCAAGGACCTGGGCCATCCTCCACTGCCTTCCCGGGTCACAGCAGAGAGCTGGACTGGAAGAGGAGCAACTGGGACAGAATCTGGCGCCCCGACTGGGACTAGAACCCGGTGTGCCAGCGCTGCAGGCAGAGGATTAGCCTATTGAGCTGCGGCGCCAGCCCCTTCTTTTTCTTTTTTTATGAGGAGAAATCACATCCCATTAATGCCTCGCTCATGTCATTTTTCCCTGAGAAGTCTTTCCCAATGTCCCTTGTTCTTGTTGTGTTTTATCTGTACTCTACCAAAGTTAATAGCTTCTGTTTGTGTCACCTCAGAATCTGTTGTATATGAGCAGATGTTTTGCTAAAAAGTGAGCACCTTGAGGCCAATGTTAGTGCTTTAATTTTTATATCTCAGCTTCCAGCATAATGTTTAACTGGTAGTCCAAGTTTAAAGGTATCTGTGAAATTTATTCTAAGAGCAACTTATGCTTCCCTGACTATAGGAGGTCAAGGGGGCCCTACTGGTTGAGGTCTGGGATCCGCTCTTGTCCATTTGCCATCAGTGACAGCCAAGTCATGTCTTAGCCTTTCAGGACTGGGGGGTTCACATCATGGTTGGTCCTTGCTTTCACAAACACTTTGCAACTAATCTGTTACAGGAAGACCTGGAAGATTTCTGAGCTCTTCCGTCAGGCTGCACGTGCCTGGGCATACCAAGAGACTGAAAGAGCTAGCATCTGCCTGGGCCTGCCTGCTGTGTGCATGCCTGTGTGTGTGCACGGTTGGCAACAGGGAATTCTAGGGATTCTTTGGTTCAGCGTGATTCTTCACATCAGAGATCTTTTATTGTCTTGATGAAGCTACCAGGCCAAGAGTTCAGAGTTCAGATTGGGTCCTTTTATTTTTTAAAAAACTTCATTTACCAATTTAAAGGCAGAAAAACAGCAAGAAAGAGAGAGAGAGGGAGTGAGGGAGGGGGGAGGAGAGAGAGAGAGAAGAAGAAGAGGAAGAAGAGAGAGAGAGAGAGAGAGAGAGAGAGAGAGAAGAAAGCTTCCATCCACTGGTTTACTCTCCAGATGGCTACAACAGCCAAGGCTGGATGGACCAGGCCAAAGTCAGGAGACAGGAACTCTACCAGTAGCTGACCCATCACCTTCTGCCTTCCAGGGTGTGCATTATCAGGAAACTGGATAAGAACTAGGGGCGCTGGGATCAATACTAGCATTCCCATATGGGATGCCAGCATCTCAGTGGTGACTTACCCTGCTATGCCACAGTGCTAGCCTTAAACACTCTTGAAGAGTTAAAAACTCTCAGTTAAGAACCCATAAACTAGTGTACCTACCATCTACAGAGAACTAATAAATGCTGACATTGTGGATCTTGCTTCATAGTTTTTTTTTTTTTTAAACGAGAGATTGGTTATTATGGATAATGTTGAAGTTTCCATGTGTTCACAGTTTCCCTGCTAAGGTTTTCCTGCCACAGTCACCACTTTCCTAAATGTGTTCCTACAGCAGGACCCACATATAAATATGCATTTTACATTGTATTTAAGATGAAATAAATACCAGTTTACTGTGTGTACCTCCCAAAAACTCCCAAAAAATCCAGTAATGTTAGACAGATGATCCCTGACTTAAGGACAATTTGACTCAGAATTTTTGTTACTTCTGATTGTGTGAGAGTGGCGCACCTTCAGTTGAAGCCGCCTTTTGGAATTTCAAGTTTGGATCTTATCCCAGGCTGGAATTATGTGGTCTGATACTCTCTGGCAATGCTGGCCTGTGATCATGAGGGGAAACCTCCTACACTCTGCAGTGTGCTGGATGCTAAGCCAGGATGTTTGGGAGTTTAAGTGTCTTCCATGAGTTTTCCACTTACAGTGCTTTCTGTCTTCAGTTTACAGTGGCTTCATCAGGATGAAAATGCATTGTAAGTCAAGTAGCCCCTGTGTTTGGGACCTACCCACACTGATGGTTATAAATTTAGCCCAATCCTCACAACTGCAGTAAAGTGTTGTATCCCTTGAATATGTCACAACCTATGGACCCATTTTCCTATGAGTACTTTAAGGCTTCTCACTTTTGCTGTCATTGCTGCTCTGTGTATCTGAGTGCATGATCTTTTTGCAGATGCCATGTGATTCTCTACAGTGGTGCCTTGTGGCTGCAAGCTAGCTAATTAAACACGTTACTTGCCAACTTTCCTAGGCAGAGCCTGCGTTTCTCCAGTTGCTGAGCTCATAGATTCAGGCCAGAGGGAGCTGCTTTATGCAGAGTTATACTCCCTTCCTGGAAGTAGCCTATTTCCCTTGGAGGGGAACAAGGGTTCAAAGCCTGGTCTTCCCATATTAAAGACAAGCTGTGACTAGAACTGCTTACTCCAACTGATACCCACTCGAGGGCCTGCTGAGGCTCTCCCTCCCTGCCTCTCTGCTCTTTCTGTCTCCGTCGCTCTCATTTCCAACCTGTTTTCTTTTCCTGTTTCCTCCTTTATTTCTTTTTAATTTTTTTAAAGAGGGAGAGAGATTGAGAGAATGAGAGTAAGCACTCCCATCCACTGGTCCACTCCCCAAATAGCTGCAATAGCCAGGGGCTGAAGCCAGGTGTTGGGAATGCAATCCAAGTCTTCCACGTGGGTGGCGGTGGCAAGTTATCACCTGCTGCCTCCCATTGAGTGCATAAGCAGGAAGCCTGGATTGACAACTTGAGCAGAGTCAAACCAAAGTGGGAATGTGGCAAACAGGTGTCTTAACTTTTAGGCTAAATGCCTAACCCTGCCCTCTTGTTTCCTTTCACTTTCTTCTCATTGTTGCTATTTCCCTCCCTGCCACCATTCCCTCCCCCACACTGTTCTTTTTTAACCTGGCCACAGGTCAGGTGGTCATAATTTCAGAATGCCTGACCTATCTCTCACTATTGCAGGCTTTTGGGGAGTGAACCAGTAGATGGGAGATCCCTGTAGCACTGTCTGCTTTTCAAAAAAGTAAAATAAATGAAAAAAACTTTAAAAATTGTTTCAATAGCTCCATTAAAAACAAATTAATTTGAATAATGTTTTAGTTTTAGTGATACATTAATGGATATGTTTTATTTTACCCAACAGTTAAATATAATTTTAATATAAACATTGAGATATTTTACATTTTATTTTGGTACTAAATCCTTGAAATCTGAAGTGTATTTTATACATTCTACACATTTCAGTTAGGGCTGGCTCCATATCAGGTGCTCAGAAGCCGCGTGTGGTTGTTGGTGGCCATCTTGCACGGTGCACTGTCTGTCATTGCCATAGAGTAGTGCACCTTACCTTCAGCTGGGAGATTCAGGGGGTTCACTCTGAATCTTCATAAACTTACTTCATAAGTAAGGGATTTATGTAATTTATTAAGTAAAGCAAGCACTGTTGACAGTGAAGCCGGCTCTTAATAATTGTATATACAACTGGCATTCAGTAGAGCAGGATGGGTGGTCACTCTAATCATAAAGAGACTCCCATCAGAGGAAACTGGGGGAGTCACCAGGTAGGCCTGGGTGGCCAGTGGGCACCCAGAGAGCTGGAAGACATCTGAACAAAAGCACTGACAGGCAGCTAGGGGCACCTGGGCAAAGTCCACAAACTCTGATAAACTGTGGAAACAGAGAATAGAGGAAATGACCTTAAGTTGGAAAATGTGAGATTTATGTCAGGCTCAAGCTGAGTTCCTCATGCTAAGAAGGCATGTCTGAGGCAGGTGTGCCTGCACCTTCAGGGAGCTTTATAAGGAGCATTGATTCAGTTCAGGCGGAGGACTACCTGGTACAAGGAAGGCAGACAGATGTTTGAGGCTCCCTTCTAGTTCTAGAGTCCAAGGTGAGATGAAACTAGTGTTTGTAGGAAATGTTCCAAAGATGAACAAGAAGTTCTAGCAAGACAAAAATTATTGCAAACATTTCTGTTGTTAAAGCCCAAATCTTGAGCAAAATAAGAAAAAAACTCAACACACATTTACTAGCTATTGGCATTGTAGGAAGAAATGATTCTCCTATTTTGTTTACCTAGCACTTAAGAATGATTAAAAAAAAAAAAAAAACTTTCCCAGCAGTTTCTCACGCAAATTTTTTTAAAAAGGCTATAGTTTTTCTTGAGTATATAGGGATATTGAAGGCAATGATGCAATTGCATGTATTGCATTAAACCATATGTCCTCAGCTACAATTAAGGTTATCATAAAAATTAATTTGACAAAGTTATACTGAAGCAGACATCTATATCTTATCAACAGACATTTATGTTCCTGAATTATCCCTCAAAATTGGCAAAGATTTTCATCTTTTACAACAACCAGAAAAAGGTGTTTTCAGTATTCAGCTGATATTCATCAAGCCAAACTAGGCAAAATCATCTCAGCCCATTTTTCACAGCTGGAGAATGAAAGACAACCCAGCTGATAGGAGGCTGGGATTCTGGTTTCCACTGTGGTCATACTAACAATATGAAAAAAGCAACTAAGCTCTTGGAGTCCCAGGTAGGGCAAAGGCATTAGGATTCTTAGAAAAACAAATCAAACTGGTTTATGCTATCTTGCCTAAGAGGAGAGCTAGAGACATCATGTTCTCTAGGGAGGCTGACAGAATCATGAAGGGCTGAGAGCCCTCTGACTCTCAGTTCTGTCATCCTCATTCATTGTCATCCGTAGCTGGGGGGTGAAACCAAGACAGCTGTGGTAATTCCAGGTGTTAAGTCAACAGGATCACATCCAGGGAAAAGGGACTCCTTCCTGTGGCTTCTCTAGGATCTCCCTTAAGATGTTTCTTCATGTTTCATTGCATAGGCTGGGTCACTTGTGTACCTCTGAATCATGGCCTGAGGAAGGGGTACAGATATACCATCTGGATTGGAACAGATGACATGGAATCAGCAGTAGTGACCACTCAATGTTGTCTTATAGTGACTGGAAAGATGCCATGGGGTAAACTCTTAGGAAATGGTTACACAACATGAAAATGCAAATTGTTGATCTTATTTAAATAGTTTTAATGTAGTTATCATTCAGCTAAAAATACAATGATAAAAAGAATGCATTAGGATGTCTAACAGTGGGCACTCAGAAAGGTATAAGGTTCTAGATTTTTCCATGCAGGAAAATCTTTCAGGACCATACTTTGTAAGAGTAACATCAGAAGGACATCCAAACAGGATTTTTGCTTACCCATCACTCATCAGGAGTAAATGGAGGGGCACCATACACACTGTACACTCCAGGCTGCCATAGGAAGAGGTATAGCTTCCCACAGAAAGATTCTACTCTTAAAATAATTAGACCAGAAGCATGCAGTGAGTCAGGGAGGCATAGTAGCTCTGAGCACCTCTGATAGACCTATCCAGATGTAAGTCCCAGTGTCTCTACTTGGTGCCTGTGTGCAAGATCAACTCACTGAATCTCTCTGAGCCTCAGTTTATTGATCCGTATAATATGGCTAATACTAGATAATATATAATAATATCTATCTCAGGAATTGGCGAGTTTCATAAAACACAACTGTAAAACATTAATTACACAGTATCATTTAGAATAGCCATATAGGAGGTTTTTCAAATTATTATTTAATAATAATAAAATGTCTCAAAACTTCAAGTCTCAACAAATCCAAGACAAGAGACATTTAACAAGCACATAAAACCAAAGTATTTTCAATTGCCAGAAGTAGAGTAAGGGCAGAGGAAAAAGGGAGTTAGAGACTGAGTCTAGGGAGTCAGTGTGGTGGTACAACAGGTTAAGCTGCCACCTGCAATGCCAGCACCCCTCGGTGGAGTGCAGATTTGAGTCCCAGTTACTCCATAGCCAATCCAGCTTCCTGTTCATGTCTTGGAAAAGGAATGGATTGGGCCCCTGCCACCCAGTTTGGAGTTCCTGGCTCCTGGCCTTTGGCTGGGCACAGATCTAGCTGTTGCAGACATTTGGGGAGTAGATCAGTGGATGAATGGAAGATCTCTTCCTCTCTCTATCTCTCTCTCTCTCTGTGTGTGTGTCTCTCTCTGTCACTCTGCCTTTCAAAAAAGTAAAATTGAGTCTAAGAGGCAATTAATAGGGTTAATCACAAAGTAACCAAGTCTAGTTCTGTCATTTTATGAGCAGGCAGAAATAAGAGTGTGTATGTATATGTTCACATGGGTATATACACACAAAATATATTTTTATACCAAGGAAAGGAATCTTTGACCTTTAATTTACTTTTATTGAGGTATAATTTATATACAATAAATGCATATATTCTAGGTAGATGAGGGGATTTCAAAAAAGTTCATGGAAAAGTGGCAATAAAAGAAAAGTTTGATGCAAAATAATTTTGAAATTCACTCATAGTTTTTCATAATATGCATTTTTCTATTAACTTTTTTGAGGAACACCTCATACACTTTGGTGAATATACATATGCCTAGCCACAAATAAAATTTAGGGAAATTCCATCATTCCAGAAAGTTCTGAAATCTTCCTTTCCCCAGCCCCAGGCAACCATAGTTCTCCTTTCAGTTACTGTTGATTAATTTAGCCGCATGGTCCCAAATCATGCCAAATTGCCCTGAGACACTAACAGCAAACTCACAGTACCACGGATGTTTTACATTTGTGAGAGAAACACAAAGACATCTGTTGAACACTATAGGAACCACTATGACCCAATGACTTCATAGAAGGAACTGTTATGGTATTTCTTTTGGCTTAGGGGCACCATAAACAATTACTGAGACACTAGTAATAACATTTCCAAGGCTCATCACTGTTGCTGCATAAATCACCGTGTCAATTTTCTGAGAACTATTTTAGTGTAGGGATGTAACACAATTTCTCTGAAGAGAGTTGTATATGAAGGCTCATAGTAAATCTTTTGAATACATATGTTTTCATTTTTCTTGGGTAGATAACTAGATGCAGAATTTCTGGGTCATATGTTAAGTGTGTGTTTAACTTTTAAAGAAACTGCCAAACTGTTTTCCACAGCACAGTTTTACACCCTTAGTCGCTCTACTTCCTTGCCAGTATGGTATTACCAGTCTCTTTAATTTTAGCCATTCTGGTGGGTGTGTGGTGCTATTTCATTGTGCTTTCAATTTGCATTTTCCTGGTGACTAATGATGTTGAGAATTTTTTCATGTGCTTGTTGGCAATTTTTATATCCTTTTTAATGAAGCTGGTTGAAATATTTTGCCCATTAAAAATATTATTGAGGGATATGTTTTCTTATGATTGAGTTGCAAGCCTTTCTGTTTGTTCTCAGTACAAGTCCATTGACAGAAACACATATATTTTTATTCTGGGGTGTAATTTTTTCTTTTCATTGCCCTAACACTGTCTTTCAAATAACAAAAGCTTTCAGTTTTGATGAGGCCCACTTTATCAATATTTTCTTTACGGTTGGTGGTTTTTTTGTGTCCTAATCATTTTTGTCTACCCCAGAGTTGCACAGATTGTCTTCTGTTTGTTTTTATGTGTCTGATAGTTTTGGCTTTTACATTTAGGTCTGTAATCCATTTTGAGTTAGTTTTTGTACATGGCGTGAGGTGAGGGTACAGTTTCTTTTTGTCTTTTTCTTTTTTTAAAATGAGATCTAGGTGGTCACGCAGCCTTTGCTGAAAAAAAACCTCACCTTTCACCCTGAATCACCCTGGCACCTTTGTTGAACATTAACTGACTATGTATGTGTGAGCCTATATCTGGACCCTCCTTTTCCATTCATTTACAACTATCCTTTGCCAATGTGCATTGTGTTGACAACTAGGGCTTTGTAGTAAGTCTTGAAATCCAGGCACTTTAATGTATTCCCATTTCTTTCCTTTTTTTTTTTTAAACTGTTTTGGTTAAATGATAAATCATTTGCATTTTTATATAAACTATAGAATCAAGTTGACTTTTCTACAGAAAAGTCTGGTGGGATGGACTCTCTTGAGCATGAATAAGGCTGTCAGGCCAAATTCTTTGAAAGACTGAGAAAGTTTGGTTGTGATTTAAATGGTGAACAGAAAACAAAAGTAGGAAAGAAAAAGGAACAGAATTCCCCAAAGCGGTCTTTCCTATTGCATCCTTACATTCATGAGTTAATATTTGTGGATATACAAATCCTTAAAAGGGGCAGCACATTAAAGTTGCAACCTTTCCTAAGAATGCTTCTAGCTACTTTGGTATCAAGTAAATGTACTGAGTTTTTAAAGAAATTGGGACTCTAGAAGTGGAAAGAACCATATAAATGGGGATGTTGGGGGAGGGGGAGTGCCAAAATAAACAATGTCCCCCTCATTTTGTTTTGAAGGGCACTATTCAGAAGATCTCTTCTCATGGGGCACACTGTCCCCACCCAGTTACACAGAAACAAAGGAGCACACGTTTGTGACCTTAGCATGAACTTGGGGTTTGTCAGGGACAAATGGTGAGACTTCCACAGTGTTTGTCAGCTTAGGGAGTGATGAGAATATATTAAAAACAGAATTAAAAATATTCATGATGAATCAAAGCTAGGTAGATGCTAAAAGGACAATGATAAAGTTGGCAGGCAATGTTTGTGAGCCACACAAAAAAATTAGAGCTAAATTTGGCATTGGAGCCGAAATGTCCTGGAATTGTGTCCTGTTTTCCCCACTTTCTTACCGAGTAATTCTATGGATAGGGGATCAGAATGCTAATTGTAAATTCCCCTGAAGGATTAAACAAGATCTCTCCAACTACCTCGTGGATGTCACAGGCTCTGCACATTCAATGGGTCCAGAACAAATCCCCATTTTCCTCTCCAACCAACCCCTCCTTTTGTATTTCCTTCTGATGACCCTAACCCTAATCCCCTGCCATCTGCTGTAGCAGGTCTGTGCCCTTTGAAGCAGCCCAGGACCTTAGAACACCTTCTCCACATTTGGTTTCTCCCTAGCTTAGAAGCCCAGGCATGAAACAAAAGCTGACTACATTTCCCGGTCTCCTTTGCTGGTAGGATGCAGAACTATGACTCAGAGTCCTTGGTGGATGCACCAGCATGGGACTTTGATTTTGCATAGGGCAGGAATGCAGGAGGACAGAGAATCTCCATTTCACTGCTGCAGGTGTGTGCACAGGTGGCACTATGCTGGGGTGTCCTTGCTATTTTCACTAGGGAGTTCTTCCTGGAAACTCAGCCCAGAACCAGATCCATCTCAACTACATTATTCTGCAAATGGCCAGCTCTTTACTGTTGCAAGGCCCTCATTTACTGTTCCTTGCCAGCACTATGTCCCATTTTCATCCAGCCAACGTTTCCAGGTCCTTCAAATTTCAGCCCTAGCTTCGCAATTCAGTGAAGGGCTCTTCACTTCTTCTCTGCACTGTTTACAGTTGTAATGAAATGACCCTAGGTTTGGCTGGCTAGGCAGAATGGCACAGCTTGTAAAAACATGAGTTTTATAGCCACCTTGTACCATGGGTCTGATTCCTTTATTTCTTATATGTGTGACCTTGAACAAGCTAACTTCATGTTCTGTGCCTTAGCTTCCTCATCTAGAAAATTGGCGCTGAGATATATTGCATCTTTGTCAAAGGTATGCTTAGAGCAGGGGTCAGCATACCTTTCCTGTCAAGGGCCAGCTAGTAAATACTTTAGGGCTTGTGAGTCATGTGGTCTCAGTCTCAATTTTTATGTAGCACAAAAGCAGCCATTGAAATAACATGTAAATGAGTGGCTTTATTTACAGAAGTAGGTGGTGGGCCATATTTGGCCCACGAAGAGCAGTTTACAACTCCTGGCTTAGAATAGGCTTGGCACAGGGCATCTGCTTGGTAAAAGTTTGCTATTATCCATCTAATGTGTTTTGTTTATGCTTGAATATGAGCTTTCCACAGGGAATGTATTTGTTGCTCAGTGCTGTATCACCAGTGCCTAGAAAGATAAGTAGTTCATATCAGAGGTCCAATAAGTACACATTTAACAAATAAATGAGTATGTCAAGGACCTAACCCAGAGCCAAGGGCAGAGTTGGTGCTGAAGAATTCTTGGTTTCCTTTACCTCTTTTCTTGTTTGAGTATGGTGCTATTAACTCACCCATAATGGGGTGCTATGGCATCAGTATGGTCAGTTCCCTCTGAAAGTCATGTTGCCATTTTATCCCCAGTGTGAGACAGTAAAGAGGTGGGACCAGGTGGGACATTTAAGAGGTGAGTTGGGGGTCGGTGTTGTGGTGTAGCAGGTAAAGCTGCCGCCTGCAGTGCCATATGGGCACTGCATTCCATATGGGCACTGTTTTGAGTCCTGGCTGCTCCACTTCCGATCCAGCTCTTTGCTACAGCCTGGGAGAGCAGTTGAAGAGGCCCAAATCCTTGGGCCCCTGCACTCATGTGGGAAGACCCAGAGAAAGCTCCTGGCTCCTGGCTTTGGATTCGCACAGCTCTAGCCATTGCGGCCAATTGGGGACTGAACCAGTGGATGGAAGACCTCTTTCACTCTCTGCCTCTCCTTCTCTCTCTGTGTAACTCTAACTTTCAAATAAAAATAAATAAATCTTAAAAAAGAGAAAGAGGTGAGTAGGCCTCTGCTCTCATGAACGATTTTAGATATTCATGTGATTACAAGCTAATAAGTTATCTCAAGAATTGATTGGCTATTGGAGCCAGATTGGCCAGGTATCACTCATGTTCTGTCTCTAGCTATGCAATGCCTTGTGCCAGGAACCTCAGAACTCTGCATGAAGACTATCACCAGAAGTAGCTCCTTGATGCTCAACCAGAACCATGACTCAAAATTAAGTCTCTTTTCTTTATCCCTTATCCAATCTGTGGTATTGTGTTATTCATAACAGAAAACATATTCAGATACGGGGCATATATTCTCAGGGATTTATTTATACTAGAAACAGTAGATAAAATTTTCTTACCATAGATTTCCAAGGGAAGAATTTTCTAGATAAGTAGCATGACTTTTATGACTTTTGATATATTCTAATAACATTTTGCATTGTAATAACAATAGAACTTAAAAGGTACCTAGCAGGTATCAGGTATTTTCATATAACTCTTTTTTAAAAAAATTACTTATTTGAAAAGTAGAGTTACAGAGAGGAGGAGGCAGACAGAGAGAGAGAGAGAGAGAGGGAGGGAGAGTGAGTCTTCCATCCCCTGGTTCACTCCCCATTGATATAACTCTTTAATCCTCATATTCATCACTCCAAGAAGACCATACAACCCTCTGAAGCAGATATTTCTTATCTTTAGCTGAAAAAACTGAGAGGAAACTTAAGTGTTTTGCCAACTATGAGTTGGAAGGCAAGCTGGGTATTGGACTCAGGCATATTTAGTCAATGTTCCATTGTCTTTCTTTTATTTATTTATTTAAGAGAGTTACAGAGAGAGAGGGAGAGGTAGAGAGAGGTCTTCCATCCACTGGTTCACTCTCTGAATGGCTGCAATGGCTGGAGCTGGGTTGATCTGGAGCCAGGAGCTAGAAGCTTCCTCTGGGTTTCCCATGCAGGTACCCAAGCACTTAGGCCATCTTCCAGCTGCTTTCCCAGGCCATTAGCAGAGAGCTGGATCGGAAGAGGAACAGTCAGGAGAGATGCAGGCTGAGGCTTAGCCTACTAGGTCACAATGCAAACCCATCCTCCATTGTCTTTCTAGCAAGCTACATAGTTCCTCACAATGCCCAGTTGCTTTTCAAAGAGGCCAACAGAAATGATTCTATATGAACCCTGGTTATTACTATTTCTCCCAAATCCATTTGGCAAAAACCCCCACAACAGAGGGTGGGTTTGGCAAATGTAGTTATTGCCCAGCAACCCCACTCATAGGCATACACATCAAAGAATTAAAATTAAGTTTTTGGGACTGGTGCTGTGGTGTAGTGGGTAAAGTTGCCGCCTTACAGTTCTGGTATCTCATTTGGGTACCAGTTCAAGTCCCAGCTGCTCCACTTTCAATCCAGCCCTCTGCTATGGCCTGGGAAAGCAGTCGCAGATGGCCCAAGTGGTTGGGCCCCTGAACCTGCCTGGGACACCTGGAAGAATCTCCTGGCTCCTGGCTTTGGATTGACTCAGGTCCGGCTGTTGCGGCCATTTTGGGGAGTGAACCAGCAGATGGAAGACCTCTCTTTCTCCCTGCCTCTGCCTTTGTAACTCCAACTTTCAAATAAATAAATAAATCTTTAAAAAAATCATTTCAAAATCTTGCACAAGACACTCATGGCAATATCATTCACAATACCCAAAAGGTGGGAGCAACCCAAAAGTCCACCAAAAGAGGAATGGAAAAAATGAAACATGATATATCCATATACAATGGAATATGATTTGGTTATTAGAAGGAGTAAGATTCTAATATAGGCTATAACACAGAGGTGTGGGGAGCAACCGGACTAGACTGAGTTACTGGAATTAAGACTTATTCTATGCATCTGCTCTCCCACAATATGGCGCTGGGAGAGAAGTAAACAGCTTCCGCACAGCTGCCTCCAGTTTAACTAATAAACTGTAGGACTTGCTATTGATTGGAGGAGAGCAGCGTACTCGGCGTGTGGGCAGCCGAGTTAGGATTGGCGGAGGAGGACTATAAAGGAGGAGAGAGACGGCATGCACCAGGAACATCTATGGGGAACATCTAAGGGAACCCGTGCAGCCCCCGAGAAAGCCGGCCGGCGGTGTGCCGCTCCCCTGCGGAAGTGGGGAATGCGGCCAGGGGGAACTGCCCTTCCACGGAGGTGGAAGGGATAGTAGCCAACCCGGGAAGAACCAGCAGCAAACCCGGGGAGGGCCGAGCAGACGAAAGAACAGCGCAGGGTCCTGTGTCGTTCCTCCATGAAGAGGGGGAGCGACAAAATGGTGCCGTGACTCGGATATGAAGCCTAGGCAGGGGCTTAGTGTCGTTCCTCCACGAAGAGGGGGAGCGACATAATGGTGCCGTGACTCGGATAGGAAACCTAGCTCGGATAGGAAACCTGACTCGGATAGGAAACTTAGGACGGATATGAAACTTAGGAGGGAAGAAACGGGAAGAACTAGGGAAAATATCGGAGAGAGAAACTAGCAAACAGCCTAGGGAAAAGCCGGACGAAAAAGGAGCCGGAAGAAGCTATTGAAAGCGTAGGCATAGACTAGCAAACAGCCTAGGGAAAAGCCGGACGAAAAAGGTGCCGGAAGAAGCTATTGAAAGCCCAGGCATAGACTCAGATACGGACTACGGGGGGAAGCTGGGAGAAATCTCTAAGGTCGAAAGCGAAAGTGAAAGCTAGAACAAACAGACTCGGATACGGACTGTGGGGAGAGGCTAGGAGAAATGAGGGAGGAGTATTGTTGGAGGAAAGCTTGGGGAAACATACCGGGTAGGCAGGGGCAGGCCGAGGCGGACACGAAAGCCACTTTGGGATTCTCAAGTTAGCCCGGGAATAGGGGGCGAAAAGTTGAAACTAGAAGCTGAAACGTGAGCCTGGTTGGGATCCGTCTGATTAGCCCGGGGAGCAAAGGACGGGAAGCCAAACCGTGGGGCGGAGACGTACGCTGGGTTGAATTCGCCAGGCTAGCCCGGGGAACTTAGATTGAATGCTAGTGGCGGACACGTAAGCTACGCTGTGTTACTCGCGGAAGCCGCCGCGTGCAGAGAGAGCACGGGGCGTGAATAGATAGGGAACGGGGCTGGCGCGAGGCCGTGGTGCAGACGCGAAGGGCGTGGAGACCGCGGAGCGCGCGAAGCCAAGCCGCGTAAAGCCGGGAAGCTGCGCAGATGAGAGAGGCGCGGGCTGAAGCGGCTCAGAGCCGGAAAGCTGCCGAGAAGCAGCCTCGGGGCAGGCGCAGCCGGAAAGCCGCAGGGATAAGAACTTAGATTGAATGCTAGTGGCGGACACGTAAGCTACGCTGTGTTACTCGCGGAAGCCGCCGCGTGCAGAGAGAGCACGGGGCGTGAATAGATAGGGAACGGGGCTGGCGCGAGGCCGTGGTGCAGACGCGAAGGGCGTGGAGACCGCGGAGCGCGCGAAGCCAAGCCGCGTAAAGCCGGGAAGCTGCGCAGATGAGAGAGGCGCGGGCTGAAGCGGCTCAGAGCCGGAAAGCTGCCGAGAAGCAGCCTCGGGGCAGGCGCAGCCGGAAAGCCGCAGGGATAAGAGAAACAGAAGTTTAGAAGTAAAAGAGAAATAGGAATGCTGGAAGATAGAAGTAAAATGGGAGAAATAGGAATGCCCGGAGATAGAGAAATAGAGAAATAGAAAGGCCTCCCTACAACACTGCAATGTGAGAGCTTGGATTCGGTCTGCCCGATTAGTGAGGCGATGAGCACCTGGGCGGCTAGCAGCTTATGCGCCGCAGGTCACCGAAGACAGGCACGAATTAACATCAGTAAGGCCTCCCCACAAAAAGGCAATGAGAAGGCTTGGATTCGGTCTGCCTGATTAAGGCGGTAAGCGCCAGCAAGCAGCTCGACCAGAGTATGAGCTGCAGGTCACCGAAGATAGGCACGAACCAACACTAATAAGTCTCCCCCACAAAAAGGCAATGAGAAGGCTTGGATTCGGTTTGCCTGATAGGTTTTGTAAGCCCCTGCGGGCAGAGCAGAGCATGCGCTGCAGGGCACCGAACACAGGCACGCATCAGCGCCTAAAAACCTCCTCACAATGGCGAAGAGAGGACCCGGATTCGGTTTTCCTGATTGATAGGACTTGTAAGAGCCTGTGGCAACTCTAGCAAGTAGAGCAGAGTGTGTGCCGCGGGACACCGAAGACAGGCGCGTATCAACGCCAAAAATAAAAAGAAAGGGGGATCTGTGGGGAGCAACCGGACTAGACTGAGTTACTGGAATTAAGACTTATTCTATGCATCTGCTCTCCCACAATATGGCGCTGGGAGAGAAGTAAACAGCTTCCGCACAGCTGCCTCCAGTTTAACTAATAAACTGTAGGACTTGCTATTGATTGGAGGAGAGCAGCGTACTCGGCGTGTGGGCAGCCGAGTTAGGATTGGCGGAGGAGGACTATAAAGGAGGAGAGAGACGGCATGCACCAGGAACATCTATGGGGAACATCTAAGGGAACCCGTGCAGCCCCCGAGAAAGCCGGCCGGCGGTGTGCCGCTCCCCTGCGGAAGTGGGGAATGCGGCCAGGGGGAACTGCCCTTCCACGGAGGTGGAAGGGATAGTAGCCAACCCGGGAAGAACCAGCAGCAAACCCGGGGAGGGCCGAGCAGACGAAAGAACAGCGCAGGGTCCTGTGTCGTTCCTCCACGAAGAGGGGGAGCGACATAATGGTGCCGTGACTCGGATATGAAGCCTAGGCAGGGGCTTAGTGTCGTTCCTCCACGAAGAGGGGGAGCGACACAGAGGGACCCGGAGAACACACTGAATGAGGGATGCCAGACCCATTGGACCATGCGTTGTTGATCCTGTGTGTAGGAAGGATCCAGAACAGGAAAGTCCATAGAAACAGAAAACAGATTCATGGTAGATGGAGGCTAGAGAGGAGATGGGGAATGACTGCCAACAGGGTTTCTCTTGGAGTGATGAACATATTCTGCAATTAGTGAATAGTGATGTTTGCTCAGCCTTATGAATGCGGTAACGACACTGAATTGTACACTTTAAAATCGAACATTTGTTATGTGTATTTTACTAATATAAATATCCATAACAAATCTGGAATATGATAGGGAAATAATTTTTCAGAAATATTAACATTTCGGGGCTTCTGTACCCTTTCTTGCAATTTCTCATCCTAAGCTCTTTCTTCTTCTTCCTTTTCCTCCCCCTCTTCTTCTTCTTTATAATTATCACTTAGCTTTATTTTATTTGAAAGGCAGAGAGTCAGAAACAGACAGGTCTTCCATCGGCTAGTTCACTCCCCAAATACCTGCAAATGCTGGGGCTTGGCCCGTCTGAAGCCAGAACTCAATCTGTGTTGCTCATGTGGGTGGCAAGGATCCAGGTGCTTAAGCCATCATCTGCTACCTCCAAGGGTGCACACCAGCAGGAAGCTGGAATTGGAAGGTGTGCTCGGGCTCAAATCCAGACACTCTGATATGGAATGCAGATGTCTTAAGGCGCTCTCTTAACTGCTGTGTCACATGCCTGCCCCTCTTCCTTCTTAGGAGGGTTTTGCCTTTTTTCCACTTAATACTTTGGAGTCTAAATGGCCTACTAGCTGTGTTGCTTTCAGCTTCCTCTTGCCCAGAGAACACATGTGCAGCTGACCAGGACAGCATCTAGCTCACCTTCCTGGATGGCCTAATGAGATTTGTTGGGCTCCATCAGAGAGAAGCAGGCTTTCTGCTGATGCATGATGCTTTCTGCCCAAACCACATGGTTTAGCTCACAGATGCCTTTGAGCTTCTTTGCTTGCTTGTCCTCTTGGGGCAGAGGGAAGGAAGGGCCGAGGCTCCATGGGCAGCTTCCTGAGTCTGCACCAACCTTCCCTGCAATCTGCTTTCCCAACCTGGAGAGTTTCCTTGGCAACCAAGTTAATAGTCAGTCACTCACCGCTTTCAGCTCTTCAACTCTTATTAATGCTTATTCAATTTGAATAGTTTGTCTTACTTGAAAAGAAACTGCACAAGCTGCACTTTTTGTTGTTGCTAATTTTTTTTTTTAAATCTGGGCTTCTGTCAGGCTTTTTGAAAGCTCCAGGCATATTTCTCCTATGAATGCTTGAAATACAGTTAACAAGCACAAAGTATACCTACTAAGTGTCAGGCACTGGTGCCAGTGCCCTACCTGTAACCATTTCATCTTCACGACAACCCGTGAGGCAGGTTCAATTACTATTCCCATTTTACAGACAGGGATAGTGAGGCACCAAGAGGTCACACAGCTCGTCCAAGGACTGTAGGCAGTACCATCCCTAGTCTATGCTGTCGGGTAATTCCTTCAAACCCTATCGGGTGCCTGCATTTTCACAGGACACCTGGAGGAGAAAAGCATTTGCCAAAGGTGGGGAGGCTATTATAATGTCATCTGGGCACTGGGGCTGGATGGTGGGAGAAAGTTGGGAGTGGGCACCTCTCACCAGAATCCCTCACATCCTGCCATCTGGGCATAGCAAATGCCACATGACTGCTGTTTTGAATGACCAAGGCTAATGACCAAGTGGTTTAAGACATCTCTGGCTCGGGCTGTGCCGGGTGTTAAGTCTTGCTGCTACGGCTTAGTCCGTGGGTGAATTACCTCAGAAATTCTGGAGTCAAGGCTGACTGAGCCAGGAGGGGTTCCTCTGAGGAAAAGCAGGCCTAGGCCAGGTTCTGGAATCTTTTATGATCTCTTGCCTTGGTGCTACTGGTACTTGGTGCCACACAATTCTCTGTTGAGGGGGTTGCTGCTGGCATGGTGGGGTATTTAGCTGCGTCCCTGGACTCTGCCCACTGGAAGAGACCCCCCCGCTGTGACAACCAAAAGCATCTCCAGACCAGGCCCAGAGCAAAACTGCCTCTGATTGAGAACCACGATCTCAGACATTTAGCATCTCAGACAGCGTCTTGCTGTTCAGAGGGTAATCGTCTGTGATCCTGTGACATCACTGCCTTTGTGTGGAGAGGGACCAGAGTCCCAGTCAACACACAGAGGAGTGCAAGGGTGACTGGTGACAGGTCAGTGACAGAGCCTGCCCTCATGAAGCAGTGCCCACCACACTCGCGTCCCACCTCGCTCAGAAAGGCGACCTCACTATCCAGGGTGAAAGCCTCCTCTGAGGGAATTTCTCTATCTTCTCCATGTCCTGAGTTCCCACCAGGCCTTCTGCTTTCTCCCCTCATGGGAAGTCCCTGGGAGATTCCCCCTATGCTCAGGGAAGCCCCCAGGCCAGGGAGAAGCTTCTGCAACCGTAGGTGCCCTGAGCCGGCTGGCAGGAGACGTGTGTCTTCCTGCGTGGTCTCTGGGTGGCATCTTGTCCTGCTTTCTTTGCCTGCTGCTTGTTCCCAGGAAGCTTGGAGCCCTCCTGGCTGCCTGTGTTCCAGTCACAGTCTGTTCCTACTGCCTGCTGCTGGGCTGTCACCCCTGGTCTTGGTAGTTTACTCCCTAAATGTCCACTGGGGCTGGGCCAGGCCAGAGCCAGAGCTGGGAACTCAATCCAGGAATCCAGGTCTCCATGTGGGTGGCAGGCAACCAGCTACTTGAGCTATCACCTGCTGCCCCTCAGGGTCTATATTAGCAGGAAGCTGGAACTGGGGTTGGAGCTGGAACATGAACCCAGGTATGCCAATATGGGGTATAGGCTTCCCAACCAGCGTCTTAACTGCTAGGCCAAATACCTGCCCCTTTATACATAATTATTATCTCTCTCTCCCTCTCTTCCATCTATCTATAATCTATGTATGTATGTATGTATGTATGTATGTATGTATCTATCTGCCATCCAACTATCTGGAGATTAATTTTAAGGACCTGACTTATGTGATTAAAGAGGTTAGTACATCCAAAATCTGCAGAGTAGGGACCTAGGAAGACTGATGTTGAGTTCAAGTCTGAAGGCCTCCTGCTGGCAGAATTCCCTCTTGCTAGGGCCTGGTGGCACAGTGGTGGTGGTGGTGTCAGTCTCGGTTCTATTGAAGGCCTTCTACTAGTTGCATGAGGGTCATCTGCTTTACTAAAGTCTACCTGTTAAGCATTATCTCATTCAGAAGTACTGTCACAGAAACATCTAGCATGTTTGACCAAATATCTGGCCCAGCCACATTGACATATGAAATTAACTGTTACTGCGGGCTAGGCCACAGTCCCAGTTAATCTCCTGGCTGCCTGCTCCATGCCCACACTGACTGTGTCTCACTTGAAGTGAATGATCCATCCATCCACGCTGTCCAGCAATCATACTCATGCACTCTCCATCTCTGCTTCTAGACAACTATTTCAAACCTCTTTCCCATCCTCAGTCTCACCTGATAACTGCGCTCCATCTCTGAGAGGAGACGCCATAGAAACCACTCCAGGCACCTACCTACAGGCTGCCTCTGAGCCCACACGCTCTCCCTCCTTCCCCTTACCATCAGTGAAACACCTGGGTTCCTACAAGCACACCTGCTTTCTGTCTCCCACAATTCCTCCCCCTCTCTCTTGAATGTTTTTTCTTTACTTATTTATTTCCATTAGTACATAAACTTCTCTTGACCTTGGTTAAAGCTCCCACTTTCTTTTGTACAGTACTGACTTCCAGTTTTGCTGTCTTCAATCTCTCTTCTTTCATCCTCTTAAAAAACTTTTATTGAGGTAAAATACACATAACATGAAATTTACCATTGTAACCATTTAAAAATGTGTATTTTTTAAATTTTTTATTTGAAAGGCAGAGATAGACACTGGAAGAGATATGAGAGATAACTACTTTAAAGTGTGTAATTTGGGGCCAGCATTGTGTAGCAGGTAAAGCCACTGCCTGCAATGCTGGCATCCTATATGGACACCACTTTGTGTCCTAGCTGCTCTTTCCAATCTAGCTCCATGCTAATGGCCTAGGAAAAGAAAGAGAGGATGGCCCAAGTGTCTCTTCCTATCTCCCTCTCAAAGAAACCAGTCACAAAGGACAACATACTGCATGATTTCATTTGTATGAAACATCCAACATAGGCAAATCTATAGAGGCAAAAACCATGTTAAGAGGTCTGAGGGGACCTAGAAAAATGTGAACAGAGAATGAATGCTTACTGGGTTCAGGGTTTCCACCTGGAGTAATGGGAAAGTTCTAGAACTAGATAGTGCTGATAGTGGCACAACATGGTGAATGTACCTTACACTACTGAATTACACACATTTTAAAAAAATTTATTTAGGGGCCAGCACTGTGGGGTAGTAGGTTAACCCTCCGCCTGTGGTACCAGCATCCATATAGATGCCAGTTCAAGTCCATAACTCTGTCTCTCAAGTAAATAAGTAAATCTCTATTATCATTTCAATAGAATTAACTGGTCAATTCAGGGAGCAAAAGGGTTGAATTGAAAAACTCATTAAGCATTTGTTCAATGCTATTAGTAGGGCCAACTGACTTAAGTCAACAAGAGCTGTGGAAAGGATGAGCTTTTGATGAAAGTGACAGCGAACAAAATGAAATAGGCTGTACCAACTATTAGAGGATTAAGATTCAAATTTTTATTTTATTTATTTTTTTTTTTTATTTTTTGACAGGCAGAGTGGACAGTGAGAGAGAGAGACAGAGAGAAAGGTCTTCCTTTGCCGTTGGTTCACCCTCCAATGGCCGCCGCGGCTGGCGCGCTGCAGCCGGCGCACCGCGCTGATCCGATGGCAGGAGCCAGGAGCCAGGTGCTTTTCCTGGTCTCCCATGGGGTGCAGGGCCCAAGCACCTGGGCCATCCTCCACTGCACTCCCTGGCCACAGCAGAGAGCTGGCCTGGAAGAGGGGCAACCGGGACAGAATCCGGTGCCCCGACCGGGACTAGAACCCGGTGTGCCGGCGCTGCTAGGCGGAGGATTAGCCTAGTGAGCCGCGGCGCTGGCGTAGATTCAAATTTGAGGGCCGGCGCCGTCGCTCACTAGGCTAATCCTCCGCCTTGCAGCGCCGGCACACCGGGTTCTAGTCCCGGTCGGGGCACCGGATTCTGTCCCGGTTGCCCCTCTTCCAGGCCAGCTCTCTGCTGTGGCCAGGGAGTGCAGTGGAGGATGGCCCAAGTACTTGGGCCCTGCATCCCATGGGAGACCAGGATAAGTACCTGGCTCCTGCCATTGGATCAGCGCGGTGTGCCGGCCGTGGCGGCCATTGGAGGGTGAACCAACGGCAAAGGAAGACCTTTCTCTCTGTCTCTCTCTCTCACTGTCCACTCTGCCTGTCAAAAAAAAAAAAAAATTCAAATTTGAGATCAGAGATGCTCATAAAACTCATTTAAGGAAAGTTGAATAGAATTTAATCTATGGTGTTTAGATTCAGTGGGTGAGGGACCATGGGAAAATACATTTGTTTTGGATTTAACTTCCTTACTAGGATGGTTCTACCACTTCTGAGTCCTTTTCCAGTGTGAAGCTTTGTGTTCGGTATTTACTTTCCCTTATTTAATCGTCATGGAACTCTACACTGTATATTTCTTTGATGCCAATGTAGACTCCACAGACTGAAGCACCCAGTGAAAAAGGAGAATGTGGGACTCTTTGTTAAAAACTTACTAAGAATTTCAAGATGGCGACAGAAGAGTATGGAACCATATGCAGGGCCCTTCTACGCGGGCCCTGTGCAGCAGCACAGCTTGGACACCAGGAAGCTGGACATGGTCATCCCCATTTCTCACATGAGGATACCGAGACATAGAGGCGCTGTGTCTTGCTTGAAATCAGAGAGCATGGATCCTGAAGGCTGGAAGATGAGGTGATTTTGTTATGCCCAATGAGTGCTACAGGATAGCAAATCAAGACAATTCAGCAAGTGTTGAAAGAGAGAGGGAGAGTACCTGAAAATCTATAACACCCATAAATCACTTCTGCAGGTAAATCATTACAAATATGCAGGAGACCCTCATCCTGACTCCCCTGCCAGACCGGGGGAGTCTAAATCCCTCTGGGAGAGAAACACCAGCCATCTAACTTGTGAAGGTTTCTCATTGAGCAACTGTTTAGCTTAATTGAGGTAAATCAAACTAAATGCTAATTAGTATCTTCCAAAGAGTAAAAATAGATACTCGATTGCTCATTCTTGCTGAGCACAGAGCACACAGGGCAGCTGTATCTTCAGAACTTTCATATTGTTCCATGTTTTACATATTTCATGCAAAACTCCACATGTCAGTTGTGTGGCAGCAGCTGCCACACACTGAGATCCTTGAAGGTGGTTGCTTTCCAGAGGCTGTTGTCATGAGAAACTCCGTCATCAGTAGCTGAAATTGTGTTTGTGTGACTACGACAAGGACTCCCCCCCCTCCCCCCCCCGCCAGTTCTGAGGCTGGAATTATGCTAGTGAAATTCAGGTGACAGCTGAAGACAAGATGGAATGAGAATGGCAGAAGATGTGAGTAATTGTTGCACTCATCACTTCTTGTGACTTGGGGTTGGGTTTGGCGGATGATGGCACTTTAGGACTCTGCATTCCATTCTTGTAGAATTCCAGAGAGACAAATGACTGCAATAGACTTATTTTATTTATTTGGAAGGCAGAGTTAAAGAGAGAAGGCAAATGGAGGAAGGGAGTGGATGGAGGAGAAAGAGACAGAGAGTCAGAAATCTCTTGTATCCTCTGGTTCACTCTCCAAATAGTCACAATGGCCAGGGATGGGTAAGGCTGAAGCCAGGAGATAGGAACTCCATCTGGGTTTCCCATGTGAGTGGCAGGGACCCAAGCACTTGGGGCATCTTCCACTGCTTTCCCTGGTGCATTAGCAGGAAGCTGGTTCAGAAATGGAGCAGTCAGGACTCAAATTTAAGTGCTCATATGGGATGCAGGCATCTCAGATGGTAGCTTAACCCATTGAATCACAATGCCGGCACTATATCTCTTTAAGGTCCCACTTGTTAATAGGTTAGAGTGACACCTGAATTTCCACATGAGTTTTAGAGGGGACATATAAACCATTGCAGTGGACTATGGTGGAAATGCTTTGTTTGTCCCTGAGGTCCTGAACCACCATCAGGATGGCCGGGGTGTTCCAGTGAAATGTCTAAACAATAGCAGTGAGGTCTCCCATCTCCCTCTAACAGGAATGGAGAAAGGGGCAGAGTGGGGAGTCAACATGTCATAGATGTCACCACAGGCCCTCTACTCTTCTCACGCTGCTACTCCAACACCCTCAGCAGATGGTTTCAATCCCCAGCTTTGTTTCTCAAAATCAGAAGACATAATTTCCTTGCAAAATTGTGTCTAAGTATAGGAAGGCTGTCTCATGCTGGATTCCACTCAAAGAAGAGCCTAACATATTATTTCAGGGCTAATTCAGAAGCAGCATTGAAGGGCCAGAAAGCATGAGACAGGGAAGGGGAAAAACTAATATAAGGGCATAGCATTGAGGCTGCATCATGAAACATGCAGAATGTGGTCAGAGTTGTTCACCTGGAAGATGAAATTCTGTGTTCTCCATGGGCTGGGTGGGTTGTGAATGCAGATGTGCACGGTGGCAGTGTAGCAGTGTGGGGGAGACTCAAAGGCCCTCATTCTCAGGGTGTGGGCTTGAGGTGTGACGCTGGCAGCTCAGGATGAGAACGAGTCCACTACAAATGCCCACCGTGGAGGTGTAAGGTCTGAAACAAAGGTTCAATATTATCTGACAATGAAAGCCTATAATATTATTAGTAACTAATATTATTAGTGTCTAATACTATTTGCCATTTAAAACTGGGAGGGCAAGTTCCCCTCCCTTCTGTTCCCATGAACAAAGTCCCCTGGCCAAACAACCCGCCTTTATAATGGAGACAGTCACAGTGCCTGCCTATGCCTCAGTTCCCTGACAGACCACAGAATTATTCAAACAAGCCAATCACACACTCCTGTGGGCACCAAGGGGCTCCCAACCCCCTTGATCTTCACAGTCTGCCTCACACAGCCCCTGTTCACATTGCACCCAAGTGCATCTCCTGTGTGTCCTGCTTGGTGTGAGGTGCCCTCCTCCCCTAGACTGTATGTGTGATTCACAAACTGCAGTCTATCTCATCTGTCCAATGTTGGGTGTGGTTGTGAGCTTGGCCATTCTCATAGCCCTAAGGCAGGAATCTCTCCCTCACCAATGGAGTGAATAGGAGGCAATCAAGACAGTTACAACTGAGGTGGGCATTGTGGAACAGTGGGTCAAGTTGCTACCCGGGATATCTGCACCCATATCAGAGTGACTGGTTCGAGTCCTGGCTACTCTGTGCTTCTTATCCACTTTCCTACTAATGCACCTGGAAGGCAGCAATGCTGGCCCAAGTGCTTGGGTTCCTGTCACCTCCATGGGAAATCCAGATGGAGCTACTGGCTTCAATCTGGCCTAGTCCTGGCAATTGCAGTCATTTTGGGAGTGAATCAGCAAATGAAAGATAAGTTTCTCTTTGTCTTTGCCTGTCACTCTGCCTTTCACATAAGAGAATGTATCCTTCAAAAAGTACAAAAAATAATTGCAACTAAAAATTCCACTGTAACTGAAATCAAGGTGGGCTGAGGTACAGGGAATCAGGAGTATTTACTACAGTGGGCAGTGGGGAGTATGGGGGATTTTTCCTTTCTTACCTCTCTTTTTATCAGGGTTGAGAATCTTTTCCAGAAGCCTCTAGCAGGTTCCTGTCAGTCCCTTTGGGCAGAACTGGGTCACCTGTATGCCTTTGAACTGATCACTAGCAAATGGCGATGGTATTGTGCTGAGTGACTCATGGCCAATTACAGTTGACCCCCTGTGGCAGGACAGGGCCTCCTTTCTATGAGGACGTTTTCCCTCAATGCTTGAATGAACTCAAGTTCTATTATTTGAAAGGGTAGGCCATCAACAGTGTCTCTTCTCTTGACAATGGTAAAACCATTCAGGGGTTGAGGCTAGAAATAGTGCCATTCCATACATTGCAAGTCTTGTGACAGTAGGAAAAGAGAAGTAAGAAATTGGGACAGGCCAATCAACTAGCAGCCAGATCTGAGTACAGTGACCACAGCAAACAACGAATAGTGTAGGATGTTTACCACCATTGAAGAGGGGGAAATCTTTTTCTTTCTTTCTTTTTTTTTTTTTTTTTGACAGGCAGAGTGGACAGTGAGAGAGAGAGAGAGAAAGGTCTTCCTTTGCTGTTGGTTCACCCTCCAATGGCTGCCGTGGCCGGCTGATCCGAAGCCAGGAGCCAGGTGCTTCTCCTGGTCTCCCATGGGGTGCAGGGCCCAAGCACTTGGGCCACCCTCCACTGCACTCCCTGGCCACAGCAGAGCGCTGGCCTGGAAGAGGGGCAACTGGGACAGAATCTGGCGCCCCGACCGGGACTAGAACCCGGTGTGCCGGCGCCACAAGGCAGAGGATTAGCCTAGTGAGCCGCGGCGCTGGCCGAGGGGGAAATCTTATTGTCATCAAAGAGACTGCACTTCACCGGTTCTTCAGCTTTAGTATTCTCAGCAATCTCAGTCCCAAGAGTTCTGATTCAGAAGGTCTGGGATAAAGCCTAAGAGAAAGCATTTTAAACTTTCAGCTCCCAGTAGATTCTGAAGCAGGTGTTTGGCCCATAGATTGAATATCACTCACTCAATGAGTTAAAAACTGGGGCCTGAACTGCAACAGAGTTGCTGCCCCAGCAGATTTGGAAGGTAGCTTAACCCTTCCTGAAGTTTCTTGGTTCAGCCTCTATCTGATACAGAATCCAATCATACTGCAAAGTAGATCCCATTCCTCTGAACAGGCACGTTGGGAATCTGCATCAGCTCAGGCCCTGCAGTTTCAAGGACATGCCTCTTTTTCAAGCTTAGGTTACACAGTGCTCTTTGTGTATCCAATGACCTTTACTCCTGGGGTGGGGTGGGGAGGGAGCCCACTTGATATTTACAGCTGTCTCCTATTGATCTGGTGATTGCCTGACTTGGCTTGAGCCAAACATCATCCCACACACGTGTTGCCTCATACCATCATTCTCTAAGTATTTATTGAGTACCCATGTGCCAGGCATTGTTCTATGTTATGTGGACCCAGCATGGAAAGAAAGACAAAACAAAAAAACAAGCAAAGACTCTAATGACACTTGCAAAATGTGAGTCACCAGTAAACAGATACAGAGTGCAATGGGTGTGTCCCTAAATACATGCAAGTCCTAACCCCTGTGACTGTGATCTTATTTGGATAGTTTACAGATGTAATTAAACTCAAGATGAGATCAACCTGGATTTAGGGTGGGCTCTAAATCGAATGACTGATGTCCTTATAAGGGAAAAGAGAGGGACTGAGACACAGGGACAGGGAAGAAGGGTGCACAAAGAGGCAGAGGACAGTCGGATCCACCAAATGCTGGAGGCAGCAAGAGGATCCTCCCCTGGAGCCTTTGGAGGGGGTGTGGCACTGCTGACACTTTAGTCTTGGACTTCTGGCCCCAGAACTGTAAGACCAAACATTCATGCTGTTTGTGCCACCCAGATTGTGGTAATTTGTGATGACAGCTCTAGGAAACATAAACATGGTAAGGCACGTAGTGATAGGGGCTGGGAAGAGATGCTAGTATAGGCAGTTTGACTCCTGGTCCTGTCCTCTGATTCCCCTGGTTGTGTTTTGCTGGCCTCCTGGTCTCTTTGTATTTATTTTGCCTCATCTGTGTTCTCAGGCTTTGATTTATGATCTTTCCTCACATTCATCTGAGGACCACAGCTCAGTGGGAACCCTATTTGAAATCTGGAGAAAATAAGTGTCTTCCCCATGGGTAGGAGCAGGGGGTCACAAGCTCAGAGGAGGCCATGGGTGAAGGGCAATGTGGAGAGCCAATGCCCTGTCCTCAATCATGTAGCTGCTGTTCTGCACCAGCTGGAGGTTGCCACACTGTGGGATCGGATTAGCACTGCAGATCTTTGCATTTCTCCAGAGAAGCCAGAAGTCTGGAAGGAAGGTGGAGTTTCCAACACAAGTTTATTTTGCATTTATTTAAAAAAATTAAGGTACAATTAAGGTAGCATAAATTAATTAATAGCATCTTATATATGCTGACATATATATTTAAAATGCATTGAAAGGCAGACAGAGAGAGAGAGAGAGAGAGAGAGAGTGAGCAAGCGAGCAAGCAAGCAAGCGCAAACTTTAACCTACTGGTTAACTTCTTAAATGCCAGCAAAAGCCAGTGTTGGGCCAGACTGAAGCCAGGAGCTAGAAACTCAGTATAGGTCTCCCATATGAGTGGCAGGGGCTCAACTACCTATCTACTACCTGCTCCCCTCAAGGGTCACATTAGCAGGAAGGGAGATAGGACTCAAACCCATGTACTCCGACAAGGAATGTAGGCATCCCAAGTGATGTTTTCACCATTGTGCCAAATGCCCAACTCAGATGAGCTATTTTAAAATGAACAATTCACTGGCAATTTGTACATTTACAATGTTGTGAAACCATCACCATTATCTAGCTCTAAAACATTTTAATCACTCCAAAGGAAACCTGAGACTCATTAGAATAGACTCCCTATTCTCTCCTAATCTCAACCCTGGCAACTTCCAACCTGTAACTGTTTTTGTGAATTTATTTTGGTTATTTTGTGTAATGGACCAATACAACTAGTTGTGTTGACATTTCACTGTAACTAATGGAGAGGGATTATCCAAAGATTGTGAGTTTATTCAGAAATGGGCTTTGCTATGTGGGTCATAGTAAACTACATGTATTCAAGGAAGTTGAGGCAAAGGGAAGTTTTTAATTCCAAAATAAGGAAGATTACATAGATTTTTTTAAAAGATTTATTTATTTATTTGAAAGTCAGAGTTACACACATACACACACACACACAGAGAGAGAGAGAGAGAGAGAGAGAGAGAGAGAGGTCTTCCATCTTCTGATTCACTCCCCAATTGGCTGCAATGACCGGAGCTGTGCCGATCCGAAGCCAGGAGCCAGGAGCTTTTTCCAGGTCTCCCATGCGGGTGCAGGGGCCTAAGGACTTGGGCCATCTTCTACTGCTTTCCCGGGCCATAGCAGAGAGCTGGATTGGAAGTGGAGCTGCTGGGTCTCGAACCGGCGCCCATATGGGATGCCAGAGCTTTATGCCAGGGCCATTAACCTGCTGTGCCACAGCTCTGGCCCCTACATAGATTGTTTTTAAAATGATCATCCTTTGGCTACAAGGATCAATAACAAGGGGTGTTGTCAGTTCAAGACTGGACAGGCATTTGTTGGACAAATGTCCCTGAGAAGTAGCAAAAGGCTGCTGTGGTTTTGTGGTCCTGGCAATGTCTATCAGGCATGTGTTACTATCAGGCATGTGTGTGTGAGATTCCCTCGCAGCCTTATTTGACTTTATTTTTTGTTAAATCTGACAACTTTCAAATGTTGACAACCACCACCAACAGTAGCAACAAATCTCACCAGGTAGACCAAATAAACTGACCCTCCGACTTCTACCTCCTGACCTTTGGTTTGCTTTTGACACAACAGCTCCTTCTGTCAATGTGAGGAGCCCATTGGGCAGCCGTCTCTGGCCTGTTAGGATGCTGAGAATGCCAGGCCGGGGAGAGGCTGGGCGCTCTCCCCTTGGGGCAGTGGCTTTGGTGGCTGTGCTATGAATCCCATCTTCCTCCCAACAGGAAACATGGCTGTGCCTGCTGGTCACTCCCTGTATGTGGAGGGCTCCGAAGGATTAGAAAGGATGCTCCTCCTCTTGTTGCTCAGTTTAGCATGCTCCTTGGTGAGAGGATGTTCCAGAAGAGTATCCCAACAAGAAGCAAATGCAAGGATGATGGTGCCAGCATGGACCCAAATCTCATAGTCACTGGAGTCCAGAGGCTCAACAATTTCACTTGTGTATCCAGAATTCTGCTCTGGAGAGCCTTGTGACTACTGGTCTGTTCCCCAGGGCAGATGCCATCCCTCTTCTATGCAGGCTAAAGCGAGGACAACATTAGACGTGATGTTTGAGGGTTGCGTTTTTTAGTGAATGGTTATTGAGCATTTGCCAGGTACCCAGTGGGACAAAGATTATATTACCTGTCAGCCTGCAAGTTTATTAGTGGAAGATTACAGATAAATTAGAAAAAAAACAAAAACCAGTGTTGCTAAATGTTGGCAGTAAAGAACAATAGGGACAAAAGCAGGAAAAGGATGGATTTTACCAGGGAGAGGGTGAGAGAGAGTCATACGAGATTTTGTTTCCTTCTTCTCAGACCACTGCATTTGGCCCCGGAATTCCTTCTCAGCCCAAAAGCGAGGGTGGGAAGGTTGGGAATGGAGGGTGGAGGAGCCAGTGGAGGCTGGACCCATTTGCTTCCTCATGAAGCCCCAAACACTGGCTCTGGGTGGCTGTGGTACCCAGGTGGTAGCCATGCCTATTTCCTTCACCCTAAGGGGCCCCTTCCTTCTAATCTGCACAAAATAACCGTGTGAGCTGGGCTCCAGTCTTGGCATATTTCTGTTCTTTTAATTGGTACTTCTGGGTTCCACTGGCAATGCCTTTGCTGTTGTTTTTGGAATACAGGTAGGTGTAGGCATGGGATTCATTATTGTTGGAGAGGATTTCAACCAACTTATTAAACATAGGATTACCGCTCTTTTGTCTGGTGTGATGTAGGTGTGGCTCTGCCTAAAGGCAGAAGGAAGGATACAGTGACTCATGTAGGTTTGTTTCCAGCGTTTAATTCAATGGGTTAGATTTTTGTTGGAGCCCATGAGTCATTTTCCCTGCTCAGTGGCTTGCATGATGCAGTGGTGAGATAACCAGGGAGCCCTCTGGAAGGTTTACTAAGGACCGTGCAGGAATGTGCACTTGCAAGGACCTGGGAATCCCAGACCATGAATAACACAGTCATTTACAAATGCAGTCCTCCAAACAAGGGAAATATCCTCCAGCAGTCATGTATTTTTCACCTTCTCACATTTCACATTTGTTTAAAAAAGGAGTCTGACATCACCGGCACAATCTGCCCTGTCAGAAATACCGCGGGCGCCTCCGCCAGCAGCTGCAGTGGGTGTGCCCCACTGCTCTCACAATGTGGTTAAGTGTTGTGTCCACGAAGGTGAGAGTCATCTACACCCTCTCCTGATTTAGCCACCTTACATTGCTGGCCTACACTTCAAGCTGGATTTGTAGGGAATGCCTTTTTCATCTTGAAATCATCAGAAGGTGAACCTGAACATGAATGGTGTGAGAACAGAACGTGTCTGTCTGGGTGCTGATCGAAGCGTAGAAGGACAGCGCAGAAACAGATGTTATCTCATTTCCGTTTCCAATTGAAGTTGAACAATGAAAAAGCTGTTATGTGTCAGAACTGGAAGGGGTAAAATTATTGACAGACTGTCCTTTCTGTGGAGGCTCTGCCCTTACAGACACTTCCTGTTTACTGAAGTTCATAACTTGCAAAGGGAAAATTATTTTATGAGTGACATTTCAGTCAAGTTCATTGATAGGTTATTTGTTTGAAATTCAAAATTGCTTTTCTTGTGTGTGTGAGAATTGCCACGGGAAAGAGAGCTTGTTTTGTTAATTGTGATTGTTTGTTGGCTTAGTCTTTGCCTATTTATTTGGCACCATGAAAAGAAGGAAACTGGCACATGAATTTGTGGCATAGCCTCTTTGTCTATTGCTATGGCCCAAACTATCCCAAAACTTGCTGCCTTGAAATAACTGGCATTTTATTCATGCTTATGATTTGGTGGGCGAGGAATTTGGGCAGGGCTCAGCTGCTCAATTATTCTGCTCCACGTGGTGTTGACTGAGGATGCTTTGTGGTTCCACTGGCAGATGGGCTGGTCTGGAGGGTCCAACACAGCCTCACTTGTACGTCTAGCACCTCAGTGGGGATGGCTGGAAGGCTGGGATCAGCTGGGACTGTTGACTGAGAACCAGCACTTGCCCTCCAGCATGGTGGCTCAGGGATCTCAGATGGAGAGCTCCAAGTGACCAAGATGCAAATGTCAGGTTTCTGTAAGCTATCCTTGGAAGAACCCCCAACACAGCTATAGGACACCTTTCTCTTTTCCTTCTTACAAACCTTCAGTCTAGCACCTCCTGAATTCCTGTTGTGAGATAACTTTATCCTTATTTTTATGATCTAACATAGGGCATAAAGCACAAACAAAGTGAAGTAGGGGAAAAGTGAGTCCTTTGGCCAAAGAACTCTACTTTCAGAAGTCATCATTTACAAGTTGAGCAAGTTACTAAACCTATCTGACCCTCAGGTACTTTGTCTGCAAAAAGGGGTTGGTAATACCATCATCAGGGTGTGATTGAATGAGACATATATGAGAAATGCTTTATATAAATGTTAGTAAGTGAAATTTCAAATGTAATTGACTTTGAACCCCATTCCATCCATGCCTAAAAGGGGCTATTTTCCTGCCACTGCTATTTATTTGAACAAATCACTAAAACACTCTATGAATTATCATTGCTCACAGAGGTGAAGAGACATGGTCTTCTGTAACTGTCAGGTTCATCATGTGGAGGAATAACAAATCAACAGTATCAGAATCACAATTGGCTGGTAATTGCTTTGTAGTCTACATGATCAGAAATGATCACCCATTTCTCTGCCTGTTGCTGTTTTCCTGGAGCTGCCATTGTTGCCACGGATTGAAGAATTTGAGGGAGGAATCCAGGTAGTTCAAAGGTGGGAACAGACAACAGACATCAACAGTAATTTACGTAGTCTGAGCGTATGTGTGTAATTCACTACCACAATGAAATAAAACCTAACCATGTTTATCTGCTGCATTTAATGATATGCATAATCCTTACTTTCACTGATTGATAAGGCAAAAAAGTAAGATTTCACATACATAACTTTTTTTTTTGACAGATGGAGGAGTTAGACAGTGAGAGAGAGAGAGACAGAGAGAAAGGTTTTACTTCTGTTGGTTCACCCCCCAAAATGGCCACCACAGCTGGAACTACGCCGATCCGAAGCCAGGAGCCAGGTGCTTCCTCTTGGTCTCCCACGCAGGTGCAGGGCCCAAGCACCTGGGCCATCTTCCACTGCCTTCCCAGGCCACAGCAGAGAGCTGGACTGGAAGAGGAGCAACTGGGACTAGAACCCAGAGCCCATATGGGATGCCGGCGCCGCAAGTGGAGGATTAACCAAGTGAGCCACGGCACTGGCCCTCACATACATAACTTTAATTAGTATCTTTTATAATTTTAAGCTATCTTTTATTATTTTTCTGGTATCCATGATGGCAAACATGTTACCAGTTTTTCCTGATAACCCTATTTAGTTATTTTTATTCATTCATTCATTGACTCATGGATCAGATATGAATTGGAGATCAATGCATGCCAGACTCAGGGCTAGATACTACAGATTTAGCTGGTGAGAGAGACAGAGAGGACAAGGGGTTATTTCAGTAGTGTTACCCCCTAGCAGTGGATACTTTGGGCCCTGTGAGAATACCAAAAGTGGTACAAAATCTAGTTTTGGGGTTCTTGTGAGAACTCCCTGCTGAAGAAGATGAATCCAAACACCAAGAACTGTGGACCTCTATCATAGCATCTGCATATGTGGTTTCAGCCAACATCAGCTCAAAAATATTTGGAAAAAAAAAGTGTCTAAACTGAACATTTACAGACTTTTCTTCCTCATTCCCTAAACAATACAATGTCACAACTCTTGACATTGTATTAAGTATTATAAACAATTTAGGATAAATGATGTGCATTGGTTATATGCAAATACTACTCCATTTTATATAAAAGACTTGAGCCTCTGCAGATTTCAGCATCCTTGAGGGGATCCTGGAACTAGTCCCCATGGATACTGAGGGACAACTGTGGAATTTAACTAGGGCAAGCAGTTGAGTGGACGGGAGAAAGCAAAGGCGCTCAGAGCTGAGCCTAGAGATCAAGTAGGGGTATGGCTGTTAGAAAGAATCAGGAGGGAGGAGCCGAGCCCAGCTCAGGAAGGGACCCTCTTGCCCTGGGAAGTGACACAGTTCTAATAGTGGAGATTTTTAGAGGGTATACTTTGTGACTTCCTTCATATATGGGGGCTAAGGGAGCAGTGAGGTAAGCAAGACACCCATCATCTGGATTGTTAAACTTGGTGGAAGAGGTATCTTCCCTGAGACAGGAGGAGGAACAACTTTGAGGGGAAAACACTTGCTGTGGACATGTCCAGTTTGAGCTGCCTATGGGCCATCTAAGAACTCCCCCACGGAGAGTAGGTGTATAGATACAGACTATGCTATCCAATAGGGTAGCACATACTGCTCTGCAAATTTACATGAATTAAAAAGGATATAAAATTTAAAATGCAGTTCTTCAGTTACACTAGTCCCATTTCAAGTGCTTGGTAGCCATAATAGGGCTTGCAGCTACCATTTTGGACGGCACAGATATAGAAAGTTCGGCATTCCTGTATTAGGGATGACCATAAGCTAGGGGGCTTACAACTATGGAAATTCATTTTCTCAGAGCTCTGGCACTTAGAAGTCCCAAATCACAGAGTTAGCAGGGTCATTCTCTGTCTGGAGGCTCTAAGGAAGAATCTATTTCCTGACTTTCTCTGAGATTCTGGTGTTGCTAGCAGGCCTTGGTGCTGGTTAGCTGTACACACATAACTCTGATCTCTGCTCCCATTTCCCTGTGTGTCTGTCTCCAAATCTGTCTTTCCTTAAAAGGATACTGGATTTAGAGACCTATCCTAATTCAGTATGACTTCATCTTAACTTGATCACATCTGTGAAGAGCCTATTTCCAAATAAGGCCACATCCACAGGTACTGGGGTTTAGGATTTGAACATTTTTTTTTAAAGTCCATTAGATTCACAAAGTTGTATTCAACACACTGCTGTAGAGCCCAGAGGCGAGGAGAGAGTAACCAAAGCCACAGCAACAGATGAGACCACCCGAGGAGTAGAGGCAAAGAGAGAAAGGCGGGGCGGGGTGGGGGTGGGGTTCTGAAGCAGACCTTGAGAAATGCTAGTATTTTTTGGACAGGCAGAGAAAGAGAAAGAGTCCCCTTAAAAGAACTGAAAATAAAAGGCCAGAGAGGAGAAGAAAAGCTAGAGGAGTGAAGAGGGTTAGAAGTTAAGGAAACAATTTCAGGATGAGTGTGGTCAATGGAATTAAAAACTGTAAAGAAGTCAAGTAGAAAAAGGACTGAAAAGTTCCCATGGGATTTAGCAATAAGGGGGCTGTTGACAAAAACCTTTTCAGTAAAGTGAAAGGACTGAGGTCAGATTGGTCTAAGAATGAATGATCGGTATGGAAGTAGACACAGCAGAGGTGGAAATGAAAAAGAAAACACAAACCCAAGGAACAGAGGCTGACTTGAGAGAGGAGGGGAAGGGATGTGGAAGGGAGCTCTGAATTGGGAGTCTGGGTATTTGGTTAAGCTGTGTCCTAGTCAGGTATAGATGAAAGGAGTTTACTTCTCAGAATCTACCTGGATAAGGAAACCTGGCCGCCCCAGGGACTGGTTATGAATCTCCCCTGGGTCAACTACAGTGCAGAATTTCTATTGCCCTTAGTAATCTGCTCTCTGCTCCCTAATCCTGTCTCCTGTCCTAATCAATGTTCTTGGCTTACACCACCTTCTCCCTCAAATTCTGGCTGTAAGTGACTTCAACATGTTATTTCTCTCCCAGCCCTTGGGACTACAGTATCTCTCTCTCTGTCTCCTCTCCCCCCTCCAACCCCCAGTTTCAGCTTTGTCTACATGACAGGGCCCTTACTGACTTCCTCTTGCTCCATGTGCTCTAGGCACATGCCTTGTCTTATATCCTCATTAGGGCCATGCTCGTGGCTCTGCCATCTGCACTGATGACCTAATCCCTGCTCTCCTCTAGGTGCCATCTTTAAATGTCCCTTTCTCACAGAAGTTTTAAAGGACTCCTTCCCTTTTCTTTTGTAATTATGTATTTACTTATGTGATTAACATGAGGGTTTGCCTCCTTGACTAGATTATAAACTTCATGAGGACAAGCACTGTTTCCTGTTTACTACAGAATCCTCAATTCAAAAAGTTTTCATTAAATTAATTAAGGAGGAGCAACTTTGGATGCATACCTCTCCCCACCCCAACATTTTATTATGAAAAATTTCAAGCACACAGCTATAATACTGTCACATACATGCTACCCTTCCTGCTTTGTCCTATATCTTTTCTTTTGTATATTTTTCTATCCTTCCATCAGTCCATCTTCTTTTCTTGACTGAGCCACTATTCTTGATATCTCTCCTTGTGGGTAAATACCTTTTGCTTTCCCAATTCCATATTCCTGAAAGAAGACCCTGGATAACCAAGGCAAAAGTCATAGGTCAATGGGTTGGGTTGGTTCCCTTTTGATTAAGCAGTCACCTTATTCCTGTCCACTATGGTACGGTGAATGGGGTCACAGTGTAAAATGATCTCTTGTGCTGTGGGTGTGGCTGTCTTTCCTTGGAGGTGGTGTGAGGTGACACCATGACATACATGTATAAATTATAAACAGATACAGAAAACAGGGGAGGATCAAGTTGGTAGAAGTAACATGAACTTCAGTTTTTTTTAAAGATTTATTTATTTATTTGAAAGTCAGAGTTATACACAGAGAGAAGGAGAGGCAGAGAGAGAGAAAGAGAAAGTCTTCCATCTGCTGGTTCACTCCCCAATTGGCTGCAAAGGCTGGAGATATGCCGATCCAAAGCCAGGAGCCAGGAGCTTCTTCCAGGTCTCCCATGCAGGTGCAGAGGCCCAAGCACTTGGGCCATCTTCTGCTGCTTTCCAAGGCTATAGCAGAGATCTGGATCAGAAGTGGAGCAGCTGGGACTCGAACTGGTGCCCATATGGGATGCCAGCACTGCTGGCAGTGGCTTTACCCACTATACCACAGTGCTGGCTCCATGAACTTCAGTTTTATATTTGCCGGGTTTTAGGTGTCTGGGGATATTGGGCACTATCCTTCAGGGAGATGGAAATGCTGGTGGGGCCGGTGCTGTGGCGTAGAGGTAAAGCTGCCACCTGTAGTGCTGGCATCCCACATGGTGCTGGTTTGAGACCCAGCTGCTCCATTTCCGGTCCAGCTCTCTGCTATGGTCTAGGAAAGCAGCAAAAGACAGCCAAGTCCTTGGGCCCCTGCACCCACCCAGAGGAAGCTCCTTGCTTTGGAATGGCCCATCTCTGGCCATTGTGGCCATTTGGGGAGTGAGCCAGTGGATGGAAGACCTCTCTCTCTGTCTATCTAACTCTGCCTTTCAAACAAATAAATAATATTTTAAAAAAATCTTTGAGTTATAAGAAAGAAAAAAGAAATGCTGTTAGAGTTAGAGGTAAGGGGTGGGCGGATGTATTGGGGGTCATTTGTAATCACCAGCAGTTCCAGCATGTAAGGGAGAGGCTGCGAGGCTGCATTCCGGCTGGAAGTAGGTAAGGGGACTGCATTTACATCATTCTTTCTGATGTGGGCAAGTAAGTAGCTAATAGAAAGGTGCTGAGGTTTGACAGCCCCAGTTGACCTGCACGGTGGCAATCACCTGTGGTGTGACAGCTCCATGGCCAACTGCCTCATGATAGCTGCAGCTGGCCTATGCAGAAGTCCTGGCCAGCCTGTACAGAAACCATGGCTGGCCCAACATGATGGCCTGGCCTGGGCTGGCCCCTGTGACAGCCCAGGATACCCCATCCAAACTCTCTTTGTGTGCACTGACCATCCCTAATTTCTGTGTAGTGGAAACCACACAATTCTGCTATATTACAAACTTAGAACCAGTGCCAGCTGCAAATACCCAACATGGCTATAGGATAAGACCTCACAATGACCTTTAGGTTATTATATTGTTATAATAAAATTACCAGCATCAGCACTACCACTCTCATCACATACCTGATGCCAAAACACTTCTGAGATTTCCAAAAAGGAAAACAGAAATGGGTGACATTCAAATCCTGCCCCCAATTCTACCACCTCTCAATATTCAAGCAAGCCCTACCCCAGATGCCATCCCCTATGCTTCCTGGTAGTATAAAAAGATGGACCAAATCTTGTTGGTTTTGTGTGTGTGTATGTGGGGGGGTACTTTTTGTTTATTTCCACTTTCTTGTCTGCACTTACTTCTTGAGCATGTACTTTTCCTTTGTTTGAAATAAATTCTGCTTTCCTGTACACATTTATATCTCCTCTCTGAATTCCTTCTTGTGATGGAAACAAGGACATGGACCAAGCTTAGCCAGGGGCGACCCCAAAACACTTAATAAGATGAAGTGAGAGTCATTTGCCCATATCTGTGAATGGAGGTAGCTGATTGTGGGGAGCAACCCGGACTGAACTGAGTTACTGGAATTAAGACTTATTCTATGCATCTGCTCTCCCACAATATGGCGCTGGGAGAGGAGAAAAACAGCTTCTACACAGCTGCCTCCAGTTCAACCAATAAACTGTAGGACCTGCTCCTGATTGGAGGAGAGCAGCATACTCGGCGTGTGGGCAGCCGAGTTGGGATTGGCGGAGGAGGACTATAAAGGAGGAGAGAGACGGCATGCACCAGGAACATCTAAGGGGAACATCTGAGGGAACACCTGTGCAGCCCCCGAGAGAGCCGGCCGGCGGTGTGCCGCTCCCCCGCGGAAGTGGGGAATGTGGCAGGGGGAACCGCCCTTCCACGGAGGTGGAAGGGACGGTAGCCAACCCGGGAAGAACCAGCAGCAAACCCGGGAAGGGCCGAGCAGACAAAAGAACAGCGCAGGGTTTACTGTCGTTCCTCCACGAAGAGGGGAAGCGACATAATGGTGCCGTGACTCGGATATGAAGCTTAGGCAGGGCTTAGTGTCGTTCCTCCATGAAGAGGGGGAGCAACACTGATGTGGCTTGTCTCCAACACATTGGCCACTATCACTATTACCTAGAGATGATGCTGTAGCAGCAAAGGTAAAGGAAATCCTCCATAGACAGAAGGGGGGCAATAGGTATAGATTGGGAGCACTGATCTGAAGGCCACAAGACAGCAGGGGCAAGAGTAGGGGGATGAGGAATGAGACCAGGCACAGGGCAGCTGCTGCATTTTAGGATTGGGTGAAATACCAAAGCCATTGAAGGAGACTTAGGGTGTTGAGTAAAGAGAGGGGCGTAAAGTTCCATGGGTTGAAGGGAGATTCAGGAGGTCCTAAGAAATGTGGCCAAGTCCGTGGTGTTCCAATAAAGAATGACAAAGAGATCCCTGGGTTTATGATTTAGAAGATTTTCCAAGAGACACGTCCTTCATGGAACTATGAGGAAGGGAACTGGATTACAGGGGGTAAGGGGAGACATTGAGGGTATTCTACTGACACTTTGGAAGGAGCTAGTGAAGAGTGAAAGAGAGAGAAGACACTGACTTCAGGGCAGATGTGCATAGAACACTGCTCTGGACCGCTGTGTGTAAGTGCTTCAGGATAAGAGAATTCTGGCAGCAGCTATGTGACATTCCCCTTCTGAAGATCCACAAACAATAATAAACTGTTATTAGTATTAACACACATCAGTAATGACTGAACATTAATTAATATAATATAATGCACATTAACATTAATACATAACAACACCACTGATAATAGTGAATGCTGGCTTAGGGTTTATATGTGGCAGTCACTGTTTTAAATTCCTTCCCTAGATAAATTAATGAAATCCTTACAATTGCTCTGTAAGGTGAGTGCTCTTAATACCCCCATTTTATCAGTGATGAAACTGGGAGGTTATTGCTTATATAAGGCTGCCAAGCTGGTGGGGGTGATGCCAGGATTAAAATCCCTATCTATACATTAACCTGTTCATCCTGTGGGGGGTGGAGGGCTGACCTTTGGTGATATTCAGAGGCTTTTCCATGAGGGACCAGGAGGAGGAAGGACAACCCAAGTCAGAGCAGGAGAGCTTTGAGATGGAGGAAGAAGGGCTGATGAGGGAAGTCCAAGGCCACTGAGTCTCCTTCCCACCGAAGGTGAAGGCTGTTGTGAGAGGGTAAGTGTGGAGCTGAGAGAGGACTGGAGGTTTGGAACAGATGCCAAGGGGAATGGAAAGGAAACCAGGTAGTAATTAGGAAAATGATAATCAAGAAGCATTAGGAACCTGGACGTGATATGGAAAACATGAATTCACAGTGGAACTACTCAGCTCAGGTGAGCTTTCTGGCCATCAATATTTAGGCAGCTGTAAAGCAGAACATGGTGCTTGGCCCTAGCTCCTCTCACTCCCAGTGCTTTGGGGGGTGTTAGGGATTAATGTCCTGTGGGGTTCTTTGACTCATACCCCCTCCTTTGCCTGCTGACTCCTAAGTCTATGGACAGCTCTCTGCTCCCCTACCTGCCCCCCCTCCAAAGACTTGAGGCAAAAGAGAAGCCTGAGCTGTCAGGGTGTGGATTCCTACTTGGGATCTGTTTGCTAGAAGGAGTTCAGGTGGAACAGAGCCCAGAGTTCAGAGTAGCATCAGGGAGAAACCGAAGGTGGGAGTTGGGAGCAGAAAGGGGCTCATGTAGCACTACAATTGTTCCCTCTACCCTAGACACCAGAGGGCACCCCAACAAATTATCATCTAGGACCCATCTCTGTGCTAGTGTTATTTCCAAGAACATCTACAGAGGGACCCCAACCACTGATTGGGGGGCAAGTTGTGCTAAAACATTGTTCCTGCTCTAGATAGAGAGGTATTACAAGCTTCAGTCAGAGGTAGAATGTAGATCCTAGAAGGACAGAAAGGAACTCTATGGCCAGCTGAGAGTAGGAGGGTAGAGCATATGTCCACCCATCCATTTTAGTGCAAGTGAGAAATTAATATTCCATCCAATGGGGTTCATATTGTTTTATGCAAGCTGCTAACCAGATCCTAGAAAATAAGTTCAAGTGGAAGATTAGAAATTTCTGAAAATAAGAGAGGCTCTGCAACAAATAGTAGGGGCTCTGAGGACTGAGTGGACTGAGGCCAGAGCCCTGTGGGAGTCACAGAAACACTGAGTCGAACCAGGATGAATCAGGGAAGAAAAAAACCCAGCTGGGTCAGAACAGAAAACATGATCTTCCCCTCACAATGTTCCTGGTGGGAGAGGCAGAAATTACTGACTCTAAGTTCACTTCCTCCTACTCTGTATCATTATCATTTGGGGTGTATAATTATGTTTAAGTCAACTATATTGTAAACTGCATTTAGTTTTCATTCTGTAGTGTAAAATCGGTCTTTCTCACCCAATCCATGAATGTTGTTGGAGACAGATAACTTTTGAAACTGGGTGGCTCTCTCCTATCTATGAAATTCATGATTTTAATTCCCAGAGTGAACAAAACAAGGTAATTTGTTGCCTTCAGAAAACACTGCCCTTAGGAGACTTGTATCTTTTGGGGGAGAGTTATTCATTATATTAGTATTTACATTCAAGAATGCATCTAATCTGGCCTTAGGTCCCACAAAACATTTACCTTTTTTTTAGCTTTATGATATTTATTGTGGGGAGCATCCGGACTGGACTGAGTTACTGGAATTAAGACTTATTCTATGCATCTGCTCTCCCACAATATGGCGCTGGGAGAGAAGTAAACAGCTTCCGCACAGCTGCCTCCAGTTCAACTAATAAACTGTAGGACTTGCTATTGATTGGAGGAGAGCAGCGTACTCGGCGTGTGGGCAGCCGAGTTAGGATTGGCGGAGGAGGACTATAAAGGAGGAGAGAGACGGCATGCACCAGGAACATCTAAGGGGAACATCTAGCTGAAGGAACACCTGTGCAGCCCCCGAGAAGAGCCGGCCGGCGGTGTGCCGCTCCCCTGCGGAAGTGGGGAATGTGGCCAGGGGGAACTGCCCTTCCACGGAGGTGGAAGGGATAGTAGCCAACCCGGGAAGAACCAGCAGCAAACCCGGGGAGGGCCGAGCAGACGAAAGAACAGCGCAGGGTCCTGTGTCGTTCCCCCACGAAGACGGGGAGCGACATAATGGTGCCGTGACTCGGATATGAAGCCTAGGCAGGACTCTGTGTTGCTCCTCCACGAAGAGGGGGAGCGACATAATGGTGCCGTGACTCGGATATGAAGCCTAGGCAGGACTCTGTGTTGCTCCTCCACGAAGAGGGGGAGCGACAATTTATGTCACACAAACCATGAATTAACCTATCTAAAATATACAGTTCAGTGGTTTTGAGTATATTTGTGGGGTTGGGCAGCCACTACCACATCTAACTTCATAGTATTTCTAACACTCACCCCACAAGGAATTTCCTTATTATGGGTCACTCTATTCCCTTTTCCTACCCAAATCCTAGAAAACTATTAATCTACTTTCTGTCTCTCTATAGATTTGCCTATCTGGACATTTCACATAAATTAAATCATATCATATGTGGCCTTCTGTGTTTACCCCCTTTCACTCAGCTTTATATTTTGAACTTCAACCATGTTGCATCATTCCCTCCTATTGTCAAATAATACTCCATTGTGTGAGCAGACCACCTTTCGTTTTCCTATTTATCAGTTGGGTTGATAACATGGTATTTCCATACAGCAAAATATTATTCAGTAATTTAGGTTATTATGAATGGTGTTGCTATGAACATTTGTGTGCAAATTTTTGTGGAAAAATTTCTCTTAGGTCTGCATGGAAGAGTAGAACAGCTGGGTCACACAATCACTCTATGCTCAGTATTTTATTTTGAGGAACTGCCGCTGGATCATCTATCAAAGTGGCTGCATCAACTTTATATTCCCACCAGCATAAGGGAGGGTTCTAATTTCCCCACATCATTACCACCAATTGTTGTCTTTTATTTCAGCTGTCCTGGTAGATGTGAAGTGCTCTTTGGAGTTCAGAAACAGTGGTGAGCACAGGAACCAGGGATTGTGGCAACATGACAGGGGCCCCAAGAATGGGGAGAACCCAAAAAGACAGAGATGGAACTGACTCTCCTTATTTTGCTTTAAAAGCAGTACTTTCAATGACACTGGGGACCCAAATTCTCATGCCTGGGCTATAAGAAAAGAACTCAGAATGGAATGTTATTCCAATAAATGAACTTCAAATGACAGGGCAGCATGTCATGATCTTACAAAAGAAAACTTGATTCCCTGTTTATCTGTTAATTAATTTGTTCCATAATTAGTTAAGGTCATATTAAGGTCATTTTAGAAAGGAGTTGAGTCAGAGAAAATCAGACTCACAGATTAAGTTATCCACACTTGCACTCCTACCCAACACAGCACCCCACTCACAGATACCATGTAAAAACATCTAAACCAGTAGCCACACAGCCATATTTATAACTAACCTGCCATTTGTAGATGTTGTTCTCACTTTATTTGATCCCTGTAATGTGCACATATGTTCTATTGTTTAAGAGTTGTGCTGTATTATATATTGGTGAATGCTGGGACTTTTGAGAGTAGGGGCCATATTTGTCTTACTTGCCTGTATCCTGTTGTTTAATGATTGTGTCAAAAAATGCCCAGCTATATCAAAGAGGAATCAGGGATGCACGTTTGCAGTGCAAGGTTCACCCATGTAGATATATAAGGGCTCAGATGCTCAAGTGGTTGAAGGAGCAAGAGGAGATCCCATCCTTACCAGGGCAGGGACTCGCACGCACACAAGCATAAAACAAAAACAAGGCACACAGTGGAATGGAGAGAAGGCCCAGTGTCTAGAACAAGAGAGAAGGCCTGAGTAGGAACTAGACGAAGAGCTTTTGGTCTGGACTCTTGTGTTCCTTCTTACAGTGACTTAAAGGTCTAAGGAAGCGGAGACATGATGGACTGCACCCACTGTTGAGAAGTGTCTATCAGTCTGTTTTCTGTTGCTTATCACATGATACCCCAGATTGGGCACTGGCTCACAGTTCTAGAAGTCCCAGACTGAGAGGCTGGTGTAATTTGGTGGACACTGGTGATATCCTTCTTGCTGACAGAATCTCAGGGAAGTGCCAGATATCACATGTGGGAGAGACAGGGAGCACACATGTGTGTCTCCTCTGGTCTTTCTCTTCATCTTCTGATAAATCCATCAGGATTCAATCACAGGGGCTGTGCACTGATGACTATTTAATTCCAACCACTTCCCAAAGGCCTTACCTCTGAACATCACAGTCAGATTCTACCTTCTTAATATCACACAGTGGGGATTAAATTCCCAAACATAGTGAAACCATAGCAGAGTGTAAGAGATTAGACACTGAAATGTCTAATGTGTGCAAAAAGGGGAGATGGCAACTGAGCAACTCAGTGACTGGAGACAGCTGCCTATGGCTTCAACAGCTGGGCTAATTTCCATATTACCAGACTTGAATGTAGAAGGGTCTTAGGGAAGATTTCCTAGAATGAGTAAAGAGATGCTATTGAACTTCTCATACTCTATGGTTTTAAATTCTGCCAAAAGGAGGATATAAAGTGAAAAGGATGAGTGGCTCCCAGAATTGATTGATATATTGTTGAACTGTAGTGTCATCCATCATTAACTTTCTGCTGCAGAAGAAACAAAGCAACAACATAATGAATGCTAACCCAAGTGGCATTTGATGTTTGTAATTGGGTTCCACATTCATATATGATCTTCCATCCATCACAGTTCTTGCACTTGATCAACCATCTGTGCTTCTTGAAATTTTAAATCACATTTTGTTAAAATATGCATACTCAAAGTAGCTTGAACATTAACCTCTTCATTTCTTCTCCTATTGTGGCACAGCTCTAAGCAAATGGAAACAATGTAGTAATAAATTGAGAACTCAATAATTTTTAGTACATTCTGGTGCCTTTTGACATGGCATTTGGGAAATAGATATTGCCACATTTTAAGGATTGTGTCATTTTATAGAAGTAAAATTAGTACTTGTAAACACGGAATCATGTTTCTTAGAACTAAAATCTTCTTAAAAATCCATTTAATGAAAGCTGGTTTTGAAAAGAGTAACATAATCACTGCATTGCTATAATGAATCTAAAAATAGAAGATTCTTTGTTTAACTTAAACCAAATCTATAACTTCTCCAGCAGCTTGACTCTCATTGTCGATTATTTATGTGGTAAAACATACCACCTTTGATTTTGAAGACCATAAATGAACATTTTAAAAGAGCAAAGATAAAAAGAGCACTATGAGATCCCAGTAGAAAGAATAGGCCATCAAAGGAGGAGGTACCTTTCTCTGAAGGGAGGAGAAAACTTCCACTTTGACTATGACCTTGTCTAAATAAGATCAGAGTTGGCAAACTTAAGAGGCTTCTATAGCCTTGGCAACTCATGACAAGAGCCTAGGGTGATTACTGACACCATAAACAAGAGTGTCAATTGTTAAATCAACAACAGGAGTCATTGTGCACTTACTCCCCATGTAGGATCTCTGTCCTTAAAGTGTTGTACTATGTGAATTTACGGTATAACTAGTACTCAAACAGTACTTTACACTTTGTGTTTCTGTGTGGGTGCAAACTGTTGAAAGCTTTACTTAATATATACTAAATTGATCTTCTGTATATAAAGATAATTCAAAATGAATCTTGGCCAGCGCTGCGGCTCAATAGGCTAATCCTCCACCTAGCAGCGCCGGCACACCGGGTTCTAGTCCCGGTCGGGGCGCCGGATTCTGTCCCGGTTGCCCCTCTTCCAGGCCAGCTCTCTGCTGTGGCCCGGGAAGGCAGTGGAGGATGGCCCAAGTGCTTGGGCCCTGCACCCTTATGGGAGACCAGGAGAAGCACCTGGCTCCTGCCTTCGGATCAGTGCAGTGCGCCGGCCGCAGCGTGCCAGCCGTGGCGGCCATTGGAGGGTGAACCAACGGCAAAAGGAAGACCTTTCTCTCTGTCTCTCTCTCTCTCACTGTCCACTCTGCCTGTCCAAAAAAAAAAAAAAAAAAAAAAGAATCTTGATGTGAATGGAGAGGGAGCAGGAGAGGGGAGGGTTGCAGGTGGAAGGGAAGTTATGTGAGGGAAAAAGCCACTGTAATCCAAAAGCTGTACTTTGGAAATTTATACTTATTCAATAAAAGTTAAAAAAAAGAGCACTGTGCCCTTGCTTTCTGGTAAAAGATTTTTCCAAAAATTGGATTCCCTCAATAAATGGTGGTTTTGAGAAAATGTAAAGAGGGCTAGCCTTACTTATGACATCAAAGAATAAAAATTAATAAGAATAAATGAAATAGGGGCAGGCATTATGGCACACTGAGTTAAGTTACTACTTGGTACATATTGGAGTACCTGGAATTGAATTTTTTTAAAGATCTATTTATTTATTTGAAAGTCAGAGTTACACAGAGGGAGGAGAGGCAGAGAGAGAGAGAGAGAAGTCTTTCCATCTGATGGTTCATTCTCCAATTGGCCGCAACAGCCGGAGCTATGCTGATCTGAAGCCAGGAGCCAGGAGCTTCTTCCAGGTCTCTCATGTGGGTGCAGGGGCCCAAGAACTTAGGCCATCTTCTACTGCTTTCCCAGGCCATAGCAGAGAGCTGGATTGGAAGCTGAACAGCCGGGTCTCGAACCAGCACCCATATGGGATGCCGGTGCTTCAGGCCAGGCCACAGCGCTGACCCTGGGATTGAGTTTTGACTCTACTTTTTTTTTTTTTTTTTTAAGATTTTATTTATTTATTTAAGAGTTAAAGTTACAAAGAGAGGGAGAGACAGAAAAGTCTTCCATCTGCTGGTTCACTCCCCAAATGGCTGCAATGGCCAGAGTTGGGCTGATCCAAAGCCAGGAGCTTCTTCTGGGTCTCCCACATGCATGCAGGGGCCCAAGGACTTGGGCCATCTTCTACTGCTTTCCCAGGCCATAGCAGAGAACTGGATTGGAACTGGAGCAGCCAGGACATGAACTGGTGCCTATATGGGATGCCGGCACTGGAGGTGGAGGCTTAGCCTGCTACACCACAGCACTGGCCCCTTGGTTTTACTTCTGATCTAGCTTCCTGCTAATGCATCTGAGAGACAACAGACATTGGCTCAAGTATTTGAGTTCCTGCCACTTGTATGCAAGACCTAGATGGAGTTCCCGGTTCCTGGCTTTGAACTGGCCCAGCCCTGACTATTGAGGGTACTTGGGGCATGAGCCAGCAGATGGATGATCTCTTTCTGTCTCTCCCTCTCTGTCATCTGCTTTTCAAATAAAAAAGCGAAAGAAAACTTAAAAAGTAAATAAAACAAACAGGAAAACTTTCCTTAGCTACCCTTCTTCAAACATACTGAGAAGAGATGTGATTAGGGTGAAACTGGGTGTAGTTGAACATGTGAATACTTCTTACGGTTTGTCTCATCTGCTTCTCCTTTCAGCTGCTTAGGCTGAGGTGGCAACCTGTGTGATTAGCCTCCCTGAAGAACAATGCTTAAGGTGAACCTTCTTAAAACTGCCTTGAAGGTAAGTGAGGGGCTACTTGGCCTGGACAACTAGCAGGGGGCACTCCATTTTCCATCAAACTGCTGGAAAGAGGAGGGCAATTCAGATAAGGAATGCTGAGAGGGATTTTCACATATTTGCACACACAAAGCTGTACTTCTCACTAATTCAGACAAATGCATTTTACCATATTATAAAGTGAGATACAGGGACAGATGTTTGGTCTAGTAGTTAAGATGCTGGTGAAGATGCCTATATCCCTTACCAGAGGCCTCAGTTAAAATCTTAGCTCTGGCCCATGATTCCAGCTTCCTTCTTTTTTTTTAAATTTTTATTTATTTATTTATTTATTTATTTATTTATTTTTGACAGGCAGAGTGGATAGTGAGAGAGAGACAGAGAGAAAGGTCTTCCTTTGCAGTTGGTTCACCCTCCAATGGCCGCCGGGGCCAGCGCGCTGTGGCCCGCACACTGCGCTGATCTGATGGCAGGAGCCAGGTACTTATCCTGGTCTCCCATGCGGGTGCAGGGCCCAAGCACTTGGGCCATCCTCCACTGCCTTCCCGGGCCACAGCAGAGAGCTGGCCTGGAAGAGGGGCAACCGGGACAGAATCCGGTGCCCCGACCAGGACTAGAACCTGGTGTGCCGGCACCGCAAGGCGGAGGATTAGCCTATTGAGCCATGGCACTGGCCCCAGCTTCCTTCTAATACAGACCCTGTAAGGAGACAGGTGATGTCTCAAATACTTGGGTCCCTGCCACCCATGTGGGAAACCTGGATTGAGTTTCCGACTCCCATTTTGGCCTTGGCCCAGCCCCAGCCATTATGGATATTTAGGGGAGTGAATCAATAGATGTGAGATCTCTGTCTCTCTTCTTCTTAGGTAAATAAATAAGAGGTACAGTGTTCATTACTTTTAAATATACACATTAAGCCCAGGATACCAAAGCATTGTCTGGCAGGAACTCTGAGGGAATCAGTTCTGATGCATGCATAAAAATGCTTTCCATGTAACTTATCAATGATTTGTGAACACATAGTTCACCGGAGTGTTTACAAATATTTGAAAAATGTAATACAGAAAGATTCAACAGGCTATTTTTCCCCTTTCAAGTAAGTTTTGTCTTCACCATTCATTTGCTTAGCAAGCCCTACTTCACAAACCACGTAAGATGCACTGGAGCACTGCTCTTGTTCGTGTCATTGTAAGTGTCCAGTTGTGTGGGGTGTGAATTACAAGGCTTTGTACATCCTCATCTTGAGGTGGTCTCTCTCCATGTTAATGTTGAAAGAGCTGATTTGTAGGGTCACCCTGGAGGGAGATGATTTCCCCAAGATTTTGTCACAACGTTCTTGTCCTGGTGAACAAAATCCAAGAGAATGATGGCCTTTTTCTCAATAGCAGTAATGGCCATTGGCATAAGAGAATAGTCATTTAAATTTTGAAATTCCATGTAAAATATTAATTTGATTTTAGCCTATGGACTGCTGAAATCTCTCTTAATATCTAACATTTTTATGATTATATTTTAATTAAAATTTTTTTCATTATTTTTTACTTATATAGGGTGAACATATTTCACAAATACCAGATTTAGGAGCAAAGTGATACTTCCAACCCGACCCTCCCTCTGCCCCTATGCCACACCCTCCCTCCTCTTCCTTCCTTAATCTTTCCTTCAGTTTTTATAATGACATACTTTCAGTTTACTTTATAATCATAAGATTAACTCTCCACTAAGTAAAGAATTTCAACAAATAGTGGGAAGAAAGAAACTGGTCCTCAACAGTAGAGACAGGGCTATAAACAATCATCCTCAAAACGTCAACTTTGCTCATCTGCATTTTTTTGCACTCTATTAATTACCACAAATTGAGGAAAACATGTGATATTTGCCTTTAGAAAATTTCATCCAGACTGACCTTGATGATGGTATCCAAGAGATCTAGGGATAAGGAAGGTGATGGCAGCTGGATCCCCTGTCCTTTTGCAGCAGCCGTGCCTGGAGCTGATAGCTCCAATAAGCAACTAGCCCGAGAGAAATAGGACACTTTAGTATGTTTGGCCATTGAGGAGAAAAAGACACGTTCCTTAAACCAGAAATGACCTGACTTGTACCAGGAATTTAGTGGACTGTAAAAGTGCTCTTTGAGAGTAAAAGACTTTAAGGAGTATAGATTACAAATAGAAAGCATCTCTGTTTCAACAACCTAGAAGTAGAGGTTTCCCAATCATCCAGAAGGAGATCTAATGGTAGCAAAGAAGCATTAAGACTAACCAAGCCGGCGCCGCGGCTCACTAGGCTAATCCTCCGCCTAGCGGCGCCGGCACACCGGGTTCTAGTCCCGGTCGGGGCGCCGGATTCTGTCCCGGTTGCCTCTCTTCCAGGCCAGCCCTCTGCTGTGGCCAGGGAGTGCAGTGGAGGATGGCCCGGGTGCTTGGGCCCTGCACCCCATGGGAGACCAGGAAAAGCACCTGGCTCCTGGCTCCTGCCATCGGATCAGCGCGGTGCGCCGGCCGCAGCGCGCCGGCCGCGGCGGCCATTGGAGGGTGAACCAACGGCAAAGGAAGACCTTTCTCTCTGTCTCTCTCTCTCACTGTCCACTCTGCCTGTCAAAAAAAAATAAAAAAATAAAAAAATTAAAAAAAAAAAAAAAAAAAAAAAAAAAGACTAACCAAATGTGGGCCGGCGCCGTGGGTTCTAGTCCCGGTCGGGGCACCGGATTTTGTCCCAGTTGCCCCTCTTCCAGGCCAGCTCTCTGCTGTGGCCCGGGAAGGCAGTGGAGGATGGCCCAAGTGCTTGGGCCCTGCACCCCATGGGAGATCAGGAGAAGCACCTGGCTCCTGCCTTCGGATCAGCGCGGTGCGCCGGCCGCAGCGTGCCAGCCGTGGCGGCCATTGGAGGGTGAACCAACGGAAAAGGAAGACCTTTCTCTCTCTCTTACTATCCACTCTGCCTGTCAAAATAATAATAATAATAATAAGACTAACCAAATGTAAAGCAGGAAGTAGCTCATTGCCTGGACCCCCTCCAAGGCCCTTTCCGTCCAATCTTCCTTGGGTCCCTTACACATTTGGTTGTCTCTTCTTCTGTGTGCCCAGAAAACTGTGTCCATTTCTTCTCCAAATGCATTTCTCCCTCTAGCCAGTGTAGTTCGCAATGGCAGGGTTGTGTCTCATTCATCTTTTTTCCCCTGGCACTGCTTGATTGGTAAATGAATGAATGAAGAAATAAATGACAAAATATGCCATGGGAAGGAAGTTGAAAGAATGAGAAGAAAGTTTCCATATCCTTGAAGTGTTCTCGTTTGGCTTATAGTGGACTCCTGCTATGGACTCAATTGTGTCTCCTCAACCCAATTCATCTGCTAAAGCCCTGAGTCCCACTGCAACTATATCTGGAGATAAGACTTTCAGAAGGTGATTAAGGTTAAATGAAGTCATAAGGGGGGGGCCCTGTTCCAAGGGATTGGTGGCCTACATGCACATTTATTAAGGAAAGGCCACCTGAGACAAAGTGAAGAGGCTGCCATCTGCAAGCCAGGAGGGACTGTCACTGGAAAGAGATCATGCCAGCATCCTGGTTTAGGATGTCCAGAACAATGAGAAAGTCAATGCTGCTTAAGCCACTCATTTATGATATTTTGTTACAGCAGCCTGGCTGACCAAGACAACACCTTGCTGGTTGTCTGCTTCTTCTATGTTCTTTCTAGAGGACCATCCGTCCTCTAGAGGTGATAGCTCTCTTGGACTTCACTGGTCATATCTGATAGGATCAAGATGAACACTAGCTCCAAGATTCTCTCTTCAGGAATTGGAGTTCAGACATGCTTATCAGTCCACCTCTTCTGGGTGCTTGAACTAAGACTTTGTGAGCTCTGGAGTCCTGCAACAGCACCTTTGTGCAATGTGCATGGAGAAGCAAATGTGTACATAGAGAATTGGGCTTGAGGCAGGTCAGTCTGGAGCATAATTCTATGGTCATTTATGTCAATTGATCATAGACAGTATATATGATGTTTCCATATTCAAAATGGCAGTTGGGAAAGAAAACTGTTCCAAACAAGATCTACTAGAGACATGTTTAGTGGATAGAAGTTGTAACTCATTTTGGGAAGTCATTGGCACTACTGAACAGTCTTGGGATACATTTGAAGGACGTTAAGAAACTTTTCTGGAAAGTTATGTGCCTATCCACCCTTCTAACTGACCACCTGCCATTGAGGAATCACCAGACTTATTCTAAACTGTATCAAATCAAAGTATAATTTTGAAAGGTTAAAAGTATAATTATTATATAAATGTAAAAACAGTAGCCAGCGCTGTGGCTCACTTGGTTAATCCTCTGCCTGCAGCACCGGCATCCCATATGGGCTCCAGGTTCTAGTCCCGGTTGCTCCTCTTCCAGTCCAGCTCTCTGCTGTGGCCTGGGAGGGCAGTGGAGGATGGCCCAGGTGCTTGGGCCCCTGCATCTGCATGGGAGACCAGGAGGAAGCTCCTGGCTCCTGGCTTCGGATCAGCTCAGCGCACTGGCCGTTGCGGCCATTTGGGGGGTGAACCAACAGAAGTAAGACCTTTATCTCTGTCTCTCTCACTGTCTAACTCTGCCTTTCAAACAAACAAACAAAAAAAGACTTTTGACTCACTTTCGAGAGGCCCAGTTAGTTTAAGAATTACAGGAAATTCTAAAGTGTATATCATCAATGAAAGAATGCATTGTTAGATACAAAACTCGCTTTTGCCATCCATGACAATACAATGGTAACTTTCATGGCTATCTTTTCTTTCAGAAAGAACCTATACATCAACCTATCACTTCAAAATCTGCACCCTTATCAATGATAAATACTAAATCAAAGATGTATTCCCTTGGACAATCAAATAATCCTGGGGTAGGTCTGTTATTAATGTATCACTGTAGGACAGAAAATTTGTCCAAGTTTCTGTCTTGCTTATTTCCAAGTTTTGGAAAATTTCCCTTAGCAGTCGTTTCTTTTTTCTATAAATATCTCTAACAGAAGGGATGTCTTTGAATTGGCTCCATGTTTCTTGTGGAGAATTTGAAATAAAACTTTGACACATGCTCTTTTCAATTTGGTGGAGAAATTGCTTTAACACTTCAATGCTAAAAATTATTAGTAAGGTTATCCAGGTGCCCCAAAGTAGCTGTTTCTTGGGAAGATTACTTCATTGGCTTTTTTTTTTTTTAAAGATTTATGTATTTATTCGAAAGGCAGAGTTACAGAGAAGAAGCAGAGGTAGAGGCAGAGACAGAGAGGTCTTCCATCTGCTGGTTCACTCCCCAGATGGCTGCAATGGTCAGAGCTGGGTCAATCCGAAGCTAGGAGCTAGGAGTTTCTTCTGGGTCTCCCAGACACTACAGGGGCCCAAGGACTAGGTCTCTCTTCTACTGCTTTCTCAGGCCATAACAGAGAGCTGGATTGGAAGTAAAGCAGTTGGGATTCAATCAGAGCCCATATGGGATGGTGGCACTTCAGGTGGCAGCTTTACCTGCTATGCTACAGCGCCAGCCCCTTCACTGGCTTTTTTTTTTTTTTAATATTTATTTGTTTATTTGAAAGTCAGAGTTACACAGAGAGAGAAGGAGAGGCAGAGGGAGAGAGGTCTTCCATCTACTGGTTCACTCCCCAACTGGCAGCAACAGCTGGAGCTGTGCCAATCCGAAGTCAGGAGCCAGGAGCTTCTTCTGGGTTTCACACGTGGATACAGGAGCACAGGGACTTGGGCCATCTTCTACTGCTTTCCCACATCATAGCTGGATCAGAAGTGCAGTAGCTGGGTCTCAAACAGGCACCCATATGGGACCCATAAGGCACTGTAGGTAGTGGCCTTACCTGCTCCACCACAGTGCTGGCCCCTCACTGGCTTTTGATAATCTGAAGCTATACCTTGAAGACCCAAGCTAAAATCTACAATGTAAAGGCAATTTCTCTTATAAGGAACTCTTCATGAATTTACAATATTTTTATTTCTCATCATTAATTTAATGATTTAAATTCCAATTATTTAAGTAACAAACTGGCTATATTTAGATAGAGGAAGAAAATCTTATTCTGATAAAATAGCAAATCCCATTTATGAAGTTTTTTTTTTTTTTTTTTTTGGACAGGCAGAGTGGACAGTGAGAGAGAGAGAGAGAGAGACAGAGAGAAACGTCTTCCTTTTGCTGTTGGTTCACCCTCCAATGGCCGCCACGGCTTGCGCGCTGCGGCCGGCGTACCGTGCTGATCCGAAGGCAGGAGCCAGGTACTTCTCCTGGTCTCCCATGGGGTGCAGGGCCCAAGCACTTGGGCCATCCTCCACTGCCTTCCCGGTCCACAGCAGAGAGCTGGCCTGGAAGAGGGGCAACCAGGACAGAATCCGGCGCCCCAACCGGGACTAGAACCCGGTGTGCTGGCACCGCTAGGTGGAGGATTAGCCTATTGAGCCGCGGCGCCAACCTAAGCTTTATTATTTTTATTAAACCATTGCACCTTGGCAAAAAAGAAATATAGTTTTATTACATATATTTCATAGTAGCATTTAACACTTATTATTATTGGACACCTCAAACTGCATGTTAAATTTCACTGTGCAATATCAAGGTCTGTACATTGTTTTTGTGGGTAATATTTTCTCTATAATATTTCAGATAGAAATATTTTGGTAAACCATGATTCTACAGATACACAAGACAGTGACTACACCCTTGAATTTTCTTTCCAGTTGGTGTCTTTCTAGTTTAAACCTTCTGTAGCAATTTTATATTTTGTCAGGCTGATAAAACATATTCATCCCATGTGCTTAGCTTTCTGGGTCATGAGATTTTATTTTTGGTGGAAAGTTTACCATTTTAATTATAAAATATCACTAAAATTCTTCAAATAATGGCACTTCAACATCTCTATTTTTTTTGTATCAGTTTTCGGGCCAAGCAAGTGGCCACCATTTAAAAGCCTTAGGAGGGGCTGGCACTATGGCGTAGCTGGTAAAGCTGCCGCCTGCAGCGTCGGCATCCTATATTGGACGCCGGTGCCCAGCTCCTGGCTTCATATTGGCACAGCACCAGCCGCTGCGGCCAACTGGGGGAGTGAACCAGCCGATGGAAGACCTCTCTCTTTCTCTCTGTCTCTGCCACTGCCTTTCCAATAAATAAATCTTACAAATAAAATAAACAAAAGGCCTTAAGAGCAAAGCCACAGTTTCCCCCAGGAAAAAGCAGTCTTGTCTGTGGACTGCAGCTTCAGTTCCTGCCCCAGATTTTAGCCTGCTCGGGGGATACTGAACTTGCCAACTCCCACGACTGTGTAAGCAAATTCTATGAATTTGTACCTGTAACATATGAAGGTATTTTAAGTAGTTTATGGAAAAGTAGAATTAAAAGTTAATTTTGGTGTAAAAATATTTGAAATTTGAGCCTACAAAGGGTCCTCCAAAAGTTCATAGACACCTTCTAGCTGCACCGACACCTGCCTGTGCCTGGAAGCTTTGCTCAACCAAGGGCATTTGAGGATTATTTAAAAATTTTTTTTTAAGAAAAGGAAAATAGAATTATTTCCTTAGAGCAGGCTAGTCTAACTCCCTTCAGTGGGGCTAGGGTAGAGGGTGAGGGATGGGGGTAGTTTCTGATCACGGTCAGGGCAGACTTGTTCTAAGGAGCTTACAAGATCTTGCACCTCAAGCATCTTCATCACCTGTCATCGCACCCGAGGTTCCTATCATGGAGTTTATGTCACCTCCAGTACGTCAAGCTTAAGTGTACAGCTATGGGAAGGGCATGAGGGCCAGTCATGCCAGGTATCCAGTTCTGTCCAACAGTTTCTCACTGCAAGAGTTGATCTATAGTAAGTCAGGAAGCCAGAGGGTTTCACATGAGGGCAATGACCAGGGGAGGGAGTCGTTAAGTATTAGTCATGGACTGGGATGACTGGGGCAGGTCTGGAACTCAGATCAGACCCAAGGAAGTCTGTGGAAGTCAGGATACTGAATATTGTACAGAATCCAGGAACAAAGCACTTTCAGCTGGAAGGGAACACCAAAGTCAAAAATGTATGGTTCACAATTTTGCCTCAGATGGTCTAGATTAGGTAACTATACAGTTGTATTAGCCTACTTGTCACCCTGCCTTTCCGAGATCAGCCAGATCTGTGTGGGTCTGCACCATCCCTGAGGTGCCCCTCCCTCCACCCACCTCCTCACCTGCAGGACCGTCCGGCCTCCCCGTGCAGCCTGGACGTCAGGTGCCAGGTGGAGCCAGGATGCCGTGGCTCATAAATTCCTTTCACGTTTCTGCTCAGGTAGCTTTGGGCAGGCACTTCATTCATCTCTGTGTCTGCTCAGTTACAGGGGCAGTAATGAGGACAGCCAGGATTTAGACAGTGTTCTGCAATAGATGAGTTACTACTCAATAATCACCTAGGAAAGTCTTCACTTTCATTCCCTCCTTGCAAATCTATTTTCTAGGGACCATCTTTCCCCAGGGAACTCACCAAGCTGAGTCTTCATCTCTGTTAAAAGGATAACTCGTTTCTTGAGGGAGTGTTTCTAAAATTTCTAAGGTGATTATTAGGAGACACAATGAACTCTGAGGACATGCTAATGAAGAGAGGCAGGATGAAGACGCTGTATAGTCCCTGACAAAGCAGGGGTGGAGTCCTTGCTCAGCATCTTTAGGTGAATACAAAAGGCACCACATAGCAAAGATGCCCCTTGTAGGCAGCTACACAGATTTCCTAGAAAGTCAGACTGTTAAAATGTCATTTCTAATTTTCTCAGTTTCTGAAATGCTTTTTTGCCACTTAAGAATTGCTCAAGAGTGCTGTGGTTTGAATATAGTTTGTATCTTCCCCCAAAGTGCTCAGAGCTTGGTCCCCAGGGTGGCGGAATTGGGAATGGGGGTACTGGGCAGTTCTTGGATCTACTGGGGCATGACCTCCATAGAGAATGTGGGGCCCCTTCCTGGAAATGGAATCTCCCGTTCACTCAAGTTCCCAGCGCTGCAGTCCCCCAGGACATGAGCAGCCAGGGCACTGCCTTGCACAGCCCACTGCTATGCCCTTGGTCTTTGAACCTCCAGAACTGTGAGCTCATTAAACTTTTCATAAGTAGTCAGGATTTCAGTTTAGAGACAAAAACATTTTGAGAGCTCTGCATAAAGTGGTCATCAAACAAACTCATGGAGGATGAGTATTATGAACAAACCATGCATGGATTTGCACCCAAATAAACTTCTCTTTTAATTCCATTTTCCAGGAACATTTTCAAGTTCCCTCACCTCTGTTGGACAAGTGCTGGCTTAGATGAGAAAGGAGAGATGGTAGACGTGAAATATTTCTCCACAAATTCCTTTGGAAACTCCTTTAAGGCAAAGTCCCTTGGAATCCACACATAGCAGTGCAGGTGCTGTTTCCACAGAAGGAATATTTAGGACATTATCACCTCCAGGTTGAGACTCCAGGTGACTATCCATCGCTGCTTAAGCAGGATACACAGCAGGTGTCTGACCAGGCAGCCCCGGGACGTGCGACTGGAAGTTAGAATTTCCTTTCGAATTACTTTTTCTCCTCAGTCCAGGAACATTCAAACCAATTCCAAGCTAGTGGACTTGGCCGTAGAGGACGCCGGACACACCATTCACCTGAGGCCTCACAGAAACCTACGGAAAACGGGAAGAAATGACAGCGGGGTCCCGAGGCCGGAAGTTCTGCCTGGCCCTCCGGGGAGCCCACGGTGAGGCGCCAACCGCGGAGCGCGGCCCGTCGCCATGGCAACCGCGGGAGCCGCACACAGCTGACCAGCCGGGCGCCTGGCGGTCACTACGGCTCCGGGAGCAGCCGCGGGCCGATACGGCTGTGGTCACAGCACCGCGGGCCCTGCAGCTGCCGGGCCGCAGCCACCACCACGCCACGAGCCCCGCGCAGCGCCATGGATAAGCTGGTACTGTGCGCGCCCCGTCGCGCGCGGCTCCCACGCCGGGCCCTGCGGCGCATGCGTTGCCGGGCGGCCCGGTTGTCCGGGGCCCTGTGAGGGCAGTTGTAGTGGCGGGGAGGAGTGGAGACCGGCGTTCGTTCTGGGGTTCCACTTCGCAGTCCGGGGGTGGGGGGCTGAAAAGCACTTTCGTGGGCTTTGCTGTCCGTTGAATTTGCCGGACTTTTTCTCAGGAGGCACTGGTGGGTCACGCCCACCAGCGCACCCACCAAATGCACAAGCAGCGGCTTCTGGGGCTCCCTCTCCCTATCCTCTCCCTTGCTGAGTTCCCTCTTTGTCTCGCTGGCCACTGGTGGTCAGTGACGTGGACCCGAGCGACCCACTGTCCCGTAGCGGGCATGAAAGATATTCATGTGTGGCGACGGCCGCTTTCAGGTCAGGCTTGTTGGTTGCTGCTGACTCTGGGGTTTGGACAAAGGAAAATGTCCAGTTCCCAGGGAGAGAGGCAGGAGGGAGGCCGAGCCAAGCCCCGCCGCTGGCTTCCGTCTGTGTGGCATCTGCGGGGCGCCCAGCAGGTGCGCAGGTGCGTGCCCCTGGAAACTGGCCCTGTGCCTGGGATCCGCGTCCACTTCTTCGGGTCTTGTCCTCTGTATATGAATTCTGGGGAAGGAAAAAAAAAAGGAATCCTCGTAAAGGCCACTAACCTTCGAGGGAGGCTGTATTTCTTTCTTTTTTTTTTTTGGACAGGCAGAGTGGACAGTGAGAGAGAGACAGAGAGAAAGGTCTTCCTTTCTGTATTTAAACATATTTTCGTCTAGCTACCCCGTATCCATAGAACGATAGGAATTTATTTGCTAATCAAGAAATATGCACCGGGCCACGATTTAATAAATATAAATTAACAGGTGTTGAGTTAACAGCAATGTCCATAGTTTATGGAAATACTACCTTAGCGTTTTCCTCTCTCTTAAGTTCTTGAATTAATTATCTTAATTGACAAATACAAATTCTATGTATTTGTGTTCTACATCATGATGTTTTGAAATATGTGTACACTGTGAAATGGCTAAATTGAATTAATTGGCATATACAATAGCTCGTGTCACTTTTTGTGGTGGAAACACTTAAACATATTCTTCTGTCAATTTTCAAGAATGCAGTACAGTGTGACTAACTCTGGCTGCCATGGTTGATCATCTGAACCAATTCCAACTGCCTAAGTGACATTTTGTGTCCTTCGACCAACATCTTCCCAACCCTGCACCCCCACCCCAGCTCCTCGTGTCTGCCATTCTCCATGCAGCCCCTGGTGTCCACTATTCTACCCCGAGTTCAGCTTCTTAACATTCCGCTTACAAGTGAGACCACGGAGCATTTCTCTGTGAATATTTACCTCGCCGAGAAATCTGTTTTGTTCTTATGAGCCTCCTGTTATGGCAGACACCTGTCAATATTCTTGTTTTCATATAATTTATATGTTTAATTCTGTGGGATTTCCCAAAGATCTGTTTTGTGATTTATGGAACACAGTAGTTAATTAATTTTAGTCATTTTAGTGACTCTTCTTCCCATTGTCTGCCAAAGGAAGGTGACCCTGACATAACAAATGGCATTGCATTTGGAACAAAACAATGGCTTTTTAAGTATTAATTAAAATCCATATATTATATAATCTTATCCAAGTTTATCAAGTTTTACCCTGAAAGGATATAAAATGCAGTGGCTAGTTTTATGCCATATTCTTTTATTTTTAAATTAGGATTGTTTAAGATTTTGCTGCTATGCTCTTTGTCTTGAATTTTCTCTTGGTCTATTCAAGGTGAAGTTAAAGAGTTTAAAAATTATCAAATTCCAGTTGTTTAAGTAGTAATCTAGGAGATTAAGCTAATATACCTGTTTTAATTAAATTTACAAAGACTGCTCCCCATGTTATTGAAGAATGTTTAATAACATGAGAAAGTGTTTGTAATAAATGTATGAAAAAAGTAGGTTACTAAAGCAATAAGGTTTGAGTTTTATGGAAATAAACAGTTGTATAAATATATACAGAAAACAATGAAAATACATATATTGATTATCTCTGGTTAGTGGCATTAAAAAGGATTCTAGTTTATTTTAGATTTTTCTATAATTACATACATATGATATATAAATGTTTATACACATATATAAAATTTATAGTTAGAAGACATTGTAAAGAACAACGCCTCCTAAAATGTTTGTACCACTTTTATCTCCTAAGACAAACTAAGCATCCTCTGGTAAATATTTTCTGTTTTCTGAGCACTTGGGTCACATCCTGATAAACACTGTTTTGCAACTCTCAGCCAGCTAAGCAAGCAGCCCCCACTTTACATAAATAAGATAAGCAAGCCCAGAGCACCGTGGAGACTAGCAAAAGCTAAGCCACCTGTGGCTGGGTCATTATCTTCTTAACCCTCACCCATAGCATCTCCCTTCGCTATGCCAAGGGTGACTGGGAAATGATTTTGGCAGCCCTAACCATTTATTAGCCTTGCTGCAGAGCTGTGTCTTTCTGTGGTTACATTATTTAGGAAAGATAGGAACAAACAGATGCTGAAGCAAAGTATAACACATGCAAGTGATCATGTACCTGAAATCTGACCACTAAAGAACTTTACATTCCCCAGGGAAGGCAGGGGTCCCTGCTTCTGCCCAGGTCCAGATAATGGCAGGTCTGAGGCTCATGTCAGTTTCAAAACTAAATAAATAAGTAAATAAGCAAATAAATAAATAAATAAATAAAAGGATGCTGGGAGTATGTGTATTTTGAGAGATTGATTCCCCTGTGTAAGCAATGCTAGGAGGAAGTCTGCCTGTTACACTTTCTCCTTTAGTCATACTCAGCTTCCGCTTGGCACTGAGCACAGTGGCTGTTTATTTAGTTCTCTGCACTGTTTGCTATTGGTTTTACTTCTTACGGTCTTCTTACAAACAGACAAAAACAAAATAAAATGAAAAAAACAAGAAATAGTTGAACTTGTTATTTGTGAATAAAAAACCAATAGCTTTAAGTGAAGAGTACATTACCCACCAGGGATGTTTTTATTCCCTGAGCAGTGGAGTTACAGTCCTGCCAGGAACCAGGATTTGATCTGAGACAATGCATGGACCAGTTTGTCTTCTCTTCTGGGGGCAGACCCAGCTCACTGCCAGGTCCCAGGTGTGGAGTGAAGGGTGTGGCATTGGCACAATGTGTGCATTCTTTTACCACTCTCTAGAGAAAAAGCTTAGAAAGTGAGGCTGGAGTCGGAAAAGTGGTACTAAACTTCCTTGAGCAGTGCAGTTCAATTCAGTGAACACTTGTTAAGAACCCACTGTTGGGCCGGCGCCGCGGCTCACTAGGCTAATCCTCCGCCTTGCGGCGCCGGCACACCGGGTTCTAGCCCCGGTCGGGGCGCCGGATTCTGTCCTGGTTGCCCCTCTTCCAGGCCAGCTCTCTGCTGTGGCCAGGGAGTGCAGTGGAGGATGGCCCAAGTACTTGGGCCCTGCACCCCGTGGGAGACCAGGATAAGCACCTGGCTCCTGCCTTCGGATCAGCGCGGTGCGCCGGCCGTGGCGGCCATTGGAGGGTGAACCAACGGCAAAGGAAGACCTTTCTCTCTCTCTCTCTCTCTCTCTCTCTCTCTCACTGTCCACTCTGCCTGTCAAAAAAAAAAAAATTAAAAACAAAACAAAACAAAACAAAAGGAACCCACTGTTTATTGTGGGGAAACTCTGGGGAGTGTGACTTTTACTTTTCACTTTTTACTTTGTTCCTTCCTTCATTTTCCCCTTTCCCCTCTCTCCTTTCCTCTTCCTTCTTTTTTTAAAATTAATATTTATTTATTTATTTATTTGAAAGGCAGAGTTACAGAGAGGCAGAGAGAGAGAGAGGGAGACAGAGAGAGAGAGAGAAAGTCTTCCATTGGTTGGTTCACTCCCCAGATGGCTGCAGTGGCCAGAGCTGGGCACATCCGATGCCAGGAGCCAGAGCTTCTTCTAGGTCTCCCACACTGGCACAGGGGCCCAAGGACTTGGGCCATCTTCTGCTGCTCCCAGGCCATAGCAGAGAGATGGATCAGAAGTGGTACAACCGGGACTTGAACACGTGCCCATATGGGATGGTGGCACTACAGGTGGCAGCTTTACCCACTATACCATAGCACTGGCCCCTCCTATTCCTTCTTTTATCCCTTCTTCCCCCTCTCTCCCACACTCCCACCCTCCCTTCCCCTGCTTGCCTTCTTTCCTGCCTCCATTTCTTCCTCACTCCCTCATTTCTTCCTCCTTGCCTCCCTCCCTTCTAAAGTATATATTAAGTGCTTTCTGACAACCCCTGTTCTCCATTTCCCTTTAAGATTCTGAAGCTCTCCTAATATTCATTACACAATTAATGATGCTTTTTCCCCTCTTTGTGTGAACCACCCCCTGTTTTTTGAGTAACTTACAGTAAGATTAGTGGGCCATCTACCAAGAGGTGGATATACAAGGTGATGCTTGTCAAACTGATATGAACAACCCTCAGAACAGGTTGGAGGGGTTGCTGTGTACCCCCATCCCCCACCCCCAAAAGGGGTCTGTGCCATGGATGCACAGAAAACCAATTACTGACTGGGTGGTGGAATTGCTTATTGCAATGCACACAGCAAGGAGCAGGGCAGCTGTTGCTGAATTCTTGGCCTCCCTGAGGGGTTAGGGGGAAGGTTCTTATGGGTTGATGTTGGGATGAGAGGCGCATATTCAGTGTGTGTTCAGGTTCCTGATTGACTGGTGGTGCTTGTCGCCTTCTTTTGATTGGTTAGCGATGCAGTGTTCTTTAGGGAGTGTTTATGATGATCAAGTGGGCTTTAGTCAGTCTGGGAGCTACATGGAAGTTGTAGTTACTTTCTTCCCAGGACCTGGAATTCCACTAAAGGAAACCCCTTGAGACAGTACTGCCCATCAAGGTATTATGTGTTGGAGAAGCAAATGACCTCATGAGTCCTGTGATTAGAACCCTGTAGGACTGGTTTCTACCACTTTCTCAGTTCGGTGAGTTAAATTTAGCATGGGTCCTGATGCTAGCATCTGAAGTCAAGGCAATGTGGAGGGACTCAGTTGCAAAATTCCTGTGAGGAATGTGCCCAAAGTGCATGCTGTTTTAGTAGAGAGAGACTACTATAGTACCTGACACAGATGGGGTGATACTATTATAAACAGATTCCCATAGGCAGCTATTTGTGTCCCAAGAGGTCCAGGAAGTCAGAGTGTCAGGCTTGGCCATGGGCTGTGGGCTGAGTCAGCTCATGCACCCAAGATAGTGGTCATGGATGTCTCTGGACTGCTTGGCCTTGGAAAAATGAAAAAACTTTTTTTAAAAAATGTTTATTTTTTTGAAAGGTAGAGTTACAGAGAGAGGAAGAGAGAGAGATCTTCTACCTGTTGGTTCATTTCCCAAATGGCTGCTATGGCAAGGTCTGGGTCAGGCTGAAACCAGCAGCCAGAGGCTTTTTCTAGGTTTTCCTCATGGGTGGCAGGGGCCCAAGGGCCATCTTTTGCTGCTTTCCCAGGCACACCAGCTTACAGACCTTCATATATCTGACAAAGTAGGTTTTGATAAGTGCAACAGCAGAGGTGCTTCCTGTGTGCCAAGGGCTGAATTGTGATTGTGTCCTACTCAAATTTCTGTGTTGAAATCCTAACCCCCTTTCCCTCAGAATATGACTGTATTTGGAGATAGGGTCTTTAAAGAGATCATTAAGGTCAAATGAGGACAGGTGAGTGGGCCCTAATCCATGTTTTCAGTGTCCTCCTACGGAGAGATGGGAACCTAGACACACGCAGCCTGAGGGGCGGTCATGTAAGGCACAGTGCAAAGGTAGTTGCTGCAAGCCAAGGACAGAGGTCTTGGAAAAAACCAAGCCTGATGTCAGTGTGACCCTGGACTCTGGTCTCCAGAACTGCATGAAGATAGCTTTCTGTTATTTAAGCCCCAGACTGTGGGATTTTGTGATGGCAGACCCAGAAAACAAACAGATTATTTATGCTCAGCAGTTGGCAGATGATTTTTTCTTTTTCTTTTTTCTTTTCTTTTCTTTCTCTCTCTCTTTTCTTTCCTTCCTTCCTTCATATACATTATATATAATAATATATAATATATCACATATATGTAATATATACACGCAATATATAACATATATTACATAATATATTAATTATTATATATTATATTATCGATATATCATACATTAATATATAATTAATAATATAATACAATATATAACATAATATATAATAAATAACATATAACATAATAATATTATTATATAATATAATATATAATAACTTATATAATAATATATAAGATTATAATATATAATATATAATATATAGTATTATAATATAATACATAATATTGATATATAAATATTAATAATATATAATGTATACTATATAATAATATTTATTACATAACATAATAAATAATACATAACATATAATATATAATATATTTTACATAATATATAATACTTATTATATAATGCAATACATTATTAATATACAATTATACATAAATATGTTATATATTATTAATATATATCATATATAAATATAATATTATTATATATAATATATAATGTAACATGATATTGTAATATAATATTATATAATATAATTATATATAATAAATATTATATATTATGTATTATATAATATTATAATGTATTATATATTTTATATATTATATAATATAATATTATAATATATAATATAATTATATATAATAAATTATTACATACTATATAATATATAATATTATATTATATATTGTATATTATATATTATATAATATGTTATCTTTATTATGCATTATGTAATTATTATTAGATTATCTTACATATAATATATATATGGAGAGAGAGAGAGAGAGAGAGAGATCTCCCATCCACCGTCTCACTCCCCTAAATGACCATAATGACTGATTTTATTTCATTCCTGTGGTAGCCTGTTGAAGTTGGTGCAGCTGTACTCTCCATTTTACAGATGAGAAAATTAATGTTCAAAGAGGTCAGACCAGCTGAAGGTTGGCTCAAGGACACACAGAAAATGTGTCTAAGACAGGTTCAAACTCAAGTCAGAACATGCTCACTTCAGCAGCACCTAAACAAACTCAAGTCAGAGCTAAGGCTCAGGATCTTGGCCCCGTCGCCTTTCCAAATAATGGGGCATGGAAATACAAGGGGGGCTGTGTGTGCGGGAAAAGAGCACGAGGAAGGTTTGGGCCCTGAGGGAACAGTGGGTTTGGAACACAGACCTTCAGAAGTGAGGTCTCAAGTGACAACTTCTCTTCGAGTGATCAGAAAGCAATCAAGTCTCGGCCTTGTCCTATAAGATTTTGCCTTTCCAGAGAATTCCTGGTCCTGCCAGCCCTGTCCAGCACTGGGGTACAATACACCCTCTCAGCCCGATTCCCCTCCAGACACATTCTCAGTCTTTCCCATGCTCCGAAATTCACTGTGGGTTTCAATTTGAGGTCTTGCCGTTTAAGACAAAATTTTGATTTTGGGTATGAGTTTAAGAGGCAAACTTCAGAAAGTAAGGAAGAAAAGGAAAACATTGTGTTTTCAGTCCTTTAAAAAGTCTCCTACCCAGACTGGTCAGTTGTGCAGGGATGAGAGAAAAGGAGCAGAGTCACGTACTACAGATTGCAGATTTTTCTCGTTAGTCAGTGCAAGTTTTAAAGAACACCCAAAGCCCAATAAACCGTAAAGGAGCTGATGGGGTGAGAATGAATGACTTGGATTTACAACAGCATTCAAGTCTGCTGTTTGGTCATCACTCAGTGTCTCAGCAGCATTTATTGGGCTTCTGTGATGCTGGGATAAAGAAAGGAAAGGTAGACAGCCCCTGCCCCAAGGGAGTTACATTGGGTTGGAGGAGACAGGCCCTTTCATTTAGCATGATAAGTTCTAGGGGGAAGTAGTCACTGAACTGTTTTTGGCATAGATAGTTGGAGAACCAATTCCACCTGAGCACTGGGGAGGACTTTCGGAGTTGAACCTGGAAAATGAAATGGATGTTTCCAGGAGGGCTGGGGAGCAGAGGGCTTGTCTTGAGGGGAGGTAGGGCGTGAATGGTTTGGTGCAGCTGGGGCAGAGGCTGCAGAGGGAGTCCCAGGCCCACCATGAGGGGCTCCTGTATTGAATGTTGGTCACATCCTGGAAATCAGGGATGGGAGAGTATGGGAAGGCATAGCTGCATTGCCTACCACAGGGTGGCCCAGGAAGCATGTGCAGCATAGTTTGGGACAGGATGGAACCAAAGAAGTAGAAACAAATTAGGAGGCAATTACAGAAATCTAGGAAGAAAAAAGGAAGGGGATTCAGAGGCCATTTAGAACAGGCCACTATTTCTTGGATTAAATTAAAAGCGTGGTTAAATAAGTTTCCTCAAGTCACATGGCTAGTTAGCACGATACCCAGTACTAGAAATAGAAGATGGGAAGATGACATCCTAGTATGACTTATGCTGCTATAATAGAATAACACCGACTAAGTAATTGATAAAAAAAGTTATTTCTCACGGTTCTTGAGGCTAACAAGTCCCAAATCAAGGTGCTGGCATCTGGCAAGGATTTTGTTGCTGTATCACACCATGGGGAAAGGCAAGAGAGTGTGAGAGGGCAAGCCAGAGAGGGCTGAACTCACCTTTATAACAAATGCCTCTTGAGGTAACTAATCTACTTCCTCCATAATCAATTATTCAATTAATGAATTAATCCATTCACTGCCTTCTGTTAGGCTGCATCTCCCCATGCTTTAGGGTGAGGGATTAGGCGTCCCACACACTCTGGGGAGCACATTCATACCATAGACAATCATCATTTCTGTGGCCTGCTGTATGCTTGGTGGGCTATGTACAAGTATGATCCACTTCATCTCCACAGTTCCACTGAATAAGTGTGGTGGTTCCATTTCTCTAGTGAAAAGAAGTGACGTGACTTGCCCAGAGTCAAACAGCTTGTAAGTGGGTTGGACATTGTGGTGCAGTGGGTTAAGCCACTGTGTGGGATGTCTATATCCTATATCTGAGTGCTACTTCGAGCCCTACTTCTCCACTTCTGATCTGGCTTCCTGCTAGTGCACCTGGGAAGCAGCAGATGATGGCCCAATTACTTGGGTCCCTGCCATCCACATGGGAGACCCAGATGGTGTTCCTGGCTCCTGGATTTTTGCCTGGTCCAAACCTGGCTATTGTGGCCATCTGGGGAGTGAACCAACAGATGGAAGATTTCTCTCTCTCTCTCTCCCTCTCCCTCTCTCCTCCACCCCTCTCTTTTTTCTATTTCTCTCTCCCTCTTTCCTGTCATTCTGTCTTTCATATACATCTTTTGAAAAGACCAGGTTGTAAACATAGTGATATAACCCAGAACTTTCCATTTCTGCATGCTGTTACCATTGGGTATTGAAAACTTTTGCCTGGGGCTGGTGCTGTGGTGTAGCGGGTAAAGCTGCCGCCTGCAGTGCCAGCATCTCATATGGGTGCTGGTTCAAGACCTGGCTGCTCTACTTCCAATCCAGCTCTCTGCTATGGCCTGGGAAAGCAGTAGAAGATGGCCCAAGTCCTTGGGCCCCTGCACCCGGCCGTTGCGGCCAATTGGGGAGTGAACCAGTGGATGGAAAACTTTATCTCTCTCTCTCTCTCTCTCTGCCTCTCCTTCTCTCTCTGTGTAACTCTGCTTTTCAAATAAAAATTAGAAAAAAAAAAAAAAAAAAACTTTGGCCATAAGAGATGGCAGTTTTAATAGTTGAAGGGGAATAGGAAATGACTTCTTGTTGATAAGTGGGGCTTAAGCTGCTACTGGGTGTTCAGGGTTGAAGAGCCCCTGGGCTGCGTTGACTCCCCATTGCTTGGATTTCAAAACACTCTGGTCTGGTGCTCATGCTTACCTGTCTTGCCTGCCCTCTCTGGCTTAGGCAACAAAAGCCTTTAATTAGCTTACCCACAGCTGATCCGAAAAAGGTGGCTGTAACTGATCTCTCCCTTTGCTCTCCACAGCCCACAGAGCTCTCCTCTTTGCTCTTTCAGATAAGGAACCACTGGGCCAGGTGGATTCTTCCCTAGATTTGCTGTCCCTATTTCTCAATAGAAGATATGTAAGCAGACACAAAGCAGCAGTACTGGAGGCACTTCCTTACAAGCAGAAGCCGCAGCTCAGGAAAGCTGGAGATTGTTCTGGTGATAATTGTTGCACATCAGATGACCCTCAAACTTTGTGGCTTAAAATAGCAACAGTTTTATTATCTTTTGCAATTTCTGTGAGTCACTTGAGTGGTTTTGGCTTGGGGGGCAGAGGTCAGCTCATGTCATGCTGGAACTGGATAAGCATCTCTCTCTCCACAGGAGATAGATAGCCCCAGTGGTCTGCTATTTTCATGGTGGCTGAAAGCTTCAAAGAGAGTCTTCTAGGGAGCAAGGTGGTAGCCATATCACGTTTATGACCTCGCTGGGAAGTCACTTCTGCTGCAATATTGGTCAAAGCGGTGACAGCCTCTCCTCTGTTTTCAGGGAGGAGACCCCACTTCTTAATGGGAAGAATGTCAAGCTCACATTGTATGAAGAACATATGGGCTGGGACGTTTTTGTTGCCATCCTTGGAAGCTAATGTCTGCCCCAAAAGTCATGAATAGAATATGAGAGGGAGGTGAGATGGCAGGAAGAGCAATTTGTCTTCTTTGTGACCAGGGCTAATGGTGGTTTAATTGGCTTTTCACTCAGTCCTGGGTTTTATCCTCCAAAGAAATCAAAGATTTGCTTCACTGTAATTGAATCTTTATCATGCAAATCAATCTAGTTTGAAAAACGTAAATGTATTTTGCTTCAAAATCAAACAGCAAGAAGCAAAATTACCCCAGACTTAACTTTTTGGTGACAAAATATTTATGATCAAGTGGAAAATGGTGTTTACAATTTTAGATACAGCTTTAACATTTTCTTCCCAGCCATAATTATAATTAATAGAAAATATGCAATTTATATAAATAGGCCAGTGAGATTAATTTATTTCTATTAAGAGAAATTTTACAATTCCTATTATATTACTGTTAAAAACACTATACAAATACTACTCATTAAAGACAAATGAAGCATTTTCAAAGTCCTTTTAATGGTTTTATTTATTTTCATCTACGAGAGAGAGAGAGAGAGAGAGAGAGAGATCTTCCAAATTCTGGTTTACTTTCTAAATGTCCACAGTAGTGGTGGCTGAACCAGCCCAAAGGTAGTAGTCCAGAACTCAATCCAGGTCTCATACAGGGGCCCAAGTACTTGAGCCATCACCTGCTGTCTCTCAAGGTGCACATTACCAGGAAGCCAGAATTGCTGACATTTGTAGTAGGGTTGGGACTCAAACCCAGTCTGATATGGGTGTGGGTGTCCCAATTGTCATGTTATCCACTGTGCTAAACACCTGCCCTCAGAAAAACCATACAAAAGTCCTGCAGCCCAAAAAACCCCAGCGCCCTAGTGACATATTTTCCAATGCACCCTTGAGAAGATGTATGTATGCTTTCTGCTAGAAGCAGGCATCAGAAATTAATTCTGTTCTTTTTATTTATTTGAAAGGCAGAGTTAGAGGCAGAGAGAGGGAGGGAGGGAGATAGAGAGTGAGAGAGTGAGAGAGACTGAGGGGACTGGGATAGATATCTTCCATTTGCTGGTTTACTCCCTAAATGGCTGTAACTGCCAAATCTGGGCCAGGCCAAAACCAGGGGCTTCATCTTTGTATTCCTCATGGGTGGCAGGGGCCCAAGCACTCTGGTCATCCTCTGCTGCTTTTCTCAGGCCATTAGCAGGGAGCTGGATCAAAAGTGGAGCAGTTGGGACATATGGGCTTGAATTGGTGTCCATATGGGATGCCAATGTTACAGATGGTGGCTTTACCCACTAGGCCTCAGTGCCGGCCCCAGTAATTTTCTTTTTGTGCTGTACCGATGGACAGAGAAATTAAAGTTCACAGGGGTAAATTTAGGGTAGAGTTTGGGCTTGTTTCTTGATTTTGGCTTTGCTGTTGCATGAGCTCTATAATGGGCTGAGTGGGAGGCAGTCCCACTTGGCTGTCCATGAGGCATGTGGTTGGTACTCCAGTGTCTCTCTTCTTTCAAATTTTACCATACTAAAATCATCCTGTTAAATTGTAAGGTACTCTTAAACTAATTATCTCAAGGGAAATTAATCATGCTAGTTTTCTAGGGTTGGAGTAATAAAGTGCCATAAACCGGGAAACGTAAAATAACAGAAAGTGATTATCTTGTAGTTGTGGAGTTTAGAAACTCTGAACATCTTAGTTGGCAGGTCCATGCTTGTCTGAATGCCTGTTCCATGCATCCCTCCTGGCGTTGGGTAGCCCCAGGTGTTCCTGTCATGTGGCAATCTTTTGTGTCTTTACCTCATCTTCCCTCTGTGCATATATGTGGTCCAAATTTCCTCTTTTTGTAGGACACCAGTCATATGGATTAGAGCCCACACAAAGACCTAGTCATCATTTGATTAAATTTACAAAGATCCTCTTTCCAAATAAGGTCCTGAAATACTGGGGGGTTAGGACTTCAACATACTTTTCTGAGTGGACACAATTGAACCTAAAACAGTGATAAAATGCATGAAACTCTTACTGATAATTTTCCTAAGTGTGAGTTCTTTTTCATTTCTTTTTATTTTGAAAAGATTTATCTATCTATTTGAAAGGCAGAACTGAGAGAGAGAGAGAGAGAGAGAGAGAGAGAGAGGGGCACTCTTCCATCTACTGGTTCATTCCACAAATGGCCTTAATGGCCTGAGCTAGGCTGGTCAGAAGCCAGGAGCCAGGAGCTTCTTCTGGGTCTCCCATATGGGTGCATGGGCCCAAGCACTTGGGCCATCTTCTACTGCTTTCCCAGGCCATTAGCAGGGAGTTGGATTGGAAGTACAGCAGCTGGACTGGAACTGGCGCCTGTATGGGATGGCAGTGTCACAGGCAGCGGCCTTACCTACTAGCCATAATGCTGGCCTTTTTCATTTCTTTAAAATACATTATAAATTATTTTTTAATTTAAATGCTAAAATCACACTGAGATGTAACTTGATACCTGTTAGAATGACTTTCATTAAAACTTAATACAAAAGACAACACATGTTGCCAAGGATATGGATGGAAATATTGCACACTATTGGTGGAAATACAAGATGGTGAACACAGAATAAATGCTACTCTAAAAATTAAAAATAGGGGGGCTGGCACTGTGGCACAGTGGGTTAACGCCCTGGCCTGAAGCGCTGGCATCCCATATGGGTGCCAGTTCAAGACCCAGCTGCTCCACTTCCAATCCAGCTCTCTGCTGTGGCCAGGGAAAGCAGTAGAGGATGGCCCAAGTCCTTGGGCCCCTGCACCTGCATGGGAGACTCGGAAGAAGCTCCTGGTTCCTGGCTTCAGATCGGCGCAGCTCTGGCTGTTGTGGCCAATTGGGGAGTGAACCATTGGATGGAAGACCTCTCTCTCTCTCTCCCTGCCTCTCCTCTCTCTGTGTAACTCTTTCAAATAAATAAATAAATCTTTAAAAAAAATTAAAAATAGGACTACCACATGATCCGGCAATCTCTCATTTTTTTATCCAAAAGAATTGAAGTCAGAATCTCAAGGAGATATTATCATTCCTATATTCATTGCAATACTATTTATAACAGTAACTTGTGGAAACAACCTAAATGACCATCAACAGATGAGTGGATAAAGAAAATGTGGTATATAGGTACAATGGAATGCTATCAACCTTAAAAGAAGGAACAGCCTATAATATGTGATAATATGGATGGACCATGAAAACATTATGCTAGGTGAAACAACCCAATTACAGGAAGACCAATATTGCATGATTCCTCTTACGGGAAGGCCCTGTCCACTTGCCCCCTCACTAGAAACACTCAGTTCAACCCATTTTTGGGCTATCCTCTCAGAAACTTACCACAAACCTCCTTTGTTTCATTTATAATTTGGAAGTAACATAATATTTAGAATCAAGTGAGTTAGTAAATGTACAATATAAGGTGAGATAAGTTTCATTAGTCCATTTTCTGTTGCTATCACAGAAGACCTGAGCCTGGGTAATTTATAGAAGAAAGAGATTTATTTCACTTGTGGTTCTGGAAGCCCAAGAGCATGGTGCCAGCACCTGCTTGGCTTCTGGTGAGTGCCCTGTGCTGCTCGTGAATGGTAGAAAAGCAGAAGGGCAGTTGGGCAAAGAGAGAAAGCACGAGGGCAGCCCTACTATATAACAGTCTTCTTTCAGAGTCTGGCAAAAGCAAGAAATCACTTATTCCCAAGAGAGGCCATTAACTTTCATTACGCTTCCAACCTCATTACCCAAATACCTTATACCAAGCCCCACTTCCCAGTACTGCTGAGTTGAGGAATGAAGCCTGCATGTGAGTCTTGGTGGCGAGAAACCGTATTCAACCATAGCATAGGAGAGATCTAAGAATCAGAGGGTGGAATGACAATGGCCAGAGCCTGGGGAGAGTGGGAAGTGGGAGCTGCTAATCAGTGGGTGTGAAGTTTCAATGAAGGAAGATGATTAAACTCTAGGGATCTGCTGTACAACACTGAACCTGTCGCCAGCAATAGTTCACTGTAACCTTGAAAATTTCTTAAGAAGGGGTGCCTGGCGCTGTGGCCTAGCAGGTTAGGCCACTGCCTGCAGTGCTGGCATCCTGTATAGACGCTGGTTCAAGTCCTGGCTGCTCTGCTTCCTTTTCTTTTCTTTTTCTTTCTTTTTTTTTTTTTTTAAGATTTATTTATTTATTTGAAAGACAGTTACAGAGAGAGGTAGAGACAGAGAGAGAAGTCTTCATCTGCTGGTTCACTCCCTAGATGGCTGCAGCAGCCGGAGCTGCACTGATCTGAAACCAGGAGCCAGGAGTCTCTTCCAGGTCTCCCACGTGGGTGCAGGAGTCCAAGGAATTGGGCCCTCTTCTACTGCTGTCGCAGGCCATAGCAGAGAGCTGGATTGGAAGAGGAGCAGCCAGGGCTAGAACTGGCGCCCATATGGGATACTGGCACTGCAGGCCAGGGCTTTAATCTGCTACGCCACAGCGCCGGCCCCAACTGTTCCACTTTCGATCTAGCTCCCTGCTAATGCTCCTGGAGGATGCAGTGGAGGATGGTCCAAGTTCTTGGGCCCCGGCACCCATGTGGGAGACCCAGAAGACGCTCCTGGCTCTGGCTTCAGATTGGCCCAGCCCCAACCATTATGGCCATTTGGGGAGTGAGCTAGCAGATGGAAGATCTCTGTCTCTGTTTCTCCCTTTCTCCGTCACTCTACCTTTCAAAATAAATAAATAGCCGGCGCCGTGGCTCACTTGGCTAATCCTCCACCTGTGGTGCCGGCACCCCAGGTTCTAGTCCCAGTTGGGGTGCTGGATTCTGTCCCGGTTGCTCCTCTTCCAGTCCAGCTCTCTGCTGTGGCCCGGGAGTGCAGTGGAGGATGGCCCAAGTGCTTGGGCCCTGCACCTGCATGGGAGACCAGGAGGAGGCTCCTGGCTCCTGGCTTCGGATGGGCACAGCACGCTGGCCATGGCAGCCGTTTGGGGGGTGAACCAACAGAAGGAAGACTTTTTTCTCTGTCTCTCTCTTTCACTGTCTAACTCTGCCTGTCCAATAAATAAATAAATAAATAAATGTCTTTAAAAAATTTCTTAAGAAGATAGATCTCATGTTCAATGCTCTTACTGCAACCAAATAAAATCTTTAAAAAAGTAATTAATGGCCATGGAAAAAAGAAAAGAAGCCCTCAAATGATATGAAAGTGAGGGCAGTTCAAAACATGTCTTCATTCCTTCTCTGTCCTCTTGCTCCCTCAATAGAAACACTCAGTGCAACTGTTTTTAGACCATCCTCTCAGAAACTTACCACAAACTTCCTTTGTTTTCATTTATAATTTGGAAGTAATATGAGATAATATTTAGAATTAAATGTGTTGGGGCCAGCACCGCAGCTCACTAGGCTAATCCTCTGCCTGTGGCGCCAGCACCCTGGGTTCTAGTCCCGGTTGGGGCGCCGGATTCTGTCCCGGTTGCTCCTCTTCCAGGCCAGCTCTCTGCTGTGGCCCAGGAGTGCAGTGGAGGATGGCCCAAGTGCTTGGGCCCTGCACCCACATGGGAGACCAGGAGGAGGCTCCTGGCTTCGGATTGGTGCAGCGCGCGGGCCATGGTGGCCATTTGGGGGGTGAACCAATGGAAGGAAGACTTTTTTCTCTGTCTCTCTCTCACTGCCTAACTCTGCCTGTCAAAAAAAAAAATAATAATAATAATTAAATGAGTTAGTAAATGTAAAATATAGGGTGAGATAAGTTTTTTTGAACATTTTTAATCCACTTTATTTGAAAGACAGAAAGAGAGAGAGAGAGATAAAGAGAGATATCTTCTATCCTGTGGTTCACCCCCACCCCTCCCCGGGATGCCTGCAGCATCCGGGGTTGGGCTGGACCAGAGTCAGGAGCCTGGAACTGTATCCAGGTCTCCCGTGTGGTCACAGGCACTCATGTACAGGGGCCATCATCTGCTGCCTCCCAGGATGCATGTTAGCGAAACGCTGAATTAAAAGCAGAATGGCTGGTACTTGAACCAGGCACTCCAATATGGGTTATGGGCATCCCAAGTGATGGCTTAAGCCACTGTGCCAAATCCATCCCCAAGTTTCTTAGTAAATATTATTTGCTTTCCCAGCTCTGCCTGGGTAGCCTAGCATTGAGTTCACAGTGAAGCTGCTGAAGCGTGGGCTCAGGGCAGCTCCTTTGCATGGCCAAGGCTGAGCAATGTGTTCCATAGACAAATGTTTTGACAAAATCTGCATAAGTAGCATTCTAAGGTTTGAATATTTGTGTCCCTCCAAAATTCATGTGGAAACTTAACCCTCAGTGTAATACTGTGAAGAAGTATGGCTTCTTGGTGGGGGTTGGGGGAGGGATGATTATGGTTCCACCCTTGGGAAGGGGATTAATGCTCTTATGAAGGGATTTGAGGGGGTCTGTGAGTCCCCTTTGCCCTTCCCCCCTTCTTCCATGTGAGGATGCAGCAATAGGTGCAATGCAGGGAGCAAACACGAGCCCTCATCACACATTTTATCTGCCAGTGCCTTGACCCTGGACTTTCCAGCCTGAGCACTGGGAGAAATAGATTGCTTTTACTGATAAATCACCCAGTCTAAGGAATTTTGTTGCAGTATCCTGAACAGAATGAAAACATGAAATGTTTTAATTGCAGCTGCCTAAGGCCACTGTCTCTTGCTGTTCTGGCTTCCCCTTCATCCAATTTTCCTTCTTTTTGGGTGGAGTTGGAGTGGCAACAAGCATTTTTTTTTTTTTTTGATTCAGCAAGAGGGAAAACATTTCATTTAGATTTTTCAGTATGTATTTATGTGGTTAACACAAATATGTTTTGCTATATATGTTTCTGTCAATACCCGCTCTCTGCTGTGCCCGTTTGCCCAGAGACCTGAAGGTCCAGGGCCTAGGTCATGTTCGTGTGGATGTTTACTTCCAGCAGGAAAGAATGTGTGTTCCGTGGAGGAGAGACCAGTGTTGAAATGCAAGAGCCAGAAGCCAGTCTATAGGCAACATTTTACTGTTGCCCTAAGTAAAGGACTGGGTCTCATTGATCAAAAATGGAAATTCTCTTCTGCCAAGACTGTTCTTGATCATGCAGTGATACATTTGTAAACATACTGTGCATGTCTTCCTTTGTGCTCAGAACTGAGTAAAATAGAATTCATCAGAATTCCTGTGTCTGTAGGTACCAATCTGTACACTGTACCACAAGGAGCCAGTCCTCTCTTGAGTGGTGTATTTCATGCATTCCCTCTCTCCAAAATGAAAGACAGATTTCCATCAACTCTGCCAGAGCAGAGACTGGATTGTCATTATGTTCACTCTGGAACTTATTTCTAAATTGTTAAAATGGAACCAAAGTATTTGAGGCCTCAAACACAACTAGATCAACATATTTATGTCTGTGTACTTTTTGTGATGTTGAAGCCTTTCAGGAAGTTAATAAGGACATTCTGTTATTTTCCCTCACCTTTTGTGTTGTTAGCTTTAAAGAATTTCATAACTTGTCATGTTTTGTTTTTTCTTTCTAGATATTTATTTTAATACACAGCTTTGTATTTATAATTTTTTGTGTTCCCTTTTTAAATATATTACCTCAATTTGCAGAAGCCTCAGGTTCCACCACATAGGCTTAAACGAGTTGCACTACAGAGGTGACCCAAAAACTCTTGGCTGTGGAAGAATGGGAGGTGATTAGAAGAAAAGTGATGAGATTAATTTTACCCTTGCCACAATTTTCCCTAGGGCTGGCATTGGTGGTTGGGGCATCAGGCATGGTTTGTTAAGCACCATTATTTATGTTGCTTTATATACACAGCAATGTGGGAGACTTTAAAAGAAACTGAAGATAGAGAACTTGATTCTGAAAAAGATGGCACCATCTCACTGGGAAGACCAGCAGGTCAAGCTCTGTTGCAAATCCCAAGTTAAAATAAAACCCAGCTTAGCACATAGTGAGTGTGAGTGCCACAGCTTGAAAAGGACAGGTGAGATCAGTGTGTGGTAAAGACTCACGGATGACCCCTCTCAGCAACCCAGGTCCTGTCAGTGGCCAGCAGCTGTGAGCTGCTCAACACTGACCTCCTACCCACCTGGCTCCTGCTTCGCTGAACTCATGTAAGATGGACAGATGCTGCCGAGTATGGATTTGGCAGCTGTTCCCAGTAAATGGAAGCAAGCAAATAGGTATCCATGCAGGCGGAAATAATTTTATAGGCAAATGCACCATGGCAGTGGACAAACCAGGTGAGCAGCAGTCTGAGCATGGTCCTAGAGCAGAGAAGAAGAGAGAGATGAAGAGTGAAGAGCTCTCAAATGGAGGTCGCTCATCTCCAAGCAGGTTACAGGTCCTCTTCTCTTTAAGCTCATCAGCGGAAATGGGGCGCCTCCTGGATAGCAGTAATGTTGAAGAACGGGGTTCCCTTGCTTTCTGAGTCACAGCAGGGCTGGAATATTCATAGTGGTAGTCTTAGGGCTGTGGTATCTTTTCATTGCTGAAATGAGCAACGAGTCATTTTGCAACAGGACTCCCATCTTGGTTCTTCACAGTACGACTATTTTACTGAAGTTTCTATAGCAATGGTTTGAAAGGCATATATAAATAACTGTGGCTTGCTTTTTGGGGCCATGAGAGAATGATGACAGTACTTTCCTGGGAAACTCAATGTAAATAAGTAATGATATTAAGGACAGAATTCCTATTGTTGGGAAGGAAATTATTTTTGTTTGGCAGGGGCTGGGAGGACCTTGGAATATGCCACTAGAGAGGAGATTAGACCTGGGGACAGTCAGAGCAAGCAAAGAGAAGGATTTACAGCGACTTCACCACCTTGGGGCAGGGTGGGGAGTGGCTGAGAGGTGGAGGCACAGGGCAGCAGGGTGGGAAGCCTGGAGCTGGGGATGGGACATGTGTGGTGGATGAGATGTGGGAAGATCTCTTAGGTCAGCAGGGAGCAGAGGACAGCCTGAGAGTGGGAATGCCTGAGCTCATTTGGAAATTGTCTCCCCCAGCCGCTGGGGACATCTGCCATCTTCATGAGCAACTTTCTCATCTCATAGAAGTTGAGCAGTGGGCTCTGTGGTCACTCGGTGCCCCAGAGGAAGAACAGTCACAGCTGCAGGTGATCTTGAGCCTTCAGCCCCCCAGGAGTCTGCTGAAAGCTTGAGGAGGGCACAGGCTGGGTGTTTGAACCAGGCTAACCTGGCTGTCAGGAGGCCAGAGCATCACAACTGACTTCTGGGTGTATCACGGTGTGGAACTTGATGGCAAATTAGCCGAGCTGATTCCAGGACCACCCATGAAGCAAATTTCTTTTTATATACCTGCTCATGCTTTGGAAGGAGGCTTTTTATGAAGATGGACTGCAGGATTCGTTTTATTTATGCCCTTGTGCAATTGGGGAAACACCTTATGCTTATGTGTAGCCTAATGATGAACATATGGTATAATAAAAAGTGTTTATTAACTAAGTGATCTTTCCATGACTCTAAATTCTATATAATTTGTTCCATGTTCAGTTGAGAGTGTAGTCAGTGGAATATTGGATTTTCTTTTACCTGAGAAAATTAATTTGGAAAGGTCTGAATACATATGTTTCCCAGGCTTGTGTAGACTTAGAGACTTAAATATGAGAAACCCTCCCAGCCACTTGATTTGCCTGTAAAGTATGTCCCTCCTGCTTACAGAGAAAATTTAGAGTGGGTAATGAAAACACAGGGTTTTTAGCTGCTTTCTGAATGTGTTGTAGCATCTGCATCGGAATCACATTTGCTCACTAGCTTCATAAGGACTTTGGAACCTAATTTTGTCTGTGTTAGAATTCTCCCTTCTGCATTTGGGGCTCAGCATGTGTAGAGGGTCCTTACTGAGGGGAAGGGTGGGGTCCAGTGGCCCTTCACTGAGTATGGCCAGCAGACATGTTTGTGACTTACCATTGCCCTTCCATTGGCTTGCATCTTATAGCTGCAGAATATGCTTCCAGGGTGTTAATGAGTAACAGAAATAGATTTCCACTTCTCAAAAAAGAGCTCTGGTGTTTCTGGGACTAATTAAGGCATCTGAAGAAGTAAGTGGGTCACTGCCTAACAGTCTCTGTGGTTGATTGGTTAAGAGGGGAGGGGCTGATTAAGTCTCACCTTGGGATTTTTAATTATGTCTTGCTAACTGCATGCAAATATGTACACACAGCGAACTAATATTTTAAATCTTACTATGAGGATTTAAAATAGCTCATAATGTGTTTTTACCTTCTTGATCTCCTTTTAGTATTGGGAAATAATAACATGAAATGAGTGGAATGCCAATAACTTGGCAGCTCTTCAGTAGCTCCGTTGTATAAGCATGGCTCCATTATAAGGGAATCCCCTGAATATAAAAATGTATTCTTCCTGGGGCCCGGCGCTGTGGCTCACTTGGTTAATCCTCCGCCTGCACGCCGGCATCCCATATGGGCACCAGGTTCTAGTCCCGGTTGGGGTGCCGGATTCTGTCCCGGTTGCTCCTCTTCCAGTCCAGCTCTCTGCTGTGGCTGGGAGGGCAGTGGAGGATGGCCCAGGTCCTTGGGCCCTGCACCTGCATGGGAGACCAGGAGGAAGCACCTGGCTCCTGGCTTCAGATCCGTGCAGCGCCGGCCATAGTGGTCATTTGGGGAATGAATCAACAGAAGGAAGACCTTTCTCTCTGTCTCTCTCTCTCTGTCTGTAACTCTACCTGTCAAATAAATAAAAAATCTTTAAAAAAATGTATTCTTCCAGTGATGTTTCTTAAAAATGGACTTTTAAAATCGAGTTTTTAGGTCACTGGCACCAATGTGAAATAAAACAGGGGCCAGCATCTCAGTAGTAAATTAGTGCAAAGAAATCAGATTAAAATTTGTAGCCATTTTGATCAAAAACTAAAAAGCAAAGATCAAGTACAAATAGACCTTTAAGACAATGATAGAGAAGTTCTGAAAGCAGAGCGCATGTCTTCCCTTCATTCTTCCTTTATTCCTGACCTTCTCTGACTTTCTAAAGTGTGCTCTTGTGATTTTGAAGGTGGTCTTGAACAAGACACAGTTTTAAATTGTGCAGATTGATATTTTAGGTTTGCCATACTTTCAGCTTGGGCAGTACCGATTTTTCCTCTTTTATTGTTTAACAATGGCTTTCTTTTACTTGTTTAAAAAAAATATGGCTTTCTTGCGAGCCAGGTTGCAGCATGCTCTACAGGGGCGAAGTCAAGACTTGCAAGATGTGGGGGAGTAAATCTGGCCCTCCACACCCAATGCTCCATAGGGGTGGCAGCCAGTGCAGAGAAAAAGAAAGGGACGACCTTTATTTAAGAGATTTATTTGCATGCTTTTAGATCTTTGTAATTAATTTATTTGGGTTTGAACATTTCAATGATTCTTTGTTTTTCAGCTTATATTTTCCATTCTTAAAAGCCAGATTATTGGGGCTGGTGCTATGGCACAGCAGATTAAAGCCCTGGCCTGCAGCTCTGGCATCCCATAATGAGCGCCAGTTCAAGTCTGATCCAGCTCCCTGCTAATGCACCTGGGAAAGCAGTGGAAGATGGCCCAAGTCCTTGGGCCCCTGCACCCACATGGGAGACCTGGAAGAAGACCTGGAAAAAGCCAGATTATTCTCTTTACTAATTCAATTTTAGAGCTATTAAATAATTTTTGAAAAAGATTTACTTGTTTGAAAGGCAGAGTTACAAAGAGAGAAGGAGAGACAGAAAGAGAGAGATATCTTCCATCTACTGGTTCACTCCCCAAATGGCCTCAATGACCATGGCTGTGCCAGGCTAAAACCAGAAGCCAGTGGCTTCATGCGGATCTCCCACCTGGGTGCAGAAGCTCAAGCACTTGGGCCTTCTTCTGTTGCTTTCCTTGGTGAATTAGCAGGGAGCTGGATTGGAAGTGCAGCAGCTGGGACAAGAATGGATGCTCAAATGGGAAGCCTGTGCCTCAGGTGGTGGCTTAACATTACTATGCCACACTGCCAGCCTCATTAAATGATTTAACAAAAAAATTTGTAAATTAAGTGTGTATTGCTCCCTGTGGCCCACGATATTTCCTCTCCCTTCTTCTGGCCTTCCATCTTTCTTACTTCTCTCCTTTCCTCCCTTCCTCCCTCCTTCCCTTTTCTCCTTCTTTTTTCCGTATCTTTTTGATTTACTTTGCTCTGTATTAGTTGAGAGCACAGAGTCTGAAGCCTGACCTTCTGGGTCTGAATCTTGGCTGCTCTCCCACTTACTGGCTGTGTGACCTTGAGTAACTAACCTTACCTCTCTGTGCTTTAATGTTTTATTTTTAGAATTGTTTATTTATGGGGGGGAGGGAGGAAGGGAGGGAAAGAGAGAGAGAGAGAATCTTGCATCTACTGGTTCATTCCCCAAATGTCCATAACAGTGAGTGGTGGGCCAGGGCTGAAGCCAGAAGTTGGTAACTCAATCAAAGTCTCCCACTTAGGTTGCAGTGACAGTCATTTGAGCTGGCTCCCAGGATCTGCATTAGCAGGAAGCTGGAGTTGAGAGCATGGTAGCTGGGGCATGGGTATCTCTATTGCCAGGCTAATGCCCACCCCTGTACTTCAGCGTTTTCATCCATAAAAATGAGGACAGAACTATGTTGTACTATGTTGTGAGGATTAAGTGAGTCGATATTTATAAAGTGCTTAGATCAGGGATTGCTATAGAGTAATGCTAGTAATTAGAAATAATTATAAAAAAGACAAAGTAAACCTAGGAAACCCAACCTAATCAAAAAACATAGAAATAATTTCTAAGCCTTCATATCAGACTTAGAAATAATTACCACCAACTGTTTCTCTCCAGAAATGTACCTGTCATTTATTTTATTTTTAAAACTTCTTTTTTAATTTACAAAAAAAGTGGGTCAAACTTCTTTGAGGTGTAATTTTATTTTCATTCTGTAACACATTGCAGACACATCATTAAAATGCTTCTTCAGCAGTTCTTGGTTGCCTAGAATTGCATTGTATAGCTCGGCACTGAGTTACTCTACGGCTCTCTTATCGCAAAGCTGTAAGGTTTTTGCTGTAAAATATTTCCTTACATGAATGATTACAAAGAAATGGATTTTCCTGTTATCACACGATTCCTACATTCCCCATGCTGTGAGCAGCATCCTCCTCCCTTGGCCTCCATGTCGCAGCCTGATACACAGCCTCCCCTTCTGCAACTGGCTTTGCTAGGAGAAGTTTTGGTTGTCAAAACCCTTGTTCAAACAGCAAACGCACTTGCCCTCCAGGTTGAAGTGCAGTAGAACCAGAGCTCAAGGCGAACGTTCTGTTCCAGAGACACCTTGGCTGCCAAACCCCTCGTCTAAAGGAGCAGGTGCAGTGAGAGTGCTGTGGCTCGCACACGAAGAAAACGTTCAGCCTGTGATGAAACAGCCTTCGGTGTGTTGGATTTCAGGATTCTTGCATTCTCAGAATATACCAGAGCAAATTTCAGCTTGTCAAAATAGAATATTCTTGTCAACCAGAAGCAGTGGAGGTGACTTGAGAGTGAAATCTCTTTAGACAGAGTCCCAGGGACGGCCAAGGCTCGCCCCCTAGCGGACGCCAGCGAAGTGGCTTCTTTGGTTTGGTTTTGGTTTCTATGCCACAGGTTTGTGTTGCTGATGGCTGTTCGTTCCTTTTTTTTTTTTTTTTTTTTTTTTTTTTTTTTTTTCCAGGCTAAAGGAGGCACGATTTGAGGAGTCTTATTAAACTCTCTTTTATTTGGTGGATAATGAGGCATTACACGTACTGTGATTGCTAAGGTGATCTCACTTTCTCCCGTGTGAGGAACCTGTTGGTGGGTGATGGGTTCTAAGTAACTCTCAGCTGCGTCTCCCCAGGGGAGCATCCATTTGGCCACCGTTTCAGTACTTTCAGCTGCCAAAATGACAGGGACCAGCACGTCTTTCTCTCTACCACGTCCAGCTTTTAAGTGTAACACACACCTCATTTTAATCCAGAACATCTTGAAATAATTTCCCCAAGAAGCAGAGCCCGAGGTGAGGATTTGTGTAACTCCAGGGGAAGGAGAGTGAGGTAAAAGTGAGAGAGGCAGGGAGGGAGTGAGAGTCAGGATGGGTCCTGGAGGAGTCTGGGGTCAGGGGAGGGGCTCCCTGCCCTGAGGCCACCTGAACCTAGGACAGTTCAGGAGGAGGGAGGGATAATTTAACCCTCGATCCAGCTTCCTGTTGGAGCACATTTTACTTCATTGACATTCATTCGCCTGCACCTGTGGTTGGGCTTTGTGGGTGATGAGTAGATCTCAGGTGTCTTGTGGCAAGGGGGAAGTCCTGGGCCAGGAGGCAAGGGATGCATAGTGTGTTTATCCCAGATTCTACTCAAGGAACCTGTAGAAGAGCTAAAAATTAGAGGTTATGGAATTTCCTGTGTTTTCCAACAAATGCTTTCTACTGAATTCCATGTTCTTAACGTATTCTTTTTTTTTTTTTTTTTTTTGACAGGCAGAGTGGACAGTGAGAGAGAGAGACAGAGAGAAAGGTCTTCCTTTGCCGTTGGTTCACCCTCCAATGGCCGCCGCGGCCGGCGCACTGTGCTGATCCGAAGGCAGGAGCCAGGTGCTTTTCCTGGTCTCCCATGGGGTGCAGGGCCCAAGCACTTGGGCCATCCTCCACTGCACTCCCTGGCCACAGCAGAGAGCTGGCCTGGAAGAGGGGCAACCGGGACAGAATCTGGCGCCCTGACCGGGACTAGAACCCTGTGTGCCGGTGCTGCAAGGCGGAGGATTAGCCTAGTGAGCCAAGGCGCCAGCGACTTATCGTATTCTTTTTTTTTTTTTTTTTTGACAGGCAGAGTGGACAGTGAGACAGAGAGACAGAGAAAGGTCTTCCTTTGCCGTTGGTTCACCCTCCAATGGCCGCTGCGGCCGGCGCGCTGCGGCCGGCGCACCGCGCTGATCCGATGGCAGGAGCCAGGAGCCAGGTGCTTTTCCTGGTCTCCTATGGGGTGCAGGGCCCAAGCACCTGGGCCATCCTCCACTGCACTCCCTGGCCACAGCAGAGGGTTGGCCTGGAAGAGGGGCAACCGGGACAGAATCCGTTGCCCCGACCGGGACTAGAACCTGGTGTGCCGGCGCCGCTAGGCGGAGGATTAGCCTAGTGAGCCGCGGCGCCGGCCGACTTATCGTATTCTTAAAGATAGTGATATCCTGTGTGGGTGAGGATTCTTTAGATTGCAAGAAACATAAACCAACTAAAGCAGCGATAGGACTCCAGGGCATGGGGACACCATGTGCCAAGGTCTGTGGCTTGAGTGTGCTTGGCATGTTAATAGAACAACTGTGAGGGAGGGCTTGTGCCTGGAGGGAGTTGAACAAAGAAGAAATGTGGTAGGGGATGGAGCATGAAGCAGATGGGGAAGATCACAGTAGGCCTAGTAAGAAGAACATGAGTTGACTTTCACTTAATAGGACAGTTGTGGTAGTTGCTGTGTGGGGAAGTAGAAGGAGAAGGGCAGAAGCCTCGGGAGCTATTGTAATAGTTTGAGTGAGACATGGTGATGTAATTAGAGATAAAAATGGCCTGCGGGGAAGTGTTGGAGGAACTAAGAAGTGTTCAGATTCTGGTGTATTTCGTAAATTAAAATTAAATTAAAAGTGAAATGAGTAAGAGGCAGTAGGGTGAAGGCTGACTCCAGGGTGTTTTGCCATAGCACTGGGGTTGGGAAGACTGGGAGGAGCAGGTTTAGGGGGGAAGTAGGTTATGATTGGGATCAAGATGACCTTGATTCCCGAGTCTGGGAAATCCACCCTGAGAACTGAGCATTGGATGCCCCCACCTGGATTTCAGAGCAGTGCTCAACATTACAGACAGGGACATGGGTGGTCAAGGAAATCTTCTAGGGGCTCCGATGAGTGGAGAAGGGGCCTGGAGGCTGGGCTCTGAGCCCACCTGGTCTTCAGAAGACTGGGTGGTGAGAAACTGAGCGAAAGTCATCAGGTCAGAGTAGGGTCAGGAGAGGTCAAGTGAAAAAGGTATTTCAAGAAGAGGGAGGAGCCAACCTTGCCAAAAACAGTTGACAGCTAAGATGTAGACTGAACTCCCTATTCAAGTTAGCTATAGGTGTTCTTGGCCGCTTGATGAGCTCTATTAGTTTGGTGGAGACAAAACCAGACTAGGGTGAGTTCAAGACAGAATGAGGATCACAATAGTGAGCAATAGTGAGTAGAAATCATCCTTCAGAGGTGTTTTGATGTGAGGGGTGTGGCTGGAGACCCAAGGAGGAGCTCCTTCATTCCACACATACTTGTTGAGCACTTGTGAATGAAGCCAAAAAATCCATGCCTGGTGAAGTGTCCCTCCTGGTTGAGGCAGATGAGAAAGAATAACATTGAGCAAGCACGCTCTACTTGTATGTTAGAAGATGATGCAAGCTATGGGAAGGAGGGAGAAGAGTTAGGAGCTTCAGGTGTCTACGATGAGGGGCATGAAACTGTGGGTGGTTGTGTAGTTCTGATGATGAAGGTGGCATTTGAGAAGGGGCATGTAGGAGGTGTAGGTGTTGGCTTCGTGGACACATGGGAGAGGACCTTTATGGCTTAGCAGTTCTAACTGAACTGTGGCTGGACGGAATGAGTCTGGGGAGAGAACCAGGAGGTGAAGGGGTTGAAGGTTCGTATGATTGGGGTGTGATCCTGGAGACCTTTGTTCCTTCCTAGCAATGTTTGACTAAATGTCTGGGCCCCATGTCCCCAAGTGGACACATAAAATGCCCACTGTGGTGGCAGTGATGGAGTTGGCATCCTGGGCTGGGTGTCTGACTTGGTTAAACCCCTGTTGGTGGGGGATGCTGTTACAGCCCGCAGCCTCGGTGTATCTATGCATGGAAGTTCTCCATGTCCTTGCAATTTTGATAACATGCGGCCCCAGGACCATCAGACCTGTGGTCTGTGTGTACAGTCCTGGACCTCAGGGTTGACTTGTTTCCTGGTAAAGCTGGCTCTGCCCAAAGCCTGCCCCACTCCCCCAGTTTCACTAGGGATCTATGCCAGACTCTTTCTTCTCCATTGACCAAAATAAGAGAAAGGGAAGAAATCCCCTGAAAATCCTATGTGAGTCACCACTTATGAATCATCTTCCCTGAGGACTTCCCAGCTCACCTTGCATGTCCAGATGAGGTTGAATCCCATTTGGCCTTGGCAGGGACCTGTGACAGTTCCCCCTACCCTCAAGGGAGGGTTTGAGGTGCCAGTGTGGCAGTGAACCAGAGAGGCCAGCAAGAGGAAAGAGGGGAAGAGAAGGGAGGAGGAAAGGGAGGAAGTTTGAAAGGTTTGTGTGTGAGGAGTCCCAGGACAGCTTTGGGGTGTGAGAGGACAGAGCCAGGGGCAAGGTGCTCTTGAGCAATATTGCTGTGGGTTATGAACCGAGTCCCCTTTCGTATTTTTGGAGATACGCAAGCAATAATTAGCATCTAAAAATACTTGGCTGTAGGTTTCTGATCCTTTACATAAGATTCCCCCTTAAGACTGAGTCGTGGGCACCTCAGCTTACCAAACAAGGTCACCAATGTCTCCTTGGCCACAGGATGGTAGAGAAGTTCAAAGGCTTTGCCTTCAGACACACTCGCCATCCTAGTTGCAAGCTACAGTGAGACGGTGCTCAAAGCCATGGTCTTCTCTATAGAATGGGGCAAATCAAGTGGCCATGCAGGGCTGTGATGGGACCAGGGAGATACACCAGACTTTCTTGAAAATGTTACTCAGTCTGCCCTGCCCCTCTCTTCTAGAATTTCTGCTTCTGAGCTGGTGGAATCAGCACCTCTGGATCCTGGCATGCCTTTTTTTTTTTTTTTTTCCCCTGAGGGAATCAGGTGCTGCCGTAGGCAAAATGTTTGTGTCCCTCACAAATTCTCTGTGAAATCTTAACCCCCAATACGATGGTATTAGGAGGCAGGGCTTTGGAAGACGACAAGGCCCTGATGGTGGAGCATTATAAATGGAGTTTGTGCCCTGGAGGTTTCCCACATCCCTTCTGAAGGTCTGGGCACAGTGAGAAGGCACCCTCTGTGAGTCCCACGTGGCCTCTCTCCAGATGCCACATCTGCTGGAGCTTTGATCCTGGACTTACCAGCCTTCAGAACTGTGAGAAATAAATTTCTCATGTTGATCAGACACCAATCTGTGGTATTTGTCATAGCAGCCTGTTTGGACTAAGGGGCTAAGGAGGGGCCAGTTGCTGGGAACAGAGATGGAGGAATGAGGTGATTTGGGAGATGTCTAAGCCAAGCTTTGCGCCACCATTGCACAAGCTAGCAGAGGCTGAGAAGTTATAGCTCCTGAGATGGTGCTAGAGGTGTTGATTCTTCCCCTTAACAATGATTCCCAGAGTTGCAGTAAATGACCCGTTCTTTCAAGACTGCTAGCATGAGTGACACTTTATAATGGAACATTGCCAAAATACCTACCCATCCTTTCTTAGAATTGCTTGGAGAGTAGCCCCACCTTGTGGAGAGGTCTAAAAATATGTTAGTGACATACTGAAGGTTATGAAATTGAAACAAATAAATTAGAATTTTAGTATGGCTCTGTTCAGAAAATACTTTGAAATATTGCATAATCCAACCAGTATATTTTATGTGAAATTTATAAGTGCTACTTTTCATAGGTGATGAAGTCACTTATTAGGTGATAGTGATGCTTTATAATTGCACTAATCACACAAAAGAAAAAGCCCACATGGTTTACCCTTGATTTCTTGCATACAGAAGTGTTTTTACAATCCTAATGCATTCCCCTATGTCAATTTCAATAAAGCCAGGACAAAGTGCACTTATGATTAATCAGACTGAGTATGGATTTCTGTAAGCTTGAAAAGGCTAGGTAAACTGTCTGGAGATGGAGCATGGGAATGGAGCTGGGCCCATGGAAGGTTCTGTATTGCATTGTGGTAATTCCTCTATTTTTCTAGCAGCTTTACCATGCTGTGAAATGCAACAGATTGACACATTTTCTTTCTCTGGGTATACTAAATGTTAAGGAATGAGCGGAATTGTGTTTTAGCATCACTTTTTAAAAAAAGATTTATATATTTATTTGAAAGTCAGAGTTATACAGAGAGAGGAGAGGCAGAGAGAGGGAGAGAGAGAGAGAGAAAAGGGGAGAGAGAGAGAGAGAGAGAGAGAGATAAAGAGAGGTCTTCCATTTGCTGGTTCACTTCTCAGATGGCTGTAACTGCTGACTGCTGGAGCTGTGCTGATCCGAAGCCTGGAGCCAGGAGCTTCTTCCGGGTCTTCCACGTGGGTGCAGGGGCCCAAGGGGTGCTTCCCCAGGCCATAACAGAGAGCTGGATGGTAAGTGGAGCAGCTGAAACTTGAACCAGTGCCCATATGGGATGCTGACACTGCAGGTGGCAGCTTTACCCGCAATGCCACAGTGCCGGCCCCTTAGCATCACTTCTTACCAGGGGATCTTAAATTATCTCTGTGCCTTCAAATAAGCAAAATAACCATGAGTTTTCCTCCTGGTCAGTCAGCATCTGGGCAAAGTGATCAGATCTTTCTGGTGATCAGATTCCTCATTGTTCCTGAGAGGGAGTTGAAAAGGATGTAAGATTTCATTTTTCTTATTCTAAGAGAGGAGCAAGCTGGAAGCCCTGTATGATGTGGAGGGAGAGAAAGGAGTGTCCCCTGCCTCCTAAGGAAGCATGGGTGTGCACTGAGAGACGTGGCCAGCTGTGTGTCCAGTGCAAGTGCCCTGGGAATGTGAGCTTTCTGCTCATGGACTGTACTTGTACCCACAGGGCCTGTTGGACAGTGTGACATTGTTATAGGAAAATGGCAGTGGAGAAATTATTGTTACCTCGGTTCTTTGTCTCACATGGAAGAAGAACTTCCAAGTAGACAGCAGAGAGATTTAAAAGTATTTATTAGAGTCAAAGGCCTCCAGCTGGAGCAACATGGAGGGGGGCTTCCAAGAGAGGAGAGACCCCAAAAGGCCCCATAGCACTCGGGTTTTTAAGTACAGTTTCGAAGGAAAAAAAAAAAAAACAAACTTGAAAATCAGATTGGCATTCAGTTACTGGAGGGGGAGGGGACCTAAAGGACCTGATTTACAATTCTTTATCCTATTGGCTTGCTCATGATAAAATGAAAAACCGCCCAGAAGGGTGGTATAAGTAACTTGTTTTCACAACAAGCTGTGAGCTCAGGAAGAGCTCCCTTGCTATTCTCAAGGTAAATTTGGAGATGCTGGGTGGCCTGTTTGGGAAAGGAAACAAATATTTTACACCTCAAGTTTGATTGGGACCACCTTGACTACCTACTAAGCCATCTGACTCCTCACATCATGAGAAATACATATTTGTCTCGGTCCTTGGTTTCTGACACAAAGGTCCTAAAATCTTCTGGAGCAATTTTTGGAGTGATGTGGATGCCAGGAGAATCTTCTGCTATTACGTTTGCTCTTAGTCCCTGGTTCCTGATGCAAGAACTTCTAATTCTAAGACCCTTGGAATCACCAGAGTGATCTGAGTGGTTCTTTGGATGATGTTTTTGAAATGGCAGGTGGCTGGGGGTCCCTGGGTAGCTTCAGGATTTGGGGTGGGGTGGCCCAGGAAACCAACTAGGAGATGACAGGGTTAGAACTGATAGCTCCACCTCCCAACCTCCAGGGGAAAATTGTTGTGTTGATCGATCACCAATGGCCAGTGATCTCATCAATCATGCTTAAGTAAAGAAGGCTCACAAAACCTCTGAGCAGTGGGGTTGGGGTTCATAGAGCTTCTCGGCTGGTGAGCACATTCGTGAGTTGGTCTCTTCTAGACCTCACCCAATGGGCAGCAGGGAGAGAAGCCAAGCTCCTGTGCTTGGGACTCTTCTAGAGCGTTCCATACTGGCCTCATCATCTATCTGTTCCTCCATCTCCTTTAAGATAAGCTGGTGAGAACAAGTAAAGCGTTTTTCTGAGTTTTGCGAGTTGTTCTAGCAAACTGTTGAAGAGGACATTTATGGAGCCCCCATTTTGTGACTAACTTGTGTAGAACTGTGAATAACTTGGGGACCCACACTTTCAGTTGGCATCTGAAGTGGGAGTAGTTTTGTGACACTGAGACCTTAAATTGTAGGAGCTGTGATAATTCTGGGTAGTTGGTGCCAAGCCTGAATTAAATTATAGGACACTCAGATGGTGCCTACAGAAAATTAGAGAATTGGTTGGTATGGAAAACTCACGTATTTGGTGTCAGAAATGCATGAGTGGATAAAAAGATTTTTTTTTTTTTGGACAGTCGTTAGAAAAGCTCAGATTTGACTTGAAGGACCAGAAAGCACTGAATTCTTGAAGAGAATTTCAGGCCGTGACCTCTTTGAGCTTCTTCAGGGCTCAGGAACAAGCCAGGTGCTACTTCAGAAAGAGGAAATCATTTCCAAAGTGGGTAAGGGTCTTGGCCATGACTTTCCCGTCTTCCGCAGGCACTTCCAGCTGGATCAATGACACAGACACTTACACCAGCTGGAGCAAGGTCTTGCCCTGGGTTCCACTCAAAGCTGTAGGCCTCACACATTATTACGATGTGAATGTCAGGAGTGTGATATCCAAATACAGAATATACTGCCTCAAAAACTCAAAGATTTCAGCAGGAGTTGGGCCTCTTCCCAGTGAAGGAAGTGTATATAGACCAACAGCTGGAATTGGAGTCAATTTCCTGATGAAGCTATTTCACATTGTTCAGTGCTTCTCAGACAAGGGAGACTTTGGTCCCCCAGGGAACATGTGGCAATGTTTAAAGACATTGTCACAACTGGGGAAGTGTGTGCTATTGGCATCTAATGGCTAGGGGCCATGTGTGCCGCTAAACAATCCACCATGCAAGAATTACCCAGCCCAAGCAGCAGTAGTGCCAACAGCAAGGAGCCCTGCTCTGAGGTTATCTGTTTTGGGACAGGTCCTGGTAGAATAGGAGCATTGAAAGAATTCGTGGTAAGATTGCCACCCTGCATCTGTCACATCTTTGATAGTGGCACTGGTTTCTTTCTTTTGAAAAAAATTATTTAGAGAGGGAAAGAGAGAGATCTTCCCTCTGATACTCCCCCCCCCCCCCCTTTCCCCCCAGTGTCTACAATAACTAGGGTTGGGCCAGGCTGAAACCAGTAAGCCAGTGGGTGGCAGGGACCAAAGTACTTAAGCTATTATCTGCTGCTTCCCAGGGTGAGCCTGGGAATCAGAAGTGGAGCCAAGACTTGAGCTAAACTGAGGCACTCTGATATGGGATGTGGGTGTCCCAAGCAGTGTCTTAACCACTGCGCCAGATGACTGTCCCTAGTGCCACTGATCTCTTTCATATGGAGAGGATGCTGTAGGAGAATCCACATCAGGAGAAATGCATGACTCTGCCACTTGCCAAAGGCATCTATTTTGAGCCTACACTTGGACATTGGGAAGTGACCACAACCAAGGTTATATTTCCAGTGGGTCACTGTGAGACATGCCATTCATCACCGACTCTGTGTTTCCCTACAATGGCATGCTTTGCTAGCTTGGACCTGGGTCATTAATTTCCAAAAGGTCTGGGAATCTCCTTTTCTCTGGTGCACAGTGGCCTTGCTAAGTGGCTGCCACCCTACAGTTGTGTATGCTTCATGCTCCCTGTAATCATCAATTGCAGGAGACCTTGGGGCTTCCAAAGCCATGCCCTTCAATGTCACTTTGTTCAACACTCAACACAACCACAAGTGATAATTTATGTAAGTAATTTACCACTGTGTGTCGTGACTGTATCCTAGTGCCTGAAGGCAACTGGAGATACACTGCCTTCAGCCCTGAGCAAGTCAGGAGGCCAAGCTCAGATCCCATAGTCCCTCGGTGAGGTTGTTTCCTGAGTGTTGCTTCTGGTGTCTTTTGCTGATTGTAGACAAACACATCTGCTTTAGCTGATGAACACCCCAAAAGAATTTACCAAGGGCTACTGCTATCACATGGAATCACTGGGAGCTCTATATAAACAAAACAATAGGCTGAGCTTCAATGCCACGCCCCTGAGGGAAGTGCGGCCCATCCATTAGTGAGCTGCTGTAGTGGGTTCTGGCTCTCGGGCTACATCACCTCTGCAGTGATTTGTTCTAGCAAAATGAATGTACCTCTGTTCTTGTAAAATCTGCAAATTTGTCTGGTTGGTGCAGTGTAAATTATATACAGAACTCTAACTGCAAAGATATCTGCAAAGGAGTCTGGGAAATATAGTTTTAAAAGATACTTTAATACGGCCGGCGCCGCGGCTCACTAGGCTAATCCTCCGCCTTGTGGCGCTGGCACACCGGGTTCTAGTCCCGGTCGGAGCGCCGGATTCTGTCCTGGTTGCCCCTCTTCCAGGCCAGCTCTCTGCTGTGGCCAGGGAGTGCAGTGGAGGATGGCCCAAGTACTTGGGCCCTGCACCTCATGGGAGACCAGGATAAGTACCTGGCTCCTGCCATCGGATCAGCGTGGTGCGCCGGCCGTGGCAGCCATTGGAAGGTGAACCAACGGCAAAGGAAGACCTTTCTCTCTGTCTCTCTGTCTCACTGTCCACTCTGCCTGTGGGGAAAAAAAAAAGATACTATAATACAAAATGAAATACTAGAAATGGATTAGAATTAGATGTTAAATGAACCAATATTCAATATTCACTGCAATATGCAAAAGAGAATTGTATGTGGGGTTGAAATCCAGTGGGTATGTACTGGTATAGCCATAGTGTTTGTTGAAAAGTTGAATAATTCATCCCTGCTTCAGAATCCCCAAGTGCACTGTTACTGCCCTGACCACTCTGTCCTTTCATTTGGGATCCTCCATTTTTCTACCCTCTAGCAGTTTAAGGACCATGCTAAGCCTGACACAGGACTATGGGCTGATATGTGTTCTGTTGGTAGATACCCAAGTTCATTAATGCCTCTCAAGTTTTTTCTTCTGGATGCTGCTTGTCTCCTCTCCCTGTCACCTCTAGAGGGCCAGTCTTTGCCCTACCAGTACTCCCCAGCCCCTGGGAGGCCCTTGGGAAGCCTGGTGGAGGATTTCCCTTGTTCCTTTCAGCTGCTGGTCTCTTAAGCCAGCTATCTGTGGGTTCTGGACATTGTGTGTCTACTCCTGACCAGGCAGACTCGAGCTGGTAGGGAACCAGTAAGGCCTGATGCCTTCTTAGGCCTGTGAGGCTGTGCCTGCCACTCATGTAGAAGCTATGGTCTGCTTGGGAGTTTGGGTATCAGAAATCTAGGAAAAAATGATGAGCAGTACTGGGAGGCACAGAGGCAGTGATTCCCTGGTTCAGTTTCTCTGGACATGAAGTGTACTCTAGAGGCAAAGAGACCATAGGGGAGTATGGGTGGGACTTGTGGGGTGGTTTGGAGACTGGGAAAACCCCCTTTCACCATCTTCATTGGGCTTTACCTCCATTTAATAGGAAAACTTTACTGAATGCCAATTCTTTGTAGCTATCAGGGAATGCATGTCTATCTTTATCTTTCTGTATATACATCTATATATCAGTGCTTTTTGCCAAGCATGTTCTTTCTAAAAGGAGATTTTGAACACTATAATTATCATTCTTTTCTTCATCTTATAAATGAGGAAACCAAAGCACACAGAAGGTACTTAGCACTAAAGCAGTAGCGGAGGAAGCTCAGCCACGGAGCTGTCCCTCTAAGCAGACCTCGTGCCTTCTCCCGTGGAACCTGGAGGTTGGGTTTGACTTTATTAGACATGATCTGGTAGAAACACCTTTGAAGATATAGTTGTATGTGTTTCCTATTGCTGCCGCAACAAATCACCACAAACTTGGTGACTTAGAACAGCTCAACTTTATTCACACTGTTTTGGAGGTCAGGAGTCCAAATTAGTTCCTCTGGGCTAAAATCAAGGTGTGGGCAGCCTGCACTCCTGGGCCCTCTAGGGGAGAATCACCTCCTTTCCTTTTTCATCTTCTAGAGGGCACCGAATTCCTTGGCTCCTGGGCTCTTCCTGGCATTGCTGGAATAGTTCTCATCTCATCACATCTGCTTCTCCCTGAGTAGGACTCCCCTGCCTCCCTCTTAGAAGGACTCCTCACCTTGGGCCAACCTGGATTAACCAGGATCATCTCTCCCTCTCCAAATCCTTCACTTCATCCCATTTGCAAAGTCCCTTTTGACAAATGCAGTTATGCTCACCTGTGGGTATTCACAGATTTTCACGATTAAGACATGGACATAATTAATATCCCACCTACACAATTGTTAGTGAAGATCCTAAATATGTAAAAATCTCAATACTATTAGGGTTAAGAAATTTTGAATACATTTGCTGTTAATTCACTAGGAACTGGGTGAACATTCAGCCCCACGAACAATATAACTCAGATTAAAGAGAAATTATCCAAGACTATGCCGCCAAATGATTGTAAAGTTAATAAGGGAAATTTGTTGAAAGAGATGGAAGCAGTTTTCTATGTCAAATATATACCTTGATTAAGCCATATACTTTTATAATATACAAATATGTGTAAGAATATGTAATATAAGACTTTGTTAGTGGTTTTATGTATAGTTCAGTTTATTTAGATGATAAAGAGAATGTATGTACAACTGATTTATATGTTGATTCATATATTATTTCTATTAATGTATGGATTGTTAAATATTATTTATATCCCCCCAATGATAAATACTTGAGAAATTCATTCTTGTGTCTTGGAGAGAATGATAGAAAGACAGCATTATACCACAGTGTGCTGTATGTGGAAGTACATGGTACATATGTATGTATGTGTTGAAGAATGCTGTATCTGAGTGTGCATAGTGCCTAAGTACATATTTGTAGCATGCTATAGTTGATAGGACAGTAGAGGTTGGCATTAGGTTGGCTTCATGGAGAGTAAAGAATTGGAATTTACCAAATGGCCAAGGTAGAGGTAATTTTCTATGGACAGGGAGCTGGACTCACACCCTGTGTTTTGGACAGTGAGGTATCACCTTCTTGTGCAGAGATAGGAGGCGTGGGGTGAGAAGTGAGAAAGTGCCTGGGACCCAAATGCAACAGAACAATGTGGCGTTTTTCAGTTCACAATATTCACACCATTCTCTCAAATCAGCTGAGTACTTCTCAGCCCTGCCTCTATGTCGGCTACTGTGTGTAGCTTTGAACATGCCTCAGCATCTCCCTCATGTCTTTGTGTCCCCAACTGTTGCTCAGCCACAGGTTCTGTCAGTTCTGTTTTCATTTCCATCCCTATGGCCCCTGTTGTGGGCAGGATCTTCCATCAGGTACCCTGATCAGGGACTTGGAATCTGGAATGAGGTACGTACATCCTCGGTGTGATGATAGCTGAGGTGGAGCTGAGTATCGGGCAGCTGTACATCATGTCCTGTGGTGTGATCTTGGCTGATCTCCCTGCTTCCAGCCTCTCTTGGTTCTCACCCAGTTTCTGAGGCTGATCCTCCAATATTCCTGTCTACCCTTTATACCTTTTCACTATCACTCCAATAAACCCCTTTCCTGCCATTTATCCAGTTATCCAGTGTTGACTCCGGTTGTTTCCAGGCAAGAAGTCTTAATTCGTCTGAGTAGTGATAGCAATAGTAGACACAGAGGAGGAGGGAGAATGTTGCTGAGTCGCCAGAATGGCAGAACCCATGGGCGTGGAGAATGCCTCTGCTTTCAGGGCTGACTGAGGGGGTGACAAGGGCACTGCCACTGTGGGGTGGCCATGGACATGATGCTTCTTTGTAAGGCTGGCTGAGTAGCTGCTGGGACAAGTTTTCATTTGCTTGTTTTTCAATTCCCTTGAACTGCAAGTAGGATTCCTTCATTGACCAATGTTGAGTCTCTCTGAGCCCTCTTGGGCTAGACCTGGTCCTTGAGCCTGTTTTTCCTGGCAAGCCCAGTTTTAGCAAGACCCTGCTAAGTCAGGTATTGAGATGGGGTCTGGTTCCCCCTCTCCCCACACTCGATACCTCACCAAATCCCTCCCAGTAATTTCCCATCCATGATGGACTCCTGCGCAGCCGTCAGTCCTCGCTGCCCTTGTTACATTTGGGGTTAGGCTCAGTTTTATATTCAGACTTTTTTTCCTGCTTGAAGGAGTTGGAAGAAATATTTGCCCTTTTTAGCAATGATCTGGGGGCAATTTCTCTTTAATCTGGGTTGTTGAAAGTGAATTTTGATTCCTTACACTCTAGGAAAACCTTTAAAAACCTGTAAATGTTTTCTATTGTACTAAAATTTTACTACATTGAATGCTGTATGAGAAACATTTTATGGCATCAAAAGTTAACTGAAAGCTCAATTTATATCTGAGGGTACTTCAAAAACTTCAAGGAAAATGAGATTAAAAAATTTTATTTTGATGCAAAAAATTTTGAAATCCATACCTTTTTTCAGAGTGTGAATTTCAACAAACTTTTTGAAGACTCCTCACATAGTAATTCAGGTGCTAATCAATCATGGTAAATGTTCATACCATAAAAATAAAAACAAAAACAAATTGAAGCAAACACAAAGAGGGATGAAGACACTGCTGGTACAGATGGCATCTGTGTTCCCTTTATGGTGCTGATGGTTTCATGGGTATATGAATGTGTGCAGACTCATGACATTATATGTGCTGAGAATGTGCATTTTTAGGTATATCAATCATACCTCAATAAATCTGTTAACAGTAAAGATAAACCTGTAGGCATGGTCACCTGCTGTGAACTGAAAACAAAGCATCAACAGATAAAAATAAAATAACAAAAACCAATAAGGAAAGGTATAAGGATATAGAGGAGTACCCAGGGTCAGGAGAGGGTGTCAATCAGGGCATCCTTCCTGGAAGAGCTAAGTTCTGAGTCAGGTGCTGAGGGAGTTGAGAGAAGGGTGACTAGAAGGGACAGCAGTTGCATCTCCCAGGGCTCAGGTGCTGTGCAGTGAAGATGGGGTCATGTTGTCTGTGGGCTTTGGATAGGTCACTTTACCTTTCTAGCTCTTACTTTCCTCATCTGGAAAATGGGAACAGTAACTCCTACTTTTACTTCCAAAAGTTGATTTTTATATTACTAATTACATACCAGAAAGAACTGGGAAGTGGTGGAGGAAGGTATGGAAGGTAAGGAGTCCCTTATCTTGTTTCAAAGAAACCTGCCTATGTCAGAAATGGGCCTGGGGCAACCCGTATTCCAATTTCTGTCCTTCCTTGAGGGTTGATGAAAGGGTGGGGTCTTTTCAGGCCTTTAAGATGATGAGGAAGGTATGGGGATGTCAGGAGAAGCATCTCAGCTTTGCTTCCAGGTCCCTATTTCTGTGGAACTGAGCTCAGCGTTACCCCACAATGCTTGGCACCTAAGAGGGGACCCCACAGATGTGAATGTTGAGCAAAGAGCTACATGGATAAGGAAGCGAGCTGCAGTGGGCAGGTAGAGGGCAGAGGGAGCAGGATGCTGACACCATGCAGAGAGAGGTGAGCAGAGCCTCCTCCTTGGTCTTCTGGGATGCAGCTGGGCTGTGTGTGGCCAGGGTCTTGCAGGGCTATCCTTCACTGACATAAGGAGAAGGATCTTGGGTGGCCTTGGTCCAGCCTGGAGGCCAGCAAACTTTTTCTGTAAAGGACCAGATAATAAATATTATATACTTTGCAAGTTTTGGTTGTTAACTGCTCATTTCTGCCTTTGAGACCATTGACAATACATTGGTGAATAACATGACTGTGTTCCCATCTAGTTTTATTTACAGAAATAGGCTGTAGGCCTGATTTTGCCCATGAGTCATAGTTTGCCAACCTCGAGAGTAGAGATTCTAGAAGCAGGTGCACTGAGAACGTTGGCATCAATAAAATGAAGTAGGCCCACGAATGCCCAGATCTAGACCCCTGCAGTGTTGGGTTCACTGGTCTCTGCACCTCTCACCTGCATTCTTTCACTGTGGGGTCCAAGCAGGTTCCCCCCCTTTTTATAGAAAGCTTTTATTTAATAAATATAAATTTCATAGGTACAACTTTTGGATTATAGCAGTTCTTCCCCCCATACCTACCTTCCCATCCCCAAACCATCCCACCTCCTACTCCTTCTACCATCCCATTCTTCATTAAGATTAATTTTTAATTATCTATATATAGAAGATCATCTCTATACTAAAAATTTCAATAGTTTGCACCCCACAGACACACTAAGTATAAAGTACTGTTTGAAGAATAGTTTTACCATTAAATTCTCATAGTACAGCTCATTGAGGATAGAGGTCCCTACATGGGGAGCAAGGGTACAGTGACTCCTATTGTTGATTTAATAGTTGACACTCTTATTTATGATGTCAGAAGCAGGTTCCTCTTCACCATGTTTCTTGCATTTGCCCAAACCCACAAATTCCTCAAAATTTTCTGGGCTGAAAGAACTTCTACAACCTGATGAATGAAAAAAACTGGAGATTTGGATATATCCTAAGGAGGAGAAGGGGCTTTCCTCACACTGGAGGGAAGCAGTGTGCTTCTAGTGCTCTGGTTCTCATTAGACTATAGTGTGAGTGAGTCCAGGGCTGGGCCTTCCGCCCTGGAGGGGCAAGGAAGTTGTTGATAGAACACCCTCAGATTTCCAGGGAGGGGGCTGGGAGCCAGGGCAGCAATGCATGGAGACCACAGGGATGTGTGTGTTTGTGAGTGCGTGGATGAGGAGACTGCTTCCAGTTCTACCTAGTTCCTCTGCTCTGGTTCCTACCTTCGTGGCCCCTTTGCTTCTCTCAAGCAAAGTGGGGATTTCAAGGACTTACTCTGTGTGCTAGGCTGGTGCTGAAAGGGAAGTCAAGAAACAGAGCCCTGATCCTGAACTGGGGCTCTTGAACCAACTAAGCCTAAATAGGGCCTCCTACCAATCCCCTACACCCAGTATTTCCTGGACACACAAAGTGACTCTGTTTCTCTCTTCCCCCTCTGTCAGTCCTCTTGCATCTTAGTGGGATGTGTTTTGTTCAGAATGATGGTATTTGCTGTTTCAGGTTCTACAGGTACTTAATAGTAATTTAATAGAAGTCTCCCTAATTTAAAATCAGTTGAGAGGGGCAGGCATTTGGGCTAGCAGTTATGCTGGTTAGGATGCCCATGTCCCCCTTCAGAGTTGAACCTGAGTTCAGCTTCTAGCTCTGGCTCCTGATTCCAGCTTCCTGCCATTGCAGACTCTGAAAGGCAGTGGTGAGGGCCCTTGCATTTCTGCTGCCCTAGTGGGGGAGATTACTCCAGGCTCCTGGCTTTGCCCTCAGCAGGAGGTTGTTGCAGGCATTTAGGGAGAGAACTAGCAGATGGGAGCGTTCTGTCTCTCTGCTTCTCAAGTAAATAAATAAATACATAATTAGAAAAACTAATGAAGGGAGTTTGAGAGATATAGAATTCCTTCATCATTAATTTTCAGCTTAAAACATTGTTGTAGCAGATTGTGACTTTTATGGCTTCTGTTTTTTAAAATGCATTAGGTTTTCTGTATTCTAATAAATGATTAATTTTGCTAACCATCTATGACACAATGAAAGAATAAGGTAAAATATCTTTCTTCACCCCTCATAGTCATGGTGACAGGTTAACATGAGAAAAGCATTAACAAACCTGTTTAATCCAAAGTTTTAAGTGACATGGGAGACTTCAGAAGTGAAGAATCAGCGCCGGCACCGCGGCTCAATAGGCAGGCACACCAGGTTCTAGTCCCGGTCGGGGTGCCGGATTCTTTCCCGGTTGCCCCTCTTCCAGGCCAGCTCTCTGCTGTGGCCCAGGAAGGCAGTGGAGGATGGCCCAAGTGCTTGAGTCCTGCACCCCATGGGAGACCAGGAGAAGCACCTGGCTCCTGCCTTCGGATCAGCGCGCGGTGTGCCAGCCGCAGTGCGCCAGCCGTGGCGGCCAATGGAGGGTGAACCAACGGCAAAAGGAAGACCTTTCTCTCTGTCTCTCTCTCTCACTATCCACTCTGCCTGTAAAAAAAGAAAAAAAAAGTGAAGACTCAGAGGTACATGGGAAGCTGTCTGTTTTTATCCCTGGATTTGGTGAGGAATGAACAGCCATGTAGAAATGTGATTGGAAAAGAGATGTGGCTTAATGTCATTTTCTGAGCAGAACCCCAGCAATGCCCTCTGTTCTGTCCTCTTGGCCTTCCTTTCTCCTGGGGATGGTGTAGGATCCTCTGAAATGAAGGCCTTATGTCTGTCTGACTGTCAGACAAGCCCAGGCCAGAGAATTTCTTCACAGTTGGCTCCTAGAGAGGGGGTCGGCTAGAGCGGTAACTCTAGTTTCTATGGCTGGCTTTGGGGTAAGGGTTCCCGGGGTTCTGCCACTTGCCTCCAGGAGAAGGAGGAATTCTGTTTTCCATAGCTTGCTGCTGTAGAGGGGAGTGAGGCCAAGAGACAGGAGGCAGAAGGCCAGGCAGACCTGAGTCTGAGGACTGCCAATGTCCTTTAGTTCAGAGCACTCATCAGCCAAAGCGCCGTGCTTTGGGGTCTTGTTTTCTGAGCCGCAACAGCTTTTGTCTTGAATTCCACTCTGTAGGAGGCTAAGACGGAAGCAGCTCTTCCTGCTCTGAATTGTGCTGTATTTTTATCCAGTCTCAAAAGTAAAATCAATAGAAAGCAAACTATCAGAAGAAAAATAGAAGGGGATATGAACAGGCAATTCATAAAAGTTAAAAAAGCGCAAAACACAAATGTCCTATAAATAATTGAAAAATGTTCAGCTTCACTGTTGTCAAAGACTTGCAAATTAAACTTGCAAGGAGATATCAGTGCCTTGCCTTTTCTCATCTATCATGTAGGCAAAGGTGAAATGAAATTACATTAAATTTCTCATGGGAGCTCAAGGATACAATTTTTGAGGGATACATTTTTTCTAGTAATTTATTGAAATAAATAAGCAAGGATTTGTACACAGAGATATTCATTATAGTGTTCTTTATAATAGTGAAAAATTGGAACCAATCTGAAAGCAAAAAAAAAAAAAGCATTGGCAAAATAAATTAAGGTCCATCTAATCAATGTGATATTCAACCATTAAATCATGTTTTGAAGAACATTCAGTAACCTGAAAAAATGTTCATGATATGTTTTAAACTAAAAAGTACATACATACATATGAGTTTATATAAAATATGTATGAAATTATTTTGGAAAAATTCTTTAGATTTTGTAGAAAATGAGAGCCAGGGAAATTTTCAGAGACTGGAAGAATGTGTGTTAGTAGAGTGATATTTATTTTTCTGGCGCTTCCCACAATATATGTGCACTTAAAAAAGTCAAAGACTGTGCTTAGAAATATTAGAATTGTTTAAAAGAGGTGAAGGCTGTTAAGGAAGAGAAAGAAATTACATTTCCCATAAGAAAATAATCAAAATCAACTTGGTGGATTCACTGTATAACTATATCAACATTGGGATTAGGTATGGACATATTTGCATGTTTTTCTTTAGAAATTGATATCAAAATTCTCATCTCTTTGGTGAACCATCTCCCATGCCATCAGATGTATTCTCTTATGTATAATTATTTTATTACTTATCTTGGCTCAAATGATATAGGTGAGCAGAGCTTCTAATAGGGGAATTTTTGAAACCAACCATTGGAACATAAAGACAAGATTTTTTATTCTTAGAATTGGAAAAGATATTTTGGCTTCTCTTCTATGAGGTCATGCAATAATTTCCCTGCCCTTATGTATTCTTTGTAAATATGAGGCAATAAGCGTAAATTACTGATCTCCTTTGAGTACTCCTGAGACATAGGTCTACTCTGCATTTCCTTGCAGAATTTCTTTCTGCAGTGATGCCTAGGGGTGAGTTACCTGTTCAGCCACTGGAGGGCAGCTAACCTCCACCAGTAATCGCCATTTCCAGAATCCTTCCCCTGGTATGTAGATTGTGCTTCATTTAATGCATTGTGCTTGAAAGGAGAAAAGAGCCCAGCATGTAGTATCCTGGATTAATTTCTTTTCGTTAACCTCTGAACATGAGATTTTATAGGGCTTGAGATCGAAATGCTGTAAATCTTGTAACTGGAATTCTAGAGATTTCCTCTTTCAAAGAAAGGAGAAAAGCACAATAAACCTGTCTGTTATGGCAGGTGTGGTAGTCTTTCATGTATCTGTAGATCCATTATTAATAATAGAATTTACAATTTGACATCCCTACAAACACTATTGCAACAATTCCCTTTAAGGAAGACATTTGTAAACATTAGCTGATGGCTAAGAGCAATGATAAATATTGAAAATCACTTGTATGAATAATTCAGTTCACAAAATTTCCATATGAAATTCTGTCCCATTTGATAATCGCTCAGTAAAATGATAATATGAAAGAGCACCTGTTCGTAAATTTCCATGCAAAGAAAATGTGACAGTTGATCAGAGTGTAAACCTCATGCTTGGATGTAGGATAATAGAGTAGCAATGCAGAATAACAAGTTTACATCGTCTGTTTAAGCAGGGGAACAAGCAGGAAAAGAGGTTCAGGAGGGGCTGGAATTACCTTTTTTAACCAGTGGTCCTTTTTTTTTTTTCTTTTGACAGGCAGAGTTATTAGACAGTGAGAGAGACAGAGAGAAAGGTCTTCCATCTGTTGGTTCACCCCCCAAATGGCCGCTACAGTCAGAGCTGCGCCAATCTGAAGCCAGGAGCCAGGTGCTTCCTCCTGGTCTCCCATGCAGGCGCAGGGCCCAAGCACTTGGGCCATCCTCCACTGCACTCCATGGCCACAGCAGAGAGCTGGACTGGAAGAGGAGCAACCAGGACAGAATCTGGCGCCCCAAGCGGGACTAGAACCCGGTGTGCCGGCGCCGCAAGGCGGAGGATTAGCCTAGTGAGCCAGGGTGCTGCCCCCCCCTTTAAGATTTTATTTATTTATTTGACAGAGTTACAGACAGTGATAGAGAGAGAGAGAGAGAGACAGAAAGAAAGGTCTTCCTTCTGTTGGTTCACTTTCCAAATGGCCGCAATGCTGAAGCTGCGCCGATCCGAAGCCAGGAGCCGGTGCAGGGGCCCAAGCACTTGGTCCATCTTCTGCTGCTTTCCCAGGCCATAGCAGAGCACTGGATCAGAAGAGGAGCAACTGGGACTAGAACCGGCACCCATATGGGATGCCGGCGCTGCAGGCGGAGGATTAACCTAGTGCGCCCCCAAGTGGTCCCTTCTGCACATCCCAGGTACTGCTATTGCTTTTCACCAGTGTAGCAACTCATTTTTGTTTTCTCAGGAAAACAGCTTTGATAGCAATGTGGCAAGAAAACAGCAGTTCCAAGGGGATAAAAGAATAGAAGTTATTATTTAATAGAAGGAAATGTTATTTTTTTCTTACCATATGCAGTGTACTATTATTTGAACTATTATTTAATATACATTGAATGGGTGCCTCTGATGCTGGGCTTAACATAGTTCTCAAAGTCTCTGTTTAAAAAATCCTACTGTAAAATGATATTTCTTTATTTTTTAAATTGAAAACTTCATATTTCCAAAATGTAATGAAATTATCTAGTATGAAAACTATGAGAATGGAGGCACGAAGACTAGAATTTCTGAGAAGGGAGCACTGAGGCTTGGGCAGGTCTCCGTGGAGGAAGGGGCCTGGGGCAGATTGTTGACCTGTGAATGGGACAGTAGCTGGCATGGAGGGAGTGTGTTTCTGAGAGCTGTGAAGGTGCTCATGATACAGAGCTGATAGTGGCCACAGACAGGGTGAGCCACAGGGTGGTCTGCAGGGAAAGGCAGGTGATTCTGGGAGCTCTTGTTTATTGTTGCATACGCTTGACAAGGTCCTCCCCTCCCCTCAGGTCTTGCTTTTCCTTATATATTATAATAAGATTTTAATATTGAAATAACAGTTTTGAACTGACTTTAAGAAGGTTTAGTCTCTGTAAGAGTTGAATAGAATTTATTAGGGAAAAATAAACTTTAAACAGATTGCTTACCATTTCAAGCATTTCTGTAGTGCAAGATTTTGTGATTTAAAAGTTTTCCATTTCATTAATTTTCTTAATAAAAAAGAGAGGGGGAGAGAGAAACATAATCCCTGAATGAGAATAACAGTTTGGAAAAAAAATTGTCTTCAATTGTGGTTCTTTCACTTGTAATTGCCCCATATTTTCTCCAAGGAGGCTGCTTTTGTGTAGGTTCTGGATTGGAGAAACAACACATTACCTCCTGTTGCTCAATGCCCCTCCACACATTAACTCCTTTACATTTTGTTTTTCTACTTTTTGTTATTATTATGAAATGAGCTGGGCACATCCTGTGGTTTTTTCCTTTCATTGTCTGACAGCAGATCTCACTTTTTTTCTTTTAGATTTATTTTATTTATTTGAAAGGCAGAGTTAACGGCTGGGAAGGGGGAAGAGGAGGAGGGAGACAGAGATTTTCTGTCTGGTGGTTCACTCCCCAGATGTCTGCAATGACCAGGGCTGGGCCAGGCTGAAGCCAGAAGCCAGGAACTTCACCTGAGTCTCCCATGTGGATGGCAGGGGCTCAAGTACCTGTGGCATCTGCTGCTGCTTTTCTAGGTGCATTAGCAGGGAGCTGGACTGAAAGCAGAGCAACCAGGACTCGAACTCACAATCATGTGGGTGCTGGTGCTGTAGGTGGCAGCTTAACCTGCTGTACCACAATGCCAGCCCCTGAACCCTCTCCTGAAGCCATGTTTTCTGTACTTGCCTACCCCTTCATGTTGACTGTGTGAAACTGATCTGTCTCTAAATGGTGCTCAGAATGGCAAGAGAATTGGTGATGGTGACAGAACCTGTGAGGTTTGTTGAAAGGTGATTTTCCTTCTAGACTTCAGGGTCAGAAAGGAGGGAGTAAGAAGAAAAGCGGGAGGTTAACTGAGAAGAGGAAGAGTGGACCCCAGTGTAGGAGGGATGGGCTTTGCTCAGGGAGTGGCAGAGAGATGGATGCTGGGATGGTTTAATGGGGAAAAGGGAGACACTGCCTTTCTTCCAGAATGTTCGGACAAAGCAGGTTCAGTGGTTAACCCTCTGTTTTGGGCAAGAGGGAAGAAGAAAGCAGAGGGCTTTTTTCCCCCAGGCCTGTTCTAGCAACTCATTCTGAACATTTATCTCAGAACATATTTTCTTCTTTGATGGAAGGAAATTCTTAAATTTTGCTTACCTTAAAAATTTCTTTTAACCAATCTTTTGGAGATTTACTTGTTTATTTAGTTATTTAAATTGTACATTTTTGTGGGGTTCAAGGAGACATTTCAGTACATGGATAGAGTGTATAATGATCAATTCAAGATAGTCAGCACTTCTAACTCCTTAAACATTTTTAGAAACACATAATATATATATTATATATATTATATTATATATTATATAATATATTATATATATTACCACATAATAGTTGTATATATTTCTGGCATACAGTGTGATATTTTAGCACCTGTATTATACAATGTGTACTGATCAAATCACGATAATGAACACTTCCATTTCCTTTTCATTACTTTATGTTTGGAGGCTATAAGCTCTTTTAGTTATTCATAAAATATAGTAGTAGTTTATTACATTCTGTGTCACCCCACTGTGCTATAGAATTCTAGAATTTATTGCATCTATCTAGCTATGTTCTGATAGCTGTTCTATGTCCTTGCTCTATCCTCCCTTCCCCTCATCCTCCCCAGTTTCCAGTAATCTCTACTCTATATTCAGATCTTACTTCACTTAACACAATATTCTCAGTTCATATATATGTCTCCTACTTTTTCTTTTTCCATTCACATGTTGATGGATATCGAGGTTAATATTTATCTTTAGTTTTTAAATTGTTTTGTTTTTAGGTGTGCTATTGCCTAAGTGATTTTGACTAATTTTTTTTTTTTTTGACAGGCAGAGTGGACAGTGAGAGAGAGAGGGACAGTCCTTTTCCATTGGTTCACCCTCCAATGGCTGCTGTGGCTGGCGCACTGCGCTGATCCGAACCAGGAGCCAGGTGCTTATCCTGGTCTCCCATGGGGTGCAGGGCCTAAGCACTTGGGCCATCCTCCACTGCACTCCATGGCCATAGCAGAGAGCTGGCCTGGAAGAGGGGCAACCGGGACAGAATCCGGCGCCCCGACCGGGACTAGAACCTGGTGTGCTGGCGCCGCTAAGCGGAGGATTAGCCTGTTGAGCCACGGCACCGGCCTGATTTTGACTAATTTCAAAACTGAGTTCAACTCATAAGCATGATGTAGCAACTTGGATTCCCATATGTCTTGGTAGGACCTTATAGTTTAGTACTTCATAACTGACTCACTACTCATTTAATTTTTACTACTTTGCTAGACTATTAGCTCTTTCAGGGAAGGAATGGTCTTATACTTGAATAATATTGTGCCATATGTATCAGAGAAGCTCAATAAATGTATGTTGGATGCCTTTGGTGAAAATAATGGGCTATATTAAATTCTTTTTTTTTTTTTTAAAGATTTATCCATTTATTTGAAAGTCAGAGCTACACAGAAAGAGGAGAGACAGAGAGAGAGAGAGAGACAGATCCTCCATCCGATGGCCCACTCCCCAACTGGCTGCAACGGCCGGAACTGAGCTGATCCAAAGCCAGGAACCAGGAGCCTCCTCCTGGTCCTCCCACAGGGGTACAGGGATGCAGGGGCCTAAGGACCGAGGCCATCCTCCACCACTCTCTCAGGCCACAGTAGAGAGCTGTGTCAGAAGCATAGCAGCTGGGACTCAAACCAGCACCCACATGGGACACTAGCGCCCCAGGCCAGGGCATCAACCTGCTGCGCTACAGTGCTGGCTCCAAACTTTTCTTAAAATATATAACATTTTTAAACTCAAACCTAAAATAAGGAATTAATTTAATTACCTCCTAGAAAAATAATTGTACTACCACTTTTTCAACTTTTATTTAATAAATATAGATTTCCAAAGTACAACTTTTGAATCACAGTGGCTTTTCCCCCCATAACCTCCCTCCCACCTGCAACCATCCCATTTCCCACTCCCTCTCCCATTGCATCCTTCATCAAGATTCATTTTCAATCATCTTTATATACAGAAGATCAACTTAGTATATACTAAGTGAAGATTTCAACAGACAAGCACCTACACAGACACACAAAGCACAGAGTACTGTTTGTGTAGTAGTTTCACCGTTAATTTGCATAGTACAACACATTAAGGACAGAGATCCTACATGGGGAGTAGGTGCACAGTGACTCCTGTTGTTGATTTAACAATTGACATTCTTATTTATGATGTCAGTAATCACCTGAGGCTCTTGTCATGAGCTGCCAAGGCTGTGGAAGTCTCTTGAGTTTACCAACTCTGAACTTATTTAGACAAGGCCATATTCAAAGTGGAAGTTTTCTCCTCCCTTCAGAGGAAGATACCTCCTTCTTTGATGGCCCGTTCTTTCTGCTGGGATCTCACTTAGAGAGATCCCCCATCTAGGTGTTGGTGGTTTTTTTTTTTTTTTTTTTTTTTTTTTTTTTTTTTTTTTTTTTTTTTTTGCCACAGTGTATTGGCTTTCCATGCCTGAAATACTCTCATGGGCTCTTCAGCCAGATCCGAATGCCTTAAGGGCTGATTCTGAGGCCAGAGTGCTGTTTAGGACATCCACCATCCTGAGTCTGCTGTGAATCCCGCTTCCCATGTTGGATTGTTCTCTCCCTTTTTTATTCTATTGGTTAGTATTTTCAGACACTAGTCTTGTTTATGTGATCCCTTTGACTCTTAGTCCTATCATTATGATTAATTGTGAACAGAAATTGATCACTTGGACTAGTGAGATGGCATTGGTACATGCCACCTTGATGGGATTGAATTGGAATCCCCTGGCACATTTCTAGCTCTACCATCAGGGGTAAGTCCAAGCGAGCATGTGCCAAACTGTACATCTCCTCCCTCTCTTATTCCCACTCTTATATTTAACAGGGATTACCCCTCAGTTAATTTTAAATGCCTAAGAATAATTAATAAAAGAGTTTAACCAATGGTACGAAGTAGAACAAAAAAAGACTAAAAGGAATAAAATAGTAAGTTGTTCCCTGACAGTCAGGACAAGGGCTGATCAAGTCATTGATTCTCATAGTGTGCATTTCACTTCAACAGGTTTCCTTTTAGGTGCTCAGTTAGTTGTCACTGATCAGGGAGAACATATGATATTTGGCCCTTTGGGACTGGTTTATTTCACTCAGCATGATGTTTTCTAGATAGAATATTTCTTTGATATTTTTGTTTTTGTTCCTATTAATACAGGGATTAGCCTACATTAAAAAATGTTTTTATTTTCATCTACTTTGAAATGCAGAGAGAGAGAGATCAATTTTCCATCCACTGGCTCACTCCCTAAATGTGTACAACAGCTAGGACTGGGCCAGGCTGAATCCAGGAGCCTGGAACTCCATCAGGTCTCCCACTTGGGTAGCAGAGACCCAAGTACTTGAACCATGGTTTGAAGCCTCCTAGGGTCCATTAGCAGGAAGCTTGAAAGAAATGCAGTAGCTGGGTCTTGAACCCCCTTTGATATGGGATGTGGGTGTGTCAAGTGGCAGCTTAACCACTGCTGTACCACAACACTCACCTCCCGTTGTACATTTTTGATGGTGTAATATTTGAAAGTTAAAACAATCCAAAAAAGTAATTACTCAGATTAAGTTCATGTCAAGTACCGAATCAACATGTAAGGGCTACATTTCAAAATCTTTGCCTTATTCTGTTCTTCATGTTTTCATACTAGTTATGTTATGTTCTTAACTTGAAATTTACTTGTCAGTAAATTTGATTTATGTATTAAATGGGCCATTCACTTAGATACTTGAACCCACATTTGCATAGTCTCAGTGCTAACTGTTTTCAGTAGAAGAGTTATTAATACCTGGAAAATCAGCAAGCTGACAACTCTGTAAGAAGTAGGAGCTAGATATTGCTTCATAAAGCAATTGCTAAGTGTACTTATGATGGGAAATGTGTGTGTGTGTTTACTTTAATTGGGTGATCTTTCACCTCGGCTCTGATAGGAAGTGTGATGTTGTTTTGGAAAGAAGTAAGCATTGCAATATCCTCAAAGAAGCTCAAAAGAACATTAGGTCTGCATAGAGCTTCCAGAATTCAGTTTTGTTAGAAATAAAATGCATTTGTTTTTATGTGTATGGTAAATGGATTTTATGTTTGGTCTCTAATGTATTAGCATTTTTGTTGTTGAAGGAACAGCAGAGTCTGAAAGCTATCTTATGACATCTGTGAGTGGTTATGACATTTATTACAAGTTATGCGATGATGCATAAGAGAGGAGAAACACAGAAAACACCAAAGCATAAATAAATTGTGTTACTTTTGTTTTTATTGGCAATACAGATCTTACTTTGCTGGTAGCAGAGTAACTCTAATATAATTTGTAATTGTTTGTAGTTTGAGGTTTAAAGACCTAATTAACTCCCAGATGAGGTCATAAATGGGGGCTGTTCTTCATTCATTTAATGAGTGGTGTGAAGATGGAAATACAACTGTGACTAGGACAGGTGGATCCCTGCCCCCAGTGTGTGGTGATAACAGTGGAAGTTGGGGGACACAGAAATCATACTCTGAGTCTCCCCTTGAACTCTGATCTGCCTCTAGCTGTACTGTTTCTTTTTAAATTTTTTTAAAAAATTGTTTCATTTCATTGAAAGGCAGAGAGACAGAGATAAAGAGACAGGAATCTTTCATCTGCTGGTTTGCTTCCTAAATGCCCACAGTAGCTGGGGCTGAGCCAGGTTATAGCCTGGAGTTCAGTACTCCTTCTAGGTCTCCCACATGGATGGCAAGGACTGCAGTACTTGAGCCATCACTGACTGCCTCCTAAGATGAACATTAGCAGAAGGAGGATCAGAAGCACTGTAGCCAGGATTCAAGTGAGGTGCTGTGTGGGATGCAGGTGTCCAAGCAGCCATGTGACTGCTGAACCCAATACCTACTCCCAACTTCTCTGTTACTGAGGTGATAGAACCATTCTTGTTCTGGCTGGAAGTGTCTCCCTTTGTCATTTTCCTGAACTAATTCTTAAGCTTTCCAATGAGAGACAAAGCCTTTTTTTTTTTTTTACAGAAATGACTGCTTGGTTTCAGATGTTTGCTGTACCTGATTTCCTGCAATCAAAAGTTTTTATGCCTCTCCCATTAGTACATCCCACTTTAGTGCCATACCCCTTATTGTGGGTGTTAGTGCCAACAAGTTGTGTTTATAAAGATGTCTACTTTATTTTTGTGGATTTTACTTATGATAAAAATCGCATTAAAGGGTTTGCAAAGTGAAGCTCTCACAAGCTGGAAAGTACCACTATGATGGTGGCTGATTAATGTGTTCTGGATGGAGTGATGTTAGAGGCTGGGATTGCTCTTTGCTGCTTTTAGATATCTCTTGATTGAATCACTAATGATTCCTAATACTGAGATTTTATCTTAGACAAATGACATTTGACTCAGTATTCTCATGAAATCTTTCTATAGGATGGGAATGTGACTTTGAGATTACCATTTCATGATATCTTACTACAAGAGAAAAGCGAAGAGATTCAAATGCAGGGTAAAATTAGAAGTTTAGTGTTTGCTGGTGAACTTAAGTCTCTACTCTTTTCTTTCTCTGAATAACAAAAACAAACACAAGTGTGATGGTAGGAAAGATAGCCTTCCAGATTATCTGGGGACTTGACAAGAGCAGGTGGATGAGTTGCTTGGTATTATTTACTGCTTCTTCAGATCTTCAACACCTGTTATTTAATGAGATATATTTCCTCCTAAATAAGTACCTGTTAAATGAAATTAGAACCCCAAAGGAGGGGATTATGAGTTGGAGTTTTAGTTGCTTTATGTTTGGGAAAATAGTCGTGCTTTGGTGCCTTGGAATGTCTGTGTGTGAATGTCCATGTGTGAATGTCCATGTGTGAAGTGGATCAACATCAGCTAAAAGGCAGCCTGAAGGCAAAAATCATCATCTCCACTGCTTTCTCAAAGTGAGAGTGATCACATTAATAAGGGTTCTCTTCCTGTCTTTCTAATTAATACTGCTCGTATGTTTGCTTGGACTTCGAATTTCTGAAAGAGCAACTAATTAAGCCATAGACTCATTCCCAAGCTGTTCATTGTCCTTTAGGTTATAACTACAAACAAGGTTCTAATTAAAGAAGTGTTATTCTTCTGAGTTATGTGTGTTATAATGTTGAAATTTTAGTTCTAAACAAAGAACAACTACAACAGCCAAGCTGGGGTGCCTATGATCTGTGCAGGTTCAATGTGGAAAAATACAACCACACTGAGGAGCAGAACCAAAAGCAGGGTGCTAGCAGAGCTTCCTATAATAGGCTGTATGACTTTTACTCAAAATTTGATTTCCTTGTCTTCATTCAGAGCCCCTGAGCTTCTTGAGGTTACATTTGGGAGAATATTTTTTTTAAGTACTGTAGCCTTATATACAAAGAAGTATTATGGTGCAGGGACATCATTTGTTCAAGATATGAGCATCTGGCAAGAAATTCCTATGAAAAATGTTATTATCATAGATGTAATAATACTGCATTGTTAATCAGCCTTATTTCAGGTGATTCAAGATAGAATATTCCCAACATTTTATAGGGCAGATTATGTGACAGTACTAGTAGAATTCATGTTCAGGTAACTTTGCAATGACTGGGAGCATGCAGTATGCTTAGCTTCTAGGATCATTTGCAGATGTTGTAATCTTTTTGAAGCTGGAAAGTCCTTTCAGGATCCCTAGACTGCTTACCTCATGTTATTCCTGGGCAAATGGGGCCAATGTGGCTGGTGGTTTAGCAAATGCCACACAACCAACCAGCATGTGCAAGAGTCAGGATCAAAGTGAAGCTTCCCAAAGCCAGGACAGCATTATGTCTATAGAGATAAGTGGAAGCATCATCAGGGAGGACATGAAGAGGGAGAGGAAAAATGTTCCTGAAGATCCCTTTGGGGTCTGTGTTATGGTGTAGTGGGTGAAGCTGCTGTCTGTGATGCCAGCATCCTGTATGGGCACCGGTTTGAGTCCTGGCAGCTCCACATCCAGTCTAGCTCCCTGCTAATGTGTCTGGAAAAGCATGGAAGATGGCCCAAGTGCTTGGGCCTCTGCTCCCATGTGGAGACCTGAATGCAGCCTCTGGCTCCTGGCTTCAGCCTGGCTCAGCACTGGCCGTTGCAGCCATTTGGGGAATGAACCAGCCGATGGAAGATTTCTCTCTTGCTTTCTCTCTCTCATTCTCTCTCTTCCCTTCTGTAATTTTGCCTTTCAAATACATGAAATAAATCTTAAAAATAGCCTTTCCTTTATTATACCCCTCTCCTATTGCCAGACATTCTTAATTCTCATAGTTCCTACATGGAAGGCACTATACAAAATAACATGTGGAATGTGCAGTTAGCCCAGAGTTCCCCTCTTCCTCCAGTCTCTACCTGCAGAACTGAGGTGCTCTGTGTGGTGCTTGCTTCCCTCTCAGTGCATCAGTGTTCTGTATTCTCTGGGATTTGTCCTCTCTCTTTGAATTTTTGCAGAAAACCTGTGCATCTCTTCTAGCTTTTGATACACAATTTCAATTCATGAAAATGGTGGCAAATCCAAGAAACCAACTGCAATGATTATGCCATCAATATATTACTGGTTCCTTTATTTTCTTTATACTTTGAGTTTTTAAATTATGATAGAATAATCATACTTGATTGTTTGATCTTGCATGTTTCCAGGATGAAAAGGCCAAAATTAAAGTAAATAGCCAGAACATTGCTTGCATTTCTTTAGTTATCTAGTCTTGAAAATATTTTCTTTCTCTAAATTCTCTCATTCCTATTTGAGATACTATGGTGTTGGGATCATCTTTGACAACTGTGTCTTTTTACCCCTAGCACTAGTTGTTAAGGTCCATAAATTCATTTGTTTGTGTTTTTTGATTGGTAAGTTTTGTTCTGTTTCTTTCCATTTGTTGTTTAACCAGAATTTGTATGTAGGAGTAGCTTAGGAGTTGCAAAATGTTGGCTGGGGACAAGGGGACCGGCCTCTGCTTATTAAGCTCATTTGTTCATTTTTGGGTGACCACTGCTTTCACTTCTCTATCCAGTCTTTTGTTCTTCACTCCCAGGATACTGCTTTCAATCTCTTTCCACTTCAGTCCTTCCCATACCCATCTACCAGGTGATTCTTCATTGACTCCTTACTAAAACAGCTTTCAGAGATCAATCAATCATTTTCCCCTTCAGATCAGCAGCACAGGAAGCCTCCCTCCCTCCCTCCCTCCCTCCCTCCCTCCCTCCCTCTCTTCTTCCCTTTACTTCTTTCCTTCCTTCCTTCTTTTTAAGATTTTATTTATTTATTTGAGAGGCAGAGTTACAGATAGAGAGAAGGAGAGATAGAGAGAAAGGTCTTCCATCTGCTGGTTCACTCTCTAATTGGCTGTAGTGGCTGAAGCCATGAGCCAGGAGCTTCTTCTGGGTCTCCCACATGGGTTCAAGGGGCCCAAGAACGTGGGCCATCTTCTACTGCTTTCCCAGGCCATAGCAAAGAGCTGGATTGGAAGAGGAATAGCTGGGACTTGAACTGGTGCCCATGTGGGATGCCTGCGCCGCAGGTTGAGGCTTAACCTGTTATGCCACAGCTCTGGTCCCCAAGCAGCTTCCTTAATATTCTTATCTTGTTATTGATATTTTCCCCATGTGTCATACTCTACCTTTCCCTATGTACTTATTTGAACTTTACCCTTAAGTATTGCCTTAAATTCTGCCTTTTTCAAGAAGTTTTCTTTGATCATTAGGGCTCATAAAAGTGTTTTGTCTGACCTAAGCTATCATCAGAAGAAAGACACACTGATGTGTTTTCTATTCACCAGGAAAGGAAGACAGCTACAGGTGAGATGAGGATGCTTGATTTGCTTAGAATTTTTGTTTTTATTTTAGCCTTTTTTTTTGACAGGCAGAGTTAGGCAGTGAGAGAGATAGAGAGACAGAGAGAAAGGTCTTCCCTCCGTTGGTTCACTCCCCAAGTGGCCACTACGGCTGGAGTTGCGCCAATCTAAAGCCAGGAGCCTAGTGCTTCCTCCTGGTCTCCCATGCGGGTGCAGGGCCCAAGCACTTGGGTCATCCTCCACTGCACTCCTGGGCCACAGCAGAGAGCTGGACTGGAAGAGGAGCAACCGGGACAGAATCCGGCGCCCCAACTGGGACTAGAACCCGGTGTGCTGGCGCTGCAGGCGGAGGATTAGCCAAGTGAGCCACAGCACTGGCCTGTTTTTATTTTAATTGAAAAAAATTATTTTAGACTTAATCATAAATAAACACAATCACACATTGTCCCTTGCATCCATACAATGATAAGTGCAGTGAATCAGTTAAGAAATTTCTATAGCTTCAAATTTAGAGGGATTCTTCCAAGATTTGCTGGTGTTTCTTGATCTTCCCAGAAGATGTCAGTGAAGACTTAGAAAACAAACAAGACACACATTACTTCCTCAAAGGCATCCTTAAGGGTTTGTTGATTGCCATATCAAGGTGCTGCAATGGCCCCATCGCGCCACCTGGGATGACAGCTGGATCTGCACAAATGTTGGCAGTGACATGGGTGATGTGCTTGTTGCCCACTGACAGCCATTATGAGGTCATTGAATATAAAGTGAAAAGTGGAAAGGTGTGCAAGTGAGACCCGATTGAATATGGCACTTTTTCATCCCACTGACCTCATTTACCATTTTTATATACTATCCCTTATGTAAATAAAAGATTTGTGTATGAGAGAAAAAGAGAGAGAGAGAGCAAGAGAGCGAGAGAGTGAGAGTGTTTCCATCTGCTGGTTGGGCTGGGCTGGGCTGGGCTGAAGTCAGGTCCAGGAACTCCACCCACTCCTCCTACGTGGGTGGCACTGCTGCTTCCCAAGTCCATTAGTAGGGAGCTGGACTGAGAGCAGATGAGCACTCTGATACAGGCATCCTGGATGGCAGCCTAACCTACTACTCCATAATGCCTGTTCCTGTTGTGCCACTGTTTACAAGGCCATTGAATGGATGACTGTGTTTGCTTCTGCTGGACCTTAGTAAGATTCTTCAAGGGGATATTCATGAAAAATGTGCAGATGGAGCTGATAAATCTTGGATCTTGGGACATACTCAGAAGAAATCAGCCAGAAAACTTCCCGATAGCTCTAAACTAGGATTTGTATGTTAGATCAAGATCATCCCTTGGGCATTTGACTCCTACATTGATGCTGCCATTAATTGTATTTGAAAGTCTTTTGTATAAAAAAAGATGGTTTTATCTTTTATTAGTTGCTTATGAGGATCCAGGAGCTTAAAATATATTTAAATCATAATCAGTATGTTGGTTATGTGGTTGTATTTCTAATGTATAATGCAGGAAACAGAACCTCTGATGTCACATAGTTAGATGAGGCCAGAGCAGCCTGCGGCTTCTTCCTTGCCCCAGGGGTTGGAATTAATCCACAGAGGCTGGAAGTCTTTGCCATTTGCTGGGAAGCCTCAGGGGAGTCATTGTTAGATTTGTCAAACTCCAGATGAATGCACCAGCATCTGTGGAACTCTTCCCTGAGTTCATTGGAAAACCCCTGCGGAAGTGGGAATGGTGCCTCAAATGCCCCATGAGAGGTGCCCATTTAAACATACCAGTGAGACGTGGTGGTGGGATGCTTTGTAGCACATCGTCTTGAGGCTGTGTGTGGGCAGGGTTCTAGGTTCTGACTGGAGTTGCAGAGCAGGGAGGGTTGGCTCACCTGGCTGTTTTCTGCTGCCAGTTCAACACCACGTGGAGGACAGGGCCGTGCGTCTGGAAACTGCCTTCGCCATTCATAATCAGAACAGAAAACTGCCACTTACCAAGGCTGGAGGTGATTTAAAAATATTCTAATTGTTGGGACTCAAAAGATGATAGCTCCCAAATATTCCACTTTGGACCTCAAACCTGGGGAGCAGCACACGCAGGGAGAGTTTGTTCTGAAGCTCATTTGTGTGCCTTAAAGGCCCACACCTCCAGAAGACACTCAGTGTTAAAATCTTTCCCTGTGTACCTCATCCATAGGGGAGAGTGATGCAAACCTCAGGGGAAAAGCCTAGAGCTGATACCAAGGCCAAAGCTCAGAAGGACTTTGTCCCAGGCTGTTGTCTATTCTTCAGACCCATTCATCTCCTTTAAAAAAACATTTACTCTTCCTCTCAAGTTGCCTCCCCTATGAAGAGGGCATTCACGCCTCCAAAACTCATTGTGTTGCTGGGTGCTCACCTTCTTGGGCAATAAATTTATATGCTTTTTCTCCTGTTAATCTATTGCCAGTTTATTTCTTGGAATCAAATACTGAAACTCCAGAAGTCCTTTGCTCTTAAACCATAAACAAACTCTAACTTCCTATACTGTTATTTTCTGATCAAATTATATTCAAGTCTAAATGTTGCTTCTATATTAATATGGAGGTCATACCTAGCACTGGTTGTTGAGCAGATAAACTTCCAAGTTCAAATACCAAGTCATCACCCTTGGTTTTCACATTGGTCTCTGGTGAAGTTGAACTGCAGGATATTGCCAGCATGAGTTCTTAATTCCCTGACTATTCTCGGATGACCTGCTAGGACCTTGAATTCCAAGGACTAAATCTTGGCTCCAACAATTCTAACCTGAAATGCTTTTGCTCATCTTGATGAGAGAAATCCTATGTGAACAATCTCTTAAAGCACTTGGCAGTGTTTCCTTATCACATTGTCACAGTAAGAATGATCAACATGTTTAGCCACATAGAATAAATCACCTTGGTTTATGTGTATGTGCAACTGAGTGAGCCACAAGTAATTTATGGACATCGTTTGCTATTTGCATATAGAATAGGCTTCTTGTTCTTTCCAGAAGAGAAAATGGCTCCTTTGGGTCACAATTAGCCTCTCTGACAATTAGTCACAATTAGTCACAATGCTGGCAGTTAATCATGCACACAAAGTTGTTGAGACAGAGATTGAATTTCTTCACTTGAGCAAGACATCTAAAGCTGTGGATTCTTTGCTATTTTGATATAAAATTTCTCATTGTTCAAAGAAATTCTTTAAAAATGGTCTCTATTGACTTAAAGCTTACTGTTGGACAGCATATAGCATTACATTGAGGCTGTGTTGCAACCTAGCAGTGAAAATGCTTTTCCTGGTTGATAAACATGACTAAGAGGCAGTAATAGTACATAAACAGTATTTCCCTAACAACCTGAGGCTTTGGAATAGAGCAGAGGCCCGAGGACAGAGACTCTGGAAGGAACATTTGAGTAGCAGAGGGGCACTTTTCATTTTTATTTCATGAATGAGGCCAATAATACATGCAAATTAGAAACACAAACGTAGATTCTGGGCCTCCGGAGCTCTTTGCATTTGGAAGCCTGTTGGGTGATGACTAGATCTCCAAGAGTAAGAAGACTCTTCGGGAAGAGTGGGCTGTGGCCAGCCCATGAACTGGACAGGTTTCTGTGATGTTTAGGATCGGAAGGAGACAGCTCTGGAAGCAGAGTGTCACCCGTGTTTTAACGGTAAGGAGCTGTTGTCTGTAAAATTGCACACGTGTTTCGTGTTAGCATTGCTCATACCTGGCTGGGTGAAGACCCAGGGAGTAAAGTTCACAGTTTTGATGGATTTGTGAGAGACATATTTGTTTTCTAGGTTTTGGATGATGTGTAAGCTACATGCTGATGCTTCAAACTCTTCTCGCTGCATCTTCTGGGAGGAGACTCGCCTGGGGCAGACACGCATTCCGGTGGTTGGGCACTGGGTAGTCTTTCACACCTGTAAAGTTTAATGGTGATTACAGAGAAGGCTGAGTCCAGGCTGCGTGCTTCCTGTGCTGTTTGCAATCAGCCCTGCCCCTTCCATATACCTTGAAATGAGGTCAGAGACAGTGAGATGCAAGGCTGTGCCTTTGGAAGTCACACTGAAGAATGAGCTTTCTAGCTCAGGGCCCAGCTCAGCCGCTTTTTGTTGTACAAATACAAAGACAGGGATCTGAAACTTCTCCCACAGCCAATTAATGTCAGAAGAAAATGGAGCCTTCTCCAGGCCTCCATTCTCAACATGAACCCATTCTTCATATGGGGCTTGATCACCCTGTCCTTACAGATCCCCACTAGCCCAGGTCATAATATATAGCCTTTTGTCTTGCCACAAAAGAGCAGAAATGCTGTATCTGCATCTTTTACGTTCTCTCTCCTGCACTGCCCGCCCTTCTCAGATTTTGATACCTGCTTCCCAGGTGGACATCTTCCAGCAACACATGCTCAGTGCAAGTGTTGCTTCCTCTGATAAGCACTCCTGATACTGTCAGGAAGGAGGAGGTGGGAGCTTCCCCCTGTATGCTCAGTACATTGCTTGTTTGTCTCACAGAGTCCTTGTCTTGCACTGTTGAGCAGTGACATGTGTCTACATCTCTCTTTCTCTCATTGCATTTTGATTCCTGGAAGGCAGGGACAACACCATCTCTGCTGTTTTAAAATTTAATTGGTGAATAATTTATATGTTTTGGGGCTATGATGTGATGTTTGATATATGTGTACATTAAGGAATGAGCCAATCAAGCAAATTAGCACCCATCATTTCACACGCACATCATTTCTTTGTGCCGAGCTCCATTTTTAAATAGTCTTAAAGTTTGGTACATAATACACCTTAACATGTGCTTGCAGAATAAATGGAATGGGTTAAACTTTTCATATCTGAAAATTTTTTCTGTACCTCACTACCAAGTCTAAAACATTATAATTGACTAAAAATATTAGGTATTAATAATAAATTATTCTGTGGTATGAGCAACTTTTTAAATTAAGTTTTGATATTTTATTTGTATATTTAGGATACTGGTTCTATAACTCTGGTGAAGTATACATTAACAGAATACTTAATATTGCAATGTATTGTATAAGTGATTACACATTTTCTATTTAGTGCACTGATATTATTTACTGTATAATAATATTGTAATAGAAAATAACCAATGGGGAAGATTCAAAAAATGTTTGAAGTAAGAACTTTAAGTCTGTATTCATTTAACCTTGGTCTGGAATTGTTACTGTAATGATGCTATTTTATAATTAGGTTACCTTAATCTAATACTTGATTTTACCTAGAATATCCATGCTAATAACAGGCAAATGTCTCTTGAGTTCTATGGGTTTAGAAAAGTCAAGCCATATATTCTCTCTCTTGTATAATGAACACAAATAGTTTTCAATAAAAAGTTGTGAAATAATTCTATATATATCCATTCACTTATTTGCAAAAATGTGATCCACATCTGACTCTGCCTCTTTCTTCTTTTCTCATTAAAATATGCTAGTACCAAGTTACAAGTGTACCCTGGATATAAATTCCAGACTTGTGGATTCTGTTTTTATTTCATTCCCTAAAATGAAACAAATATATGTTAGCTGGTTTTGTTGACTTGAAGAAAAAGAAACAACTTGAAAGACAGGTATCTGGTAGTATTTTTCACTGTTAAATCCACCTATTTTCCAACTTGGCTTGATATAGAACATCCCCAAAATTGATTCAAGGATGGCTATAGAACCCCCAAAACTGAGTTTCCTCACTGGTTCACAGAGAGCAAGTCGTTGACACAAGGGTGGTGAACGAAAGGAGGTGTTTACTGACAAGCGCAGAGCAAAGAGCCTGGCAGCTGTCCCTTAACTGCCAGGTTCCCAGAGGGGTTGGGGTATAGTATGGGTTCATACAGATTGAAGTTGGGATGAGAGATGTGTGTTCAGCTCGTGCTCAAGTCTCTGGCTGGTCTGCAGTCTTTGTGGCCCTTTCTTCGATTGGTTGGTGATAATGTATCCTTTAGGAGATTCTGATAATGGTGAAGTGGGATGGACAGATTTTTCCATGGAGAGTCATGTCCTCCAGGGTCTGGCTATGGCATGACAACGTGGTCATCTTTGGGCATTCACTTCTTCAGGCTCAAGAATGCTCACCTGGGCATTAACAAGCAGCACCTATGCTCTCCCCGCTTCCCAGTTACATTCTAGAGCCATTCACCTTCCAATGCTTCAAGGAAATTGTTTTGGCCTCTTCTGAGTGAAACATGCCCTAGGGCCTAGGGTCTACATGCAGGTGGTAGTTATTTTTGTTTGGGGCCTAGGGTTCCTGGAAAAGAAACCCCTCAAGAAAAGACTGAACTTCAAGGTGATCAGGGACCTTGTACGGCCAGCTATACTATTCCCTCAATTCAGTGAGCTAATAAGGGGCTGATTTACGATCATAAAAACCAGACAAGGACACTCTAAGAAAGGGAGGCTGGGACCTGATGGTCTGTAGTGTCTGCATTCAAGGCGCTGTAGAAAGGTTACCTGCTGCTACATGGGGTGTGTATCATTCGTGTTCTATACTGCGTGAGTCTATGCGGGGAATGCTGCTGTTCATGAAATTTTTGGTTGAGCCCAGGTTTCTCTTGGGAATGGGGGCAATAGGGGAAGAGAGAGGGCATAGCTCTGGGGTTAGCACAGGTCCTGCCATGCTGAAAAGCTCTGCAGGGGGCAGCCATGGTTTCCAGCACCTTTGCTCTCCTATTATCTTTTGAAAGCAGAAAGGATGTCTGTTTTGTTACACTCTGGTGAAAACAGCCAAACCGGTCTTAAACTCTCCTGTCAATCAGGCCCAGACCTGTTTGGCCTGGTGAGCATGTTTCACTCAGAGAGGCCAAAACAATTTCCTTGAAGCATTGGAAGGTGAATGGCTCTAGAATGTAACTGGGAAGCGGGGAGAGCATAGGTGCTGCTTGTTAATGCCCAGGTGAGCATTCTTGAGCCTGAAGAAGTGAATGCCCAAAGATGACCACGTTGTCATGCCATAGCCAGACCCTGGAGGACATGACTCTCCATGGAAAAATGTGTCCATCCCACACGCATCTTGTCAGTGCCTACTTTGTGCCAAGTGCTCTGCTATGAGACATGGCAGAGAAGAGAGAAAGTTAGAGCTGAACTCGTTTTTTCTTTGAATTTTTGCACTGCAGTAAGGAGACAACAAAAGAGGTACAGAGCTAGAGTGACTTACAGCCTTGTTTTGTGGGGGTACACTGGTGGTCCTCAAGATAGACTGATTCCAGGTTCTCATCTCAGCTTGAGAAGAATTGAAAGCAGAGACATGAAGTACAAGAATGAGAGCAGGATTTATTTAAGGAGATAGTGTATACTCAAGACAGGAGTGTGGGCAGCTCATAGGGAGAATGGCTCCTATGAGAATAGTGTACACCCCAGTTCAGCTACCTCCTTTATTGGGTAGGGGGTGGTGCCCTAATTAATACAGAAGGGGTGGAGTTTTGGTGGAGTTCAGGGTATGTGATGAACATCTCCACATGGAGCTTAGCTTACACTTGTTCATCATGGTGTCTTCATGGTGGAAGAGGCTCAGATGCATTATGGGAAATTGGGTATACTGAATTGGCAATCGAGAGGATGGAGTTTTTTTTTTTTTTTTGTGGTGCAGGGCTAAGACACAGAGACTGCTGGAAACCTCTCAGCTCTGTTGCCTAATTCTCTGCCTCACTCTTATCACTTGAACCTACTCTATTAGGGTCTCCTCTCAAGGGAGAGCCTGATATTTACCATCCGCAATCAGTTCATAAAAATGACTTCACTTTGATTGTTGATTTCAGGCTGAGATGCTCATCTGAGTTGTCCATGGACCTAAGGGATCCATTTGCTTGGGGGGTGTCTGCAGATGATCAGCCTCAAGTGGAGCTGCTTGGAAGAAAGTTTATTGACTTATGACAAGTAAAGGAGACTATGGGAAAGGAAAGTTCTCTAAAGAGACTGCCTCCCTGAGAAGTAGTTTGCCAGGGTTTTTATAGCAAGGGTTAGGAGAGTATCAGGGATGTAGAAAGGGACCGGGGCAGCAGCAAGGCCCTTCCTTCTTAAGCAACTCACATTTTCATGCTTAGTGTGTTCAGAGGCCTGACTCAGGCTGGTCTCTCGCAGTTTTGCTTGTCATGCTGGCCCGGAGTACAGTGTTGGAAGGTATATTTTCCTGGCACATCTGAAAAACAAGCTCCAGCAGTCAGTTGTTTCAGAATATCTGCCACTGTTCCCATGTCCCTCTTTTGCCTAAATCCTACATTTTTGGTTATAGAATAGTCAGGGGAGCTTTGGAGAAATGCCAGTGCTTGGTGCCCACTCTCAACCAGATAATACAAACCTTCTTGGGGATAGGAGGTCAGGCATTGGTTCTTTAACATTCCAGGTGATTCTAATGAGCAGCAGCTTTGTTAGTTTATTGTATGAAAGAGGGAAGTTTTGGAGAGTCACCCTATGCCACAGGTGAAGGTGCTTCAAAATGTTTGTGGAAATGGACTGAAAAGATTTAGGGTTGGGAGTTTGGCTTAGTGATTAAGCCACTGGTCAGGATACCTTGTAGGGCCACCACAAAACACACCATATACCATAGTTAGAGGAAAGGTTTATTGTCAGGTGGGGGAAGCCTGATGGACTGAGGGAGAGGGCAAGAGAGTTAAGGGGGGGGGGTCGAGAGAGAGAGAGAGAGAGTGAGATCCAGAGAGAGCACGTGTGCAGGAAGCAGGTCCTATTATACCTTTGCAGGGGGTAGGTAAATAGGAGCAGCAAATTCTATTAGGGTGGGGGTGGATCTGATACCTGTGGTTGGGCCATTTGGTAACCTGGCCTCTAGCAATGGCAGCGGGGGCTAGAGCCAAGGATGCTGTCTGGGGCATAGATTGCACCACAGATAAGACTGTACCATTTTACTAGCACACCTACATCCTACATTGAAGTGTCTGGGTTCACAAATTGGCTGCTACTCTTAACTGTTCCTGCTGACACACAGCCTAGGAGGCAGCAGGTGATGTGGCCTCAACTAATTGGGTCCCTGCCACCCATGTGGGAGACTTAGTTTAAGTTCTTGGCTCTGGGCTCTAAACTGACCCACTTGGGCTGTTGTGGAGTCAACTAGCAGAAGAGAGCTTTATCTTTCTCTGTCTTTCAAGTAGAAAATGGTTATTTTGGTGCAAAAATTTTTGAACTATGTGCAGTTTTTTCCTAATACAGATATGAGGGGGATTTTTCAGAAAGTTCATGGAAAATTGAAATTATGAAAAAACTGCACAGAATGCCATTTTTTTGCACTAGCATAAATTTATCTAATTCTACTTCCTATGAATATTTTGAAGTATCCTTGTATAATGTGAATGGTGACATTATATTTTGTTAAGAGTATGGGTAAAAGTCACTTGAATTAAAGGCCCCTGCTGCCAAAGGGAACTCTTGGAACTGTACAAGAAATATTTCTGATTTTGGGTTGGAATCACTGTGAGGTTTGGAGAAAGACTGTCTGTGAAGACCCTTTAAGTGTCATTTCAAGCCCAGCAATTTGGTGGGCAGACAGTGTAGAGGAAATGCGGCTGCAACCAGCGACAAAGAAAGAAAAGCAGATCCCTCCACCCCAACACAATCCTTGAAAAGTGGCTGCTTGCTATTAACTAGTGAAACAGCTGCCCACTGGTATCTTGTCCAGGGAGGGAAGATGTCCTAAGCTCTGCTTCTGTCAACTCCAGTCATAAATCTGTCCTATAAATCTGCCCCTGGTATCTCTCCTACAAACATACCAGACCCCCCGGCCATTGAAAGTGTGGTCCTAAGGCACACAGGCTGCAATTTAAACCCACCAATGCTGGAACAGTTAAGGTATGATGCTGATGAACCTATAAACATTGTGCGAAACTTGGGATTGTTGCTCAGTCCTCAGGAAATGATTCCAGGGAGCCCGCTGGCGTTAATAAACTGCTTGGATCTTCCGCTGTCTCTTGTGCCTGTTTGAATGAAGGGATTTTTCCTACCCCAGGTTTCTGTAACAACAGCAGACTGGAAGTTAGACTTTGGATGATGGAATGTTCAGGGAAGAGAGGTTATAGTGAGGGGAATACACTTATGGTAGGTTTTGGGCTGGTTGGATGAAAAATTCACATGCAGTACCTGGTAAACAGAATCTTGTTTGCCTGAGGAAAATGACAGATAAGGGAGTTAGTATTTAGTGAGACTTAGGGGCCCTGAAAATTCCAGTAAAAATGTACAAGAGTCTAAAGCTTATTCCCACATGCAGTGGAGGGAGAGTGAAGCTCCCATTACACAAAGGAGGGCATAGAGGTGCCACCTGCTGCAGCGGGACTAGCCAGCCTCCAGCCTCTTTCCCTTTAGAAGTGCTCTCAATTCAGGAAGGAGGCCCTCCCCGCGGAGAGATGGGAGGAAAAGGGAACAGGAGAATGTCGCTCCCCCTCTTCGTGGAGGAGCAACACTAAACCCTGCGCTGTTCTTTCGTCTGCTCGGCCCTCCCCGGGTTTGCTGCTGGTTCTTCCCGGGTTGGCTACTATCCCTTCCACCTCCGTGGAAGGGCAGTTCCCCCTGGCCGCATTCCCCACTTCCGCAGGGGAGCGGCACACCGCCGGCCGGCTCTTCTCGGGGGCTGCACAGGTGTTCCTTCAGCTAGATGTTCCCCATAGATGTTCCCCGGTGCATGCCGTTTCTCTCCTCCTTTATAGTCCTCCTCCGCCAATCCCAACTCGGCTGCCCACACGCCGAGTACGCTGCTCTCCAATCAGGAGCAAGTCCTACAGTTAATTGGTTGAACTGGAGGCAGCTGTGCGGAAGCCGTTTACTTCTCTCCCAGCGCCATATTGTGGGAGAGCAGATGCATAGAATAAGCCTTAATTCGAGTAACTCAGTCTAGTCCGGATTGCTCCCCACAGATCCCCCTTTCTTTTTATTTTTTAGCGTTGATACGCGCCTGTCTTCGGTGTCCCGCGGCACACACTCTGCTCTACTTGCTAGAGTTGCCACAGGCTCTTACAAGTCCTATCAATCAGGAAAACCGAATCCGGGTCCTCTCTTCGCCATGTTGTGAGGAGGTTTTTAGGCGCTGATGCGTGCCTGTGTTCGGTGCCCTGCAGCGCATGCTCTGCTCTGCCCGCAGGGGCTTACAAAACCTATCAGGCAAACCGAATCCAAGCCTTCTCATTGCCGTATTGTGGGGGAGACTTATTAGTGTTGGTTTGTGCCTATCTTCGGTGACCTGCAGCTCATGCTTTGGTCGAGCTGCTTGCTGGTGCTTACCGCCTTAAATCAGGCAGACCGAATCCAAGCCTCCTAATTGTTGCATTGTGGGGAAGCCTTACTGATGTTAATTCGTGCCTGTCTTCGGTGACCTGCGGCGCATAAGCTGCTAGCCGCCCAGGTGCTCATCGCCTCACTTAATCAGGCAGACCGAATCCAAGCTCTCACATTGCAGTGTTGTAGGGAGGCCTTTCTATTTCTCTATTTCTCTATCTCCGGGCATTCCTATTTCTCCCATTTTACTTCTATCTTCCAGCATTCCTATTTCTCTCATCTTACTTCTAAAACTTCTGTTTCTCTTATCCCCGCAGCTTCCCGGCGCCTCGCCCTGCCGGCAGGCTCCGCCCCGAGGCTATTTCTCCGCGGCTTTCCCGCCGAGCCGCTTCAGCCCGCGTTTCTCATCTGCGCGGCTTCCCGGCTTTGCGCGGCTTGGCTTCGCGCGCTCCGCGGTCTCCACGCCCTTCGCGTCTGCACCACGGCCTACGCCAGCCCCGTTCCCTATCTATTCACGCCCCGTGCTCTCTCTGCACGCGGCGGCTTCCGCGAGTAACACAGCGTAGCTTGCGTCTCCACCACTAGCATTCAATCCAAGTTCCCCGGGCTAGCCTGGCGAATTCAACCCAGCGTACGTCTCCGCCCCACGATTTGGCTTCCCGTCCTTTGCTCCCCGGGCTAATCAGACGGATCCCAATCTGGCTTGCGTCTCAGCTTCTGGTTTCAACTTTTCGCCCCCTATTCCCGGGCTAACTTGAGAACCCCAAAGTGGCTTTCGTGTCCGCCTTGGCCTGCCCCCCGCGGCTTCAATTTCCCTAACATTTTTCTCTACCCGGTATGTTTCCCTAAGTTTTCTTCCAACGATATTCCTCCCTCATTTCTCCTGGCCTCTCCCCACAGTCCGCATCTGAGTCTGTTTGTTCTAGCTTTCACTTTCGCTTTCGACCTTAGAGATTTCTCCCAGCTTCCCCCCGTAGTCCGTATCCGAGTCTATGCCTAGGCTTTCAATAGCTTCTTCCGGCACCCTTTTCGTCCGGCTTTTCCCTAGGCTGTTTGCTAGTCTCTCTCTCCGGTATTTTCCCAGTTCTTCCCGTTTCTTCCCTCCTAAGTTTCATATCCGTCCTAAGTTTCCTATCCAAGCTAGGTTTCCTATCCGAGTCACGGCACCATTATGTCGCTCCCCCTCTTCGTGGAGGAGCAACACTAAACCCTGCGCTGTTCTTTCGTCTGCTCGGCCCTCCCCGGGTTTGCTGCTGGTTCTTCCCGGGTTGGCTACTATCCCTTCCACCTCCGTGGAAGGGCAGTTCCCCCTGGCCGCATTCCCCACTTCCGCAGGGGAGCGGCACACCGCCGGCCGGCTCTTCTCGGGGGCTGCACAGGTGTTCCTTCAGCTAGATGTTCCCCATAGATGTTCCCCGGTGCATGCCGTTTCTCTCCTCCTTTATAGTCCTCCTCCGCCAATCCCAACTCGGCTGCCCACACGCCGAGTACGCTGCTCTCCAATCAGGAGCAAGTCCTACAGTTAATTGGTTGAACTGGAGGCAGCTGTGCGGAAGCCGTTTACTTCTCTCCCAGCGCCATATTGTGGGAGAGCAGATGCATAGAATAAGCCTTAATTCGAGTAACTCAGTCTAGTCCGGATTGCTCCCCACAGATCCCCCTTTCTTTTTATTTTTTAGCGTTGATACGCGCCTGTCTTCGGTGTCCCGCGGCACACACTCTGCTCTACTTGCTAGAGTTGCCACAGGCTCTTACAAGTCCTATCAATCAGGAAAACCGAATCCGGGTCCTCTCTTCGCCATGTTGTGAGGAGGTTTTTAGGCGCTGATGCGTGCCTGTGTTCGGTGCCCTGCAGCGCATGCTCTGCTCTGCCCGCAGGGGCTTACAAAACCTATCAGGCAAACCGAATCCAAGCCTTCTCATTGCCGTATTGTGGGGGAGACTTATTAGTGTTGGTTTGTGCCTATCTTCGGTGACCTGCAGCTCATGCTTTGGTCGAGCTGCTTGCTGGTGCTTACCGCCTTAAATCAGGCAGACCGAATCCAAGCCTCCTAATTGTTGCATTGTGGGGAAGCCTTACTGATGTTAATTCGTGCCTGTCTTCGGTGACCTGCGGCGCATAAGCTGCTAGCCGCCCAGGTGCTCATCGCCTCACTTAATCAGGCAGACCGAATCCAAGCTCTCACATTGCAGTGTTGTAGGGAGGCCTTTCTATTTCTCTATTTCTCTATCTCCGGGCATTCCTATTTCTCCCATTTTACTTCTATCTTCCAGCATTCCTATTTCTCTCATCTTACTTCTAAAACTTCTGTTTCTCTTATCCCCGCAGCTTCCCGGCGCCTCGCCCTGCCGGCAGGCTCCGCCCCGAGGCTATTTCTCCGCGGCTTTCCCGCCGAGCCGCTTCAGCCCGCGTTTCTCATCTGCGCGGCTTCCCGGCTTTGCGCGGCTTGGCTTCGCGCGCTCCGCGGTCTCCACGCCCTTCGCGTCTGCACCACGGCCTACGCCAGCCCCGTTCCCTATCTATTCACGCCCCGTGCTCTCTCTGCACGCGGCGGCTTCCGCGAGTAACACAGCGTAGCTTGCGTCTCCACCACTAGCATTCAATCCAAGTTCCCCGGGCTAGCCTGGCGAATTCAACCCAGCGTACGTCTCCGCCCCACGATTTGGCTTCCCGTCCTTTGCTCCCCGGGCTAATCAGACGGATCCCAATCTGGCTTGCGTCTCAGCTTCTGGTTTCAACTTTTCGCCCCCTATTCCCGGGCTAACTTGAGAACCCCAAAGTGGCTTTCGTGTCCGCCTTGGCCTGCCCCCCGCGGCTTCAATTTCCCTAACATTTTTCTCTACCCGGTATGTTTCCCTAAGTTTTCTTCCAACGATATTCCTCCCTCATTTCTCCTGGCCTCTCCCCACAGTCCGCATCTGAGTCTGTTTGTTCTAGCTTTCACTTTCGCTTTCGACCTTAGAGATTTCTCCCAGCTTCCCCCCGTAGTCCGTATCCGAGTCTATGCCTAGGCTTTCAATAGCTTCTTCCGGCACCCTTTTCGTCCGGCTTTTCCCTAGGCTGTTTGCTAGTCTCTCTCTCCGGTATTTTCCCAGTTCTTCCCGTTTCTTCCCTCCTAAGTTTCATATCCGTCCTAAGTTTCCTATCCAAGCTAGGTTTCCTATCCGAGTCACGGCACCATTATGTCGCTCCCCCTCTTCGTGGAGGAGCAACACTAAACCCTGCGCTGTTCTTTCGTCTGCTCGGCCCTCCCCGGGTTTGCTGCTGGTTCTTCCCGGGTTGGCTACTATCCCTTCCACCTCCGTGGAAGGGCAGTTCCCCCTGGCCGCATTCCCCACTTCCGCAGGGGAGCGGCACACCGCCGGCCGGCTCTTCTCGGGGGCTGCACAGGTGTTCCTTCAGCTAGATGTTCCCCATAGATGTTCCCCGGTGCATGCCGTTTCTCTCCTCCTTTATAGTCCTCCTCCGCCAATCCCAACTCGGCTGCCCACACGCCGAGTACGCTGCTCTCCAATCAGGAGCAAGTCCTACAGTTAATTGGTTGAACTGGAGGCAGCTGTGCGGAAGCCGTTTACTTCTCTCCCAGCGCCATATTGTGGGAGAGCAGATGCATAGAATAAGCCTTAATTCGAGTAACTCAGTCTAGTCCGGATTGCTCCCCACAGGAGAAGGCAAGGCTCCAGGGCACAGCAAGGAGTGGGAATTCTGCACCATAGTTCTCCCAGCCAGTTGAAGAAAGGTGAAGGATGGGCCCAGGAGCCTCCTCCCAGGGCAGCCTCCTTCTCTTGGAGAGATGGGGAGAAGGGAAATGGGTTCTGTGGGGGTTAAAAGAGAAAAGCTGGAAACCATGGAAATGGGATTAACTTGTTCAGAGTGCTTTAAATGGAAATGAGTAAGAGAACTGCTTCTCTCAGTTTCTATAATTTAACACATTTAAGTGGGATGTAAACTAAGTGAATTGAGTTATATTCACTGTAAATTAGAAAAGAACTGTAATTCCTTGTAGTGGTCCTTGCTGAGTCACTATAGCATCAAAGGCCCAGGAACCTATTGACTTAAAACTGGATTTGCAATCTTGGATGTACATTGATCTAGAAGGATTTATTCCAGCACTTAATAACTCAGTTGCTTGAGAGTGACATTTCAGATGACTCATCTGTTAATGGTGAGACTCAGTTGGTACCCATTTTGTTTTACTGCTCAGGAGAGATGATAGATTAGGCTATATACATGGAAGACAAGCAAACAATGACTAGCAGAGCTATAGTTAGCAAAACAGCCAGGATTAATAGCACAAAATGTACCCCTCAGGAGGGTTTGAGAATAGTGTTTCTGCACAAAGAGGCTTTTGGACCTAATATCCCCACCCTCTATCCACTTCTATCCAATGGGGTTAGTGAGGGTGGGTTTGGGTCTGGGTCAAAGGCAAACTTGACTTGTCAAGAAGGCAGAGCTTTTTAAGGGTAGAGCGAGCTTAAGCAGTTGTACAGTTAAAAAGATCATAATTACTAAGTTGTATTTCATCTAAATTTTGATGTCTAGGGTCAAATCCTTGGTGATGCCAGGATCCAGAACTGAACCAGATCTTCCAATGTGGGTGACAGGTACCCAACTACTGTAGCTATTATCTGCTGCCTGCCAGGGTGCACATTAGCAGGAAGCTGGCATTTGGAGCAGAGATGGGAGTTGATATGGGATGTGGGCATCTCCACCTCTAGTCCAACTGTGTGCCTTGGGCATGCTATTTTAATTCAAGTGCTGATTGATTTACTATTTTCTTGAGACCTCATGCAGTTTAGTCTTCACAACCACTGGTCAAGTTCAGACTTTTATCTCCATTTCTACAAGGTCTCCTCTATATTGGGGCTTATGAACCTATAACCAAAATAAGAGACCAATGGATGGTGTGAGTACTTTATACAGAGTATGTATATAGAAGTCTGCATGGGGTCCTGTGCTGTGGTGTAGTAGGTAAAGCTGCTGCCTGCAGTGCTGGCATCCCATATGACCACTGGTTCGAGTCCTGGCTGCTTCACTTTTTTTTTTTTTTTTTGACAGGCAGAGTGGACAGTGAGAGAGAGAGAGACAGAGAGAAAGGTCTTCCTTTTGCCGTTGGTTCACCCTCCAATGGCTGCCGCGGCCGGTGCGCTGCGGCCGTCGCACCACGCTGATCCGATGGCAGGAGCCAGGTTCTTATCCTGGTCTCCCATGGGGTGCAGGGCCCAAGTACTTGGGCCATCCTCCACTGCACTCCCTGCCCACAGCAGAGGGCTGGCCTGGAAGAGGGGCAACCGGGACAGAATCTGGCGCCCCGACAGGGACTAGAACCTGGTGTGCCGGCGCCGCAAGGTGGAGCATTAGCCTAATGAGTCGCGGCGCCGGCCTGCTTCACTTCTGATGTAGCTCTCTGCTATGGCCTGGGAAGGCTGTAGAAGATGGCCCAAGTCCTTGGGCTCTTGCACCCACATTGGAGACCCAGAGGAAGCTCTTGGCTCCTGGTTTCAGATTGGTGCAGCTCCAGCCGTTGTGGCCATTTGGAGACTGAACCAGCAGATGGAAGACCTCTGTCTCTCTCTGCCTCTGCTTCTCTGTAACTCTGCCTTTCAAATAAATAAATAAATCTTAAAGAAAAAAAGAAAGTCTGCATGGACTTTGGTTATGCAGTGTTAAAGATTAGTATTTTTAAAAACTTGGATGGATGGATTGATTTTGAGAAAAAGTCTTAGAACCTTTGGAAAGTACATAGTGTTGGGATCTTTATTTGGATTTGTATTTTAGAATCTCATCTATTTTAGTTTTTGAACACATGATAATTAGCCCGCATGTTAGAGGAGGAATGGACATTAGCTGTCACCTGGTCCAACTTCAGAATTGGAGTTGAGAGAACTGCAACATAGGTTAAATGACAGTTGCAAGGTCATGTAATTAGTGGCAGACCTGGGATTAGAACCTGCCACCCACTCTGTATTCAGTGCTCCTTTCTTAGTGGGACATTTGCCATACCTGGGAAGCAGTGTTCATTTCCTGTTAGGCAGCACATTATCCACTTTCCTATCACAAAGAGTTAAGAATACATGTTTTCAGAAACTACAGAAATGCTTTAATACTGCTCAAGGTTTTCTTGAGCACTCAAGAGGTTTCTGGCCATACTCCCCACCCTGTATGTTGGTGCTTACTTATGCAACACACAGCAGTCTTAAGACTTGGGAAGAAAAATCATTTCATAGTTTATTTCCTGCCTTCTTAATCCCATTCTGCTTTTACTCTTCAAGTGTCCTGGACATTCCCAAGGCCAGGTGGATATGCCAGCCCCAGAGAGGCAGTCACCTGAGTGCCCGTAGCTGTAGTTGCCTAGCAACCACAATGCTTCAGGATCAGGCTTATGGACTGACAGTGCACTGATCTGATCACTAAATATTTGTTTGACATTGTTGGCTCTTTATGGTAGTGAAAAACAAATAAAAAATCTCATTGTACTGGGATACCTTTGTGTGAGGAACTGAAAGTTGAGATTGATAAACATCATGGTCTTTCTTCTACATGGCAGGAGGGTTTACTTTATACTACTTGTTTTTAGAAGATAGAATGATCAGTTTAGGTAAGAATATAGTGAACTCAACATGCTTTTAAAAATAGTTTTTGAGAATATTTACTTAAAAATGCTGATGATTTTCTTTGCATGCCTAAAACTGTTTTGAAAGTTTTTTTCCCCTCTGTGATATTTAAGTAAAATAGAATAACCATATCCTATTTTAGGGACCAGTCTCCCCTTTCCTCCATTTGAATATTTTCTCCCCTTGGGAATCTTTTAAAGTTGAATCATAGAGTAATGTATTGCCATAGCAGAATCTTCTTTAAATTTTGTCTTTTTTAGGACTCTGGTTGCCTTACCTCTCAAGTCTTGTGTCTCACTACTTCGTTGGTTTCTTTTAGGTTTTGAGCATTTGCTTTCTCTTTCTTTTGCAGAATTCCTCCATCCCCTGGTTGACCCCTGTGTTCTCAAGCTGTTAAGACTTTTAGTGCAAGCTCAGAGAGATCACTTTGAGAAAAGGCTTTTATTTTTCCCTGCCAGGAAGGGAGAAAACAGTTTAGAACAGCAGGGCATCTTTATTCTTTTGGTGACATTTGAAAATATTTACATTTACAGTGATTTGATGCTTATGAAATGTATATGTTGGGTCATGACCTGTGTTCCTTTTAAGAGAGAAATAGTAAGAAAATGGGTATACTGTTTATTTTTTAAATCTTAATCATCTCCCCAACAACTGAATTGCCTCTCAGGTAGTCCTTCAGTTTCAGAGAAATGAACTTAAGTTAAACAAGATTAGCAACGACCCTTCAATCACACTGAAATTCCCAACTTTTTCATCCTTACTTCTTTGTGATACTTATTTATTTTAAGAATCCTCTCCTGCCTCTAAAGTTTCTTCTGTCTACTTGTACCACCTTCTTTTTCTTTAGAGTCAAGTTTTTGGAAAAAGTAGTTTGTATTTAGTATCTTTATATTTATGTTTTTCCAATCTTTTAAAAAACATTTATTTGAAAAGCTGAGTGATGAAGAGAGAGGGAGAGACAAGGAGAGAGGTCTTCTATCTGCTGGTTCACTCCCCAACTGCCCATAACATTTGGGGCTGAGTCAGTTCAAAGTTAGGAGCCAGGAGCTCCATCTGGGTCTCCCATGTGGGTGCAAGGAACCTAAGACCTTGAGTCATTTTCTACTGTATTGAGGGAAGATGGAGTGGAAACAAAGGAGCAGGGACTTGGACTGGCACTGTGATACGGGGTTCAGGCATTCCAAGTGGTGGCTTAATCCACTATACCACATTGCCTGCCCATCCAATCATTCCTTATTCAAGTCTGAATTCATTTGCATCCTGTCCAACAAATGACTTTATTCTAAACAGATTATTATCTATTGCTGTGTAACAAAATATACCAAAAAAGGTAAGAACCTAAAGCAACAGCCATCATCTTTTATCTCTCTTGATTCTGTGGGTGACTGGACTCAGCTAGGTGGTTCTGCTGCTGGCTGGCATTGACTGAACTGTTTACATTGATCAGAATGTCCAAGATGGCTTACATATGTGGCTGAAAGTTGGTGTGTCAGCTAGGAGGTCAGCTGAAACTATTGCCTAGAATGTCTTGGTTTTCATTCATGTGGTCTCTTCATATGGCTTAGACTTACAGGATGGTGGCTGAGTGTCGCTCCCCCTCTTCATGGAGGAACGACACTAAACCCTGCCTAGGCTTCCTATCCGAGTCACGGCACCATTATGTCGCTCCCCCTCTTCATGGAGGAGCAATACAGGACCCTGTGTTGTTCTTTTATCTGCTCGGCCCTCCCTGGGTTTGCTGCTGGTTCTTCCCGGGTTGGCTACCGATCCTTCCACCTCCGTGGAAGGGCGGTTCCCCCTGCCACTTTCCCCACTTCCGCGGGGGAGTGGCACACCGCCGGCCTGCTCTCTCGGGGGCTGCTCAGGTGTTCCTTCAGATAGATGTTCCTGGTGCATGTTGTCTCTCTCCTCCTTTATAGTCCTCTTCCACCAATCCCAACTCTGCTACCCACACGCCGAGTACGCTGCTCTCCTCCAATCAGGAGCAGGATCAGCTCCTGCAGGTCATCACTCAAGTTGGCGAGAGGCAGCTACGTAGAAGTTGTTACTCCCTTCTCAGCGCCATATTGTGGGAGAGCAGATGCATAGAATAAGTCTTAATTCCAGTAACAGTCTAGTCCGAGTTGCTCCCCACAGCTGAGTTCCAGGGAACATTCTAAATATAAACACAAAAGATTCTGATGTCTTATAAAGTAGCCTAGGAAGTTTCACCAAGTGATTTACCCCCAGATTCTTTGGGTTGAAAGTAGTAACAGGGCCAGCCAAATTCAAGGGGAGGGGAAATTCAGTCTCTCTCTAGATAAGTTAGTGGCATGGTCACATTGCCAAATAGCTGTGGAATGCCGCATTCACCTTATGAATACAATAGCTAAAGATATCCTAATTAACCCATTTAGTTCTCTATGACGTTAGTACAATTGGGCATCTTGTGGTGTATAGATGCTGCTGTCTCTGGGTTCCCTCTCCACGTCCTGTGCACTCATGGTCAGCTCTCCACATTTGCATTTCTTTCCTTCCTTGCTCCTGACTTATTAGTGTTTCTCAAGTTTCTTCTTATCTTTTTTCTCCATATCTTTGTTAGAAAGCCACATTCTAACTTGTGATTTATTCATTTTGCTTGACACATACGACTTGCTGGGTGAAAGGGCTATTGCATGCTCTTTTGCAGATTTTGTACTGCATAACTGCACATGATACCATGCAGTTTTTTATACTGCAGTCTTATTTATCTCTATCTCTGTCTATGTGTATATTATATTGATGGTTCTCTATGGTGGGGAGTAGTGTTGGTAATTTTGTCACACAGGGAATGTTTGGCAATGTCTGTGGACACTTTTCATTCTTAAAAGCTGGTAATGGATAGCTACTAGTGTCTACAAGCTGGGAGACCAAAGATGCTGCTAAATACACCACCAGGCACAGACAGAACTGCAGAGGACAAGACTGGTTGGGCCTACAAAGTCAGTAGTGCTGGGTTGAGAACCTGTGCCCATATCTGTATCTGCAGTGTGATTTTCTCCAGATCCGTGTGACAGTGGTCTACCTGCCACTTACCCTTGTATATTGAACCATCCTTGCATCCAGCACACCAAGAAGCTCAACCTGTGGTTGTGCTGCTTCTACCTGTTCCTCTGATGTGTTCCTTGTCTCAGGAATGCCAGCCACCATGATCCCCGTGGCTACCTCTAGGCCTATGTCACTCCTGTCCACTTTCTACTCTTGTCAGAATGGTGGATTTTTTTGAGATGCACATATACTTTAATATCTATCTCTCCTGATTTGAAACTCATCAGCGATTCTTCATGGATTTCAGTGGCATTTAAATTTTCTTATGCAGTCTTTCCCAAATGGCTTATGATCTGACTTCTTTCTCATATCCTATTATGTTTTCTTAGTCCTTCATAGTTCAATCTGGCTGTCTTATAGTTTACCAAATGTGATGTATTTTCTTTTTTTTGAAAGATTTTTATTTATTTTGCTTGAAAGGCAGAGTTGCAGAGAGAGAGAGAGAGAGAGAGAGAGAGAGACTGAGAAATCTTCCATGTGCTGGTTCACTCCCTAAATGGCTACAATGGCCAGAGCTGGGTCGATCCAAGGCCAGGAGCCAAGAGCTTCTTCCAGGTCTCCCACGTGGGTACGGGGCTCAAACACTTGGGCCATCCTCTGCTGCTTTCCCAGGCTATTAGCAAGGAGCTGGATTGGAAGTAGAGCAGCTGGGACTTGAACAAGTGCCCATATGAGATGCCAACTCCACATGCAGAGGGTTAACCTACTATGCCACAGTGCCGGCACTAACATGTTTTCTTATGCCTCTTGGCCTTTGTATGTGCCCAAACTCTTCTATTCTGGGGAGTGTGGTTAACTTTCCTTCAATCTTGGCTTATGCTGCCTCTTCCTGAAAGCTCTACTGTCACCCTAGGCAAGGGTGGCAGATCATCTTTATGTTCTTGTGTGAAAACCCATGAATACTCCTGCATTTAGGGACTCATAAATCTTAGGCCTCTGTAGCAACTGTTGTGCTGCCTTACCATGGTCACCTGGCCAGGCTCTTAGCTTTTTTGAGGGTTTTGGGTAGTTTTTGCATCTGTAGTGCTGGCACACATTTGGAATTTATTTAATTTTTCTTGATTAAAAGAAGGGATCCAGATGGGTCAACTTTCTTCCTAGTGGGAGCAACTGGTTGTCACTAAGGGTAATGTGTTTATTTTAAGAATTGCATTGGAAGCTGAATCTCTAATAGTGTCCAAAAGTTGATTAAATTATGATACTTCCCTGTGGAATGCTTTGCAGCTGTTATACAGGTTGGGCTGGTCTGAATTAAACTAGAGAGAAGTCCATGATACATTGTTAAGAGAGAATGTAAATGTAGATTGTGTATTTGTCATATTTGTATGAGCATAGAGCATATGGAAACTATGTTTAAAACTTCCCACACTGGTATATTGAATATACCCTGTTATTTCAATTAGCAACCCATACTAAAAAAGTGAGCAGTGGAACTCATGAATTAGTTTCAAGCCCAAATATGAACCTGTATATAGACAAAAAAGATAGGAGTTGGGTAGAAGAATATTTCTCTAATGGCTTAGCAAAGTGTTCACAAAAATGGAAATCTCTCTTTTTGTGTATCTGTTAAATGCTTACATGTGTGTAGAAATAAGTCTGTAAAGATTTAGAACAAAATGTTAGTGTAATAATTTCTGTTTGGTAAATTATTTATATTCCCTCTTTTGGCTTCTAAGTATTATGCAGTTTCAAAACAGGAGCACACTTTATTTTTCATGGGAGAAATAACATTTTTCTAAAAATAGAAGATAGTACTTAAAAACTGGTACCATTAAAGTTGTCTGTTATCTAAATACCTAAGACTTGAAAAAACAATAGTATGAAATGATTATACAAAATTAATCCATTTGAGAACTGTGTTTTGCATACAACATTTTTATTCTTTTCTTTTAGCAACGATTGAAGGAAGAGAAGGAAGCCAAGCGGGCTCATCTGGATGGGAGGCATGAGTATTTATTTGCCATTGTAGCTTCCTGTTTGGACCTGAACAAAACTGAAGTGGAGGATGCCATTCTGGATGGTAATCAGGTGCGATGTGTGGGTGTTGTCACTGACTTGATCATGAGGGGTATGGATGGCCCATGGACACTGCCCTATGGTGGTGGCTGAGTGAGTTAGGGCTCTCCAGCTGTCTAGGTTGAGAGGGGAGATTATAATATTACTTGAGTTCCACTGTTCTGATGGTGTGGCTGACATTTCTACATCCAAAGATGTTGGGCTTCTGCACCATTTTAGAATGTGAGGAAGGGGAATGCAATCTCCTCTCAAGGTGCTTGCTTATCTTTTTCTTTTCTTCCTTTTCCTTTTCTTTCTTTCTTTCTTTTTCTTTCTTTCTTTCTTTCTTTTTTTTTTCTTTTCTTTTTTTTTTTTTTTTTTGCACTGATCCTGTCTTCCAGGCTTGGCGACTGAATGGTGTCATGGTTTTGTGGCTTTAACTTTGGTTGTACAGCTAACACTTTTGTTCCTGACTTTGAATTTATTTTCTGCTGTAATTTCTCTTCAAAGTCTGTGGTTTGGTTGGTGATTTGTGCTTGGATGGAGATGGCCAGAAATGGGAAGATACCATTTCCTGGGTATTGAGGATATCAGAATTTCAGAAGCCCTATGATGATTCTAGAAGGTTTTTTTTTTTTTTTAAAGATTTATTTATTTTACTTGAAAGTCAGAGTTACACAGAGAGAAGGGGGAGCAGAGAGAGAGAGAGAGAGAGAGAGAGAGTTTTCCATCCGATGGTTCACTCCCCAGTTGGCCACAATGGCTGGAACTGCGCCGATCTGAAGCCAGGAGCCAGAAGCTTCCTCCAGGTCTCCCATGTGGGTGCAGGGGCCCAAGGGCCTGGGACATCCTCCACTGCTATCCCAGGCTATAGCAGAGAGCTGGATGGGAAGTGGAGCAGCTGGGACTTGAACTGGTGCCCACATGGGATGTCGGCGCTTCAGGCCAGGGTGTTAACCTGCTGTGCTGTAGCACCTGCCCCTAGAAGGTGTTTTTTTAAGACTAGGCATTAGACGAAAAAATAAACAAACAAAAAACACAACAACACAACAACAACAACAAAAACCCCAAAAAAACAAAAGGTGGGGGGAAGGAACACAGATAAGACATGAGGCAGTTAAGAAACTATCCTATGCCTTTCTGCTTCTCATCATTGCTAACATTGTTTGAATGTTTACCATGTGTCATTCCCTGTTCTAAGTGACATTTTCTATGATTTCATTCAATATCTGGAGGTAGGTAATATTATTCCCTCCAAAACAGAGGCATGGAAGGAGAAAGGGCCACATAGATGATCCAGTCTTGGGGAAGTTATTCTAGAGGTGAAATACTTCACTTCTTCTGCATCCCAATTCACACATCTGCATTTGGGATAATATTGGTGGAATAAAGGGGCAAATATTCAGGACTGTAGGAATCCCAAGTCAAACTGCTATGGCAACCTTAGGATGTAGAAATGTTAGAACCTAGGAGTTTGATGAAACCAGCTGGCCCCAACTCTAAAGCAAGGCTAGCATGGCAAGAGTAATATTCCTGGCTGTGATGGAAGTGATCCTCTACTGCTTGGGCTGGGAGGTGAATCTCTCATTCTCTCCTTGCTCTTGCAGCATTCTCAACCAAGGGAACAGGCCAACTTTTTTTGCTTTAGGTATAATGGTTTAACTCTTGTCTACAATGTAGTGGAAACTGAAGGGGGCTTGTTTTCACACTTAAATGTTCAGGCTAGCTTTTATCCTCTAAAATGTTTTCTTGAATTATGACAAAATTTGCACAGCACAAAATTTACCAATTTAACCACTTTAAGTGTTCAGTTTAGTATTAAGTGAATTCTCCTTGTTGTATGAAAGTCCCTAGAACTCTTTTTATCTTGCAGAACAGTAATTCTATTTCCATTAAACAACAACTTACCAATTCTCCTTTCTCTCCAGACCCTGGCCACTACAGTTTTTGGAATCATAAAATATTTGTCCTTTTGTGATTGATTTTGTTTCATTTGGCGTAATGTTTCCAAGGTGTAAAGAAGCACTGTGGTAACATATGTTAAAATTGCCTTCTTGGGCTGGTGCCGCAGCTCACTAGGCTAATCTTCCGCCTGCGGCGCTGGCACCCAGGGTTCTAGTCCTGGTCGGGGTGCTGGATTCTGTCCCGGTTGCTCCTCTTCCAGTCCAGCTCTCTGCTGTGGCCCAGGAGTGCAGTGGATGGCCCAGGTCCTTGGGCGCTGCACCCACATGGGAGACCAGGAGGAAGCACCTGGCTCCTGGCTTTGTATCGGCGCAGCGCACCGGCCTCAACGCGCCAGTCATAGTGGCCACTTGGGGGGTGAACCAATGAAAAAAGGAAGACCTTTCTCTCTGTCTCTCTATCTCTCACTGTATAACTCTGCCTGTCAAAAAAAAAAAAAAATTGCCTTCTTGGGGCTGGCTCTGTGGTGTAGTGGGTAAAGCCACACCTGCAGTGCTGGCATCCCATATGGGTGCCAGTTTGAGTCCCAGCTGCTCCACTTCCCATCCAGCTCTCTGCTATGGCCTGGGAAAGCAGTAGAGGTAGGGTTGCTGGATTGTATGGTAATTCTCTTCTTCAGTTTTTGAGGAACCTTAATGACATTTTCAACAATGGCTTCGCCATTTTACTTTCCCACTGACAGTTCACAAGACTCCCAGTTTTTCCACATTCTTGCTATATTCTGCTTTTTTGATACTGGCTTTTCTGATATGTAGATATCAGAAAATATGTAGATATCAGAAAATATGTAGATTTTATCCTTATTCTTCTCATATGAATTCAAAACTGTGCTATTGACTGTTTAGAAGTTTGTAAATCAGAACAGAACTTACTCTGCCTTTTTTTTTTTTTTTACAGATTGAAAGAATTGATCAGCTTTTTGCTGTTGGAGGTCTACGTCACCTTATGTTTTACTATCAGGATATGGAGGTAGCAGAAACAGGTATACAAATTTGATGTCAAATGACCCAGTAATATGTCCTCAGATTTGTTTGAGATTGGCACAAAGAAGAAAGCCACTGTGGGCACTGAGCAAACCTCTTACTACTTCAGGGATGGGGGTGGGTAGAGGAGCAGCAGTGGGGTAGATATGGGGATGGAAAGTGATGTAGGGGAGCCAGAGTATGGTGGATGTGGTCCTGGGAAGAAATTTTGTTGGGACTAGGCTGTGGCTTAGTGGGTAAAGGCGTCGCCTGAAACACTGACATCCCATATGGGTGCTGGTTCCTGTCTCGGTTGCTCCACTTTTGATCCAGCTCCTTGCTAATGGCCTGGGAAAAGTAGCAGAAGATGGCCCAAGTGCTTAGGGCCCTGCTACCCACATGGGAGACCTGGAAGAAGCTGTTGGTTCCTGGCTTTGGCCTGGCCTATCTGTGACTGTTGTGGCCATTTTGGGGAGTGAACCAGCTGATGGAAGATCTCTCTCTGTCTCTCTATCTCTGTACTCTGACTTTCAAATAAGTAAATCTTATAAAAAGAAATTCTATTTCCATCTCAAGCATAGAGCACAGATAATGCTGGTCATTTAGCCTGCCTGCTTGGAATCTGTTGGAGGTGGTTTGTTTTCTGTCTCTATTGCTGTGCTGGCAAGAGGGGAATAATAAAGGAGATTATATATGTTCTGGAACTTCTAATGGCCATCTGTTCTCATCTGGATAGGCGCTATTTCTTGCTAACATAGGAATTATTATCAAGAAGCATCGCAAAAAATTTTTAGCTATTATATTATGCTTATTTTTTATTGATTCTGATTTAAATGTGTAATATTGAATGACAAGTTTAGTTCTTTCATTTAGGAAAAATTTGCAAATCTTTCTGTGGACTCAGCTGGACTTCTGCTTTCCAGTAGATTGATTTATATTTTAAGGCCTAACTAGAGACATATATGAATATGTTACAAAATATCATGGGGTGTTTATTTAGCCTAGCAGTTAAGATGCCAGATAAGAAGCTCACATTCCATTAGAGTACCTGGATTTGCTAGGCAGCTGCAGCTCCTGACTCCAGCCTTCTGCTATGCAGACTCTAGGAGGCAGCAGTGTTGACTCAAGGAATCAGGTTCCTGCCACTTGTATGGGAGACCTGCATTGAATTCCAGGCTCCTGGTTTTGACTTGACTCAATCCTGGCCATTGCAGGAATCCATTCCCAGCAGATGAGATGTCTTTCTCTGTGTCTCTATGTCCCTCAAATAAAAACATGCTTTATTGCCATTTTGAAGAGAAGGAAAAATAGTTATTGCTTTTGGCATAGAGTATGAATATACTTGTTTAAAAACTAAAAGTTGGGGAGAATGTTTTGGTGCAACAGATTAAGGTGCTGTTTTCAATGCCCACATCCATACTGGGGTACTGGTTGGATTCCTGGCTGCTCTGTTTCTGATCTAGCTGCTTGCTAACATGCATTGGAAGCAGCATATGATGGCCCAAATACTTGGGTACTTGCCAACCATGTGGGAGACCTGGATGGAGTTTTGAGTTCCTGGTTTCAGCCTGGCCCAGCTCTGGCTATTGTAGCCATTTGTGAAATGAACCAGTGGATGAAAGATTAAGTAACTTGCCCAATATCACATGGCTAGGAATTTCAGCTGTAGATTGAAGCAATTGGAGTCTGACTCCAGGGCCCACACATTAATCACCACATGGTTTTACCTCTGCACCATCTAGACTTTAGCAATGTACTAAAGGACTGGCCAGCTACACTGACTATGACAGTGTAAATACAACATGGGGAAGTGAGAGTAGTGAGTTTTGGAGCCAGAACTGTATAAATAAGCATGGTGAAATGAGGGTGTTGAGTTTTGGAGCCAGAGCTGTGTTTTTAAAGTTTTTTATTTAAAGTTTATTTATTATTTATATTTATTTGAGAGGGAGGGAGGGGTAGAGAAAGAGAGAAAGAGAGAAAGAGAAAGAGAGAGAGATCTCTGACTGTTGGTTCATTCCTTAAATGCCTGCAAAAGCTAGGACTGGCTACACTGAAGCCAGGGTGGCTAGGACTCCATTACTGGGGCTTATCTGCTGCCACCCAGGGTGTGCATTAGCAGGAAGCTGGACCAAAAACCAGGAAGAACATAATCCCAGGTACTCTGATATGGGATGTGGGTGTTCCAAGTGACAGCTTAATCCACTGTGCCACAGCACCTGCCTCCTGAGCTAATTATTTTTAAAGATTTTATTTATTTATTTGAGAGGTAGAGTTATAGACAGTGAGAGGGAGAGACAGAGAGGAAGGTCTTCCTCCTATTGGTTCACTCCCCAAATGGCCTCAACGCCTGGAGCTACGCCGATCTAAAGCCAGGAGCCAGGTGCTTCTTCTTGGTCTCCCATGTGGGTACAGGGGCCCAAGGACTTGGGCCATCTTCTACTGCTTTCCCAGGCCACAGCAGAGAGCTGGATGGGAAGAGGAACAGCTGGGACTAGAATCGGCACTCATATGGGATGCCAGCACTGCAGGAGGAGGATTAACATACTGCGTGATGGGGCTGGCCCCTGAGCTAATTTTTGACCATGGCTCTGCCATCTGGTGGCTATGTGACCTGCAACAGGTCAGAGCTGTATCACAGTTGTGAGTTTTAGCAATGTGGAAAAGGTTCCTAGCAAAGGTCCTGGAACAAGCCACACCGATGGATATTTTCTACCCCTGATTCTTCCTCACTGCCCTGCTCTGAGCAACAATTTTGAAGTGAATCTGTGATCTGGAATCAAGCCAATCATTTTAGATCTCTTTAGGGCTCAAGCTGGAGATTGTTCAAGGGGTGGCCCCAGCCAGGGCACATAGACCAGTTAAAGATGATGGTATTTTAACAGGAAATATAAACTACAAATAGGATCTGTGAAACTACGATTCTTTTGCATTGTAGGACAGCTTGGCTCTCCAGGAGGGGGAAATCCTGTTTCTGGAAAGATAAAAAAAACTAAGGTGTTCGTGACCGAGGGAAAAGATGTTGCTCTTACAGGAGTGTGTGTGTTCTTCATTAGGCCTGACCCTTCCAGAGCCATCACCCCTGAGAACATCCATCGGGTAAGGGCAGCAGTTAATATTAACCCCAGATTTCCAAATTCATGTAAACTGCACAAAAATGTCCCTCCTTGTGGAACAACCATCGTGTTCATTACAATATCTAAAACTACTTCCAAAGAAATAGTTTTAAAGCATTTAAAGTAAGCAATTAAGAGGACATTTCCCTAAAATGTTCTAAGAAGGCTTAGTATTTATTAACAAAATTGATTTAACATTGTGTATGTGTATACAATGAGGTCTCTCCTTTTCAGGAGAATTTTCCATATATAGTTCACGTAGTGGTAATTTTGGTACATTTAGAATAAGGTTTCTACAGGTGCATATGTAACTTTTATGTACAGTGAAGTACATCCATAAAAATCTCCCCAGTCCTTGTTGGGTACATTGTCTTTTTGGAGAAAATAAAACAGAAAATATCTGGTGTTCTATTAATTTCTTGCATATATTCTGTTAATTGTATTTGAGGATAGTGTAAAGCTTATTTTTTAACCAGAGTATCAAAATGGCAAATTGTTGGGCAGATACACTTGAGATTTGATTAATTAACAATATTTAGAAATGACTTAGAAGCTATGTTGCAGTTGAGGATAATTTTTGCAGTGAAGAATATACTAATTGCTTCCCAGGAGGTGAGCTTCAACATGTTGGATACTGCAGATGGGGGCCTGTTGAACAGCATGAGACGGCTGCTGTCAGACATCTTCATCCCTGCACTCAGGGCCACGAGCCATGGCTGGGGTGAGCTCCAGGGTCTTCAGGAAGCATCTAACATCCAGCAAGAGTTCCTGAACTCTCTGGAAGGTTTTGTGAATGTCCTGTTGGGTGCACAGGAGAGTTTGAAGGAGAAGGTAAGGATGAGTAAGTTGTCCCTTTAAAATGACCCGATGGTCAGCAAATGTAATATACAAGTGGATGATATTTCTTTCGGATGGTCTTAATTCCACCAGGTTGAAAATCTTGAAAAAATTCTCTTGACAATTATTTTTGCCCTCTCAAGATATGGTGGTGACTAGATTTAATCTGAAATACGTATGATGAATGCATTCCAGGGTTTCATAAGATTGTTGGCAATGATTCAAGATTTTTCTCAGTTCGATGTGTTGAATGTTTATGAAGTCAAGAGTATGAAATGCTCATGGCATTGCTGTGTATCCTAGAATGAAAGAATTTGGAGCAAGAGTGGTGTGTGTATGTGTGTGTGTGTGTGTGTGTGTAGGGGTGAGAGGAAATCATGAAGAGATAGGAAGAAGGAAAGGAAAATTGATGAGTTTGGGGAGAGAGTGTTGATCCTATGGTTCCGCCAGTGTCTAAAAGGGCCTTTAAGTGTATGTATGGCAAATGTGAGGTTTTATTTCCCTGTGTTTGTGATCACTTGAGGCAGAGGGTGAGAATACAGTGTGTGTGTGTGTGTGTGTGTGTGTGTGTGTTTTGGGGGGAGGTGGGAGAGAGGATAGAGGAAATAAGGGAACTGGAAGGTGACAGAGTTGAGATCAGGTGTGTATGGGGGTAGAGAAATGGCTCCAATGATACACATGGCAAGTGACAATCTGCCCTTCTCTCTAGGGGACACTGATTCTCTTGGGATGCCGAGGGGGAGTCTTCTTCTTTTTGTATATTTGTTTATTGATTTGAAAGGCAGAGATAGAGAGAGGGAGAGACAGACAGATCTTCCATCTGTTGACTCACTCCCCAAATGGCTACAATGACTGGGTCTGGGTCAGGGCTGGAGCCAGAAGCTTTGTATTCCATCTGGGTCTCCACATGGGTGCAAGGGTCCAAGCATTTGAGACATCTTCTATTGCTTTCTCAGGAACATTATCAGGGAGTTGGATTGGAAGTGCGCTGGGACCTGAATTGGCACTCAGTGGGATGTTGGTGTTCTGGGCAGTGGCTTAACCTGCCAAGCCACAAGGCCAGCCCCAAGAGGGGAGATTATTCTTGTCACCAAAGTATATGTGGTTGAGGAGTTGAGCAAATTTTATCCAGACAGGAATTGTATGACCCCTGCCAACAGCTGAATTATGTTTGCAATTTACTATGATGTAGGCCAATCCAGGTTGTACCAAATGAAATTATTGACATTCTATCTAAAGATCAGTGTTTTTTGTAGACTTCTACTTAATAGTATAAGAAAAGAATTACAGGAGCAGAAGGGATGTCTCTTCATGGGAGAGGTACTCCACTGAGTGGGAGAGGTCATGGGTTTTGAGCTGGCTCCTTAAGGTTTCTGGGACCCTAAGGGGGAGTTCTGGAAGGCCCATCCGGGCTGCTGTAGCCTGAGCTTAAGGCACGTGGAAATGAGTGGAGGTAGGTTGGCCTTGGTGTTTCCCAGTGAGAAGCAAAGTGAAGAAGATAGAGAATGGAGGCTGATTCAAGGAGGAAAGAGTAGCATCTCTGAGCCCCATGGGGAAACATCAGATGCAGAGCCTGGGCTCTGGATGGATTGCAGTCACTTCTGAGCAGTGATGAGCTTGGGAGGCAGGGCCAGGAACCATCAGGGGTCAGGGCTTATTAGAAAGCTGACCGAAGTAAATGGAAAACCTTGAGAGAAATGTTCTGGGTGGTTGTGTTCCCCCGGGCAGGCCCCAGTAGCAGGGACACTTTCACCCAACAAATGCTTTTCTCTTCCATTTCCCCTAGGGCACTCTTTGGTTTACAAGGGGTGGGACCTGAGCTTTGAAAAGTGGTTCCTTGGCCCTGCTGGGGTTTGAGGGTGACAAATAGCTATGTCTCTTCTGAACACATTGAAAGACACAACAGAGCTGGACTATAGGTAAAGTTAGATTGGGCCTGAGAACTGAAGGTACCGGGTGTACTTTCGCCAGGAAGTCCTAATCAAATAGAGAAGTCCTTTTTGTGAAGTTTGTGTATTTTGTGTATAAAAAATATTAGGTGTCTTTGGCAAGTCAAAGTGCACTTTCCTGTCCCCTGAACTGAATCCAAGTGTTTACCATTGAACTTTCCAACTGTAAGGATGTGGTTGATAGGGATATGAAAGTTTATCTTTCCTTAGTTCCAAACAATAAACAATAGATTTAGCTGGCACAGTGGCTCACTAGGCTAATCCTCTGCCTTTCCGCGCCGGCACCCCGGGTTCTAGTCCCGGTCGGGGCACCGGATTCTGTCCCGGTTGCCCCTCTTCCAGGCCAGCTCTCTGCTGTGGCCAGGGAGTGCAGTGGAGGATGGCCCAAGTGCTTGGGCCCTGCACCCCATGGGAGACCAAGAGAAGCACCTGGCTCCTGCCATGGGATCAGCGCGGTGTGCCTGCCACGGCGGCCATTGGAGGGTGAACCAATGGCAAAAGGAAGACCTTTCTCTCTGTCTCTCTCTCTCACTGTCCACTTTGCCTGTCAAAACAAAACAAAACAAAAATAGATTAAGAACTACCCTTTCACCCCCTGCCCTGCTAACTCTCTGTTCTGCTTTATAAATTGACTAGATAATTTTCACATTTCCTATTAATTTCCTAATCTTGTGATGTTTTGATTTGTCCCCCCCCCCTCTCTTTCTTCTCTAAATTTGATGTAAGAATCAAACATCTTAAGTGCTATTCAATGCATAGGGGAGATTGGTCATTATATATTGTACACCATACTTCCAAGTATCTTTGTTGATAGAGATAGTTTAGATTAAAGGATCCCTTTAGGATCTGTCTAGACTTAAGGGTTGACCAAAAAATGTGTGTCTGGTTTTTAAAACCATTATCTTACTATTTATTTTTTGTTTTAATTAGGTGAATTTTCAAAAGTGTGAGATATTTCAACTGAAAACCCTGAAGGAACCAATAGACTACTTGACTCTGGCTAATAATCCTGAGACTTTGGAAAAAGTAGAGGGTTGTATGAAAGTATGGATCAGACAGACTGAACAGGTAACTTTCAGAAACCAACGTCCATTTCAGATTTCCTGTTACTGAACCAGTTGATAGATGAAGTTATATGACATTCTCATTTGTTTTACTGCAAGTCCTTATAAAGATGAGAGGTTCAAGGTGGAGATTACTTGTTAGTTAGGAAGGGAGTAAGAATTGCAAGAGATCATAATAAGTGACTTTATATACTTATGTAACTGCAATCTCTGTAGACATATAAGGAGTTTTCTAATTGAGCATTTTCTCCAAAAGGGAGATTAAGGCTTATAATAAAAGATTTTTTTTACGAAGGTGGACATTTCACCAAAAAGTAAGTGTAATTAGAATTTTTTTAAACTTTTATTTAGTAAATATAAATTTCCAAAGTACAGTTTATGGATTACAATGGCTTTCCCCCCCATAACTTCCCTCCCACCCGCAACCCTCCCATCTCCCGCTCCCTCTCCCATTCCATTCACATCAAGATTCATTTTCAATTTTCTTTATATACAGAAGATCAATTTAGTATATATTAAATAAAGATTTCATCAGTTTGCACCCACACAGAACATAAAGTGTAAAATACTGTTTGAGTATTAGTTATAGCATTAATTCACATTGAACAACATATTAAGGACAGAGATCCTACATGAGGACTAAGTACACAGTGACTCCAAGAATTTTTTTTTGACAGGCAGAGTGGACAGTGAGAGAGAGAGACAGAGAGAAAGGTCTTCCTTTTTCCATTGGTTCACCCCCCAATGGCCACTGTGGCTGGAGCACCACGCTGGTCTGAAGCCAGGAGCCACATGCCTCTCCTGGTCTCCCATGAGGATGCAGGGTGCAAGGACTGCTGGACCATCCTCCACTGCACTCCCGGGCTACTGCAGAAAGCTGGACTGGAAGAGGAGCAACCGGGACAGAATCCGGCACCCCAACCGGGACTAGAACCCGGGGTGCCGGCGCCACAGGCAGAGGATTAGCCTATTGAGCCGTGGCACCAGCCAATGTAATTAGAATTTAATAGCTGTTGGGGCTGGCACTATGGCACAGCAGGTTAATGCCCTGGCCTGAAATGCCGACATCCCATATGGGCGCCAGTTCTAGTCCTGGCTGCTCTTCTTCTGATCCAGCTCTCTGTGATGTCCTGGGAAAGCAGTAGAAGATGGCCCAAGTCCTTGGGCCCCTGCACCCGCGTAGGAGATCTGGAAGAATCTCCTGGCTCCTGGCTTTGGATTGGCACAGCTCCAGGTGTTGCGGCCAATTGGAGAGTGAACCATTGGATGGAAGACCTCTCTCTCTCTCTCTCTTTCTCTCTGCTCTCCTCTCTCTGTAACTCTGACTTTCATATAAAATAAATAAATCTTTAAAAAAAAAGAATTTAAGAGCTGCAGACATAGGATTATCTATTGTTATAGTGCTCCAAGTTTATATAGTAAAGGAACAGTCAAGATTTCCAAAATTAGGGCCTTCAAAAGTTCATTAATGAAGTGTTTTTCAGTGAGAAAAGTCAACTCAATTTTTGTTGAAGTTTTGAAAATGGAGACAAGTTAGTAAGAAACTCATTCACAGTTTGTAAATGAACAAAATATACCATGATTTAGATAATACAATTTCTTTCCTTATTTTGCTTATATAGCTTATATATAACTTTCACGCCTCTAGCCCCTCTCAATGGCTCACCCCCCCCCCCCCCCCCCCATGTTTTGCAGGTCCTTGCTGAAAACAACCAGCTGCGGAAGGAGTCAGATGACGTCGGGCCCCGAGCAGAGTTGGAGTACTGGAAAAAGAGATTATCCAAGTTTAACTACCTTTTGGAGGAGCTGAAGAGCCCTGATGTGAAGGCTGTTTTGGCAGTCCTTGCTGCTGCAAAGTCAAGACTTCTGAAGGTTATCAGCCCTTTATTTTGGCTTTTGAAATATAATTGAGACTTCTCTATGAATAATTTCATAGAGTAATTATGAACAGAAAAATTTTATTATATCTTTTTTTTTTTTTTTGACTGGCAGAGTAGACAGTGAGAGAGAGAGAGAAACAGAGAGAAAGGTCTTCCTTTTCCGTTGGTTCACCCCCCAAATGGCCACTGTGGCCGGCGCATCATGCTGATCCGAAGCCAGGAGCCAGGTGCTTCTCCTGGTCTCCCATGCGGGTGCATGGCCCAAGCACTTGGGCCATCCTCCACTGCACTCCCTGGCCATAGCAGAGAGCTGGCCTGGAAGAGGGGCAACTGGGACAGAATCTGGTGCCCCGACTGGGACTAGAACCCGGTGTGCCAGCGCCTCAAGGCGGAGGATTAGCCTATTGAGCCATGGCGCCAGCCCTTATTATATCTTTATGATAAGCCTTTAAGATTGGATATTATCCTTATATAGTTTTGGATGGTGTGGAAATAGACTTTGAATTAAAGAATTTGTTGGCTGGTGTATATGTGTGGATATATATTATTAGAGGGCATTGCAAGTAATTAAGATATAACCTGCTAATATCAATATATATATTATGAATTTAGGCTAGCTAGAAGTGGTAATAATGAAAACTTATCTGTGCTTATTTTTTAGTCCTAATATATTAGTTTTATACTACAAAATAAATTACCCCAAGACTTAGCAGCATTTTTATCTCACAGTTTCCAGGTCAGGAATCAGGGTACAGCACAACTGAGTTCCTCTGACTCGGGGTCTCTCATGAGGCTGCCGTCAGGAGGTTGGCACATCTGAATGCTCAGCTGGGGAGATCTGCTTCCACATTTGTTACAGGTTTCAGTTCCTTGCTGGATGTTAGTTGGAGGCTCCTTTCAGTTCCTTTCCCTTCTATAGGGCATCAGTGTGGTGGCTTACAGCATAGCAGCTGACTTCCCTTACAAGGAGCAAGGAAGAGAGTATGAGAGAATTCAATAGAGATATCACAGTCTTTTCATAAACTATTCCTGGGAGTGATAGCCCATCAATTTTTAAAAAAGATTTATTTATTTTATTTGAGAGGCAGAATCACAGAGAGAGAGAGAGAGAGAGAGAGAGAGAGAGAGAGAGACAGGTCTTCCACCTGCTGGTTCACTCCCCAGTTGGCCACAACGGTTGGAGTTGCATCGATCCAAGCCAGGAGCCAGGAGCTTCTTCCAGGTCTCCCACATGGGTACAGGGTCCCAAAGACTTGGGCCATTTTCTACTGCTTTCCCAGGCCACAGCAGAGAGCTGGATTGGAAATGGAACAGCTGAGACTCGAACCAGCGCTCATATGGGATGCTGGCACTGCAGGCGGCGGCTTTACCCGCTACACCACAGCACCAGCCCCAGCCCATCACTTTTGTTACATTCTTTTTAAAAAGCAAGTCATTACATTTAGCATGCAAGGAGAAGATATGATGCAAGAGTATGAATACAAGAAGTTGGTGATAATAGGGGCTGTGGTAGAGGCTGCCTAACTCACCTGGCACTGCTGCCATAAAGATCATTTTTGAGCATTTATTGGATGTTTCAATCCAGCTAATAATTTTAATAGCAATTTGTATCAATGAATGTGATTTAGATTTACCTTAAATCAAGGCTCGATGAAATATGAGAGGTGAGCATGTTATACCATTCAGAAATTTGCTCAGTAGGACTTTCATAAAGTCAACTGAATGTGTTGGCTTATGCTAAGTCATTTCCTTTTAGTGTCCCCAAGTTTTTATATTATCTTTTCAATTTTGAATTTCCCAAATTATATTAAAGTCCTGGCATATAGCTGGTAATTATCAACAATTGCTGTATCAGTGGATAAACACAAGTATAGGAGTTTAGGGAATGGGAGTTTGGGCTATAAAAGGGAAGACAGAATAAATGGAAGTTAGGCAGTTCAGGGGAGAAGACGTGGGTTTAAGGGGAGGGTCTGCCCTCTTGGTGCTCTGTGCTTCTTTGTAGCATAGGTTTTTATAAGAGAAGGCTTGGACGAGATACTTTTAAAATTGTAGTAAAATATGAAAAATCGCTCTTCAGAGTAGCATTCTCCTTCACCCCTCTGGATTCAGTTTTAGGTAAGACGCGGAGAACACACTGAAAATCTGAGTGAAGGGCCTTGTGGCGATTTTAGGAGTTGTTGCAGGGGAAGTGTCTCTGTGAGTGATTGCATTAAAATTGCTTTCCTGTATTGTGCATAGATATGGCGGGAGACGGATATTCGAATCACTGATGCAGCTAATGAAGCCAAGGACAATGTCAAATACTTGTACACCCTTGAGAAATGCTGTGATCCTTTGTACAGCAGTGACCCTGTGAGTTGAGGATTTCTACACCTTTAGCCTGCAGATGATGCTCTCTGCACCAGTGGGACTGAATGTTGACATTGAGTTCATAGATGATACAGTCTGGTGGGCAGATTTTGAAGCTCCTTTTCATTCTTAATGAAATTATTCACATGCTATATTTCTAATCTGACTCTATGAGTAAAGATGTCTATGAGAAAAAGCACTTATAATGTGTTACATTTTCCATACATATGAAGGCACTTCAAAAACTTTGTCAAAAAAAGAATATAGATTTATATTGATGCAAAAAATGTTAAACTCTGTATATTTTCCTAGTAAAATACATTTTTCCATGAAGTTTTTGAAGATCATTTGTATTACAACTGACATTCTGGACTATACCTCAAAGAACAATAGGATAATTCATCCTTGGTTGTTTTTTAAAATATCTTCTACCTTTAGGAAGTGTTGACTTTTATTTTTTTAAAAATTAACTTATTGACAGATCTGATTTCATCATCATTTTAAAAAAATCATCTATTATTCCTCACTTTATGTTTCTGTGTGGGAGCAAACTGTTGAAATCCTTACTTAATGTATACTAAGCTGATCTTCTGTATATTAAGATAATCGAAAATGAATCTTGATGTGAATGGAAGGGGAGAGGGAGTGGGAAAGGGGAGGGCTGTGGGTGGGAGGGACGGTATGGGGTGAAGCCATTGTAACCCATAAATCGTACTTTGGAAATTTATATTCATTAAATAAAAGTTAAAAAAATTAACTTATTGACAGTTAATCATTAATAACTGTTAACTTTCTGTTGCTTGTCATTAACAGCAAGTTTATAGATTTTGAATTGAAATATAATTTGATTAATCATATAAGAAATACAATTTGATTAACCATATATGATTAATATATAAAATAAAAACAATTATTGTTTAATATATTCATGTAAAACATTAGGTAAAACTTTAAATAAAATTATGTTAAACTTTATTCTAATGAAGATGGAATGATTAGACTATTCTAATTAGAATTTTTCTGAGTATGATTTTTTCCTTGAAAACTTTGTGATATCTTCCAGATATCCATGATTGATGCCATTCCTACCCTTATAAGTGCGATTAAAATGATCTATAGCATCTCTCATTACTACAACACCTCTGAGAAGATCACATCTCTGTTTGTAAAGGTAAGTGCATAGAGCAGAATCCATTGTCACTTGTATTTCCTTGTCAATGGTCCATCTGTTGATAATGAAAAATTATCATGTTGGCACAGTCCACTGGATATGTATCTTGCAATTTAAATAAAGCTTAGTCTATCAATAGAGAGAACTAAAGTTGTATGAGAGGCTATTTCTAGCCGTTAAAGCATTATTTCCCCAAGTAATTATTACAATATTTTATTTTTTATATAATAAAAATAAAAAGATTCACTTTTGAGTTTCTTTCCCTATGATATTTTGAGCATCACTTATTCCAGTCGGGTAAATTTTAATTAAGAAAAACTATATTGAGGGGCGGAGCCAAGATGGTGGAATAGTGAGGGCGCGCACCGATAGTCCAGGAAAATTTAGTTTAATAAAAGGGGAGTTACGGTAGCCTCAGAAAAAAGAACCAGGAAAATATTGCAGACGAAACTCTTCTGGATCCAGTGGGCTTAAATCGGAGGACCTACTGGGAGAACAAGGTCGCCCACCGCGCGCGAAAGCCTAGCCGCAGGACCGAGCCGCGGAAGCCGAGCCGCGGAAGCCGAGCCGCGGGACTGAGCTGCGCAAGCTGCAGGGTCTGTGCGCAAGTGCTCAAAGGGGAGTGCAACAGCGGGGAGACTTGGGACGTCCAGGGCTCCGAGTCCACACATCGGCGCTGGAAGGGGAGCAGACCTGCGTGGAGAGCGTGGGAGCCCACAGTTCGGGACACCAGCGGCAGACTCAACACACCAGCGCTGGAACGCGAGGTGAGCCGAACCTCAATAACCCAAGACACCGGCAGGCAAGCGGAGAGAGGAGACTAGAGGGAACGACCCCCCGGGGGGGGGGACTTCACCAAGCTAACTGGAAGAGAGAGAGAGGGGAAAAAAAAAAGGTGACTGGTATGGACACGGGTTTCTCTCTCTCCGCTCACCTCTCAAGGGCGAGCAAGACAAAGAGCAGGCGCCATCTTGGACATACGTCATAAGCAGAGCGACCTCAGGTCTGCACCGGCCCTGAGCCTAGCAGAAAAACCTGACTCTGGGCGGGGCGAATTAACAGGAGATTAGGACCTAGTAAATTTGTGGTGCTACTGAACTGAGACTGTGAAAAAAGAGACGGTGGGGGAGAGAACTCACGGAATTCATGTGAGCACTCTCCAGAGACGCTACAATTCCGTAACTTTGGCAACCCAGTGGGAGACTGAAGGAGAATTTGAGCCCACTCTGAGGGCAGAACAGATTCCCTGTGTGGTCCTTGGGAAAGAGCTTCCGATCTCTGGCTCCTCTGGGTATATCATTTGCCTGCTAACTACCTCCAACTTCGTTCAGCTGTGCAGAATAACTTCCCTTTTGAATCAAAAAAAGAAAGAGAGAGAGAGAGGTTTACCACGCCCAACCTGGGAGTGTCACCTTTGGCACACCAAACAGAGCTCTCAGGCCACACCCATCTCAAGCCCTAAGGCTCCATCAAAAACAGATAGTCCACTTAATCTAGAGTCATAGTATAACAAGAAAAAGCACCACAGTGAAGAAACCAAATATCTCCAATATGACAAATAACAAACGCAAAAACCAAGGTAATAAAAACAAGGAAGTCACCATGAAGCCCTCAAATGAAAAAGACACCCCAATTCAAGATTATGAGGATGATGACATAGAAGAAATGCAAGAAGCAGATCTCAAAAAATTGATAAGAACATTAAGAAGTTCTCAAAAACAAATTCTTGAACTACGGAAATCCTTAATGGACAAGATAGAAAATCTCTCTTGTGAAAATGAAATATTAAGGAGGAATCAAAACGAAACAAAACAACTAGTACAACAGGAAACTGGGATAGTGACTGAAGTGAAGAATTCAATAGATCAAATGAAAAACACAATAGAGAGCCTTACAAACAGAATGGGAGAAGCAGAAGAGAGAATATCAGACTTAGAAGACAGAGAACAGGAAAGGATACAGTCAGACCAAAGAAAAGACGAGGAAATTAGGAATCTAAAACATATTGTCGGGAATCTTCAGGATACTATTAAAAAACCCAACATTCGGGTTCTAGGAGTTCCTGAAGGCATGGAGAGGGAGAAAGGATTAGAAGGCCTTTTTAGTGAGATATTAGCAGAAAATTTCCCAGGTTTGGAGAAGGACAGAGAAATCCTAGTACAGGAAGCTCACAGAACCCCTAAAAAACACGACCAAAAGAGATCCTCACCACGACACGTTGTAATTAAACTCTCCACAGTGAAACATAAAGAAAAGATCCTAAAATGTGCAAGAGAGAAACGTCAGATTACTCTCAGAGGATCTCCAATCAGACTCACAGCTGACTTCTCATCAGAAACTCTACAAGCTAGGAGGGAATGGCGAGATATAGCCCAGGTACTAAGAGAGAACAACTGTCAGCCCAGAATATTATATCCTGCAAAGCTATCATTTGTGAATGAAGGTGAAATAAAGACTTTTCATAACAAACAGAAATTGAAAGAATTTGTTGCCACTCGTCCAGCCCTGCAAAAGATGCTTAAAGATGTGTTACACACAGAAACAAAGAAACACGGTCATCAATATGAAAGAAGGTAAAGGAAGGAAACCTCACAGCAAAAGATCACAGGGAATTCAAAGCATATATTAGAACTTATCTTTGGCAAATGGCAGGGCAAAGTTACCACTTATCATTAGTCACATTGAACGTGAATGGCCTGAACTGTCCAGTTAAAAGACACCGTTTGGCTGACTGGGTTAAGGAACAAAACCCATCTATTTGCTGCTTACAAGAAACACATCTTTCCAACAAAGATCCATACAGACTGAAAGTGAAAGGCTGGAAAAAGATATACCATGCCAACAGAAATGAAAAAAGAGCAGGCGTAGCCATCTTAATATCAGACACCATAAACTTTACTACAAAAACTGTTAAGAGAGACAAAGGGGGACACTACATAATGATTAAGGGATCAATTCAACAGGAAGATATAACAATTATCAATGTATATGCACCTAACTACAGGGCACCGGTTTATCTAAAAGATTTGTTAACGGACTTAAAGGGAGACTTAGACCCCAATACAATAGTACTGGGGGACTTCAATACTCCACTCTCAGAAATAGACAGATCAATAGGACAGAAGATCAACAAGGATACAGTAGATTTAAACGACACTATAGCCCAAATGGATCTAACAGATATATACAGAACTTTCAATCCTACAGCTAAAGATTTTACATTCTTCTCAGCAGTACATGGAACCTTCTCTAGGATTGACCACATGCTAGGCCATAAAGCAAGTCTCAGCAAATTCAAAAGAATTAGAATCATACCATGCAGCTTCTCAGACCATAAAGGAATGAAGTTGGAAATGAACAACTCAGGAATCCCTAGAGCATATGCAAACACATGGAGATTGAACAACATGCTCCTGAATGAACAATGGGTCATAGAAGAAATCAAAAGAGAAATCAAAAACTTTCTGGAAGTAAATGAGGATAACAGCACAACATACCAAAACTTATGGGACGCAGCAAAAGCAGTGTTAAGAGGAAAGTTTATATCAATAGGTGCCTACATCAAGAAATTGGAAAGGCACCAAATAGATGAGCTTTCTATTCACCTCAAGGATCTAGAAAACCTACAGCAAACCAGACCCAAATCTAGTAGGAGAAGAGAAATAATTAAAATCAGAGAAGAAATCAACAGGATTGAATCAAGAAAAACATTCCAAAAAATCAGCCAAACGAGGAGCTGGTTTTTTGAAAAAATAAACAAAATTGACACCCCATTGGCCCAACTAACTAAAAAAAGAAGAGAAAAGACCCAAATCAATAAAATCAGAGATGAAAAAGGAAATGTAACAACAGACACCACAGAAATAAAAAGAATCATCAGAAATTACTACAAGGACTTGTATGCCAGCAAACAGGGAAACCTATCAGAAATGGATAGATTCCTGGACACATGCAACCTACCTAAATTGAACCAGGAAGACATCGAAAACCTAAACAGACCCATAACTGAGACAGAAATTGAAACAGTAATAAAGGCCCTCCCAACAAAGAAAAGCCCAGGACCAGATGGATTCACTGCTGAATTCTACCAGACATTTAAAGAAGAACTAACTCCAATTCTTCTCAAACTATTCAGAACAATCGAAGAAGAGGGAATCCTCCCAAATTCTTTCTATGAAGCCAGCATCACCTTAATTCCTAAGCCAGAAAAAGATGCAGCACTGAAAGAGAATTACAGACCAATATCCCTGATGAACATAGATGCAAAAATCCTCAATAAAATTCTCGCCAATAGAATGCAACAACACATCAGAAAGATCATCCACCCAGACCAAGTGGGATTTATCCCTGGTATGCAGGGATGGTTTAATGTGTGCAAGACAATCAATGTGATACACCACATTAACCGACTGCAGAAGAAAAACCATATGATTATCTCAATAGATGCCGAGAAAGCATTTGATAAAATACAACACCCATTCATGATGAAAACTCTAAGCAAACTGGGTTTGGAAGGAACATTCCTCAATACAATCAAAGCAATCTATGAAAAACCCACAGCCAACATCCTATTGAATGGGGAAAAGTTGGAAGCATTTCCACTGAGATCTGGGACCAGACAGGGATGTCCACTCTCACCACTGCTATTCAATATAGTTCTGGAGATTCTAGCCAGAGCTATTAGGCAAGAAAAAGAAATTAAAGGGATACAAATTGGGAAGGAAGAACTCAAACTATCCCTCTTTGCAGATGACATGATTCTTTATTTAGGGGACCCAAAGAACTCTACTAAGAGACTATTGGAACTCATAGAAGAGTTTGGCAAAGTAGCAGGGTATAAAATCAATGCACAAAAATCAACAGCCTTTGTATACACAGACAATGCCATGGCTGAGGAAGAACTTGTAAGATCAATCCCATTCACAATAGCTACAAAAACAATCAAATACCTTGGAATAAACTTAACCAAGGACGTTAAAGAACTCTACGATGAAAATTACAAAACCTTAAAGAAAGAAATAGAAGAGGATACCAAGAAATGGAAAAATCTTCCATGCTCATGGATTGGAAGAATCAATATCATCAAAATGTCCATTCTCCCAAAAGTAATTTATAAATTCAATGCAATACCAATCAAGATACCGAAGACCTTCTTCTCAGATCTGGAAAAATTGGTGCTGAAATTTATATGGAGGCACAAGAGACCTCGAATAGCTAAAGCAATCTTGTACAACAAAAACAAAGCCGGAGGCATCACAATACCAGATTTCAGGACATACTACAGGGCAGTTGTAATCAAAACAGCATGGTACTGGTACAGAAACAGATGGATAGACCAATGGAACAGAATTGAAATACCAGAAATCAACCCAAACATCTACAGCGAACTTATATTCGATCAAGGATCTAAAACTAATTCCTGGAGCAAGGACAGTCTATTCAATAAATGGTGCTGGGAAAATTGGATTTCCACATGCAGAATCATGAAGCAAGACCCCTACCTTACACCTTACACAAAAATCCACTCAACATGGATTAAAGACCTAAATCTACGACCTGAAACCATCAAGTTACTAGAGAACATTGGAGAAACCCTTCAAGATATTGGCACAGGCAAAGAGTTTCTGGAAAAGACCCGGGAGGCACAGGCAGTCAAAGCCAAAATTAACTATTGGGATTGCATCAAATTGAGAAGTTTCTGTACTGCAAAAGAAACAGTCAGGAGAGTGAAGAGACAACCGACAGAATGGGAAAAAATATTTGCAAACTATGCAACAGATAAAGGGTTAATAACCAGAATCTACAAGGAGATCAAGAAACTCCACAAAAACAAAACCAACAACCCAATTAGGAGATGGGCCAAGGACCTCAATAGACATTTTTCAAAATAGGAAATCCAAATGGCCAACAGGCACATGAAAAAATGTTCAAGGTCATTAGCAATCAGGGAAATGCAAATTAAAACCACATTGAGGTTCCACCTCACCCCGGTTAGAATGGCTCACATTCAGAAATCCACCAACAACAGATGCTGGCGAGGATGTGGGGAAAAAGGGACACTAACCCACTGTTGGTGGGAATGCAAGCTGGTCAAGCCACTATGGAAGTCAGTCTGGAGATCCCTCAGGAACCTGAAGATAACCCTACCGTTCTACCCAGCCATCCCACTCCTTGGAATTTACCCAAAGGAATTTAAATTGGCAAACAAAAAAGCAGTCTGCAGCCTAATGTTTATTGCAGCTCAATTCACAATAGCTAAGACCTGGAACCAACCTAAATGCCCATCAACGGTAGACTGGATAAAGAAATTATGGGATATGTACTCTTTAGAATACTATACCGCAGTAAGAAACAACGAAATCCAGTCATTTGCAACAAAATGGAGGAATCTGGAACACATCATGCTGAGTGAAATAAGCCAGTCCCAAAGGGACAAATACCATATGTTCTCCCTGATTGGTGACAACTGACTGAACACCAAAAAGGAAACCTGTTGAAGTGGAATGGACACTATGGGAAACGGTGACTTGATCAGCATAGCCCTGACTGTTAATGAACAACTTAATACATTATCCCTCTTAGTAGTTTTTTTGTCTGTTCTACTTAATATGACTGGTTTAATTCTGTAATTAATACACAGTTATTCTTAAGTGTTGAAATTTAACTGAAATGTGATCCCTGTTAAACACAAGAGTAGGAATAAGAGAGGGAAGAGATGTATAATTTGGGACATGCTCAAGCTGACTTGCCCCAAATGGTAGAGTTAGAAACATACCAGGGTACTCCAATTTAATCCCATCAAGGTGGCATGTACCAATGCCATCTCACTAGTCCAAGTGATCAATTTTAGTTCACAATTGATCATAATGAAAGGACTAAGAGTCAAAGGGAGCACATAAGCAAGTCTAGTACCTGCTAACACTAACCGATAGAATAAATAAAGGGGAGAGTGATCCAACGTGGGAAGTGAGATACTCAGCAGACTCATAGAATGGCAGATGTCCTAAATAGCACTCTGGCCTCAGAATCAGCCCTAAAGGCATTCGGATCTGGCTGAAAAGCCCATGAGAGTATTTCAGGCATGGAAAGCCAAGACACTCTGGCAAAAGATCTCTGTGAGTGAGATCTCAGTGGAAAGAACAGGTCTTCAAAGAAGGAGGTACCTTTCTCTGAAGGGAGGAGAGAACCTCCACTTTGACTATGACCTTGTCTAAACAAGATAAGAATCGGAGAACTCAGAGGGCTTCCATAGCCTTGGAAACTCATGACTGGAGCATAGGGAGACTACTGATGCCATAGACAGGAGTGTCAATTCGTAAAGTCAACAACAGGAGTCACTGTGCACTTACTCCTCATGTAGGATCTCTGTCCTTAATGTGCTGTGTATTGAGATTTAATGCTATAATGAGTACTCAAACAATATATTTCACTTTGTGTTTCTATGGGGGTGCAAACTGTTGAAATCTTTACTTAATGCATACTAAACTGATCGTCTGTAAAAAAAAAAAAAAAAAAAAAAAAAAAAGAAAAGAAACTATCAACTCCCAACTTGACTCTCACTGGGATTAAACATGACAATAGGTCTGATCTGATTTCATCATCATTAAAAAAAAAATCATCTATTATTTTTCACTTTATGTTTCTGTGTGGGAGCAAACTGTTGAAATCCTTACTTAATGTATACTAAGCTGATCTTCTGTATATTAAGATAATCGAAAATGAATCTTGATGTGAATGGAAGGGGAGAGGGAGTGGGAAAGGGGAGGGTTGTGGGTGGGAGGGACGGTATGGGGGGGAAGCCATTGTAATCCATTATTCGTACTTTGGAAACTTATATTCATTAAATAAATAAATAAAAAAAAATAAGAAAAACTATATTTAACTGTCCCCTCTTTCAAATTTTATATGCCACTGTTCCACATTTATTTGATGCTGCAGTTGTTTACTTGGTGTTATTAGAACAGTAATCATGGTAACAAAACCGCTTGCACCATTCCAGCAATGTATCAAGCAAGTATAAAGGTCTGCCAAACACATAGTGATATTTAAAACTTGGGTCTTAATTTGTAAGTGTTCATGGTGAGTACCATGGCTGTTCCCCCTTTTGAACCACCTCTAAGAAGTCAATGACTTTTTCATCATCAAAGCAGACATTCTTTGTTTCCCTAGAAGAAACCTTTGATTTAAGGAATACGAACTTCGTGCATTTCACTAGTACAACTCTAGGAATATAGTGATTCTTCCCACTGTACCCACCCTCCCACCCACTCTTCTACCCCTCCACCTCCTCCCTCTCCCATCCCCAGTCCCATTCTCCACTAAGATCCATTTTCGATTAACTTTATACACAGACCAACTCTATAATAAGTAAAAAGTTCAACAATTTGCACAGTTAAAAAAAAACCAAAAACCAAAAACCAAACTAAACCGAACCAAACCAAAAACTGTTCCTCAACAGAAGAGACAAGGGCTGTTCAGTTATTGAATCTTTAAGTTAATTTTGCCTTTTTTTTTTTTTTAGAAACTTAATAAACTTTAAAGAAGCACCCAAGAATGATACACCTTTTTTTTTATTTTTTTAAACAGGCAGAGTTAGACAGAGAGAGACAGAGAGAAGGGTCCTCCTTTACCGTTGGTTCATCCCCCAAGTGGCTGCTATGACTGGTGCTTTGTGGCCGGCGCGCTTCGCCAATCCAAAGCCAGGAGCCAGGTGCTTCCTCCTGGTCTTCCATGGGGTGCAGGGCCCTCTGGGCCACAGCAGGGAGCTAGACTAAAAGAGGAGCAACCGGGACAGAATCCGACACCCTGACCGGGACTAGAACTCGGTGTGCCAGCGCCGCAGGCGGAGGATTAGCCTATTGAGCCATGGCTTCAGCCCAGAATGATACATCTTGCAAGCACTTACACTTAATTATAATACAACTCTTTGAGGACAGAGGTCCTGCATGGAAGTTAGTGCACAGTGATTCCTGTTGTTAATTTTACAATTAACACTCTTATGTATGATCAGTGATCACCTGAGACTCTTGACATGAGCTGCCTAGGCTATCGAAGCCTTTTGAATCCAAAAACTCCGTCAGTATTTGGGCAAGGCTATAACAAAGCAGGCATTTTAAATGTTGTATTAAAATGGAAGATTTTTTTTTTGACCCACCAGAATTGTTTTGTCAGTAATAGGAATTAGGAGGTGTAATTCTTATTGGGATTAGAGACCCTTAGGCCTTGAGAGGTAAATGGGAAGCATTTTTTCTCTGCTTTTGTGTTGGTAATTTCAGATGGAGATCAGGGACATCCCAAACAGCCTTTCCCAATGTCTTCATGTTTTAAAACCATATTAGGCCAGCGCCACGGCTCAATAGGCTAATCCTCCACCTGCGGCACCAGCACCCAGGGTTCTAGTCCTGGTCAGGGCGCCGGATTCTGTCCTGGTTGTCCCTCTTCCAGTCTAGCTCTCTGCTGTGGCCCGGGAGTGCAGTGGAGGATGGCCCAAGTCCTTGGGCCCTGCACCCGCATGGGAGACCAGGAGGAAGCACCTGGCTCCTGGCTTCGCATCAGCGTGGTGCGCCGGCCGCAGCGTGCCAGCGCAGTGGCCATTGTGGGGTGAACCAACGGAAAAGGAAGACCTTTCTCTCTGTCTCTCTCTCTCTCACTGTCCGCTCTGCCTGTCAAAAAACAAACAAACAAACAAACAAAAACCATATGTTAGGGCCAGGGAGATATTCCCATGTAAATGAGACTCAGAAATCAGTTTGCATTATTGATATAGATTTCATGCATGTTATTTGCAAGATTTGATTGAGAATATTATTGTGGAACCACCACTTGTCGAGTTATCAAAAGCTTCATTATGGAAAATTTGACAGGTACAGAAAGAGAGAGGGGTGGGTGTTTGTGAGATTAAGACGCCATAGAGCGAGACACCTGCGTCTATATTGGAGTGCCTGGATTCAAGTCCGAACTCTGTCAAATGTTAGGTCCCTGCCACTCACTTGGGAGACCCAGACTGTGTTCCCAGCCCTGCCTGTTGCAGGCATTTGAGGAGTGAACCACTGGGTGGGAGAGCTCTGTTTTTCTCTATGCCTTCCAAGTAAATAAAACAAATAAATGAACATAAAAATAAAAATGGAGAGAGAGAGTTGTATGCCAAACTCACACACAGGCATGAGTAGTCTTGTTTTACCAACACCCTCACCCTTCATGCCACAGGTCCCAGAGAGAGCATCATTCTATACAGCAACACCATCGTTTAATTTTCTTTTTACTTTATTTAAAAAGCCAAGACATTCCTGACAGATGTTTTAACATTGGAAGCGAGAATAAAATGTTAATCATTTCATATGTTAGCTTCACTCTTCTTTCTGTAGTCTTCTTTCCCCTCCCTCCCTCCCTTCCTTCCTTTCTTGCTTCCTTTCTTCCCTCCTTCCTTTATTTTAAGATTTATTCATTTATTTGAAAGGCAGGGTTAGAGGGAGAAAGGGAAAGACAAAGAGAGTGATCTTCTATCTGCTGTTTCACCCCCAAAATGGCCACAATTGCCAGGACTGGGTCAGGCTGAAGCCAGGAGTCTGGAACTCCATCCCATGTGTGTGGCAGGGGCACAAGCATTTTGGGCCATCATCTGTTGTTTCCCAGGTGCATTAGCGGGGACCTATATCAGAAGCAGAAAGCCAGGACATGAACCGGATGCTGGTATTGTAGGCAGTGACTTAACTTGCTGTGCCACAATGCTGGTCCTTCTGTGGACTTCTTGTTTTGACATTGCATGATGGCCTGAAAAGATCATGGTGCTTATCAACCATGTGTGAAATGTTAGAGCAGGCAACCAAAGGAGGTCGAGGAAACTCTCATCAGCTCTTGGTTAGGGAAGTGCATGTTTTGGTTAGGACAATTCATCTTGAGTAAATGATGTGGTCCAAATTATTGATTTTCCATTGTGCTTTCAACTGTGTAACTTCACAAGTGATTTAATATTATTGTTTATTTTCATTTTATTTGAAAGGGAGATGGAGAGAGATAGAGACAGACAGACAGACAGACATATCTTCCATCTATTGGTTTATTCAAGTTCTTGCAACAGTCCGGCTAGGCTAGGTCAGAGTCAGGAGCCCAAAACTCAATCCAGATTTCCCATGTGGATGGCAGGTACCCAAGTACTTGAGTCATCCATCACCAGCTGCCTTCCAGGGTGCACATTATCAAGAACCTAGATTAGAATTACAGAGGTTGAGACTTTAACCCAGGAACTTTAACACACACACACACACACACACACACACCATATAGCTATGCATACAAACATTTTACCTGCTGTGACAGAGGCTCACCTCCACAAACAATTTTATTTTATTTTATTTTTTATTTTTGACAGGCAGAGTGGACAGTGAGAGAGACAGAGAGAAAGGTCCTCCTTTACCATTGGTTCACCCCCCAATGGCCGCTGTGGCCGGCGCACTGCAGCCGGCGCACCTCGCTGATCTGAAGCCAGGAGCCAGGTGCTTCCTCCCAGTCTCCCATGTGGGTGCAGAGCCCAAGGACTTGGGTCATCCTCCACTGCACTCCCGGGCCACAGCAGGGAGCTGGACTGGAAGAGGAGCAACTGGGACAAAATCCGGTGCCCTGACAGGGACTAGAACCCCGTGTGCCTGCGCCGCAGGTGGAGGATTAGCCTATTGAGCCGCGGTGCCGGCCCACAAATGATTTTTGACGATAGCAAAGGGTCAGTGCTTAATCATAGTTTTTTATGGAAAAAATAAACCCAAAGCTCGTGTTCCCAAATGTTGAGCTCTGAGAGGTAGAAGAAGATTCTCACATTTATAATCCAGGCTGTTTTCTGCACTTAACATAATTTTTCTGGAAAATTCCAGGTGACAAATCAGATGATATCTGCATGCAAAGCCTACATTACCAACAATGGAACTGCTTCCATCTGGAACCAGCCGCAGGATATTGTGATGGAAAAAATATTATCTGCAATTACACTTAAGCAGGTAATGGATGTTTTATTTTTATGTTATTTTTGCTGATGCCATCTTAAATCATTAAGCAATTGTCTTACTATTGGTTACTAAAAATAATGGTAATTTTTTAGTGGTAAGAAAATTGAGTGCTAATAAACCTCCTAGAAAGGTATTCACTTATTCTTTCTCGTTGGGGGCCTACCATATCCAGATAGTACGCTGAGTACTGGGGATACAAGAATGACCCAGGGAAGGGAGTTTTCTTCTCACACTTTATAAATGAATCTCAAGACAGACACAGAGTGGATACCAAACATCATCAAGCATCAAGGTGGCAAAGCCACACCTTTGCACTACCTCATGAACAAACAAGAATTTGCTAGACTGGGGGATAGGAACAGATAATATTCCAGGCTGATGTATGAATATTTGCAAAGGCATGGAACTGTAAAATGTTGCAAATTCCATTCTAATTTTGCTGTTGTCACCTTCACTGAAGAAAGGTTGATACCTTTGTTAGGGGCCCTTTCTTATATTTTGGATTTTGATTTTCAGGAATACCAGCACTGCTTTCATAAGACAAAGCAGAAGCTTAAAGAAAACCCACATGAGAAGCAATTTGAATTTAGTGAGATGTATATTTTTGGAAAATTTGAAACTTTCCACCGACGTCTTGCCAAGATAATAGACATCCTCACAACTTTCAAGACCTATTCAGTCCTGCAAGATTCTAAGATTGAAGGGCTAGAAGATATGGTCACTAAATATCAGGTATTATGCTTTAAAACCGATTTGCTACTGTTACCTGTAACTGAACTTTAGAATTTTATACAAACAACCATATTTAGAATGGAATCCTGAGTCTATGATATGAAATTTGATCCTATGACATTTTTTAAATATTTATTTTATTTATTTGAAAGACAGAGTTAAGTTAAAGAGAGAGGTAGAAACAGAGAGAGAGGTCTTCCATCCGCTGACTCACTCCCCAGATGACCACAATGGCCGGAGCTGTGCCGATCTGAAGCCAAGAGCCAGGAGCTCTTCCAGGTCTTTCACGTGGGTGCAGGGGCCTAAAGATTTGGGCCATCTTCTACTGCTTTCCCAGGCCACAACAGAGTGCTGGATCAGAAGAGGAGCAGCCAGGACTAGAACCGGTGCCCATATGGGATGCTGGCACTTCAGGCCAGTGCTTTAACCCGCTGTACCAAAGTGCTGGCCCCTAATCCCATAGCCTTTTAACAGTAACTCAGATTTATTTGGGCAAAGTATAATGATGACAATATGTTCTTTTCAGGTGTGTGGTTTTAAGAATGACTTCTTTCAGTACACCAGCAGATTCATAGAACGACAAATGCCCTAAACATAATTCTGACCTCAAAATCAGCCCTTAAGGCATTCAGATCTGGCTTAAAAGCCCATGAGAGCATTTCAGGCATGGAAAAGCCAAGACACTGTGGCAAAAATGAACTATATGAAATATCTCTGTGATTGAGATCCCAGTGGAAAGAAGGGGCCATCAAAGAAGGAGGTACCTTTCTCAGAAGGGAGGAGAGAACTTCCACTTTGATTATGGCCTTGTCTAAATAAGGTCAGAGTTTGTGAACTCAGGAGGCTTCCGTAGCCTTAGCAGCTCATGACAAGAGCCTCGGGTGATTACTGACGTCATAAATAAGAGTGTCAATTGTTAAATCAACAACGGGAGTCATTGTGCATTTGCTCCCCATGTGGGAACCTCTGTCCTTAATATGTTGTACTATGAGAATTAACGGTAAAAGTAGTCTTCAAAGAGTACTCTATACTTTGTGTGTCTGTGTGGGTGCAAACTGTTGAAATCTTTACTTAGTATAGAGTTGATCTTCTGTATATAAAGATAATTAAAGTGAATATTAATGAAAAATGGGATGGGAGAGGGAGTAGGAGGTGGGATGGTTTGAGGGTGAGAGGGTGGGTATGGGGGGAAGAACTGCTATAATCCAAAAGTTGTACTTATTAAATTTATATTTATTAAATAAAAGCTTTATATATATAAGAGAATGACTTATCAATAGAGTAAAAATTAATCTCTATTAAGTAAAAGCATTTTTATTAGTTGTATAAGAAAAACATTCAAGTTATTATTTCATTTATTCCTGTAAATGTATTTAATGAAGAACATACTGTGTATCATGCACTACCTGATAGCAAGTTCTGAATGGCATTTGATGATCTCTGCCTTTAAGCTTTTTATTTGGACACAGATTTAAAAACAGCAGTTTTTTTTTTTTTTTTTTTTTTTTTTTGGCTCTGATTTTCCTAATTCCCTTGATTTTCCTTTGGTTTATTTTGTGAGGGTACCTCTGTGACTCATTTTACTTTGAAAGCGGGCATAGTGATGAAATAGCATTTTGAGGATTTAACAATGACAATTTATAAACAAAATGTGTTTTTAATTCTTTATATGGATGTCATCAAGATTTTTCTCATTTGGGACAGTGATAATGAAATTTTTTTTATGCTTGAATTTGATCACATAATTTTTGTACACTGATTTTTGTACTCTAACAATTTAGGCAATTTAGAGAAAGTTCTCATTTCCTGAACTCTTGGGTTTTGGGAAAGAAAAAGAAAACATGTTTTCAAGGTGTGTTGTGTGTGAACAGCAAAGTGGATAAGCTGTACTTTGACGGGTTTTCAAGACAAAGAGGGACTTTGTCCATTTATTTTTCAGTTTGAAATCTAATGATTTTCTGTTTTTAATAAAAAATAGCATAGGAGCATATTTCAAAGTTTATTTTCAAATGAGAAGTTGAACTGAGTCTGAGTAAATGCAGATAAGAAGTCTGTTCTAACCTGATAAAAATACTAGAATTGCTTTGAAAATTTAAAGTGTTGGTTAAAATGTTTATGCCAGAGGGTAGTGAGATAAACTGTAGAAGGTATGTGAAAGCCATAAAGTGAGGATTTCGTGTATTAGTGCCAATGTTAGTGGCTCTGAGTGTTGTCAACGGAATTGGACCTCATATTCTCTGCATGACTGTCAGGCCCTGCTTGCCCCATCCTGCTTGCTCCTCTCTCGTTTCCTCACTGTTATTCTGGACACAGGATAGGTTAAATTCAGTCTGTTTAGAGCATGCAGAGCCTTTTGTTTTCTTCTCCTGAAAGCTTCTATCTGTGGATTATCGCATGGTTGTTTACTCTGTGGTTTCCAGATCTTGATTTAAATGTCCAAGCTTCTCAATGAAGTTTTCTTTGGCCCTGGTTCACCTCAGTCACTCCATGTCACCTTATCCATTTTATCGCTCTGTCATTATCACCTTCATTTGTTGTGACTTAACACATGTTCTGACTCCCTGTCCTCATCCAGGTCTGTGAGTCAGCTGAGAGCAGGGCCATCTGTTCTGTTCCTGCCTCTTCAGAGTTTATTGGCACATAATAGCTGTGCAGTAGGTATGTTTCAAGTGAATGGTTAAGCAGATTGAATTTGATTAGGTAGATTAAAGATCATGATTAATTATTTCATTTATTTAACTTAATCCTCTTAAGTGAATGTTATATCCTTTCACAAGGCAGTAGGAGTTATTCAGGAACCAAATCTTTTAAAATTAAAAAAATTAAAATATTTGAGAGAGAGAGAGAGAGAGATCAATCTCATCTACTGGTCACTCCCAGATTCCTGCAATGCTGGGGTTGAGCTGGTACCTGAAGCTGTGATCCAGAAATGCAGCTCAGGTCTCCCACTTGAGCGGCAGGAACTCTGCTACTTGAGCCATCACCCCTGCCTCCTGGGGTCTATTTAGCAGGAAGCTGGAGTTAGGAGATAGAGGTGGGTGTCTAACCAGTCACTCCTTTGTGGGATGTGGACATCTTTATTAGGCTAAATGCCTGCCCCCAAATATTTTTAATTACTACATAAAATGTGCAATGTAGCTTTTCTATACTTTTTAAAGACATTTTACATAAAACTGTGCATGTGTCTCTAAATCAGACTGCCTGTTATTATATCGAATGTATAGGTTGTTTAAGCAGTAAACTTGATTTAAGAAGTTAACGCAGTCTATAGACTTTTGTCTATTGAGAGATTTGATGTTTAAATGAAAATGACTTTGAGGCAGAGATTGTTGGAGGCCCAATATTCCTCATAAAAATTATATGCCTCTGTCAACAGTGTGGGCACCTGGGTTTGAGAATGGCTTAGTACTCGGTTAAGCATGATCACAGAGCATTAAATCTCATTATTCAGAGCAAACAAACTTCTGATAATAGTATTTTCAAGGAGATGAATAGCCTAATTTGTACTTCTGTAGTCACAGTCTGTAGCTATGCAGGGCAGAAGGAAGCAATTAATTCTGGAGTTTGTAAGTGGTTGATTGTGGTTTGACATTTTATTTAAGACATTTGAAGCTTGGAAGGTAGCTTGTTATCTGTAGACACAATAACAGCATTATTTCCTTCCTTCCCTATGTTCTATTAAAGCCTGTTGTTTTTTGCCTGAGATTAAAAAAATTTTATTTATTTATTTGAAAGTCAGAGTTATAGAGAGACAGGGAGAGAGAGAGAGAGAGAGAGAGAGAGAGAGAGAGAGAGAGAGATCTTCAGTCTGCTGGTTCATTCCCCAGATGGCTGCAATGTCTGGGGCTGGATGAGCCTGAAGTCAAGAGTGTCTTTCAGGTCTCCCACATGGGTATCAGGGTCCCAAGCACTTGTGCCATCTTCCACTGCATTTCTCAGTCCATTAGGGAGCTAGATGAGAAGTGGAGCAGCCAGGACATGAACTGTGCCCATATGGGACCTGGCGTTGCATGTGATGGCTTTACCTGCTATGCCACAATGCTGGCCCCAAGATTTAAACCTCTTAACAAAAATATTTTAGCGAATTGCAGTCTGGGTTTCTTTTTTTTTTTTTTTTTTTTTTAAAGATTATTTCAGTTGTGATCACTAAGAAATTTTTAGAGAAAACATTTCTCCTAATAATTTTAAGATGTGGTTTTTATTTTATTCTTCAAAAATATATCAAACATGATGAAAATGCTTTCTAAATGATTTTTTTGAGTGCAGTATGGCAACATTACAGTGCCTGTAAAGTAATAAACACTGAGTAGTGTGAATAATTAGAGAAGTAATTCTTTTTTTTTTTTTTTAAACTTTTATTTAATGCATATAAATTTCCAAAGTACGACTTATGGATTACAATGGCTTCCCCCCATACCATCCCTCCCACCCACAACCCTCCCCTTTCCCACTCCCTCTCCCCTTCCATTCACATCAAGATTCATTTTCGATTATCTTAATATACAGAAGATCAGCTTAGTATACATTAAGTATGGATTTCAACAGTTTGCTCCCACACAGAAACATAAAGTGAAAAATAATAGATGATTTTTTTAAATGATGATGAAATCAGAGCAGACCTATTGTCATGTTTAATCCCAGTGAGAGTCAAGTTGGGAATTGATAATTTCTTTTTTTTTTTTTTTTTTTTTTTTTTTTTTTTTTTTATACAGAGGATCAGTTTAGTATGCATTAAGTAAGGATTTCAACAGTTTGCACCCCCATAGAAACACAAAGTGAAATATATTGTTTGAGTACTCGTTATTGCATTAAATCTCAATGTACAGCACATTAAGGATAGAGATCCTACATGAGGAGTAAGTGCACAGTGACTCCTGTTGTTGACTTTACCAATTGACACTCCTGTCTATGGCATCAGTAATCTCCCTATGCTCCAGTCATGAGTTTCCAAGGCTATGGAAGCCCTCTGAGTTCTCCGACTCTTATCTTGTTTAGACAAGGTCATAGTCAAAGTGGAGGTTCTCTCCTCCCTTCAGAGAAAGGTACCTCCTTCTTTGAAGACCTGTTCTTTCCACTGGGATCTCACTCGCAGAGATCTTTTGCCAGAGTGTCTTGGCTTTCCATGCCTGAAATACTCTCATGAGCTTTTCAGCCAGCTCCGAATGCCTTTAGGGCTGATTCTGAGGCCAGAGTGCTATTTAGGACATCTGCCATTCTATGAGTCTGCTGAGTATCTCACTTCCCATGTTGGATCACTCTCCCCTTTATTTACTCCATCAGTTAGCGTTAGCAGGTACTAGACTTGTCTATGTGCTCCCTTTGACTCCCAGTCCCTTCACCATGATCAACTGTGATCTGAAACTGATCACCTGGAACAGTGAGATGGCATTGGTACATGCCACCTCGATGGGATTGAATTGGAATCCCCTGGTATGCTTCCAACTCCACCACTTGGGGCAAGTCAGCCTGAGCATGTCCCAAATTATATAGAGAAGTAATTCTTCATCTTTATTTTTATTTTGAGGGAGGAGTGATTTTATTGGTTCTGCCAAATTTAGGTAAGCAGTACAAGAATATTGAAATGTTGTCTTATTTCTTTTATAATATTTCAGGGCATTGTTGCAACTATAAAGAAAAAGGAATATAATTTCTTAGATCAGCGGAAAATGGATTTTGACCAGGATTATGAAGAATTTTGCAAGCAAATTGATGACCTTCATGTAAGTTGTATAATAAAATTTCCATTGACAGGCCTGTGTTTGTTTTTTTCTCATTGTGCAGTGTTGCTAATCGTTACCCATTCGTAAGGGATGGGCATCTTCACCAGGGAGGTGGCCGACAGCAACCTCGGCTTACATTTTGTGATTTCAGATGAATAATTGAGGGCTCTTTTTCATGGATTAAAGGGTCATAAATATAGCTTTGGATACTAATGTGTAATCACAGCCTTCTGCAGGTGTTCCATCTTAGTTCTTAGCAAGTTAACTTTCACCTTCTGTTGAAATGTTGTAGCATTGTTAGAATGGAGACCTTTGTTTCCCTTTGTTTTATTACTGTACAGCAATAACTATCATCGGAGATAGCCCAAGTACAGGGTGGAGGATGTCTGGTAAGGCCCAAAGGTTAGATTGCAGCTGGCTTTAGAAACTATGGTTCCAGGCCTGATTCAAGTGTGTACCCAGTTTGGCCTCAAGATCCCTTTTTCTCTGGCCTCCCTCTATTCCCTGCAGATCAGCCAGCCTGACTTTCAGAAGGAATTATAGTCAGTTATTCAATTCTCAGTTTAGGAGTGGTTCCTAGCATACTGAATGTGCTAATTCATTGAACAATCAGAAGAATCCTTTAAAGTGAGACTCTTAATCCTCATATTTTGCAGAGGAAGAAATGGGAGCATTATGATTTTTTGAAAGATTTTATTTATTTATTTGGAAGGCAGAATTACAGAGAGGCAGAGGCAGAGAGAGAGGTCTTCCATCTGCTTGTTCATTCCCCAGATGACCTCAGTGGCCAGAGCTGGGCTAATCTGAAGCGGGTTAATCCAAAGCCAGGAGCATGGAGCTTCTTCTGGGTCTCCCACATAGGTGCAGGGTCCCAAGACTTGCTTTTCCAGGCCATAGCAGAGAGCTAGATTGGAAGTGGAGCAGCTGGGACCCAAACCAGTGCCAATATGGGATGCTGCACTGCAGCTTTACCTGGAATGCCACAGTGCCAGCTCCCCTCCCTCACCTTTTTTTTTTTTTTAAGATCATTATGATTTTTTATTTTTATTTTTTGACAGGCAGATTTAGACAGTGAGTGAGAGAGAGAGAAAAAGGTCTTCCTTTCCGTTGGTTCACCCCCCAAATGGGAGCTACGGCCTGCACGCTGTGGCCGGCACACTGCACTGATCTGAAGCCAGGAGCCAGGTGCTTCCTCCTGGTCTCCCATGGGGTGCCGGGCCCAAGCACTTGGGCCATCCTCCACTGCACTCCCGGGCCACAGCAGAGAGCTGGACTGGAAGAGGAGCAACCGGGACAGAATCCAGTGACCCAAACAGGACTAGAACCCGGTGTGCTGGCGCTGCAAGGCGGAGGATTAGCCAAGTGAGCTGCAGATCCGGCAAGATTGTTATGATTTTTAAATGACTAGCCCCAAATCACAGACACAAGAGTGTGGATCCGTGGGGTGAAGCCCAGGCAGTCTGGTTTTCAAGTTCAAGTTTTTAGCCACTATGCTCTATGGCACATTTCATTTGATTGGAAGCTGTGATGCCTATAATAATGTAAGCAATTACACCTCTTTCTGGGGTTAACTCAGACCCAGGGACAATGGATCTTGATCTCTTTTTATTGGAACTTGATGGATGGTGGTAGATCTTGATTCTGTGTTCCATGGTCAAGTCCATTTGTTGAGTCTCCATCTGTGTTTCTTGGTGGTTTCTGATCACATTGTGTTTTTATGTGTGGAATGAAGATTGATGCCAAGCACTTTGAGGGCAGGGTTTTCTTCCTATTTGTTGGTAAGAAGGTGTGAATTAATTTTAATAAAACAAGCATTTATTGAACAGCAGTTATATAGTCACCTTCTATGCTCTGGATTATGAGTACAGAAATAAATCAAGCAGATTTATCCTTGAATTCATATGCAGAAGATGACAGTGACAGGACTGAAATGTAGATGTGTAGGTGGCACAGAAGGACAGATAGGGGCCATACTAATGAGTGAGATTCTGAAAGTAAAAATTCAAAGATAAAAAAGACCTAGTCCAAGTCCCCTAGAAACTTATGGGGAGTACAGGTCTGCAAAATATTAAGTAGATTCTGATCATTGCTACAACCTCTAAGAAGGATTGAAGCATGGAAAAGTAATACTGTATTTCTGCATGACTAGGGCTAGTGAAGATTCGAGTGGGAAGAGTATTTTTAAAAAAAAATGTTTTCTATAATTTATATAAAGGAAATACATTTAATTATACAATTTTAAGAGCACAATAATACTTCTCACCCTACCTGCCCTCCCTTCCTCCTCCTCCTTTTTTTCTTTCTTTTTATTAAAAAATATTGTTTATTTATTTGGAAGGCAGGGTTACAGAGAGAGGGAGAGAGAGAGAAAGAGGGAGAGAGAGACAGAGAGAAAGAGAGAGAAAGAGACAGAGAGAGAGGTAGATAGATAGATAGATATTGATTGAGAGAGCTTTCATCTGCTGGTTCATTCCCTAAATGTCCACAATGGCCAGGGCTGGGCCAGGCTGAAGCTGGAAGCCAGGAGCTTCATATGGGTCTTCTAAGTGGGACAGAAGCCCAAGTACTTGGACCATCTTCCCGTGCTTTCTCAGGCACATGATCAGAGAGCTGGATTGGAAGTGGAACACCAGGACTTGAACTGGCACACATATGGGTTGCTGACACTGCAGGCAATGTCTTAACCTACTGTACCGCAGTGCTGACCCCTGTTTTTTATTTTTCTTTCAACTTTGACAATGACATATTTTCAATTTACTTTATAATCACAAGCTTAACCACCCACTAAATAAATAATTCCACATGTAGTAGGTAGAAAAACCATTGTTCCTTAATAGTGGTGACAAAGGCTATAAACAGTAATAAAATCTCAGAATGTCAATTTTGCTTATATACATTATATTTTCTTTTGTATTCTGTGTATTAGTTACCACAAATCAGGTAAAAATGTGATAATTGTCTTTTTGGGAGAGGAGCGTATACTTGATGTTCAAAAGATGTTCATGTTTTTAAGTAAAAGGAGTGGGACTGAATGAGGTGGGGGAGACCATGTTAGTCCTGTGCTCACTTCTCATTGTACTGAGAATATAATTTTATTGTTGTTCTGCAGCTTGTTTTCAAACCACTAATTATTGTTATTAGCTCCTATTTTCATTTACTTTTTAATTTTAAATCTAACGCTATTATGTCAAAGGGATCACATAAACAAGACTAGTGTCTGCTAATACTAACTGATAGAATAAAAAGGGAGAGAACAATCCAACATGGGAAGCAGGATATACAGCAGACTCAGAATGGCAGATGTCCTAAACAGCACTCTGGCCTCAGAATCAGCCCTTAAGGCATTTGGATCTGGCTGAAGAGCCCATGAGAGTATTTCAGGCATGGAAAGCCAAGACACTGTGGCCAAAAAAAAAAAAAAAAAAAAAAATGACCTAAATGAAAGATCTCTGTGAGTGAGATCCCAGCGGAAAGAACGGGCCATCAAAGAAGGAGGTACCTTTCTCTGAAGGGAGGAGAGAACTTCCACTTTGACTATGTTCTTGTTTAAATAAGATTGGAGTTGGTGAACTCAAGAGGCTTCCATAGCCTTGGCAGCTCATGACAAGAACCTTGGGTGATTACTGACGCCATAAATAAGAGTATCAATTGTTAAATCAACAACAGGAGTCACTGTGCACTTATTCCTCATGTAGGATCTCTGTCCTTAATGTGTTGTACTATGTGAATTAACAGTATAACTAGTACTCAAACAGTACTTTATACTTTGTGTTTCTGTGTGGGTGCAAACTGTTGAAATTTTTATGTAGTATCTACTAAATTGGTCTTCTGTATATAAAGATAATTGAAAATGAATCTTGATGAAGAATGGGATGGGAGAGGGAGTGGGAGATGGGATGGTTGTTGGTGGGAGGGAGGTTATAGGGGGAAAGAGCCACTATAATCCAAAAGTTGTACTTTGGAAATTTATATTTATTAAATAAAAGTTAAAAAAAATAAATCTAACACTATTATTCATCTTACCTTCCATATAAAAAAATGACACACTTCTGTCCTTGGTTCACTGATACATTTTTCTTTGACTTTCTTTGTCCCTTTCTTCTTTTTTTCTTTTAACCAACTGTTCTACCCTCTCTCCATTCAATACTCATCTTCTCCCATGAATTCAGCTTTCATTTCTATAGAACTGGGGCAAACATAGTGATCTTCCTAAGACTCAGGGTGGACTAAGGAGGAGGTAAGTTTTTGAGACCAGGAAACTGTAACTCTGAAGGCTGAAGCAAAAGACTGAGGCCCACAGGAGCTTTGGATCAGGGTTGTGTCCAGGGCTCCACTGGACAAAACCTGGAATGTTATCCAGATTTGGAGTTCCTACAGGCAGGACCAGGCCACAGGGGCAGTGTGAGGGACCCTGGTGGGCTGTTGAATCCGGAAGCACTCTGATTCCAGGGGGAAAGTCAGGCACTATTTACTCACTGCCAAAGTGAGAGACCAAGTTAAAGGGAAATGCTTACCTGGAGTCCCTTTCAGACTTTTCTCATCTCTACCTTTTTTGGAATAATTTTAGGCATTCTGTTACTCTATTAATCTCCTTTCCTTTGTAGTTTTCAAAAAGAATTTTGAGGTTATCTTCTTTAGGAGTCACTTATATTTTTCCTATAGGAGTCTTGAGGCCCTGGGCTTTTGGGTTGCTTCTGGTTTTGCATTATTTTTCTGCTGGGTGCTACTGGTTTTACCTTTCCAGATACCTTTTGTGTTAATTTTTTGGGATACATGCCCCTCATATCATGTGTGGGATAAACTTGGACCCATTATCTAGAGGTGGCCTAGGTGCAGAATTTCAGCTGCTCTATGATAGGGGGTGAAATCATGCCCTGTCTCTGTGTTAATGCACTATCTATTGCTGCGTTGGCTACTGTGGCACAGCTGAGCAGATGTTAGACTTAGCAGATGCCTCACAAGGTTGTGGCCCTTGTCAGAGCAGTGTAGGTACCCTGTTCCAGGTTGGCTTTCCTCCAATTCATGATCTAGGCAGATGGCAAGCCTCATTGCAGCTTTCTGAACTTGAGAATAGTCATTCAGTCCCCTCTGCTTGCACTTGGCAGTGCTTCAAGGATCTTGGTTTTCTGTGGGAACTGTTGAGAGTGTTAGGGCCCTTCTGCTTCTCTCCCACATAGTGATGGAGCCCCAGTGCCTCACCCCCAGTCCCTGAGTTTGGTCTGATACTCATGGAGCCTGCCAGAAAGCCAACTCCCAATTATGTGCTACACAGTTATGGTATTTAGGAGGTAGGACTAGTGAGAAGTCCTTTGGTCATTGGAGGTGTCCCTTGGAAGGTAGTTCTTGCAGAGGGTTATAAAAGTCTGAGTTTGGGCCTAACTCCTTTCTCTGCTTTCTGTCCCACGATGTGATCCTTCCTCTACACACATCCCCTCACAGAGAGAAGGCGGTGGGATCACCTGATCTTTGGACTTTGAACCTCTAGATCCATGGCCAAAGGAATACTCTTTTTGTTATAAAGTCAGGCTACTCAGGTATTTTGTTATAGTAGTGACAGATTACTAAAACAGAGCTTTTATCTTTCTTTTAAGCTCATTAAATTTTGTCTCATTTTATATGTGTTTGTATACAATGGAAATCTATTCTGTCTTGCTTGTAAATAGGAAAGTCCCAGTGCCAATTCATTGTTCATAATCAGATTTTAATTTATTTTTAGAATGAGTTACAGAAGTTCATGGATGTTACATTTGAAAAAATTCAAAACACAAATCAAGCTCTAAGTATGTTAAAGAAATTTGAAAGGTAAAAAATTTGAAATAATTTTTTAATTTCCATTTTCTAACATTAGGGTAATATAAACATAGTTTATATTTTGCTGTTATTATTGCTAATATTATTATTTCATGTTTTAGTGGAAAGAAAATCTCTTTTGACTATCTTGGTACCAAATCATAGTTTTCATGTTCTTCAGAGGAATAAGAAGATTAGTGCTCATTAAGATTAGGATTTATGTTATTTCTGCACAGAGAGAATACTCCTAACTTTGAAGTGCCTGTAACTGCCTACAGTGATATTTCCTAATGTTTAAGTAATTTGAAATAATTCCTCCCAGGTTAATAGTTTTGCCTACATTTTAAGGATTGCTGCTATTTGTATTCTTTTACTTCCATAGAATAAACTGTTAATATATGTTTTAAAATATTAAAAAAGAGATTATTAGACATCTTCCCATTAATTCAGGTCTTTTACTTTTTTTCCAATCAGATTGAACATACCTAATCTTGGTATTGATGACAAATACAGGCTAATCCTTGAGAACTATGGGACTGACATTGATATGATTTCAAAATTGTACACAAAGCAGAAATATGATCCTCCTCTGGCTCGAGACCAGCCTCCCATTGCTGGGAAGATTTTATGGGCCCGTCAGCTCTTCCACAGGATCGAGCAACCCATGCAGCTTTTCCAGCAGCACCCGAGTGTGCTGAAGACACCAGAAGCCAAGCCTATAATTCGCAGTTACAACAGGATGGCCAAGGTCCTCCTGGAATTTGAGGTCCTCTACCACAGGGCATGGCTTCAACAAGTGAGCCTCCTATTTTTTCCAGTGTTATTCCTATAGACAGTTGGATTTGTGGGTGTTTTCTCTTACTAGTTGAATCTGTATAGGTATATGCCAGTGAAGTGAAAATAATGATAATCATAAGCCATGTAACAGAAACTCATTCTTATTTAATTTAGAAACTTCTAAGTGAGAAGATCCTATTTGTGTGTTCCTCTACTTTGTTGGTTAGGATTTCCTTATTTTTTTCAATTCAGGAAGATCCTAAATGGGTCACTCAATACTAGTCTGTTAAACAGCCTTAAGTTTTCTTTGACTGTACTATTGGCTTATCAAAGGTGTTCTAGTACATAGCAGGGTGACTATATATGAAGTACTGTCTACTTTCTATTAAGAAAAAAACAGAAGAAGGAATTTTGAATGTTTTCACAACAAGCAAATGTTTAAAGAGGTAGATACTCTGCTTTGAACATTTCACAGTATATACATGTACTGAAATATCACATAGTACTCCATAAATATGTACAAGGATATCTCAAAAAGTTCATGGAAAAATGAAATCAAAGATAAGCTTATTTTGGTGCAAAAAGTTTTGAAATCTATGCATAGAATGGTATACAAAATGTTCATGGAAAATGTGTATTGTGAAAAACTGTGCATGGATTTCGAAAAATTTTTTTGCACCACAATAAAGTTATCTTTTAATTCCATTTTCCACAGACTTTTTGAAGTATTCTCTTAATTTTTTGTGTATTTAAATTTTAAAGAGAGAAAGGAACATAACAGTAGCCAATTATAAAAAGCAAAGCAAATTATACCCTATCAGTACATATATTTCTTTGTAGATTGGCAGGAAATGATGTCTCCATAGCTGTATCCATTGTTTTTCTGGATAGCTGAAAACCAAGTTTAATAAGTTTTATGAAACTTTTCTTAGGGATATAATTTAGGAGGCATAAATGTGTCAAGGAGCTAGATGGGTTTTGAGAATTCACCACTATTGCAGTGCCCACTTACCTGTCAGGTGTGAGTCATGGCTGAAATGTTTTATCAAATTGACTCAGCAGTATCGCCACTAAGAACTTGGAGGATATTTTCTGAGTGTGAATTTAGAAGAGTGAGCAAGTGCACTGCCTTTAACTTAGTAAGAACATGTAAGAATTTTCCTTCTCAGGAAGGACTGAGCTGGATTCTCTGTATGTACAGGACTTTCTAACGGTGATAATGTTAATTCACTCCTACAGAGTGAAGCTATTCACATAGGTCTTGAGGCTTCTTTGTTGGTGAAGGCTCCAGGCACAGGCGAATTGTTTGCAAACTTTGACCCTCAGATATTAGTCTTATTTCGAGAGACAGAGTGCATGTCCCAGATGGGTCTGGAAGTCTCACCCCTAGCAGCTGCCCTCTTCCAGAAACGGGATACCTACAAAAAGAATTTCAGTGACATGAAGGTGAGGTCCCTTTACTCTTTCCTTTCCTGGCCAATTCTAAAATGCATTTAAAACATGGTGGTATGTCCCATTGAAGGAACAGAAAGTCCCCCGTGTGACTGGGGTAGAGTGTGTGAGGGGGCAGTTCAGATGCTTGTGTTGGCTGAGGCTAGACCATTCCGGATCATGTAAGCCAAAGTTAGAATTTGGGTTTAATTTTGAGTGTACTGGGAAACCATTGAAGGATTTTGAGCCGGAGAAAAAGGTGTGAGGTCTTTTACAATTAAATTGTTCTTGCTGTTGGGCTGAAATAGGAGTTTTAGGAGGACAAGTGTGTTGGTGGGAAGCCAGTGTGTGGGCAATTGTACTGGTTTCTGGTGGAGATAATGGTGACTTGAACAAGAAAGGAAGCAATGTTGATGGGAGAATTATTTATGTCGGTCAACAGGCCAATTATGGGAGAACTCAGGATAATTTCTGTGTTTTTGGTGTGAGCAGCTCAGTGGATTAAAATAGAGCCACCATGTATTGCTGTGCAGGTTTCATTCTGTGTAATTTGCATGATAATTTACAGTGGCCCTGATTGCAGGTTCCATTTATGGAGTTGGCAACAACTGGAACTAATTTATTTTTGGGGCAGGAGGCAATCAGTCACTCCCATCTTAAATATGAGGGAGCTTTTTAGAAATCTAAATCCAAATATATATGCCTGGAGTTAAGTGGCACAAAGCTGGGAATATACTTTTCAGAGTTATCAAAATATAGTTGCTGTTTACTGCCATAGTCCTAAGTGAGATCTCTTAGGGAGACAATAAAGAGAAGAGAATAGTGGGCCATTGGGCCAAACACCAAGTTGCTCCAGTATTGAAACATCAGTTGGAATAGCACAGATACACAAATAAATTGGCTTTATAGGTGGGAAGAAATCAAGTGTCCAGGAAGCCAAAGGTAAGAAAAGCTGCAGGGAGAATGAGGGGTACCAGTGACAAAGGCTTCTGCTCAGAGTACGGGAAAGACATGCCATGGTATTGGCAATACGGAAACTGTTATTAAAATTTATAGTGGCTACCATCTGATGATGATGCCAAGGTCATGTGTATGCATAGTGTTTTACATTTTCAGCTTTTTCCCATTGGTTATTTCATTTTGTTCTTTCTACCATGTTAGGCAAATGGAATAGGATGCTGTTATTTTGTTTTATAGATGATAAATCTGTGGCCCAGAGAAGTTAAATGACTTAGCCAACGTCTTGTAGTTTATAAGAGCAGAATTAAGACCCCAACTCAGACTTCTGGTCCACTGTTTCCCACTGCTTTGTGGCATAGTAAAAAGTTAATATTGGCAGGGGACTGACATTCTTCAACTGTGGAATCATAAAATAATATCAGCATGTTGATGTTCCCTTTTGACTCTTCTTGCTTGTGAGGAAAATCACTAATCTATACATTTATAAGAAAATAATATTTTTTACTAACAAATCCTATTTATGAGACCATGTACTTACCAATGATAATTTTATCCAGAGAATAATTTCAAAACTCCACAAACTGTAGTGACTTAAAGCAAGATTTCTTATATCTCTTGATCTTGTGGGTAATGAATTTGAACAGCGCTTGGATAGGTGTTTCTTTTGTTCCATGTGGCTTCAACAAAGGTTGTTTAGTAGAGTTGAGCTGGCAGATGTTTGATCTGCTCGTCTGTACGTGGCCTTCTGAATGGAGGTCTTAGGGTAGCAGAATTTCTTAGAAGGCAACTCGGGAGCAAACGCTAACAGTGAACAAGGAGGAGCCTGAGATGTTGCACAGCATCACTTCTGTTGTTCCCTGTCAGGATCCATACGCCCATCCAGATTCTAGGGGAGGGTACATAGACACTACCCCATAAGGAAATACAAAGAATATTTTCAAGCCACCACCCTTATAAATGATAACTTGATCTAGGAAATTATCATCTAATTGAAATTTATATGTTGGAGATTGAAAGGTTTAAATGTTTCCATTCAACACGAGTAAGAGTAGATCTGTTGGCAGGTGTAGGGGACTATCTCAAGTTCTGCAGAGTAACTGTGCTTAATATTTAACAGATTTTCAGATTTGCCCAGATACACCAAAGTAGCTGAGAGTTGGTTTTATTCATCAAATTGTTGGAAAGTTGTTGAAACTAGAGTGTGGAGCTAGCATAGGCTAATAGTTATGACTTTAGATTTTAAAGTCAACTTGATCAGGATTTAAACCATTATCTTTGGGTAAATTACTGTCTAAGCCTTGCTTTCACATTTATAAAATGGACAAATAATACCTGCTGAGGTTAAAGGATTACAGGAGAGAAGTAGAAAGCCTCCTGGAGGCAGATTCTAAGAACTTCTTGCCAGAAAAAACAAGAGTTGGGTATTGCAAAATAGGCAAGCAAGTGGATACAAGCTTTGGGAAATATATAAGGAGCTGCTAAAAGATCCATCAGATTTGTGCTTTTCTAAAGTGGCTGTCATGGAAATTAAAAGGGAATTAGAGGAACTGGAAAAGTATTATATGGAGAAAGGATTATATACCCTATTTGGGAATGTTGGGTTTAACAACATTCTCAAAGCCCCTAAGGACTTTTCATTTCCTTACTGCATGTTTTTCAGTTATTAATTATCAATTGTGACTGTTCTAGAGAGGAGGTATTATATATATAGTGTTTTTAAAACTTACCCATCCAGGAACTTTCTTCTCATAGAGTCTCAGGCCTAGTACTCCAAGGCAAAGACTTTCAGAAGCAGTGCCTTGATATTAAGGTAACACCAACAATTGTATCTTATTATACAACAGGTAAATTTCAATGGAGTACCAAAACCTATGAGTTTTAGATCATAAGTGCTCCTTCTGATAACAATTAATTGATTAACTGGAGAAATGTTGATTGATCATCTCCCATGTGCTACATACTGTTTCAGGCTCATTGAATGAAACAGGCCTAGAACTCAACATAGGTGTTCCTTGACTTATAGTGGGGGTTGCGTCATGATAAACTTAAGTTGAAAAGATCCTAACAGTGCAGTTAATACACCTAATTTATATCCTAGCTTACTCTAGCCTACTTTATGAGTGCTCAGAACACTTGCATAATCCACACTTGGGCAAAATCACTAAGCAGAAAGCCTAGTTTGTAATTCAATGTTGAATACCTCTTGAAATTTACTGAATACCTATCTAAAAAATGCTGACAACACAGTACGCAGCATAGTATTGTTTACCCTGTGATTGTTGGGCTAACTGGGAGCTATAATTCACTGCCACCACCCAGGATTATGAGAATATTCTACACTTTCTAGACCAGAAAAACATGAAAATTCCAAATTCAAAGTAGTTTCTATTGAATGTATAATCTTTGTATCATTGTGAAATTAAAAATTATAATGTTTTTTTTAAAAATTTTTAAAATTTATTTGACAGGCAGAGTTAGACAGTGAGAGAGAGAGACAGAGAGAAAGGTCTTCCTTCCGTTGGTTCACTCCCCAAATGGCCGCTATGGCCGGCGCTGCGCCGATTAGAAGCCAGGAGCCAGGTGCTTCTTTCTGGTCTCCCATGTGGGTGCAGGGGCCCAAGCACTCAGGCCATCCTCCACTGCCCTCCCGGACCACAGCAGAGAGCTGGACTGGAAGAGGAGCAGCCAGGAGTAGAACCTGGTGCCCATATGCGATGCCAGCGCCGCAGGTGGAGGATTAGCCAAGTGAGCCATGGTGCCGGCCCCATAATAAATTTTTGATTTTGTTCTAATTAAGTAAGGCAGAAAATAGGCAATGGCCATTTAAAATAGGTAAATTTAGTCTGTTGGATAGATGCTAGGGAAAAAAATAGAGCAGGACATAGAATGTGTAAGTGGCTTTTGGTGGTAGTTTATATCTTCTAATAGATTGTCAGAATAGGCCTAATTGAGAAGTTGGCATTTGAGTAACTGTTTGAAGGAAGTGCAAACGTCCTGAGGCTAGGGACCATGAATGAAGGAAGACAGTAGGTCAGGAACTAGTCAGAGCAGGTAATAGTGGTTGGAGATGAGATCAGTGAAATAATTGGGGATAAAGTTGGGTAGGTCTTTGTAGACCAAGGACCTACATAATCCTTAGTTATGAGGACAAGCAGGCCTAAATGAGGTAAGAAGCCATCGAGCCCTGAAGTAGCCAAGTAGTGGCATGATAAGATTTAATATTATGAAAGGTTCACTCTTGCTGCTAAATTGAGTGTAGACAATAGGATGGGTGGGTAGAAGCAGGGAGACAAAAGTAGACCATTCTGATAAAGTAGATGAGAGTCAGTAATAGAAGCAGCAATGGATAAAGTAAGCAGGTCAGATACGGAATACGTTTTGAATATGGAACAAACAGGGTATCCTGATGTATTGCATGTGGGAGTGAGAGAGAGGAGGCAAGGATGATTCTGAGTTTTGGCCTGTGGATTGGAAGGGTGGAGGTGCCCTCTGGTAGGTCAGAGAGTGCTATGAGCAAAGAAGGTTTTGGGAAAACAGCAAATTTTCAGTTTTGGACACGTGAAGTTTCATATGTCTGTTCAGTATCCAAATGGAGTTACTGAGTAGTCTGTTGCCATATATGAATCTAGGCTTCAGGAGTGAGAACTTGGCTTGACATGCAAACTTGTCCACCTTTGGCATTTGGATGATACTTAAAGCCATGACACTTGATTAAATTAACACTGATTCCTGATTCTGTCTCTGAGTGCAATGAGTTTGCATCAAGATTTGGCCAATAATCCTTACAATGGGCTGAGGTAGACCTCTGGTGTGTGATTGGTGACTTGGTGCACAGGAGATGCCTGGTGGAATAGGATGCATATGGTTGTATGAATGAGCCCAGTGGTGCACAGGTGGAGGCATTCTTCCCTGACTTTCCTTAGCTTAAAAATGTACATTTTTTTCCCTTTTAGACTGCAAGAGGATGAGAAACTCTACTCTTAAATTCTTTATTGTTGTTTCTTTGAATTGATCTTTTTTTTGTTGAAAATCAGTTGACCATCTATGTATACATTTAAATTTCTGAAGTTCTTTTTCACCTTCAGTTATGTTTTATTGAACCATCAGTTTGTACCTATGGAGAAATTCTGTGTTGTTTTTTCTTAATTTTTTACTCTCTCTACCTGACAAATTCTTAGGACGCTATAGTTTGACTCATCCTTTGTATAAAAATGATATTAAAAGTAAGAGATATTAAGTGATTATTTAGCCCCATTTAATTGCAGATGATGCTGGCTGAGTATAAGCGAGTAAAGTCAAAAATGCCTCGGACCATTGAGCAACTGATGGTCCCACACTTGGCTAAAGTGGATGAAGCTCTCCAGCCTGGTTTGACTGCCCTGACCTGGACATCCCTGAATATTGAGACGTATTTAGAAAATGCTTTTGCAAAGATCAGTAAGTTTGCCTAAAGGATTATTATTTCTCAGTTTTAAATGCTTGCTTCTTAGTACCTGTTGTATAATTTCTTACTGATACTTTGATATAAATAATGAAGAATGTTATTTTTAATCTGTTCCATAAGAAATTGAATTGAAGTATTATCAAAGTATACAAATTCAGTAATTTTCTGGAAGCATTAAGTATTTACTATTTAGTTTTATCTAAGTATATTAGTCACATATTTAATTCTCATTTTTAGACATTAAGATTTAAAGAATCTTTGGAATTATTCAGCTTTTTATACTAATTATGTTAGTATTTTTTTGCTAGCATGTTTTGAGATGCTGGCTTAAAAGATGTGGATTTGGACAGAGTAGAGGGCTGAACATGGGGGTAAATGGGAAGTTTAAACAAACAAAAATTGTATTTAATGTGTTGTATAATACTCTTTCAAATATATGTATGGAAATATATTCTATAAAATATAATTTCCCAGAATACAGATGTACAGGTATGCTATAAAGAAGAGTCTAAGCTCAAATACATCTAGGAAACTCTGATACAGCAGTCAGGTAAGTTTCTTTTCTGGAAGATTTGAGAATCAGGGTTTTTCTTATATTTTTTTTGTATTACTCATACTTCATTCTGCAGTAGTGAACTTACATATTTATAATTGTCTTAGCTTTGCATAATTGTGCTCCTTCCATTTCGTTATCTTCCAAACTCCATTCCTTCCCCTGCTATCATCTCATTTTCTGGATTACCTCTTCTATGATCGCTTTTCTAGACACCACCTTTGATATCTTCTTTTATTCTCTCTCTGTCTCTCTCTCTGTGCTTGTGTGCCTGCTGAGGTAGTACCTAGTCTATAACCTAAATAGTTAAGAGCTGGTCTTACCAGTACATTTTCATTGTACCTCCAAAATAACTTGGTGCTCATAGTGTCGAGCTGTTTAGCTTACCAGCAAGAATTCTGAAGAAGTTCTGGGTTGATGGTAGGGAGTTGGGCAAGGAATGATGGTTGCCACCTCCACCATCTTGTTTTGCTTTACAGATTGGGAACTCAATTCAAAGACAAATTATATGGCCGGAGCCGCGGCTCACTAGGCTAATCCTCCGCCTGTGATGCCGGCATCCCGGGTTCTAGTCCCAGTTGGGGTGCCGGATTCTGTCCTGGTTGCTCCTCTTCCAGTCCAACTCTCTGCTGTGGCCTAGGAGTGCAGTGGAGGATGGCCCAAGTGCTTGGGCCCTGCACCTGCATGGGAGACCAGGAGGAAGCACCTGTCTCCTGGCTTCGGATCAGCACAGCGCGCCAGCCACAATGCGCTGGCCGTAGCGGCCATTTGGGGGTGAACCAACAGAAAAAGGAAGACCTTTCTCTCTGTCTCTCTTTCTCTCACTTTCTAACTCTGCCTGTCCAAAAAAAAAAAAAAAAAAAAAGACAAATTATAAAGCGTTCTGGGATATGAATGAGTTGCATTTGTGGCTAATTACAGTTTGAAGCCTGAATACTATGAAATCCATTATTAGCAGCATTTAGGGATATGGAGAAAAGTTTAGAAATAATCTTAAATAAGATTTTCAATATAAGGGCTGGAAAACTATGATCCCAAGATGTTAAATGGCTTCTGTTTCAGAGAAGTGGTGAGGATGAGTTTTAGGGCTTAGTTTCCTGTTCTCTCTCTTTCTCTTTTTTAAAGATTTATTTATTTATTTGAAAGGCAGAGTTACAGAGAGGAAGAGAGAGAGAGAGAGAGAGAGAGACAGAGAGATGTCTTCCATCTACTGGTTCACTCCCCAGATGTCTGTGATGGCTGGAGCTGCGCCGATCTGAAGCCAGGATCCAGGAGCTTCTTTCGGGTCTCCCACATCTCCCATATGAGATACTGGCACTGCAAGCGGAGGCTTTACCTGCTATGCCACAGCGCTGGCCCCTCGGTCTCTCAATCAATCTTATTTCAGAAACGTATCTTCTACAACATGAGGAAATTGACTAAAATTCTCTAAGGAGGAGTCTATAAAATGTATAAAAAACTTTATAATGAGTTTTGATGAGAAAATCAGAACAGGTAACAAAGGTAGACTTTAGTAATGTTCTCCTTAGAGAGTATGATTACAGAATAATTTAGCTGTTTTAATAGAGCATTGGCTGGAAATAAGGAAATAATTTCTAATGAAATTCTTCTTAGTTCTCCCATTCTATTTTTGTTTTTCTTTTTATAATTAAAAGAAAGGGCGTAAAGTTGAACAAACGTTAAGTTTCTTTGGAAGATAAGCAATGTTAAATCTTGGGCTCCTTGTTGGATTACTGAGCCAACTCTTCTATTTAGAGATTATTTGTGTGATGTATTTCAGAATCACTCTGCCCAATAATGTGCAGGACTTTTACAGACATGATTTTGTAGAGTCTGTGCACAAATGTTGTGTCAGTTCCATGCTGCTGTGACAAGTTGCCACAAATCTAGCAGCTTAAAATAATATAATTATGGAGGTCAGGAGTCCAAAATGAGTCTCATCAAGGTGTCAACAGGGATGGTTCCTCTGGATGCTCCAGAGACGAATCCTTTTTTTAAATTAATTTATTTGACAGGTAGAGTTATAGACAGTAAGAGAGAGGCAGAGAGAAAGGTCTTCCCTCTGTTGGTTCACTCCCCAAATGTTCACCACGGCTGACGCTGTGCTGATCCTAAGCCAGGAACCAGGTGCTTCTTCCTGGTCTCCCATGTGGGTGCAGGGGCCCAAACACTTGGGCCATCCTCCACTGTCTTCGCAGGCCACAGCAGAGAGCTGGACTGGAAGAGGAGCAACCGGGACTAGAACCCGGCATCCTTATGGGATGCCAGCACCACAGGCAGCGGAGGATTAACCAAGTGAGCCATGGTGCCGGCCCAGAATACTTTTCTTAGTCTTAGTCTTTTCTGTTTTCCAGAGATTACCTACATTTATTGGCTTATGGTCACTCCATCTTCAAAGCAAACAATAGAGCATCTTCACAATTTCGCTCTGCTACTCTGCCTCCATGGTCAACTTGTCTTCTATCTGACTCTGACCCTCTTATATCCCTCTTCTAAGGACCCTTATAACTACGTTGGTCCCATGGGATGATCCAGGACAATACTTACATTCCAAGATCTTTAACTTGATCACATCTACAAAGTTCCTTTTGTCACACAACTAACATTCACAGGGAATTAGTATATGGACATCATTGTGGAACCATTTTTCAGCTTGCCACAAATGTTCTTGAAAATGCTTTGAAGAGTTCATTAACTAGAAATAGCTAAGAATTTTGTTGAGCATACATGCTTGAATAAAATATTGGCTCTCCTTTAGTAGTGAATAAGATTGTCAGGCAGAACTCTTTGGTATATTGAGTATCTTCTTTCATAATTAGCATAGAAATAGTTGAAAGATTTTAGACTTTTATTCTTTAGTAAGTAAAGGTATTTATTTAAGGCAGTGTTTATGTCTTTGCTATATCATGAATATATAATATTGACTTTTCTATATTCAGTTTCAATTTAATTTCCAAAGAGAAAGTAGTACTAGAAAAATAGAGATTTTACTGTATGGTATATGTTTAAAAATGTATCATCCCTTAGAAGGGTACCCATTAGCCCTCATTCTTAAAATTTTTTATTTGTTTATTTATTTAGAGGCAATGACTAAAGCTGGGCCAGACTTAGAATAGGAACTTGGAACCCAATCCAGGTCTCGCACATGGGTATCAGGGACTCAGCTACTTGAGCCATCACCATTGCCTCCTGGAGTGTACATTAGCAGGAAACCAGAGTCAAAGGAGGAGCCAGGGCTTGAACTCAGGCACTCTGATATGGGATGTGGGCATCTTTTTTTTTTAAGTAATTTTTTAAAAGATTTATTTATTTATTTGAAAGTCAGAGTTACACAGAGAGAGAAGGAGAGGCAGAGAGAGAGAGAGAAAGAGAGAGAGAGAGAGGTCTTCCATCCACTGGTTCATTCCCCAAATGGCTGCAATTGCTTCATACTGTCTTCCACAATGGCTATACAGTTTACACCCCTAACAACAATGTATTAAGGTACCCTTTCCCCCACACCCTCACCAGCATTGATTGTTTGTTGATTTCTGTATGAGAGCCATTCTAACTGGGATGAGGTGATTTGCATTTCCCTGACAGTTAGTGACTCCCAGCATTTTTTCATGTATCTTTTGGCCATCTGAATTTCATCCTTTGAAAAAAATGCCCATTCAAGTCCTTTGCTGATTTCTTAACTGGATTGTTTGTTTTGTTATTGTTGAGTTTCTTGAGCTCTTTATATGTTCTGGACATTAATCCCTTATCAGTTGCATAATTTGCAAATATTTTCTCCCATTCTGTTGGTTGCCTCTTCACCTTGTTGAGTGTTTCCTTTTCCATGCAGAAGCTCCTTAGCTTGATGTAATCCCATTTGTCTGTTTTTGCTTTTATTACCTGAACTTCTAGGTTTTTTCCAAGAAGTCTTTGCCCATGTCAATGTCTTGAGTGTTTCCTCAATGTTCTCCTCTAGTAATTTGATGGTACCCGGTCATAGATTTAGACCCTTGATTCATTTTTAGTTGATTTTTGTATAAGGAGGAAAGTAAGGGTTTATTTTGTAGTTTTGCATATGTAGATCCATTTTCCCAGCACCATTTGTTGAAGAGTCAGGCAGCATCTTCACAGGAGACCAAGTACTTGACCACATCATTCCTATTTTTGATGAAAAATCATTGTTAGTTCTCCTCAGAGTTGATCTTTTCATTGTTGAAACTTGGCATTCAATATTACTTCTGTCCAACTTCAAAATGTATGTTATAAAAATAACAGTGGAAAAAAATAGGGAAATTATACTTTAATAATATTTGTTGAATAATTCCTGTAGAATAAGCATTGAATTAAATATTGGAAATGTAATGTAATGTAATGTAATGTAATGAATTCTAGAAGAAGGTGAGCTATATGGGTAGACAAGCTGGTAAGCACAATATGGCATGCCTGAGTAGACAACATGGAATATGCAGTGTAGCATACATGCATAGATTATATGATATACACAATGTGGCATGCCTGAGTAGACAACATGGTATATGCAATGTGGCACACATGAGTAGATTATATGATATATGCATGTGGTATGCTTGAGTAGACAACATGGTATACACAATGTGGCATGCATGAATAGATAATATGAGATGTGCTGGCCACCATGGCAGCACAAGAGTTGTGGGACTACTTGAATCCATGCAGATTTCCAGAAAGCCTTCTGCAAGACATGCACTTAAGCTAAGTCCTCAAGTACAAGTCAGACCTAGTCATACTAAAGCAGTTGGGAACCTGGTGAAAGAAGAAGTAACAACAAGGGATATGCAGAAGTGGAACAGCAGTATGATGGTGGTGGTGGTGGGTAGGCATATGTAAACTGAAAAACTTTAATTCTGATTTTACCACTATTTTTTAAATCAAGTGTTGATGTTTTAAGAACAAAAAACTTTACCTAACTCCTGTATTCACTTTATTTTTTTCTGAAGAGGACCTGGAGTTGCTTCTTGACAGGGTCAATGACTTGATTGAGTTCCGCATTGATTCCGTTCTAGAGGAAATGAGTGGCACACCGCTGTGTCAGCTCCCCCAGGAGGAACCACTCACCTGTGAAGAATTTCTCCAAATGACAAAGGTTGTTAGCAGATTGATACTTTTTATTAAAACATTTGGGGGGCTTCATTATCCTATAAAGTATTTTTAAAAAAGATTTATTTATTTATTTGAAAGGCAGAGTTACAGGGAGAGAGAGAAAGAGAGAGAGAGAGAGAGAAAGAGAGAGAGAGAGACAGAGAGAGAGACAGAGAGATGGAGATCTTCATCTGCTGGGTCACTCCCCAAATGATCACCGTGGCTGGAGCTGGGCCAATCTGAAGCCAGGAGCTGGGAGCTTCTTCTGAGTCTCCCACTTGGGTGCAGGTGCTCAAGTACTTGGGCCATCTTCTGTTAGGTTCCCAGGCCATTAGCAGGGAGCTGCATTGGAAAAGGAGCAGCCGAGACTCAAATTGGCACCCATGTGGGTTGCTGATGCCACAAATGGTTGCTTTACTTACTATGCTACAGTGCCAGCTCCAGGATTTTTTTTTCTTTGAAGAACAAATTAGATATTTTTTTCTCTCCACTTGTGATTTCTGTATGATAGATGTGAGTCAAACACAGAACCTTCTGACAGTAATTTGGAATGAAGAGAAATATAGCTAAGCAGCCACAGGGAAATGATGAACAGATCAGTTTTTTCAGATCTGTGTGTGTGTGTGTGTGTGTGTGTGTATGTGAAATTTCTGTGGAGCACATTTTTGATTTTTCCACATTTTGTGAGGAGTAGAGCTATTTCACAGAAGAGTTCTGTGTTGATTGGGCCTCTTTAAGCATTTCTGTGGAGAAGTGTTTTCCAGACTGGTGTTCCGTGCCATAAAGATCTAGAACCATCTCTAGGATCTGTGTTCCAACTGCTTAAATATTCTACTTAGAGATTCACTACCCTTTATCATATTTTTTCTAAGATTTATTTATTTGAAGGTCAGGGTTATAGAGAGGCAGAGGCAGAGAGAGAGAGGGAGAGAGAGAGAAGGAGGGAGAGAGAGAAACAGAGGGAGAGGGAGAGGGAGAGGGAGAGGGAGAGGGAGAGGGAGATATGGCTGGAGCTGGGCCTATCTGAAGCCAACAGCCAGGAACTTCATTCAGGTCTCCCACCTGGGTGTAGGAGCCCAAGGACTTGGACCATCTTCCACTGCTTACCTAGGTGCATTAGCAGGGAGCTGGATCCAAAGTAGAGCAGCCAGGACTCGAACTGGCATTCGTATGGGATGTCATGCCACAGTGTTGGCCCTCCCTTTAACATATTAAAATAAAGGACGGTAGCTTTCTGTAGACCATTATTTACGAATGGGTCTCTTTCTTCCCTGTGCCAGGGTGGTGCTCCTGGAAGTGGTGCTCCATGCAGTGCCCCATTGGGAATAGTTACTTTAGCTTCATTTGTAATATTCCTGGTGGGCATCCTGCTGATAAGAACTGTCCAATGATGATGTTTATGTCTTATGGAAGGGACCCCCAAGAATACCCCCTCTAGGAGGGTTCATGGAACTCAGCTCATAGTTGTACTGAAACTTATTACTGTGACACAGCCAGTGTTTAAGGAAAAATATAAGTGGAGTCTGGAAGAATCCCTCATCCACTCTCCTGAGAGCTCACATGGATCTCAGTTCCCTCCACCCCCCAGTGAAAAGGCAGCAATCTGCGAGCAAATGTCTGCCCAGGGAAGTCAGTTGAAGACTCTGTGCCAAGGCTTTTATTGGGTCTGCCACATGGGCATATTCTGCCTAGCGTGGACCAAAATCCCAGACTCCCAGAAAGAAAGCAGGTGTTCAGGATAAACCACATTGTACAAGCAGCCTAAGCACAGTGAGTCATCCTTATCAGCTGAGCAGCAGACAACCTCCTGACAGCCAAACTCCCAGAGGCCAGTCTGGGTCCAATCTCGAAAGCAGGTCTTTTACAGAACACAGTCTCTGGCCTGCTGTGTTGATTCTGTCCTGCATTTTTGGTAATCTTCAGTTTATATTAAATCATTATTATATTATCACAAGAGGTCTAAATTAAATGTTTTCTGGAGTTTTGGTTGTTTTGTCAAGAGGGATGATGAATATATTTGTGTATCAAGTCTTTTCCCCATTACTATTATTTTCTCTCTCTTTTTTTTTTTTTTTTTGACAGGCAGAGTGGACAGTGAGAGAGAGAGACAGAGAGAAAGGTCTTCCTTTGCCGTTGGTTCACCCTCCAATGGCCGCCGCGGCCCGCGCGCTGCGGCCGGCGCACCGCGCTGATCCGATGCCAGGAGCCAGGAGCCAGGTGCTTCTCCTGGTCTCCCATGGGGTGCAGGGCCCAAGCACCTGGGCCATCCTCCACTGCACTCTCTGGCCACAGCAGAGGGCTGGCCTGGAAGAGGGGCAACCGGGACAGAATCCGGCGCCCCGACCGGGACTAGAACCCGGTGTGCCGGCGCCGCTAGGCGGAGGATTAGCCTAGTGAGCCGCGGCGCCGGCCTTATTATTTTCTCTTTGATTATTGAGTCAAAGACTCTGGCTTTATTTGTTGGCTCTTCAAATTTGTCACTAAATTGCTTTTCAAAAGGATGTTAACAACTTACAGTGCAATGCTCTGGTACTGATTTCACCTTCCAATGAACACTTTTATTATAATATACTAATTTTAGTTTAGGTAGAAAAGAAGTCATGAAGCTTAATGTTATTTTGCATTTTTGGTTATTAATATAAGTTAATAATTTCTCTTGAATTTATTTACTTTTAATACTTCATTTATTCCTTCAACAATATTTTGTGGAACTCCTACCTGAACCACTGTTGGGGATTCAGTAAAAAAACAGGTGAAATTCCCATCATCATTGCACCCACTTTTTTTTTATTTATTTGACAGAGTTAGACAGTGAGAGAGAGAGACAGAGAGAAAGGTCTTCCTTCTGTTGGTTCACCCCCTAAATGGCTGCTACGGCCGGAGCTACGCCAATCCGAAGCCAGGAGCCAGGTGCTTCCTCCTGGTCTCCTATGCGGGTGCAGGGGCCCAAGCACTTGGGCCATGCTCCACTGCCCTCCCGGACCACAGCAGAGAGCTGGACTGGAAGAGGAGCAACTGGGACTAGAACTCGGCGCCCATATTGGATGCCGGTGTTGCAGGAGGAGGATTAACCAAGTGAGCCATGGTGCCGGCCCCTGCACCCACTTTCAAGAGGGAGAAACAGAAAAATAAATCAACAGACCAATAAGCAGGTAGCATGCCAGGTGGTGATAAGTTCATTGGAGAACAATTAAGTGGGCAAGGGAGAAAAGAACCACTTGACACAGAGTTCTGTTTTTATGCTGTTGGTCCAGGGTGACTTTGGTGATGGTATTTGAACAGAGGAAGTGAGAGAGCAAGCCCTGTGAGTATCTGGAAGAGCATTTCAGGCAGAGGGAACAGCATGTGCAGCAGCCCTGTGGTAGAAGCATGTTGTTATGATAGCAGGAGGAAGGTGCTGTGCTGAGGTACAGTTCATGTGTTCATGTGCTGTGGATAAGGTTTAACAGAGAGGAAGAAAGGTGGTGGTTGGTAGGTAGAGTCTCTGGGGAAGCAGGACAGGCTTGGGAAACTCAAGTTTGAGATTATTTGGTAACAAAAGAAGAACCCTTAAATTCACTGAAATAGAAGGAAAAGGGGTTCAAGACAGCCCATTTTGCCTTCTTGGTGAGAAGGTGGAATCAGAGAGTTGGATGAGTCACCATGTCATAGTTTCTTCTTAATTGTGTTTTAATAATCAAGGCCATTAGCTGAGTGTGATAGAAGATGATGTAAGCTTTTTGGAGAGGCAGCAGTTATGGGGCCTTGGGAGAGGAAAGTGACTGTGATCATACAGAATAATTCCTGGGTAGCACTTGGGGCCATGAGTTTGGGGACCATGAGTTCCCAGTGCCAAGCATTAGTGTGGCCCTGGTCTGTGTGTGCAGGTGGGGAGGGTGGATCACCCTTTGGGATGAGCGTCTGGGTGGGGCAGGAAGAAGCTGAGGGAATGACCAAATGAAAGATATCAGTAGAAGAATAGTTGAAGTGAGGAATCATGTAATTAGGAGAGGGCATGACTAGGGGTTAGTAATGAGCAAACCTGGAGAAAATGGAGGATCTAGAAGGTTGTTGAACTCCCATGTGGGGGGCAGGGGCCCTGGCTTCAGGCTGACCCAGCCCCTACCGTTGGCAGCCATTTGAGGAGTGAACAAGTGGATGGAAGATCTCTTTTTCTTTGTGTATCCCTTTTTATGTCACCTTGTCTTTCAAATAGAAGAAATAAATCTTAAAAAAAAATACCAAGTTCTTGATTGACCAAAGCTGAAGCATCATGGGAATGAAGAAATAGTGGAGGCTCATATGAATAGCAAATGAGAGGACTATGCAGCATTTAGAGACAGATCCCTTTGGTCAGTTTCAAAGTCCCAGTGTCACTTCTGGGAGTAAGTTGTTGGAATGAAGCAGGGTGAGTGGCAGCAGCGTCTTTGATTTATTCTGTTTGGCAGAGGGGATGTTTTCATGAATCTAGTTATTACCACTTTGCCTCATTCTGCTCGTACCCTGTTTCATTAATCTCTATGCTGTTTACATACTTATGATTATAGCCTCTATTAGCGAAAAAAGATTAAGAGATTTAACAATCCTGTTAGAACTATACTAGTTTTTTGAGAAGTTATAGATCTCATCTTTGAGAACTTTCATATAAAGGAATTTTATGCTTTCAACTGTATGTTTATATTGCTGAGAGGACTGAAAGAACTACTAGGAAGTAAATTGAAGGATTCCTATAAGAGCTGGCCTTAAGGATGGGAGACATCATGGTCCATTTGTATTTGTCCCCAAGGTAGAGTCAGGGGAGTTAAGACACAGACTTTAAAAAATATTTGTCATCTCAGAGAATGAGGAGCTGGCTTACATGGGTGAGGGAATTGAGGCTAAGGATTTATCTTAATTGTGTAGACCTAGGATTTGAACTTAGGAAATTAGGCACCAGAGTCTATATTTGTTACTGAATCATGTTACTTTCACTCTATCCCTTACCTAATCTCTGACCTGCCTCTTGGTCTTAACTGTCTCCATCTTTTTTTGTAATGGTCTGTGAGCCACAGGTGGAGATTGGGAGTTGTGTGAAGTTCTGAGTTGAGAGAGTGAAGTTAGATTGAACTTTATGTGATGATAGAAAAGTTCAGTAGTTTGTTTTAGGTCACATCAGATTGCTCCTGTGCAAATGCATTAAAATGCCTCAGGCTCTGGAGGTGAAGGTCATTGTGATGAGGAGGGAACAATTGCAAGGTTGATGATTGAAGGAGATGGTCCCAGGGCAGATTAGAGTCTCAGGATGCCTGACAATGGAACTTAGAATGGAGCTCTGTTGTTTTATGGGCTCATTTTCCAACTGCTTGGTAAGGAACTAATACTGTGTCTATCTCCCTCATGCACCACTCTCCCCTTCTCTGTCTAATTGCCTGCAGAATTGATAACAGTAGTTAAAATCGTATTAATTTATGTATGCTAAATGTCATTCCTAAGAAATGTGAGGGAGGGAGGTGACCATGTCTGAGAATCTGCTGGGCAATGACCATGACTTGTTGACAAAGATGTGGCGAGAAATAAGGTGGTCAGAGCGGATGTATGTGCTCTCTTCATGGGGACAGAGGGTGCTGGTGGCTTCTGGAATTTTTGCTCCGTGCTGGAGAAGTAGGTGCAATTTGACTCAATTCACTGTCTTCCAGTTGGTTCCCTTGTCTTTCATGCATTTCCTAACAGGACACCTGGCCTGGGCAGGTGTGAAGGTTGTGGTGAACATCACTGGAGGCTGCAGTCTCACCTGGAGGTTGAATCTGTGGTGTTGCTATTATTACTGATATGCTCTTAAGATAAACAAATACGATACTGTCTTTTTTTTTAAATTAGGATCTTTGTGTAAAAGGTGCTCAGATATTACATTTTAAAAGCTCATTAGTAGAAGAAGCAGTCAACGAGCTAATAAATATGTTGTTGAGTGTGGAAGTACAATCTAAAGAAGACAGTGAGAAAATATTGAACAAAATTTGTGCTGATTCAAAAAATGTAACTTCAGGTGAGTGATATGGTAATATAACGGTTTTGTTTCTCCAGGACATTTATTGATAACTACAATTTAATTTTCTATTTATCAGTTAATATCACAATTCTGTCAACAGTCTCCCAGTTTTCGGATGATATTTATAAACGTGTAATTTGTAATGGCTCCACATTGTTAATTTCCATTACTTTTTGCTGAGCTCTACAAACATATACTTTGCATCGGCCCTTGTATGTGTATGGAGCATTTTATTTCATTTTATCCATGGAGCTGAATGGATAATGAATTGGAATTCCCATTACAGGGTATCTAAACCAGAGAAAAGCTTTTGTGGGAAAGGGAATACTGAAACTTGGGCGAGGGAAGTTATTCCCCTAAGGCATTAGGGTACGGATGGCAGAGAAGTCTGTCAGAACCCACCTCCCTGGGACCCTGTGTGGATTTTTAGTCATAGCTCCTGCTTCTCTCATACACGTGTTTCCTCACACTAGGGAGGAGATGCCTCCATTAGTCCACTTGGTCCTACTCTTTGATGGCCTCACTTTGACAGAGGTGTGCTGTTTAAGTGATACTGAACTTGAATGCAATTTATCTTAACTTTCTCCCCTTTAATTGCAATAGATGAATAGATCTGTCTTTTTGTCTTTCCATCTAACTTACCTCTGTGTCTCTCATCCTTTAATAGCCAAAAGAGAAGAAGGAAATTCTGACACCCTGCCTTTTCCCCTTAATGCGGAGGCTGGCTCCCTGCCATTGATGACAGTCACGAGAGGGAAGAAAGGGACAGAGATGCTGGAAGAAGCCTGCGAGTTGCTCTCCCATTTCAACCATCAAAACATGGATGCTCTCCTGAAAGTTACAAGGAACACCCTGGAGGCCATCCGCAAACGCATTCACTCCTCCCACGCAATTAACTTCCAGGGTAATCTGATTCCACACAGTTGCCCACGGACTGATCAGGCATAGTTGCTGGTGTGTGTGTGTGTGTGTGTGTGTGCTTGTGCACACCATGTATAGTACTATCAAATTAAAATAATTTTATTTAAAAAGTTTTATATTACATGTAGTACTTTTACATTTTTGAGGGATACAGTGCAGAATTTCAGCCTGTGTACACATTGTAAACCCTGCACACCAGGCAACCAGCTTCTCTGCCTTGTTCTCCTTCTGTGTTTGGAGCCTACTAGCGCCACTCTTCCAGATGTCATGCAGTAAATAGTACATTGGTGTGACCTGTAGCTGCCCACTGTGCAGGGGAGCTCTAGGATTGTGAACTCTGTGTGACTGTTTTGGTACCTGTTATTCAACCTTCTTCTATCCCTCAACCCCTATCCTTCCCAACCTCTAGTAATCACTGTTTTAAGTTCAGATTGAGAGAGAACCTGTATTTGTCTTTCCGTGCCTTCTTATAAGCTTAACCATGATGGATGCTGATTATCCAACAATTCTGTGAATAGATGCATTCTCATCACTCTCATACTAAACTGGAGGTAACAGGAACAGAGCGGGTTTCAGTAATTTGCCTTCGGTTGCTAAGCTTTTGTTGATAACATCAAAATCTATATCACTTTTCATGATCATGGTATTTCCCCTTACAGGCCAGTATCACATTTAATCTGTTTGTTGTGAGATGAGGACATAGAAAATGAATTATTTAGGGCCAGGCATTTGGCACAGAGGTTAAGTCTCCACCTTTGTTGCCTGCATCCCATGTCCAAGTGCTTTGATTTGATCCTCAGCGACTCTGCTTCTGATCCAGCTTCCTGCTAATGTGCACCCTGGGAAACAGAGGTGATGTCTCCAGTACTTGTATACTTTCCACCCACATGTGAGACCAGGATGGAGTTTTGGGCCCCTGGATTTGGCCTTGCCCAGCACTGGATATTGTAGGCATTTGGGGAGTGAGCCAGCAGATGGAAGATCTTTTTCTGTCTGGCTTTGTTTTTCTGTTTCTCTGTCTTTCAAATAAATACAAGTTAAAATGAAAAATTTATAAAGAATAATTTTAATTAGAGAAAATATACAAACTTTAAAAATAAATGTATGAATAAGATTATCTCATTGTTCAATTAGGTTATTTACCAGTCTTTTAAAGTGGGAATGATCTTATTAATGCCATACTCTTCAAATCAGCACTTGTTTTACTATTTTCACGTCAACCTAGTACTTCCCAGTCAGTTTCCTCTAAACCATCATCTCTTACTTGCATAGTTCAGAAATAGGTGTTGAGTTCCTCAGGTTGACCACAAAAATCCACCAAAGTACAAACCTTCTCAAAAAGGATAAAAAAAAATAAGAAATAAGAACGATTAATTAAAGCATCAAAAGTATAATAAATTCTTATTTATTTTAAATACTGACATTTAAGGGAAAACGTATTTAATATTGAGGAAATGTTGATAAATAAAAATGGACATTTTAAAAGAATTTTTTGTATGGTACCATGTTTATGGTGTTTCATTTCACTTTAGAATGGAAGATACTCCTTTTCATCAACACAAGGTTGCTGTTAGAAGTGATCAAATGTTGGTTGATATACTAAATATTAAATCTCATTTGATTTGCAACTTTATGTATTATAGGTAATTCCAATGATATAAATTATGACACACACACATACATATACCATACGCCCGTATCTGTGTATACCTACTCTTACAATCTATATCCAACTTTAAAAGCCCCCTCAATATGAATGATGAGTTACAGTTTCTTTTCTGTTTTTTGATTCCTTTGCATTCTGATTAAACACATGATATTAGGAAAGTTATATGTTTTATTTGAAATTCCAGACTGAATTTTTGTTCTCAGTTTGGCTTGTTCTGGTAGTTATTCTTTTTATTTATTTCTTTTTTTAAAAAGAGTTGTTTATTTTATTTGAAAGTAAGAGTTAAAGAGAGGAAGAGGCACAGAGAGAGAGATCGGGTTCTTCCATCCACTGGTTCACTCCCCAAATGACTGCAATGGCCAGGGCTGAGCCAGGCTGAAGCCAGGAGACCGACGCTACATCTGGATCTCCCATGTGGGTGCAGAGGCCTAAGGACTTGGGCCATCTTCTGCTACTTTCCTGGGTGCATTAGTGGGGAGTTGGATTGAAGTGGAGCAGCAAAGCCTGGAACCAGCACCCATATGGGATGCCAGTGCTGCAGGCGGCAGCTTTACCTGCTAAGCCACAGTGCTGGCACCCATTCCTTGCTATCTTATTCTGCATTTAACTAATTTGTTTGTATCCTGTTATTTGGACTCTGTCACCTTTGACATTTTATGTAAGAGTTTGTAATTAAGCCTGGTTCTTTATGGACAGTGTCGCTCCCCCTCTTCGTGGAGGAACGACACAGGAGCCTGCGCTGTTCTTTCGTCTGCTCGGCCCTCCCCGGGTTTGCTGCTGGTTCTTCCCGGGTTGGCTACTGTCCCTTCCACCTCCATGGAAGGGCAGTTCCCCCTGGCCACATTCCCCACTTCCGCAGGGGAGCGGCACACCGCCGGCCGGCTCTCTGGGGGCTGCACAGGTGTTCCCTTAGATGTTCCTCCTGCATGCCGTCTCTCTCCTCCTTTATAGTCCTCCTCTGCCAATCCCAACTCGGCTGCCCACACGCCGAGTACGCTGCTCTCCTCCAATCAGGAGCAAGTCCTACAGTTTATTGGCTGAACTGGAGGCAGCTGTGTAGAAGCTGTTTTCTTCTCTCCCAGCGCCATATTGTGGGAGAGCAGATGCATAGAATAAGTCTTAATTCCAGTAACAGTCTAGTCCGAGCTGCTCCCCACAGACAGTATATCAACCAATTGTAGTCAGCAGAAAATTGCTTGGTTCTACTGAACTGCTCTGTTACACTGAGCAAAACTAGATATTTCATTAGTTTCCATTTTTTCATTAAACAAGTTTTATTCGATTATAAATTTATTGTATATTGTTCTAGGTACTTTAATTTTTCTGATGAAAATTTAGTAAGATCTGTTTTATATTATGAATACTAATTCTTCTCTGGTTTGTGTTAACTCAGACAGGAACAGTGTGTCTGTGATGAAGCTGAGCAGTGTGCCCATTTTCCGGGCAAGCATCACTCTGGCCATTCCCAACATTGCCATGGCTCCTGCCCTGGAAGACATACAGCAGACACTGAACAAAGCTGTGGAGTGCATCATCAGTGTGCCCAAGGGGGTCAGACAGTGGAGCAGCGAGCTGTTGTCCAAGGTGGGTGTGGGAGGAAGACATTGTTTCTTATGGAAGCTGACTTATTTACAGATGGAGCTGAAGAAATCCTTTTACATTGCAGAAAAAGATGCATGAAAGAAAAGTGGCTGCTTCACATAACAATGAGGATAGTGATTCTGATGATGAAATGGGAGAAAATGAACTTCAAGGTAATATTCTTCTAGTTTTTTAAAAATTTGTTGCAAATCAAGTGAATCAGAACACTTTGTAAAGCTTGCAGAAAAGTGGAATTGCTGAAATATAGTTTTGTAAAACTTTTCTTTTTACTTTTGTGAAACTAGTGGTTAAGAAATTTGTATTACTCTAGTTTTAATAATCTGTGATTACTTTAAAATTTACTGTTTATGGGTAAAATGGTCATTTTCCCACTCAATTATTGTTTATAGCCATTGTCTATATTCCCACTAAACTAGGGTCTTTTTGCTTGTTAAACTTGTTAGCCTTTTTAATGCAATGTAAATTTAAAGTATTATCTCTTAAAAAAAAAGGAGGAGGAAGGGGGGAGGGAGGAAAGAATATCATTATGTTCTTAGAATTGTATCTACAGTGGCTGGTGCTGTGGTGTAGTAGGCTGTCTGCCTGCAGCGCTGGCATCCCATATGGGATGTCCCATCTGCGCCTCTTCTGATCCAGCTCTCTGTTTATGGGCTGAGAAAGCAGTGGAAGATGGATCAGGAGCTTTATTAAATAAAAAAAAGACAAAAAAGAAAATTCTTAAAACCCCAAGTATGATTCAAATAAAACCTGTGCACCTAAAAAAAGAAAAAAGTGGAATTAAAAGATGTTCAGTTTTGTGTAAAATATTTTGAAATCCATGCATAGGTTTTTCATAATATGCACTTTCACAAGCTTTTTGAAGGCCTCTTTTATTCCTCCCCACTCCCTAAAATTCTCAAATCATTTCAGATCAAAATATTAATCGATGGGTAAATTTTAGGTGTGCAAAATATTAATATCTGTATGTTTTCATGTCACCATGACATACTGTTTACTTCCCATGGGTCCAATGTGATAATCAGAACTGAGGCAAAATTTGAGTTTCATTGGGTAAAGAGTAATATTTCATCATCACAATCACATAATCTACCTATCTTTTGGACCTCTTATGTGGGCTGTGATTTTTGCTGTATAACCCACATTTTTCATTTGTACTCAGTAATATTAGGGACATAAGATGTTCAAGTTATTTGTCCTAATTCCATCTCTAATGAGCCCCACAACAGCAAGCCTTGTATAACTGTGTTGATGTATATCTTCCCTGAGATGACTAACCAAATATCTATGTGGAAACAATGGAGGCAAGTTCCTCTTTAAAATAATGTTAGTGAGGAGGATAAAGAAGGTTCAAAAAACGGGAACTGATTTAGTGTGGCAGTGAAGATACTCACGCTCCACATCAGAAAACTCAGGTTTGATTCCCGGCTCTTGACTTCTGACTCCAGCTTTCTGCTAATGCAGACCCTGAGATGCAGCACTGATGGCTTTTGTAACTAAATTTTTTCTACCCCTGTGGGAGATCCAGATTGAATTCCTGCCTCACCAGCCCTGGTTATTGGGTGCATTTGAGGAATGAGCCCTTTGCCTGTCTCTTTGTGTCTTTAAAACAAATAAACAAAAAATTTTAAAAAGACATCTCAAAATAAATTTCACCATAGCTTATAATATTATTTGATTATTAATTTAAGGTAAAAAGCACATGCTAATGCTGTATGAATTTCAATTTTCTATTATTTAAAAATAAATATTGTTTTATTTCCTAGAATTATTTAAAATTCAAACTCAAAATATGTTCCAACAGAGAATTATATTTTAAGTTGAGATGTATTGTTGGATTTGATTTGCTAGAATTTTGTGGAAGATTTTTGTGTCTATGTTCATCAGGGAAATTGGTCTATACTTCTATTTCTCTATTTTATCCTTTTGAGCTTTAGGAATTAAGGTGATGCTGACTTCATACAAAGAATTTGGGAGGATTCCCTCTCTTTCAATTGTTTTGAATAGATTGAGATGAATTGGAGTTAGTTCTTCTTTAAATGTCTTGTAGAATTCAGCAGTGGAGCCATCCAGTCTTGGCCTTTTTTTGTTGTTGTTGTTGGGAGGGTCTTTATTACTGATTCAATTTCTGTCTTGGTTATGGGTCTGTTTAAGTTTTCTATGTGTTCATTGCTCAATTTAGTTAAGTTGTATGTGTCCAGTATTTTATTTGCTTTTTTTGGGTTTCCCAATTTGTTGGCATACAGCTCTTTTGTAGTAATTTCTGATGATTCTTATTTCTATGGTGTTTATTGTTACATTTCTTTTTTATCTCTAATTTTATGGATTTGGATCTTCTCCATCCCTTTTTTGGTTAGTTGGAGCAATAGTATTGGGCCAATAGTGTGTCAAATTTGTTTATTTTTTCAAAAAACCAGCTCTTTGTTTTGCTGATATATTTTTTTTGTTTCAATTTTGTTTATTCTCTAATTTTAATGATTAATTTTCTCCTACTAGTTTTGGATTTGGTTTTTCTGTTATTTTTCTAGATGCTTGAGGTGCATCGATAATTCTTTCTTTTGGTCCCTTTCTAATTTCTTGATGTGGGCACCAATTGCTATAAACTTTCCTCTTAACACTGCTATGGCTGTATCTCATAAGTTTTGTTATGTTGTATTGTCATCTTCATTTCTTTCCAGAAATTTTTTGATTTCTCTTTTGATTTCTTCTATGATCCACTGTTCATTCAAGAGAATGTTGTTCAATCTCCATGTGTTTGCAAATGTTCTGGAGATTCCTGAGTTGTTGATTTTGAGCTTCATGCCATTGTGGTCAGAGAGGATGCATGGTATGATTTTGATTTTTTGGAACATACTGAGACTTGCTTTATGGCCTAGAACATGGTCTATCTGCAGAAAGTTCCATGCACAGGTGAAAAGAATGTGTATTCTGTATCTGTAGAATGAAAAGTTCTGTAGATAGTTGTTAGATCCATTTGGTCTATAGTGTTGATTGACTCTTATTTCCTTGCTGATCTTCTGTATGGTTGATGTGTCCACTGCTGAAAGTGGCATATTAAAGTCCACCATTACTATTCTATTGGAGTCTATGTCTGCCTTTAGTCCCATTAACATTTCTTTTAAATAGCCAGGTGCCCTGTAATTTGGTGTATATGTGTTTAATAGTCACTTCTTCCTGTTGAATTGAGCCTTTAATCATTACATAATGCACTTCTTTGTCTCTTTTAATTGTTTTTATATTAAAATCTATTTTGTCTGGTATTAGGATGGTTACACCAGCACTTTTTTGGTTTCTGTTAGCATGGAATATCTTTCTGCATTCTTTCACTTTCAGTCTACGAGTATCTTTCCTGGTGAGAAGCATTTCTTGTAGGCAGCAGATAGATGGGTATAGTTTTTTAATCCGTTTTTAATCTGTTCAGCCAGTCTTAACTAGTGAGTTAAGGCCATTTATATTCAAGGTGACTATTAATAAGTAACAGCTTGGCACTGCCATTTTTCCATAAATATTCCGATTTTTTTAGTTTGGATTTCCTATTTTGTAGTGATGATCATGCCTGTGTTTCTTTGTATAGTACATCCTTAAGCATCTTTTGTAAGACTAGATGTGTGGTGACAAATACTTTTAATTTCTGTTTATTATGGAAGGTCTTTATTTCACCTTCATTCATAAGTAAGAGCTTTGCTGGCTACAATATTCTGGGTTGACAGTTTTTTCTCTTAAAGCTTGGAATATATCTTGCCATTCTCTCCTAGCCTGTAGGGTTTCTAATGAGAAATCCACTGTGAGTCTAATTGGAGATCCTCTGAAAGTAATCTGGTATTTATCTTGTACACATATTAGAATCTTTTCTTTATGTTTTATTGTGGAGAGTTTGACTACAATGTGTCATGGTAAAGATCTTTTCTGGTTATGTCTATTGGGAGTTCTATGTGCCTCCTGTACTTGGATGTCCCTTTTTTATTTTTAACTTTTATTTAGTAAATATAAATTTCCAAAGTACAGTTTATGGATTACAATGGCTTTTTCCCCCCATAACTTCCCTCCCACCCACAACCCTCCCGTCTCCCGCTCCCTCTCCCATTTCATTCACATCAAGATTCATTTTCAATTATTTTTATGTACAGAAGATCAATTTAGTATATATTGAGTAAAGATTTCATCAGTTTGCACCCACACAGAACATAAAGTGTAAAATACTGTTTGAATACTAGTTATAGCATTAATTCACATTGAACAACATATTAAGGACAGAGATCCTACATGAGGAGTAAGTGCACAGTGACTCCTGTTGTTGACTTAACAAATAGATACTCTTGTTTATGGCATCAATAATCACCCGAGGCTCTTGTCATGAGTTGCCAAGACTATGGAAGCCTTTTGAGTTCACCAACTCCAATCTTATTTAGACAAGGCCATAGTCAAAGTAGAAGTTCTCTCCTCCCTTCAGAGAAAGGTACCCCCTCTTTGATGGCCCATTCTTTCCACTGGGATCTCACTCACAGAGATCTTTCAATTTTTCATTTAGGTTTTTTTTTTTTTTATGCCAGAGTGTCTTGGCTTTCTATGCCTAAAATACTCTCTTCAGCCAGATCCGCATGCCTTAAGGGCTTATTCTGAGGCCAGAGTGCTGTTTAGGACATCTGCCATTCTATGAGTCTGCTATGTATCCCGTTTCCCATGTTGGATTGTTCTCTACCTTTTTTATTCTATCAGTTAGTATTATCAGACACTAGTCTTGTTTATGTGATCCCTTTGGCTCTTAGACCTATCAGTGTGACCAATTGTGAACTGAAATTGATCACTTGGACTAGTGAGATGGCATTGGTACATGCAACCTTGATGGGATTGAATGTCCCTTTCTTTCTTAAAGAATTTTTCTGTAATTATTTCACTAAAATGTCCTTGTAATTTGGGATGTATTGAAGTGAAGTTTAAAAGTATTGAAATAATAAAAAATGTACGTTTGACCTTGTATGAAATGAAATTAAAAATCAACAATAGAAGGAGACTCAGGAAAATCATAAGTATATAGAAATCAAATATATTCCCAGATGATCAATGAGTCACAGAAGGAATCACATGGTAAATTGGAAAGTGGGCATTTGATTTAGTGGCTAAGCTTCTAGCTGGGATGCTCACATCCCATGTTGGAATGTCTGGGTTTCAGTCTTGGTTCTGCTGTCGAATTTCCTGCTAATGCAGATTCTGGTAGGCAGCAGGTGATGGCTCAGGTGGTTGGGTCTCTGCCACTCATGTGGGGGACCTGACTTGAGTTCCTGGCTCCCAAATTCCCACAGGAATTTGTGGAGTATAATAGCATCTGCTGGGATCTCTCTCCATATTTATATAAAATCAGTCTCTCAAAAAAAAAAAAAAACCTGAATGAATGTGAAAGAAAATATAAAATTTAGTACTTAGAATAAAACACTGATACTAAAAAAATAAAGATCTCTCCAAACAATAACAGCCTCTGTCTTAAGTGACTTGGGCTTAAATTCACTAGTGAGTTTTTGAACATCTCAAAGCTGTTGTTGAGCCCCACTAGTGAATTTCCATTTCATTTGTTCTTTTCACCTTAGGAATCTGTGTTCTCTTTTATATTTCTGTCTTATTATTGATATTCTCTATCTTGTAAGGTATAATCTTTATATTTTAATTCTTTAGATATGATTTCTGAAGTTCTTTGAATGTATCTGTAATGGCTGGTTTAAAAATCTTGGTCTAGTGGTTCCAGTGTCTGGGCTTCTTGTATAGTTTCTATTGATTGCTTTCATTCCTGTGTATAGACACTACTTCCATGTTTCTTTGCATGTCTCACAATTTTTTTTTGTTGAAAATCGATTATAAAAATGATCATGTCCCAACTCTTGAAAATTAGTTCTCTTTCCCCCAGCGTTTGTTGTTACTGTATTTCCTTCATTGATTTTCTGAACTAATTTCGTAAAATCTGTTTTCCTTGCAGTATTAGCTATTATAGTTTCTGGCTCATTAGTTTAGTGGTCAACTAATGATTGCACAGATTTCTGCTAATGTTTTAAACCAGTAAGTCTTATCTGCTTTTCTTAGATAGCCTATATGTGTGTTGGAAAACCCTGAAGGCTCAGACAGTCCGAAATACTATCCAAGTTGTTATTTATTGATTGTACAAGGACTTAGGTTCAGTCAGAAGTGGAACACTGGGGCATTTGTGTGTCTTTCCTGGGCATGTTCATAGCTCTGTCAAAGTATGTAAATCTTCTAGATCCCCAGGAATGTATCAAGGATTTATAATGCTCTCTGTAGACACCTCATTCCCCAGATATTTAACTTTTTTTGGCCAAAATTACTTGTCCCAACTAATATCATTGTCTTAAGTAGCTGTGATATTAAGCAGTTGTCACTTGATTTTTTTCAAATACCTTGTGGACAGAGCTTTCTGCACTCAATAAGTTCTGAATAGTCAAATAAAGAAAAATTGTTGGAGTGGGACTTTACCAGGGCGTATCTTCCAGGCACGTCAAACAGTGACAGTTCTGGACTATTGGTTTCCACAGCTAAGATGGTTGCAGGGCTGCTGGTTTTTAAGGCTACCACATAGGCAGAGAGGATGTACTGGGAACAGAGCAAGTTAAACACCACAAAACTTGCAACTGTTGTCAAGAGCCAGCATTTTTCTCAAATAAGCACTTTTACATTGTTGCAAGCTTTGGTTAATTTCCAGAGTCCTGAAAAGTTGACAATTTTTAGGGTTGCTTTTATAAGGGAGAAGAAATCCCTATTCTATATTATGAAAAGCTTCTTATTTTTTAAAAATATGTTCTCTATGCTAACATAGACTTTTCTTTTTTTAATTTTAGATACCTTTGAGATAGCATCTGTAAATTTACCCATTCCTGTGCAAACCAAGAACTATTACAAGAACATTTCTGACAATAAAGAGATAGTAAAATTAGTCTCTGTGCTTAGCACAATCATCAACTCAACCAAGAAGGTACGTCAAGAAGGTTTGTAGCAAGGTCTAACATGTGTCTGTGTGATTTTGAACATCACAGGCTTGTCCTGCTTGTAGCCCAAGTCTTACCTACTATGCCTTCAGTGAGCAGCTAAAGGCATAGGTACGTGTTGAGCAAATGTTTGTTTAATTGAAGAGCTTTCATTGTAGAATGTAACTGTCATTCATATTTTCATGTTGTGTTCTGTGTAGTGCTTTTAGTCTTTTTTTTTGTACAAATGAAATGAACTTTCAAAAAATTTAATGTGTTCTAAATCATAAGTCAATCTAATGTTGTAATTTACCTGCAAGGAAGAAATGATACAAACATATTAGAAATAGGGTAAGGTTTACAGTTAACTTTTAATATTTATATAGTCAGGTAAATCTTATAAAATGACAGATAAAATTTCTATGTGTGAATGAGTATATTAAAAAAACAGTGAAGTAGTGGAATTAAAAGATAAGTTTATTTTGGTGTTAACTTTTTTGGAATCTACACAGACATTTTTTTAAATACAACCCCTGTGTTGCCACAAGAAAATTAGATAAAACTAAAGATATAAAAATTGTTACTATCAATACAGACTTCCATTGGATATGGATGTAAATACAGGTTTACTTTGTCTTCCAAAATGTTTTTCCCTCAATTATTCCTTTTTTGTTTAGGCAAATTTGTTCTCAAAGTCAAGACTTTTTTTTTTAACTTTTATTTAGCAAATATAAATTTCCAAAGTACAGCTTATGGATTATAATGGGGTTTTTCCCCCCATAACTTCCCTTCCACCTGCAACCCTCCCATCTTCCGCTCCCTCTCCCATCCCATTCACATCAAGATTCATTTTCAATTCTCTTTATATACAGAAGACCAATTTAGTATATATTGAGTAAAGATTTCAACAGTTTGCACCCACACCAAAACACAAAGTGTAAAATACTATTTGAGTACTAGTTATAACATTAATTCACATTGAACAACATATTAAAGACAGAGATCCTACATGAGGAGTAAGTGCACAGTGACTCCTGTTGTTGACTTAACAAATTGATACTCTTGTTTATGGTGTCAGTAATCTCCCTAGGCTCTTGTCATGAGTTGCCAGTGCTATGGAAGCCTTCTGAGTTCGCCAACTCTGGTCATATATAGACAAGGTCATAGTCAAAGTGGAAGATCTCTCCTCCCTTCAGAGAAAGGTGCCTCTTTCTTTGATAGCCCGTTGTTTCCGCTGGGATCTCACTCACAGAGATCTTTCATTTAGGTCATTTTTTTGCCACAGTGTCTTGGCTTTCCGTACCTGAAATGCTCTCATGGGCTCTTCAGCCAGATCCGCATGCCTTAAGGGCTGATTCTGAGGCCAGAATGCTGTTTAGGACATCTGCCATTCTATGAGTCTGCTGTGTATCCCACTTCCCATGTTGGATTGTTCTTTCCCTTTTTTATTCTATCAGTTAGTATTATCAGACACTAGTCTTGTTTATGTGATCCCTTTGACTCTTAGACCTATCAGTATGATCAATTGTGAACTGAAATTGATCACTTTGTAATGTCAAGACTTAAAACTCCAAAATATTATTTTTTATTTAAGAAAAAGTGTATATTCACGTTGTCGCTAAAACCTGTTGGCTCCATAAAAGTATTTTCCAATGTTTAGGGAGTAACTCTTATTGCATACTAATTTTTTTTACTACTCAATTTTGATAGAATGAATTACATTTGTTTGAAAGCACCCTGAAGAACTACTATTATTCTAGCAATCCAAGGAAGTAGCAAGTTTAATTCCAGTTGTGTTCTTGAGGGAACTGGAAGTCTGTAGTTATGTACTTCCAGTTTTCCTTCTTTAATATATTGAAGGTTCTGTATTTAATTTTCCCCAGGGACAGTGTTTGCATAATTTTACAAATACTTACCCAATGCTTAATTTATCAGGGGTTATAGTAAATAATGAAGGTAAGTATTCTATGAGAATAATAAACATTCAAATTTTCAAATATCTCAGTAATCATAGAAAATATAATAAAATTAATCAGTAGTAAAGTCTATTTCTTTCTCAGTAAAATCAGCCACTATTATGGAAATGTAGGGGATAAGACATAGTAGTTGAATCAACATATTGTTGGAAACCAAATTCTTATCTTTGTATCATTTTATTACATTTATTTTTATGAAATATGAAGGAAATAAACAGATATTAGTCTTCTCAAAATAGTACAAAGGGTTGGTACTTAAACTGACTTGAGAATTTTTCCACATTTATGGAAATAGTTTAATAAATAGAATTCACATTTATTGCATTTCTGAAAGAATGTATTAACACTTAATAATAGTTCTGGACTTGGTCAGCTCTGTAGAGCCACACTTCCTTCTGAATGATTCTGTCAGAACCACAAGAAAATCCTAGGATCCCTGCCCCTTTTCTCTTGCCATGGCTGATTGGATTAGAAGATAAAAGAAGCCTACATTCAACACATCTATAAGTTGGCTATCAACTTGTAAAACTGCCTCTCCTGTAAACACTGCTGGACTGAACAAACTACATAACCTTGGTAATTAGAGTAACTTGAAGAGAACAGCTCTGCATATGTCGTCCATGTAATTTTTCCATTAAGGTCTAGGTTGCTTCTATCCTAATACAATCTAGTTTAATAAATAGTCATGGTTATAGGCAAGAGTCTAAAACTTATTTAGAGTGTATTCTTTTTATGTAATTAAAATGTTTTTGATTAACATGTTACACTGTGCACTTTTCTGAGGCACAGTGCAATGTTTCAATACATGCATGCAATATAAACTGAACAAATTAGGCAATCAGCATCCCTATCTCCAGACCCTTCTTCAATACTTAGAGCCTACCAGCTCCTCTCCTGCAGTGCTTTGTGCAGTATAAATCCAATATTGTAATTATGGCTGCCCCACCCCTGTGCTGTGGGCCAGCAGAACCTACTACTTCTATTTAACTGTGCTTTGGTGCCCTTATCTGCCTCTCCACATCCCCCTCAATCACTTCTGTGTACTGCCCACTCCCAGTCTCCAGTAAACACTATTCTGAGTTCATATTGACCTTTTAAAAAAGCTTTCACATACAAGACAGAACATACAGTATTTGTGTCTCTGTGTCTGGCTTAATTCACTTTGCTTAATAACCTCTAGTTCTACCCATTTTGCTCTAAATGTCATAATTTAAATTTTAAAGTGATGAATAATATTCCATTTCATGTATAATATATTTATATATACCAAAATTTCTTTTCTGCATTCATGCATTGATGGACACCTATGTTGATTCCATATCTTGTCTATTGAGAATGGTCTTGCAATGAACATGACAATGTAGGTATCTCTTTCATATGATGGTTCACTTCCTTTGGATATATACCCAGAAGTGGGAGAGTCAGATGATAGATCTATTTTTAGGTTTTTGAGGAACGTGGATACTTTTTTTCTACAGCAGCTGTACTAGTTTGCCTTCCTACCAATGGTGTGTAAGTCTATCCTTTTGTATGTATCCTCACCAGCATTTGTTATTTATTTATTTCCTTTTTACTTCTTGTATCTTGTCTTTTTGTTTTATTTATTTGTTATTTTAAAGGAATTTATTAGTTATTAGATTCTCATGGTCACAGCAAATGTATAATTACTACAATGCAATTCTCATGTTAATGTGATATTAATACAAAGAGAATAGATTTGATGTGATTCAGGCACAATTCAAAGAATATAACATAGTTCTAATGATCTGTGATTACTGTAAAATTTTACTTTATATGAGTAAAATGGATATATTTTCATTTATAACTCTTGCTTATATTCCTGCTGAACTATGGGCTTTTTACTTCTTGTTGAACTCTTTAATTAGTGGAACATGAAGCCTTTGGCTATAATGTAAATTAAAAATTGTTATCTCAAGGTTAAAAAAGAAAGGGAGAGGGAGGAAGGGAAGTATCATTAAATTCATAGAGTTATATTTTTTGTTTTTTGATAACAATTGTTCAAACTGGTGTGGGATGATATCTCATTGTGGTTTTGAATTTCATGACGGCTAGTGATACTGAGCATTTTTTTTTTTTTTTATTTTTTGACAGGCAGAGTGGACAGTGAGAGAGAGAGACAGAGAGAAAGGTCTTCCTTTGCCGTTGGTTCACCCTCCAATGGCCGCTGCGGCTAGAGCGCTGTGGCCGGCGCACCGCGCTGATCCGATGGCAGGAGACAGATACTTATCCTGGTCTCCCATGGGGTGCAGGGCCCAAGCACTTGGGCCATCCTCCACTGCACTCCCTGGCCACAGCAGAGAGCTGGCCTGGAAGAGGGGCAACCGGGACAGAATCCGGTGCCCTGACTGGGACTAGAACCCGGTGTGCCAGCACCACAAGGCGGAGGATTAGCCTAGTGAGCCACGGCGCCGGCCACTGAGCATTTTTAAAATATATTTGTCTCCAATTTGTATTTCTTCTTTTAAGAAATGTCTATTCAGATGCTTTGCTCATTTCTTGACTGGCTTGTTCTTTCATTGATGAATTTTTGAGTTCATTACATATTCTGTACATTAATCCTTTGTCAGATGAATAGTTTTCAAGTATTTTTCCCATTCTGTTTGTTGTCTCTGCACTCTGTTTATTGATTTTTTTTTTGACAGGCAGAGTTAGACAGTGAGAGAGAGAGACAGAGAGAAAGGTCTTCCTTCCGTTGGTTCACTCCCCAAATCTCCGCTACGGCCGGTGCGCTGCGCTGATCCAAAGCCAGGAGCCAGGTGCTTCCTCCTGGTTTCCCATGGTGGTGCAGGGCCCAAGCACTTGGGCCATCCCCCACTGCACTCCCGGGCCACAGCAGAGAGCTAGACTGGAAGAGGAGCAACTGGGACAGAATCCGGCGCCCCAACTGGGACTAGAACCCGGGGTGCTGGTGCTGCAGGTGGAGGATTAGCCTAGTGAGCTGCGGCGCCGGCCCTGTTTATTGATTTTTTTTACTTTGTTCTGAAGAAGTTGTTAGGGTAAATTCTTAATATTGTAAACTCTTGGATGTTGAAAGAGCTCAGAATTCTGGAATTCTGTCTATATCAGGAGTTTTCAATAATTTGAGATTCATGCTCCAAACTGTCTTAAAATTATGAATATATCTGTGTGATATTTCAATACATTCCTGGTATGCATGTCAACATCATACAGATCTATTCATAAGTGTATTTGTTAATACAAATTATTTGTTGATGATATGATTATCTACCAAGTAAATCCAAGAGGCTAATCTGAATGAAATTATGGTCTGATGAGAGTTAAATTCATTGTCAATTGAAAGATAATTGCAGGCATGTTTCTGAAAATTCTCCTGTTTTGCAAAGTTGCATATTAATATAGGAATATGAGAAAAACAGAGTTGAGTCATATATTCAGAATTGAGACAATTTTGTAAGCACAGTAGTAACAGAAACAATAATAATCATAGTAAAAATTTAAAAGTAGCAATCATAGAAAAATATTCACATGTTCAGTAATACCACAGTAATTATAGAACTTTATAAAAGTGTGAAAACAGTTTGGTGGAAGGTGGTACAAGGAGCAGTTGTGGGTGCTAAGTGGAAACAATGATAAAATATAAAGAAATCAGGTATGCAAAGAACATTCTCAAGAGAAAGTCATGACCACATTGATCCAAAAAGGACTGATTAGTGGGGGCATGGCACACAGGACTGCTCTCCTGTGGTTTCCTACTGTAGCTGGTGCAAAACAAAATGCTGGGATATATAACATTTCATAACGTGATCTCCTCTTAAATGGACTCCATCCCCTATTTACCAATGGTGGGTGAGCCATTTCTTAAAGAGGCACAATTGGTAGCAAACTAGACTGTTTTATTAAAGAATAATTTTTTTAATTCATAAAAATATTTTTAATTAATTTATTTTATTTTTTAAACTTTTATTTAATGAATATAAATTTCCAAAGTACAGCTTATGGATTACAATGGCTTCCCCCCATACCGTCCCTCCCACCCGCAACCCTCCCCTTTCCTACTCCCTCTCCCCTTCCATTCACATCATGATTCATTTTTGATTCTCTTTATATACAGAAGATCAGTTTAGCATACATTAAGTAAAGATTTCAACAGTTTGCTCCCACACAGAAACATAAAGTGAAAAATACTGTTTGAGTACTAGTTATAGCATTAAATCTCAATGTACAGCACACTAAGGACAAAGGTCCTACATGAGGAGTAAGTGCACAGTGACTCCTGTTGTTGACTTAACAAATTGACACTCTTGTTTATGGCCTCAGTAATCACCCTAGGCTCTTGTCATGAGCTGCCAAGGCTATGGAAGCCCCCTGAGTTCACCGACTCTGATCATATTTAGACAAGGCCATGGTCAAAGTGGAAGTTCTCTCCTCCCTTCAGAGAAAGGTACCTCCTTCTTTGATGACCCGTTGTTTCCACTGGGATCTCACTTGCGGAGATCTTTCATTTAGGTCCCCCCCCCCCACCCCAGAGTGTCTTGGCTTTCCATGCCTGAAATACTCTCATGGGCTTTTCAGCCGGATCCACATGCCTTAAGGGCTGATTCTGAGGCCAGAGTGCTGTTTAGGACATCTGCCATTCTATGGGTCTGCTGTATATCTCACTTCCCATGTTGGATCATTCTCTCCCTTTTTTATTCTATCAGCTAGTATTTGCAGACACTATTCTTGTTTATGTGATCCCTTTGGTTCTTAGTCCTATCATTATGATCAATTGTGAACAGAAATTGATCATTTGGACTAGGGAGATGGCATTGGTACATGCCACCTTGATGGGATTGAATTGGAATCCCCTGGTATGTTTCTAACTCTACCGTTTGAGAATAAATTTTTAAAACTTGAATGCCACCCATGTCCAGTTACAGAAATAGTAAAAAATAATTTGGAGAATGGGTAATTCTTTATAACCCTAGTCTCTTCCATTGAGTAGTGATCTTTTGTTTAGTTTTGCTTTGTTTTGTTTTGTTTTCTTTCCCTTCATACTATTTGCTGAACTCCTCTACTTAGAGTAGGGCTAACTATATGATCACTAAGTGAAGCGATAATATTTCATTGTAAAAATTAAGAATGGGAATCTGAGGTGGAGGGAAGCGTTGAAAGGTGGCCAAGAGGGAGAGGAAACCTCACTTTGTTTCTAAATCTGTATATATGAAATATATAAAATTTGTATAATTTAAATAAAATAAAATATTCAAAACATCATAGTAGAAAATAATAAGAATATCATTGTAAAACATTAGGAACATATATAATGAGAAATGTGTGGGATCTCTCTGAAGATTACTGTAAAATTTAAGGGAATTTTTGAAAAAGATTGGAAGATATGAACATGTGTATAATGTTACAGTATTATACAGATGTTAATTCTTTTCCAATAAATACACATTTTAAGCCATTCCATGAAATCTTCCATTGGGATTTGATGCTGGCTATCTTCTGTTTGCCTCTTCACCCTATGACTTTCTGAACTTAGCCAACATGTCAATAGGTTCCCATTGATACTTCCAGTGGGTTCAAACAATGAAGAATCTTGGAGGAGATCTGGGGAAGGGGTGGAGTGATCTCACAGTTATTTTCCTTATAATCCCAGTCCTGTGGTATGTTTTTTTTAAAGATTTTTATTTATTTGAGAGGTAAAGTTATAGACAGTGAGAGGAAGAGACAGAGAGAGAGGTCTTCTTTCTGTTGCTTCACTCCCCAGATGGCCACAACGGCCGGAGCTGCACTGATCTGAAGCCAGGAACCAGGTGCTTCTTCCCGGTCTCCCACATGGGTGCAGGGGCCCAAGGACTTGGGCCATCTTTTACTGCTTTCCCAGGCCATAGCAGAGAAATGGATTGGAAGAGGAGCAGCCAGGACTAGAACCAGCACCCATATGGGATGCCGGCGCCGCAGGCAGAGGATTAACCTACTGAACCATGGCGCCGGCTCCTGGTATGATCTTAAACTGGTTTTCAACCTATGGTCTGGTGCTAATAATGATGGCCCTGTACACAAGGGTCTTTGTGGACTCTTTTTCTTCTAGTTTCTGCTTCTCTCCCTTAGATCAGGGATGCTGACACTGAAACTATTGCTGGCCCTGAATTCATGTCCACACCATTATTCAGAGTCTAAGTTCAGTGGCATTTCCAACTAAGCACATAGTTCACTAAGCATTTTTGTAAATCTATGGGAGCCACTAGCAATTGGGAAATATTCACTTCTGTCAGGATAGCTTTTCCAATTCTTTCTTCTCAACACAAATTTGTTGTTATTTCTCTTCTAGGAAGTTATTACATCAATGGACTGTTTCAAAAGCTATAATCACATTTGGCAAAAGGAGAAAGAAGAAACCATTAGGACATTTATCATGAACAATCCCTTGCTTTCTGAGTTTGAATCCCAGATTCTCTATTTCCAGAACCTAGAGCAGGAGATTAATGCAGAGCCTGAGTACATCTCTGTGGGTTCCATTGCTCTGTATACAGGTTGGTTCCTTTTCTCTCAGTCACATCAATTCAACAGGGTTGCTTTGATTCTTTACCTAGACTAGTATCCCAGTGAATTCTAGCTCTCTTAAAGATTGATCGTGTTTTAATTATTTATTCTGCAGTATTTTGCATGCTTTGTGGCTAACCCTTGAAAAACAAAGGCCAATTCAGAGAAAAGGCATGAGTCTGTTATACTTTGAATTAAAACTTTATTTACCAACTGACAATAATAAACTTTGAGTCTTATCTTGGAAAGTTTTGATAGTATAACTTTTTTTCCTTGGCATTTTGTTGTTGGCATTTGAATGGTTATGACAAACAAGTTTTATAAAATGAACAAGTAAGGAAAAATGTTTCCGTTTCCAGTTTGCATTTTCATGGCTAGAGGGTAGTAAACTGTGAAGTAAGTACTATTAGTGAGCAATGTTCCTGTGTCTTTTCCCACTGGCTCAGGGTCTTCAAACTGAACTCTGGGCATTTGTGTTTTACAGCTGACTTGAAGTTTGCTCTGACTGCTGAGACAAAAGCCTGGATGGTTGTCATAGGGCGTCACTGTAATAAAAAATACAGGAATGAGATGGAAAACATTTTTACCCTTGTTGAAGAATTCAGTAAGAAACTGAATCGTCCAATTAAAGACCTAGATGATATTCGGATTGCAATGGCAACACTGAAAGAAATCCGGGAGCAGCAAATCTTCATTGACTTTCAAGTGGGACCTATTGAGGTAACTGATTCTTACCTGGTCACTGCAGAAATAAGCCTACATAATGGATGATAAAATCTGAAGTGTTGGCCAGGTCTGGACTAGTGTGACAAATGGGTACTAAATCTAAGAGCCATGATTTCAGCAGTAGTGATGCCTAACACTTAACTTATGGGAGGTCTTCCAGGGTCCAATCCTCATCCTTAACATGTTACTTAAAGATCACAAGAGCAGAACCTGAGATGAGAGTGTCTATACAAGTGATTGATTGACAAGTGCTCATTGGAAAAGGGGACTGAAGGGAACAGGAACCTGGTCTCAGCCATACATTGATCTCAGCCTGATCCGTGGGAAACTCAATAACATGAATGGAACCACACAATTGGCCTAGCTTGAGGCCAGGGGTATTGCTCAGGGATTATGGACTATCATCTCCCCGTGACGAGACTGCCATCCATCTGAGGACAATTTTCGAAGGAAGGGAGCAGCTGTGGTTCTTACAGCCAACACCAAGAGGTGATGGATAGGAATGCCATCTGATGAACAGGAGCTGGATGGGCATCAACAGCGTTCATACATAACTCATTTCATCCTACAACAGCCCTTGCTTTCTATATAAGGAGACTGAGGGCTAATGAAGTCACGCATCTTGGTCAGTGTGGCATATCACTTTTTTAAAAAAATTACTTATTTATTTGAAAGTCAGAGTTACAGAGAGAGGAAAGGCAGAGAGAAAGAGAGAGGTTTTCCATCTGATGGTTCGCTCCCCAATTGGCTGCAATGGCCACTGCTGTGCCGATCTGAAGCCAGGAACCAGGAGCTTCTTCCAGGTCTCTGACATAGGTGCAGGGGCCCAAGGACTTGGGCCATCTTCTATTGTTTTCCCAGGCCATGGCAGAGAGCTGTATTGGAAGTGAAGCAGCCGGTACTCGAACCAGTGCCCATATGGGATGCTGGCACTTCAGGCCAGGGCATTAACCTGCTGCACCACAGCACTGGCCCCACACCACTTTTGTTTTTATATTGCCTGATACTATTTTATTAACAGATGAAAATGTCTTATCAGAAGTGGTTCACTATACAAAGGGTCTTTTAAAAGTTCATGAAAATGTGTATTATGAAAAAGCCATGCATGGATTTCAAAGTATTTTTGTAAAAAAAAAAACCCACTTAATTGTTTGCCATGAACTTTGTGAAGAACTGTTGTAATAATTCTTTGAAGTGAAACTAGTATAATTGTAACATTGAAGAAATTCCAGATGTAAAGATGTCATCTCTCTGTTTCATCTTAATTCAAATACTTGGACTTAGACTCTGATGGTAAGGATCAGACTATAGCCTCACAGTTTCTGAGTCCCTCTTTGAATTTTGAAAAGCTTCTTTTTCTTTTAAGCTGGAAATGTTTTATTTAAGGTATACAAACTTCATGCAATTCATAAGTACAAATTTAGGAACAGTGATTCTTCCCACCCTACCCTCCCTCCCACCTTTACTCCTAACCCTTCTTTCTCCTCCCTCTCCTATTCCCATTCTTATTTTCTACTAAGATATATTTTTAATTAACTTTATGCACATAAGACTAATCATACACTAAGTAAAGAGTTTAACAAATAGTATGAAGACAAAATCTGTTACTCAACAGTTGAGAGAAGGACTGTTCAAAGTCATTGCATCTCAAAGTATCAATTTCATTTCTATAGATTACCTTTTAGGTACTCTATTAGTTGCCAAAGATCAGGGAGAACATATGGTATTTGTCTTTTTTGGGACTGGCTTATTTCACAAAGTATAATATTTTCCAGTTGCATTTATTTTGTTGTGAAAAACAGGATTACATCATTTTTTTTTACCACTGTGTAGCATTCCATGGTGTACATATCCCATGGGATTGTGGGTAAAGCTTCCGCCTGCAGTTCTGGCATTCCATATGGGTGCCTGTTCAAGTCCTGGTTGCTTCAATTCCAATCCAGCTCCCTGCTAATGCACCTGGGAAAGTAGTTGATGATGGCCCAAATCCTTGGGCCCCTGCATCCATGTGGGAGACATGGAAGAAGCTCCTGGTTCCTCGTTATGGATCGGCCAAGCTCTGGCCATAGCTGCCATTTGGGGAGTGAACCAGTGGATAGAAGACCTCTCCCTTTCTCCGCCTCTGCCTCTCTCTAACTTTGCCTTTCAAATAAATAAGTAAATAAATAAAACTAAAAAAGAGAAAAGTTTCACATTACAGTGGAAATGGTATAGATTGTCACATGTTTGTTGTGTTGGGCCAGGGGAATCACTGGTTCCATCATGCTTTTTTTTTTTTTTTAGCATTGAAACATCACAGAGCTCTTTCTTTGTGCAGGCTGAGGGGAGATCCTTGAGTTTGAAGAGGAGGTGCAGTAACTGATAATCTTGTTTTCTCCTACCTGGGAGTTAAGATAACATTAGAGAAAAAGGGTCAGTATCAAAATATGACCTTTATTACTGGTAGAACTTACTTGAGAGACTTGAATTAGTATACTTCTCCTTCTTCCTAGACAGGTGTGTTTGCATGTGTGTAGATGATGCACATGCACACACACACACACACACACACACTATGGGTTTGTGAGTAGGAAATCCCAGGAATGTCATACTACAACATCCATCAGAGGCAACACTGGAAAACTACAAATGGCTCTGTTGCCCTGATCCTAATTGTGGTACTAAGGTGCAGACCACATGCATATCTCTATGGAGAAAGAAGGAAGAAAGGGAGGGGCACTGGGCTATGTTTTCCTAAATCAGTAGTTTCCCCCTCCCAAGTCAACGATCATATTACTCATTCCACCTCTATGAGGAGAAGCAATGGTGAGAAGAGAGGACATGAATGCTTAGGGAAAACCCTTTCTCATGAAAACCAAACTCTGCCTGATTTTAAATTTTAGCCATAAGAGTGATCCAAGATTTTTTCATGCTAAAGCCAATTACCTGGCCCAAACTTTGATCACAAGCACCCTGTTTTGTCTCAAAATTGAAACTTCTTGTCAACAAAGTGAAGTAGGACTGAATTAAAAACCCTGATTTATTTCATTATTCTCATATTAGGAGGCAAATTGCTTTATGTTTTTAATTTATGTAATTACACAGTCTTCAAATATAATTTGGGAGTCTGAGAAAAGATATCTTTTATTTGCAAAATGGTTTATGTTTTTAAAAATCCATTTAAAATTATAGTTTTTGATACAAAGTTCCTGTGAAACACCTAGAGAATTTTCTTATCTTACAGATGAGGAAACAAAAGCTGAGTGGCTTGGCTGCTCATTTAAACTCTTGCAGTTTTCAAGTGAAATAACTTGAATTCCCAGAGTAGTTTCACTGTCTTTCTGGCTCTCCAATCTAATGCTTTAATAAATGACCATGTGTGGATTTCTTCATCTGACTGGCAGAGATTAAGTTTTTCTTCTTTTGTGTAGGAATCTTATGCTCTGCTTAATAAATATGGACTTCTAATAGCAAAGGAAGAGATGGACAAAGTTGATACTCTGCATTATGCATGGGAAAAACTTCTGGCCCGTGCCAGTGAAGTACAGAATGAATTGGTCTCACTGCAGCCCAGTTTCAGAAAAGAACTTATTAGCACTGTAGAAGTCTTCCTGCAGGACTGTCACCAGTTTTATCTGGACTATGATTTGGTATGACTCTGGCTTTCTCTGTGTGTGTTTCCAGAATTTAATAGACTATGCAGATTATTATTGTTATTTAAAAATCTTGTCAAATTCCATGAAATTTCCTAAGAATTTCATAGGAATGGGCATTTTACTTTCATGACAGCAAAGACTTTCTCTTTCATAATCACTTTCCCTTAGAGTTCATACAGAACAATTTCAGCAGAAAATGAGGGATTTAAAATATCTGTTCCTATGATACCATTGATCTCTATGGAAGCTGTTGATTGTACAGTCCCCCTTTCCACAGCATTCCCTAATTCCACAAATAACAGAGCTCCCAGCCTGTGCCGGGTGCTGTCCTTGGTGCTGATGAGACAGTGCTAGACCAGACAGATGTTGCTCAGCCCCAGCTGTGTTCATCTTTTAATTATACTGATGGTTTTCAGGGAAGAATCACCTAGTGGGAACATGTTGCGTAAATAAATCCATTTAGAGTCTTAATGTGTTGCAGAATGGGACTATGTAGAATATATAATATAATTTGTACCTATAAACTAGTAGCAAAACAAAGCACAGAACTAAGAAAGTTAGGAGATTGGATCCATGTACTAACTTCATGGATGAAGAAACATAGAAATCCAGATGATTAAGGTGTTCTAATATGGAGAAACCTGGTTGTAATATTGACACTTTTTTCAAAAAGATATTAGAATGGCAAGATCTGTAAGTTATCAGATATACATGTTTTAGTTCAAAATTAAACATTATGAACACTTTTCATTGATCCATCTTTGCCTGTGTCACCTAAAAGGTAAATAGTAGTAAATATTTTTAATTTTCAAAATTTCTTAACTTTTGAAAGTTGTGGCATTAGCCTGATTTTTTAAACTTGAAAAATATTTCCAAATAAGTTCCTGAGGCCTTTTTTAGAAATGAAAAACTTTTTCCTATTATATTGTATGACATGGATAGAGACTAACTTTAATATTCAGATACTTTGTGTTCATGATATCTGTATGCAAACATTTTGTCTTATGTTATGTCAACCTTTTGCTTTAGAATGGTCCAATGGCTAGCGGCTTGAAACCACAGGAAGCCAATGATAGGCTTATCATATTTCAGGTAATCTTTTTGGTTTTTATGATCTGCTAAATAGTGAAAACCTTATTATATTTTAAATGCATATATACTTTCTTTTACAAAGAGAAATGTTTATTGCAGAATATATAATTTTACTTTTAAAAGTATGATTTGGTATGGTTACAATTAGAGATGTCTTCTAGGAATTATTTATTACCACTTAGTACTGCTGTTTGCATGTGTCCAGAGATCATACATGCTTACTTGTTTGCCAAGATTTTCTTTTCTTTTATTTTTTAAGAAATAGCTATTTATTTGGAAGGCAGAGTGACACACAGATATGTATATGTATATTTATATGTATATATATATATATATATATATATAGAGAGAGAGAGAGAGAGAGAGAGAGGGAGAGAGGGAGGGAGAGATATTGGTCTTCCCTCCAATGGTATATTGCCCAAATGCCAGTGACAGCTAGGCATGGGCCAGGCAGATGCCGGGATCCAGGAACTCCATCCAGTTATCCCATGCAGGTGGCAGAAATCCAAGTATTTGGGCCATTTGTTGCTTCCCAGGCACATTAACAGGAAGTTGTATTGGAAGCACTGAGTAGCTAGGACTAAAACTGGTACTCTGGTATGGGAGGCAGACACCCCAACTGGTAGTTTAACCCTTTAGGTCATAATTCCCACCAATGATGTTTTATTTGCACTTATATATTTGTTTATGTACGAATCATTCTCAAGTGATGTCACTTGTGTTTATAATAGAATCAATTTGATAACATCTACCGGAAATATATCACCTATACTGGAGGAGAAGAACTTTTTGGCCTTCCTGTTACACAGTATCCTCAGCTTCTTGAAATAAAGAAGCAACTAAATCTTCTTCAGAAAATATACAGTCTGTATAACAGTGTCATAGAAACTGTAAACAGTTATCACGATGTTCTTTGGTCAGAAGTGAATATTGAAAAAATTAACAGTGAACTGTTAGAGTTCCAGAACAGGTGAGAATTTAAATGTTTAGACCCCCCCCCCCCCCACCGAGCTGTTTAACTTAAGATGCTGTCTTCTTTGACGTGCTGCCAAGGTATTTTTCACTCCAGATGTTTTGCAGTACATCTTGCTGCATTGTTGCTGTCTGTTGACATCATCCTTGTCAACAGCTTTCACTAATGACCCCCATGTGTACATGGTGAGACAGGGACATCCTTTAAACCTGGATGCGTGTCTTCAGGGGCTTTCCTGAAGCTCAGGGGGTGTTGCTGTTTACATTGTACTTATCAAACATTTCAAGTTTGAGTTAGATGATTTCCTGGAATGAAAGAAAGACCACAATGATTATTTTTAACATTGTTTTAAGTGTTGAATACAATGAAGATGGGGGGTCATTCATTGTATATTTTGGCTGAAAGTCTGAAAGTTGCCTATAATGTCTCCATCTGGGTAATTGTGAGAGGACAATGGAAAAATGATTACTATCTGGGAGAAGCAATGTCCTGTAATATGAAATTTCCCTTATGAGTCACTGTATTATATCAACATATAGCTGGGGTGAGGAAATTAAAAAATGAGAAGAGTATTTGAAGAGACTGTTTCTGACCCAAATGCTAGCAGTCAGTCTGGGACATGAGAGGGCTGGGCTTGGAACAGAGTGGCCGCTTACACTGGTTTCCCTGTATAGGTGTCGGAAGCTGCCCAGGGCCCTGAAGGACTGGCAGGCTTTCTTGGACCTGAAGAAGATGATCGATGATTTCAGCGAGTGTTGCCCACTGCTGGAGTACATGGCCAGTAAGGCCATGATGGAGCGGCACTGGCAGAGGATAGCTGCCATCACTGGGCACAGTCTGGATGTGGGGAGTGAAACCTTTAAGTTAAGGAATATCATGGAGGCCCCTCTTCTGAAATACAAAGAAGAAATAGAGGTAAAATTGATAGATGTCATGAAGTAGTGGAATATGAGAAAGTCTCAGGGGTTTATTTTAGAACATTCCTATGTATGGAATGTTGAATAAATTATTTGAGGACAATTGAAACTCATTTCCTGGCATTCAGCATTAATTCCTCAACAAATATTTGTCAAGCACCTACTATGGGACAGGTTCTGTGTTGGAGACATAAAGATGCATTTCTGCATTCAGAGGCCATTAAATAATTAGTTCAGTTAAATAATCATACAAATAAAGGTATGCTTATACAATGTGGTAAGTATGATTGAAAGAAAATCATGCTGCTCCATGAGAGCCTGTGGTAAAAGAGGTTGACTTGTCTGAGGGTGCTAAAGATAGGAAAGTCTAGGGTGAAGGTGCAGGGCTAGCTGGGTGCAGGGAGTGTGGTCCTGTGGTGAGGGCAAGGGGCCTGGAAAGTGCAAAGAAGGAAGATGAACGTCACATGTCAAGGGTGCAAAGTGTGAATGGGGAACTAGAAGACAAGCCATGCTGGAGTGTGGAAGATGGGTAGGCAGGACACAGATGAAGCCAGGGAGGTGGACTGGGCCAAGAGCATGTTAACACTTTTAATCTTCAAAACAACAGGAAATAACTGGGAAAACCAGTATAGAGGCCCAGGCAAGAGATAATGTTTGTTGGAGTTAGTGGGGTTGAAGAGGAGGAAAAATATTCAAGGGATTTTTTTAGGAAATGCAATTGGCCAAAATTTGATGATGAAGGAAACATTGTAAGAGAGAGATGGGGAGAGGTAAGGATGAACTCTATAGATTTCTTGTAGAGTGGTCTGGATGGATGATGGTGCAAATCACAGAGACTATTAGAAAGGATCAGATAAGGTGATGAGATACAAAGATCATGAACTTGATTTCAGGCATGAATTTCACATTTAACAGATGTGTTTGGGGTTTGCTTGGAGCTGTAAAAAGTTACTGAATTCTTGGGCACAGATGAGCTCACACAGAGAGAATGGAGTGTGAGAAAGAATGAGGGTGTAGGCAGTGCTAGACTAATGGTCCAGAAGATGAGGCTTCAGAGGGACTGGAGAAGTTACCAGTGAGATTGGGAAAAAATCATGGCTTTCATTTGACTTGAGGTAAATGAGGACAACACTAAAACTTCAGCCTGTGGATAAACTTTCAAAAATTTCAACAGTTATTACATACCTCTTCTGTCATCTTTCTGGAACAGTTTGCTGGGAAGTTTATAATAAGTTTCTATTTTATTTAACTATTTTTTATCCCCATTTTTGATCCTACATCTAAGTCTACATACACATATGCCATATGTTGTGTTGCATTTAAGATCTGAAAATATACATGTTTATACATACAAGGGGATCTTCAAAACATTCACAGAAAGTGCATGTTATGATAAGACTATGCATGGTTTTCAAAACTTTTTGGCACCAAAATAAACTTATCTTTTAGTTCCACTTTCCATGAAGTCTTTGAAGTCCCCTTGTACACGTGAAATAATAGTGAAGACAAGATCTCTGCTAAACCTAGACCATTAAAGAAGGATGTGTGACTTCATGTAACAGAATGAGAGCTTGCTGTTTTGTTAGGACATCTGTATCAGCGCAGTGAAAGAAAGAGACATCGAACAAAAGCTAAAGCAAGTGATTCATGAATGGGACAACAAAACATTCACATTTGGTGGCTTTAAAACCCGTGGAGAACTCCTCCTGCGAGGAGACAGCACCTCAGAAATCATTGCTAACATGGAGGACAGCTTGATGTTGCTGGGTTCCCTACTGAGCAACAGGTGAGGAGACCATCTATCCTTTCCTTAGATTTGATAACCATAACAAACATTTTCAAGGGAAATTAATAAAAAAGCCTGGTACCATTTATTCCAAGTTGAAAATATTTTCTTTTTTTAAAGATTTATTTATTTATTTTGAGCGGCAGGGTTACAGACAGAGAGAGGGAGAGACACAGAGAGAGGTCTTTCATCTGCTGGTCACTTCCCAAATGGCTGCAATGGCCAGAGATGGGTTGATCCAAAGCCAGGAGCCAGGAGCTTCTTTCAGGAATGTAGGGGCCCATGCTTGGGCCATCTTCCACTGCTTTCCCAGGCCATTCATTAGCAGAGAGCTGGATTGGAAGTGGGGCAGCCGGGACTCAAACCGGTACCCATATGGGATGCTGATGGCACAGGCAGAAGCTTAACCTACTATGTGACAATACTGGCCCCTAAAATACTTGTTTTAACTTCAGCCTTTGGTGCAGAATGTGTAACACTGGTTTTATTTCATCATTCTGTGTTTGTGGTATGTATTTGAGAAGTCAATTGGACCCAATAATGTGACATATAGTTAATCACTTAGATCTTGCTAAACATTTCAACTTTGTCACTGACAAGCTTCACTGCACAGCTAACAGCTCAACAGATCCCAAATTCCTGGGGGGGGCATTATTCTGAGTTCCAGAATAATCATTGTGTGAGAAAACTTTTTGCCAACATCTGTGAACTAGAAACTCTTATTTGGGTACGTATTTGATTTAAACAATGAATCAGAATGGAGAATGAAGTTAACTCATAGATAGGAGAGACCTGGCATAGGCTGATAGCTGTCTAATGCTTGCTTTTGACATGCTCAACAAAATCATCACATTTGGAGATGCCAACCACAGACTCATGAATTTACGTTTCTTTCATTTATTGCTTTTCTTTTTCTTTTTCCAAAATAATCTTTTGTACACTAGGATCTTCTCAAATATGCAGTAATTGTGTAGAATGTGAATATCCTCATGATACAAATTAATTGTGCTAGTTTAGCTTTAAAATATCACTTGTTTCTCTGTATCAATACTTGTAGAGAGTACTACCTACTTATTACTGCCTCAATAAAACTTCATCTTCTTTCCATTTACTTGGTATGCCTAAGTGAGTTAATATGAGATATAAAATTAGGTCTTGGAGACTTAGACTGTTGGTAAGACTGAGTTTGGATTTCCCAGGATTTGATGAATTTTAATGAACCTGCTTACTATTCTTACCTAACCAGAATGAAGGATAAATGAACAATAACCCACATTAGGAAGGTAGAAAAGGCACACATATGAATTAAATAAAAATTGTCTGCATTAGAGACCAAGAAAATTTACTTCCCAATGGCTTCTAGTCTACCAACTGGATTATAAATATTTTTATTGAGCATCTATTATGTGCATTTATTGGTGCCATGAGTGGAACACTGAGTATAAAGTTCTCTGTTTCTATGGAACTACATTCTAGTGAAAAATACAAAAAACTCAGAATTTGAGAGCATTGAAGCAACTTGGTTAACAGTGATTAACATGGTAGTTAAAATAGTATTCATTAATGTGACTAATATTAATGAACTAATATTCAAGTCCATATTATGTAGGGCTAGAGGAATGAATGAAGAGATAAGAAAGAGAAGAGGAAAAATAATGGCATGCTGTAAACTCATTTAGCATTAAATTTGCCCATACCACATTCAAAATCGCCTGTGCAATACCAAAATTTTTGTGTGTCTCATGTAAAAGCAGTGAATGCTTCAGGGTGAATGGGGGCTGCATCACACCAAGAAAAACGCAAGCTTCACTGCTATCTGCATCACTCTTCTGTCATTACTAGGTGTGACCTTCCTTTACACTCAAGGCTGTTTCTCACATCTCATGTAGAAGAAGCGTGGATTTTAGCCTTCACTTCACACAAGATAAACTCAGGAACATCTGAAAACCCCAATGCCTGGGCCACTTCTCACACATATGATTGGGACCCCAGCTTGCATCAATAACATCTAATGCTTGTTTATGCTTCCAAAATACAGCCAAATTTGAGAACTATTGGTGTGGAGCTTAAACTATATGTTGTTGCAAAGGAGGCTGGGGAATTCAGGGTTTTATGGGAGCAGACATAAACACATTTAATTGGGATTGAATATATAAAGAAGGAGGAAAAAAGGACATTGGGAGGCTGCTGGCAGTCTCTGTCTCAAGGGCCAAAAGGGAACTATAGATCAACCATGAAAGAGGCAGCAAAGTGACTGTTGGGTGTACAAGTCTCTATACATAAGGCCTTTTACACATATGTGCACAAATCTGAGTGAGTTGGACATAGGTGAGTGGAAAGTAAGAGAGAACAAGACTTGGCTGGCGCTGTGGCTCACTAGGCTAATCCTCTGCCTGCGGCACCGGCATCCCAGGTTCTAGTCCCGGTCAGGGTACAGGATTCTGTCCCAGTTGCTCCTCTTTCAGTCCAGCTCTCTGCTGTGGCCTGGGTGTGCAGTGGAGGATGGCCTAAGTCCTTGGGCCCTGCATCCGCATAGGAGACCAGGAAGAAGCACCTGGCTCCTGCCTTTGGATCAGCGTGGTGCGCTGGCCGCAGCGCGCCAGCCACAGCGGCCATTGTGGGGTGAATCAACGGAAAAGGAAGACCTTTCTATCTGTCCTCTCTCACTGTCCACTCTGCCTGTCTAAAAAAAAAAAGAAAAAGACACTGAAGAGTCATATATTGTTGTATTTGAATATTGTATTAATTGTCTATTCCTACCAACGACTCTATACTTGCTCCATATATGAAAAACTGGAGACTCAAGGAACAGGCACAGAAGCCCTGGAGAGAGATTATTATTCTCTTGAATGTAGCAACAGTGACTAGAATGATTAAACTATGGAAGATGGGTGGAATCAAGTCTAGGGCCTGATTTGTTCCTTAGATTGCTGGTTTTTTCCCCTCTTTCCATGCTCTGGATGAAAAGGGGAAAAAGTTAGACTAAAAATTCCTAATAAGTTGTGATAAATAAATCACATAGTAGCATAATTTAAAAACCCAACAACATAATCAAATTTGTAAAAAAAATCAAGAGGTTGAAAATGAAGATTTTAAAAGCTTCTTTAATTTGAAAATAGCAACAACATTAGGACAGAAAATAACACAGCATACGTAACATATTTCTTATTTTAGGTACAATATGCCCTTCAAAGCTCAGATTCAAAAATGGGTGCAGTACCTTTCCAACTCGACAGACATCATCGAGAACTGGATGACAGTGCAAAACTTGTGGATTTATTTAGAAGCCGTCTTTGTGGGAGGGGACATTGCCAAGCAGTTGCCCAAGGTTTTGGAATTTTCTTTATGATTTCATCAAGTTTCTCAATTGAAGGAGTTTCTAAGAATGGATAATTTTTAAAAAATGCAATAGTATTTTAATCTCTATTAAATTTATCCTCCAAATCTTTTTGTTGATGCTGTTACTAGTCAAAGGGAGTGTGAGATTGTTGAAAGGAAAGGGGTCACACTCAGTAAGAATCCTGCAAAATTGTGAGGTGTGATAGGAAACAGAGGGTTAACAAAACAAAGAAGATATGCCGGTATAAACCATATGCTTTTTCCCACAATTTGAAGGTAGAAATTGAAACAGTGTAGAACTATGGCATAGTTATCTTGACAATGGTAGGATAATTTGTTATTCCACTACTGACATTTTTAAATAATGCACACTATACAATATACCCAATTATATCTGTGCTGTCAAATTGAGGGGTGGAAATCTGAAGGAAAAAAAATCTCCAAAACAAAAAGGGCTTCTTCTCAAGATTTTGAGTGTATTTTTCTCATCAAATTATAAGCCTCTTACTAGGTATGTCTAGAGTATATTTTGAGATTTCCAAAATACATTTTAACCAAATCTCAAGAATTCTTATTCAATTACTTTAAGTTGTTTGCAAGATTATATCACTTTAACAATATAGTTGAGTTTTAGAAGCATAATTGAGTATTCTCTTCACTTGTTTCCTAACTTTCTTTTTGCTTAGTTTTTAGTTTAATTATAGAAGATTGATCTGTTATCTAGTTATAATGCAGACCATTTTTTTTTGACTGACAGTGAATTTTAAGTTTTTTTTTTAAATTTTGCTTTTGTATTTGTACTGGTTTTTTGCTTGATGAGTACAAAAAGAATTTAACATTGAACTTAATAATAGAAACTTTCACATAGACTATACCAGGAGCTAAGTGGAGTTTTTTGCTGACATATTTGATAGTATATCCTTATTGGTAACATATAGAAAGCTTTAGGGAGAAAATTAAAAAAAAGTATATTGCTACTTTCCACTTTTGCAATATACTCCAGTATATTGCATTTCTACTTTTTTCTGAAAAAATCTTTTTGAAACCTTTTGCAATATTAAAATTATACTGGAATCAATTTTGTATTCTTATTGAAATTGTTTTCTGAATACACAAACAACCTAATGTTCATGTTGAAAACCTGAAAGTAGAAAATTCACTCCATTTAGAGGTACCCATGAAAACTGTTTAGAGTTTCCTTGCCTCACAAGTTATGTTATATTGTATTGCTATTTTTCTGTGTTTAAAAGTATTTATTTGATAGAGAGGGAACACATTTCCATCTGCAGATTCAGTCCCCTGAATGCCTACAACATCCAGGACTGAGTCTGGGCTGAAGCTGGGAGTCAGGAACTCATTGCAGGTTTCCCATGTGGCTGGCAGCAACCCAATTACTGGAGCCATTATAGCTACCTTTCAGGATCTGCATTGGCAAGAAGTTTGAGGCAGGACCCAGAGCTGGAAACTGAACGTAGCTGCTCTGGTGTGGGATGTTGGTACCTTAACTGCTGTGTTAATTGCTAAGCTAAATGCCTACCTCTTTATCTGTCTTGTTTTTAGTGAGCATAATGGGAGAACCAGGATTGAACTAAAGATTCTTGATTAGTAAAGTGAGTGATATAGTTCAAGAGGCTCAAGGAGAATTAAATAGGATATATGTGATATTAGGCATATAAATGTGGGTCTCGACTTGTTGGAACTCTGGCTTCAGCTGGGGGTGTGTGAGATCCTCTCCTCTTCAGATTGCAGGTATGTTTAAGCAGTTTGTTACCTGATTCTTATAGGAGGCCAAGCGCTTTTCCAATATTGATAAATCTTGGGTGAAGATCATGACTCGGGCACATGAAATGCCAAATGTGGTTCAGTGTTGTGTTGGAGATGAGACCATGGGACAGCTATTACCACACTTGCTGGACCAGTTGGAAATATGCCAGAAATCCCTTACTGGGTAAGTTCTGTAGCTTTTCAAACTCTCAGTATCCTAGAGGTGAAAGGGAGAGACTAGCTAACAGTCAAATTTATCTTCTTTTTCTAAGACTTAATTCATGGATAAAACTGCTATACAAATAAAACTGCTAATGTAGAGCCTTACAGTCTCCCCATACACTTACCAGCTATGTCCTGATGTTGGACGTATAGGACTTCAGGCTGCTTCCACCACTGAAATAAGACCTTGTAAACATTCTTATAGTCCCTGCTTTTAAAAGTTATTCTTGTGTTCCCCCTAAATAAACATCTGTCAGACCAAAATAGTTCATTATACTCATTATATAAAACAGTGTATGCATATAAGTGGTTAGGATTACAGAGAAGTGAGTAGCTAATGTAAATCTGTCACACACACAAACTATGCACACATGTGTGTAGGTTTGGTAAATTTTGAGGATCATACATTTTATTGTTTTTTTCTTTACCTACTCAAAATTATAAAGTAGAAATAGATTAAATGACAATATTCTAAGTGTGTATTGCCATACCACATTTTTTTTTTTTAACAGGCAGAGTGGACAGTGAGAGAGAGAGAGAGAAAGGTCTTCCTTTGCCGTTGGTTCACCCTCCAATGGCCGCCGCGGCCGGTGCGCTGCGCTGATCCGATGGCAGGAGCCAGGAGCCAGGTGCTTTTCCTGGTCTCCCATGGGGTGCAGGGCCCAAGCACCTAGGCCATCCTCCACTGCACTCCCTGGCCACAGCAGAGAGCTGGCCTGGAAGAGAGGCAACCGGGACAGAATCCGGCGCCCCAACCGGGACTAGAACCCGGTGTGCGGCAGGCGGAGGATTAGCCTAGTGAGCCGCGGCGCCGGCCGCCATACCACATTTATTCTAAGCATTCAACTTAAATATTAATCTCCTTGCCCAACTCTGGAAGACAGATGACCTTGTCTCATTTATTTGACTCATGTCTCTGTGATCTGTAACAGTTTCCTGTGACTAAGAAGTTTTTCCTATGCGTTGATGAACCCAGACTAGTCATCTAAGTCAGGCTGCCCTTGTAGACACAGGTGATGCTTAAAATACTGGTCTTTGAATAGCACTTTGGAAGGATCCTTGTGAAGGGAATATAGGTTATCAAACTTCAACAAAAAAGTGACTAAACTAAAAATAAAAGAAATACCAGTATGATAACATGTAAGTAATATGGAGTATTTATTTTTGGCTGTCCCAAAAGTTTTGATATAGTGATTGAGAAATAATAAATTGATGAGAAAATTAAGGTCAAAGGAAAAGAAGGGATAGCAATGATAGTAAAATTGGTACAGAAAAAACTATAAATAAACCTCAGATTTAGAGATCAAAAGTACTTCTTAGGGATAAAAAGAAGAGAGTTAGTCAATTAGGTATACTTTTCATAGGCTCCAAAATTATAAAGTACTGTTTGTATAGGAAAACATCACTTTTTTTTCTGTCCTTGAATCCATACTGTGAAAGAAGTTCTATTGTGTATCGTATTAAATTCTGAGCAGGGTCCTCACCTACTTTCTTTTCATGGTATAAGTCAAGCACGTGCTTTTCTAAAGGAATGACTCCATTCAGGGAAACAAGGGAATGGGATGACTGCATATGCTTCAACACATCTTTCGTGAATATCTTTTAAATATCCATGTTGGTGGGAGGTGTTGGACCACATGAAATGTGAGCGTTTTAAACCCTGATAAGAATCCAGAGGATACATATTCTTCACTTCTGGTTTAAGGTTAATCTGTAAACTCTGGGATTCAGTTGAGGATATTTCGAGGTTTTTATCTGCGTAGGACAACTGAAGAATCTAAATAAGACTGTGCCTAAATGCATATCTATCATATTAACTATGGAGATGGTTTGGTAGCAGCTAGGGGTAGGGACAGATTTTTCCTTAGCAAATGTTTTCAAGTTTATTTTGGGTGGTGGGTATACTAAAGGCCTAGTCTACAGAGTATTGGCATAATTTGATAACTTTCCTTTTGAGGATCATGCTAAGCAGGCAGAATAAACCCTGAGATCATAGCCAATGCAGAATCATTGTCATCTTTTCTTCTTTAATGAAAACCACATGCAAGTGATCCCTCCAAAATACATTTTCAGAAAAAGACTCTCAGATATTAATACTTTGGTCTGCTTTATAAAATTGTTAGGTCAAGTTATGTGACCATTGAAGGATGTTTGACAAAAAGAAGGATTTTTGTTTTTCATGCTTTGCTATAATGATGATTATTTAGCATGTTGTCTCAGACCACACTAAGGGTTCTTGAACGTCAACCTGACATGATGATAAGCTCTTCACCAGCATCAGGACAGAGGGAAAGAGGATAGGGGGTTTACAATGTTTCCAGGGTTCCAGGGTTCTTCTCAGAAGGACTGAGGAGCAGGGATTGTTGGATCATATATGGGTTCTGAAAATCACACCAGTGTTCTACCTACCGCTGGGCTTTTAACTTTTTAAACTTTCTCTCTTTTCTTTATCTGCCACCATAAGGAGACACACACACACACACACACACACACACACATCACCTCAGCTTTTCTTTTGTTGTTTTAATTCTCTTCTTTTATTATGGACTTATTCTACTCTATTACTTCACATTTTGGCATTGCAGTTTCTCAGAACAGCATCAGAAAAGGCTACTGTGAGGATAACAAATAAGGAGTAGGCATTGGGTATCTGCTTTTGTCCCACCTCCTCTTAGAGAGCAGGCTCAATGCTTTTCACACTGAAAGTAAATAAATCCTATTGCCGTAACATATCCTGTGCAGCAAATTTTCCTGACCATCCTATGGGTGTTGGAGAGGATGATTACCACTTACACACCAAGGCTTGTCTAGATCATCACTGTAGATATGGTCATTTCTTCTCCAGATTCCTCACTAACTATGAACCTCCCTTTCTATCTCCTCTTCTTCGCCTGTTTCTGAAGAAAGGTCTGAGGAATCTAGCTCTTGCCTCACTCTAGGCATTGTACTCAGCAAAACCTGCCCAGCACTGGACTCAACATGGACGTTGAGCATGTCTTCCTTGCATGCACTAGAAGATGGTAGGTTCTGACCCATGTGATTCTACAGTAAAATCTTTATTTTCCTAGCATGAGAATTCTGCTGCTGTGAAATAAGAATGTTTCCTCATAATTTTACATAAGAAACAAGTAGGTAATACAAATGACAAGGAAAGAATAGAAATGAAAAAAACCAAGTGAATCTAAAGTTTAAAGAAATTGGTAAAATTTCAGTAAGAAACTGTGATGAAAACTGCAATAATTCTAACAAATGCCAGAAAACAAAGCTATAGATAATAAAATAACAGTAACAAATAGGTCCACAACACCAGGAATCCTAGTAACATACAGCAAATCTAGAAGCTAAAGTATAATTAGAGCTGGTCAATGATAGGAACGCTCAGGGTTTTAGTAACTCCTGGAGGCAGTGAACAGCACAAAACCCCTTTCATGGAGCTTGCTCACAGCTGGATTTTCCTTCTTTTCTGATGTTGGATTCATTGGATTCTCTTTTAAGACACAATTTGCAGCACTATATGGAGTCTTTAGGTGATATGGAGCATTTCCCTTAGAAATGAAAAGATGTATTTTAGAGATGAAGCAAAACAACAAAAACAAAACCCAAAACTCACTGTGTATATTTTATCCAGTTCTCTGCAAAAAAAGTGCAAGATCTTACTCTTATGAAAAATGAAAAAATTCTACCACTACTTCTGTATAAAAGTCGTTTCTTCATAAGAAAAATAATATAATTTGACAAAATCCAACAAGTCAGCAAACCAACAACATTGAGAAAACATATGGGAAGATTAATTTGTCACATAATCTTTCCTCTTTTCCATCCAGATTGATTTGTTCCTAAAAGGTTCGGCTCTGTGTGTTTGTAAAAGTTTGTCTGTTTCTTTCCTGCTTAGATACTTGGAGAAAAAACGTCTTTGCTTTCCTCGCTTCTTCTTCGTCTCGGATCCCGCTCTTCTGGAGATTCTGGGGCAGGCGTCGGACTCCCACACTATCCAAGCCCATTTACTGAATGTATTTGACAACATTAAATGCGTCAAGTTCCATGACAAGGTTTGCCTAACTCTAATTGCTGACCCCTAATCACTCCATTTTAGAATCTGAATTGTTTTTGTAAAGTGGTTCTCTGACACTGTTTTTGCAAAGGTTTCCTTTCTTGTTCACAAACCGTTGGCCAGTGACTAAAAGCAAACCATGGGATCCAATTTGCCTTCAGAACTGTATGATTTGTTAATACTCAAAGTGTAGATTTGAATAAGATGATAGTTAAATGTGACAAAGAATGCAAGTTATACTAATTTAACTGTTTAGAAATCTAATGATTTCCTACTTAGAAATCCAACAAGACAAATAAATCAGTTGCTCAGAAAATAGTGACTTGACTAACCAGTATTGTTGCAGTCATTTTATTGTTTTTAAAAAGGTTTTAGAAGTTTTAGCATGATTTGCTAAAAGCCCCTTATTTTTATACTCCCAATGTACTTATAGAATCTTGGGAGATTCAACTTAAGAGAGATTACATTTGAACAGCTGCCAAAAGATATTGTCTTGTCCATCCCTCCTTCCAAATTCTCTGGAAAAATGACTCTTCCCATAATATTATATTCAATTCCCCTTTGGTGCCTCACACAAAGCCTTAGTAGCATTCATTTATTAATCCTAACATGCAATTGACTTTTTTTTTTTTTTTGACAGGCAGAGTTAGACAGTGAGAGAGAGAGAGAGACAGAGAGAAAGATCTTCCTTCCGTTGGTTCACTCCCTAAATGGCCACCATGGCCGGCGCTTTGCCGATCCAAAGCCAGGAGCCAGGTGCTTCCTCCTGGTCTCCCATGCGGGTGCAGGGGCCCAAGCACATGGGCCATCCTCCACTGCCTTCCCGGGCCACAGCAGAGAGCTGGACTGGAAGAGGAGTAACCAGGACAGAATCCGGTGCCCCAAACGGGACTAGAACCTGGGTTTCCGGCGCTGCAGGAACCCTAGTGAGCCGTGGTGCCGGCCTACAATTTACTTTTACTGAGTAACTACTGTGTGCCAGATGTGCTTATCAGTGGGACTATACTAACCCTCAGGAAACTTGCGCTCTGCTGCAGAAGGCAAAGTAGTTGTAGCAATCATCTGCTGGGTGCAGTTACTGCAGTGATGCCATGGCAATTAAACGCCAGTCATTATGGTCATAGCCCTCATGTTATGTGTGGGGACTGATGCCAACCCCAGGCTCCCAAGGAAGAATGTAGCATAATCAACATGAAAGTCTCTTTTATGCAGTGTAACACTCAACAGAAATCTGGCAAGTAAAGTATGGCTAACTTGGGACTTGAATTATTAGTAGTATGTTTGCATTCAGCACAGGGAACATGGGAATGACTGTCAGTGAGCCCTCCCCTGAGTGTATGGGGGTGTCAGGAAAGAGTTCCTGCACAACAGGGACTTGAAGTGATTTTTGGAAGGTGAGTGAGACATTGTGAGGCAGGTGAAGAATGAAATTGTGTCGTCTGAGGGATGGGAAGCCCAGGGTGTCAGAAGTGTGGTTGTGTGAGAAAGTGTGCTATTTTCCTAGAGTTGCTGTGGGTGAAGACAACAAAAATGTGTTCTCTCATTATTCGGGAAGCTAGAAAGTAGAAACAGGATGTTAGCCGAGTTGCCCCTACTGGAGTTACAGAGGGAGCCTATGTTCCGTGCCCCTGTCCTAGTTTCTGTGGCTGGTTTCAATTTGTGGTGTCCTTGGCTAATAAACACATCCCTTTAGTGTTTGCTTTGGCCTTCACATGGCATTCTCTATCCATGTCTATATTTTTGTGCCTAAATTCCTCTACTTCTTATTAGAATACTAACCCAGAATTACTCTTCTTAACTTAGTTATGTTGGCAAAGACTCTATTTCCAAATAATGTCACCTTCACAAATAATAGGGTATCATTTTGGGGGACACAATTCAATCCCCAAAGGGACCGATGGACAAAGGAAGAATGATCCACAGGCCAGGTTCCGAAGGCCAAGTGTATCACACTACAGAAATTCTATTTCATCCCCAAAGTGGCAAGAAGCTACCGGAGGCTTTTAAACAGGATGGTGATCTGATTTGTGCTTCAGAATGATTCTTTGCACAGTGTGGATGTGGAATTATAGGGACAAGTGAACCAGTATGGAAAACATTGCAAAATTAAGATGTAAAAGGATGAAGTAGTATAAAAAAACCTTGGCAGAGGGGACACAGAGGAAGGAAAGACAGGATGGATTTTAATGGTCAAAACTTCAGTGTTGCTTGTTAGTCTGTGGGGTGTGTGGACTGAAAGAAGGGATTAAATTACACAGCAAGTTCTGATGTTTTGCTTGCAGCCTTCTGATAAAGAACTCAGACTTCGCTCATATACATTTTTTTGTACTATGACCAAAATTGACATTTTGAGATTTGATTATTGTTTATAGTCCTTATTTGTATTCTTACTGCTGTTCAATTTTGAACTTACTGGAGGGTTAAGCTTGTAACTATAAAGAAAATTGAGAGTATGTCATTATAAAAATGAAAAGAAAAAAGTAAAGATGGAGAGAAGTTGGGAGTGAGGGAGAGAGGGTGGGAAGTATTATGCTCTTTTTTTATTTTTTTTTTGACAGGCAAAGTGGATAGTGAGAGAGAGAGACAGAGAGAAAGGTTTTCCTTTTCCGTTGGTTCACCCTGCAGTGGCCGCTGTGGCCGGCGCACTGCACTGATCCAAAGCCAGGAGCCAGGTGCTTCTCCTGGTCTCCCATGGGGTGCAGGGCCCAAGCACTTGGGCCATCCTCCACTGCACTCCCTGGCCACAGCAGGAGCTGGACTGGAAGAGCAGCGACTGGGACAGAATCCGGTGCCCCAACCGGGACTAGAACCCTGGGTGCCGGTGCTGCAGGGGGAGGATTAGCCTAGTGACCCGCAGTGCCGGCCCTATTATGCTCTTAAAACTGTATATACAAAATACATGGGGCCGGCGCCGCGGCTCACTAGGCTAATCCTCCGCCTGCCGCACACCGGGTTCTAGTCCCGGTTGGGGCGCCGGATTCTGTCCCGGTTGCCTCTCTTCCAGGCCAGCCCTCTGCTGTGGCCAGGGAGTGCAGTGGAGGATGGCCCAGGTGCTTGGGCCCTGCACCCCATGGGAGACCAGGAAAAGCACCTGGCTCCTGGCTCCTGCCATCGGATCAGCACAGTGCGCCGGCTGCAGCGCGCTGGCCGCGGCGGCCATTGGAGGGTGAACCAACGGCAAAGGAAGACCTTTCTCTCTGTCTCTCTCTCTCACTGTCCACTCTGCCTGTCAAAAAAAAAAAAATACATGAAGTTTGTTCCATATTTATAAATATTTTTTTTTCTTGGCTGGCACCGCGGCTCACTAGGCTAATCCTCCGCCTTGCGGCGCCAGTACACTGGGTTCTAGTCCTGGTCGGGGTGCCGCATTCTGTCCCGGTTACCTCTCTTCCAGGCCAGCTCTCTGCTGTGGCCAGGGAGTGCAGTGGAGGATGGCCCAAGTGCTTGGGCCCTGCACCCCATGGGAGACCAGGATAAGTACCTGGCTCCTGCCATCGGATCAGCACAGTGCGCCAACGGCCGTGGCGGCCATTGGAGGGTGAACCAACGGCAAAGGAAGACCTTTCACTCTGTCTCTCTCTGTCTCTCACTGTCCACTCTGCCTGTCAAAAAAAAAAAAAAAAACCTTTTAAAAATATTTTTTTTTCTCAAAGGTTATTTATTTGAAAGGCTGAGTTACAAAGGCAGAGTTAGAGACACAGAGAGAGGGATTTTCCATCTGCTGTTCACTCCCCAAATGGCTGCGATGTCTAGAGCTGGGCGGATCTGAAGCCAGGAGCCAGGAGCCAGGAGCCAGGAGCTTCACCCTCCAATGGCCGCCGCGGCCGGCGCGCTGCGGCCGGCGCACCGCGCTGATCCGATGGCAGGAGCCAGGAGCCAGGTGCTTTTCCTGGTCTCCCATGGGGTGCAGGGCCCAAGCACCTGGGCCATCCTCCACTGCACTCCCTAGCCACAGCAGAGGGCTGGCCTGGAAGAGGGGCAACCGGGACAGAATCCGGCGCCCCGACCGGGACTAGAACCCGGTGTGCCGGCGCCACTAGGCGGAGGATTAGCCTAGTGAGCCGCGGCGCCGGCCTTCTATCAAGTTTCTATATCCAAGGGCACTACCTGAGTTTTTGTATTCTGAATCTTCTAACATTATAAATATAAATTTATTTTCAGGACTTGGAAAGGGTCAGTGCAAGTATAGGGCCCTGAACTTGAGACTCATTAGTTTCTTGGTAGAACACTTCTCTCTACAGCCAAGGAATACTTGATTACCATGGCACTGAATCTGATCCCAAAGGAACAGCATTCCATCTTGCCAAAGAACAGAAACAACAGCAAACATTTGTGTTTACTTTCCAATTTGTTTTATTTTGTTTAACTACTGTGTGTAGCCTGTGAGATGGGTAGGGAGGTAGGAAAGGCATGATTTTTTTTTAACTTTTATTTAATAAATATAAATTTCCAAAGTATAGCTTTTGGATTACAGTGGCTCCCCCCCGACCCATAACCTCCCTCCCACCCGCAACCCTCCCATCTTCCGCTCCCTCTCCCATCCCATTCACATCAAGATTCATTTTCAATTATCTTTATATACACGGAAGATCAATTTAGTATATACTAAGTAAAGATTTCAACGGTTTGCACCCACACAGAAACACAAAGTGTAAAGTACTGTTTGAGTACTAGTTATAGCATTAAATCACAATGTACAGCACATTAAGGACAGAGATCCTACATGGGGAGTAAGTGCACAGTGACTTCTGTTGTTGATTTAACAATTGACACTCTTGTTTATGGCATCAATAATCACCCGAGGCTCTTGTCATGAGTTGCCAAGACTATGGAAGCCTTTTGAGTTTGCCTACTCCAATCTTATTTAGACAAGGCCTTCAGAGAAAGGTACCTCCTTCTTTGATGGCCCATTCTTTCCGCTGGGATCTCACTTACAGAGATCTTTCATTTAGTTGTGTGTGTGTTTTTTTTTTTTTTTTTTTGAGAGAGTTCTTGGCTTTCCATGCCCAAAATACTCTCATGGGCTTTTTTGCTGGATCCGAATAGAAAGGCATGATTTTTAATGATTAACTATGGATAACAAACTTGATCTCTGAGATGTTGTTCTGCAACATTACATGATGAGTGAGTGGAAGAGGGCCGTTGGTTCCTGTATCTGAGAAATGCAACTACCACACTGTCCTCATTAAGCTGGGCTGCATGGAGACTGAAGTGACCAGAATAGGAGCTAGGTTTGGATTAGAAAACTTGTATAACCAAGAGCTCCTCTGTCATGTTTGCTACAGAATTGGAATTTGTATGGCGTAGATCCTTGACAATGTCGACCAGATAATCTGATGGTATGGAATGACAGGTTCTTCAAGAGTCTGATTTCACTTAGGAAACTTTAGAGGTTTTTTTTTTTTTTTTTCAATCATCACTTGTATATTAAATATTTCTATTAGAAAATAAATTTTTCTCCTAGAATATAGATTATTTGGAATTAGTTTGGCATTGTGTTAGATTTTATGGTTAATTTTTTATTGTTTTGAAATTGTTTTTATATATTTTGTCTTGTATTTCCTAATCTTAACTTTCTAATAGCTTAACTTTCTAAAAGAATGGTAACTGACACAAGGGGCATGGAGAAAGAGTAAAATTTTTTTTTCATTTTTTATACAAATTTTATTTTGTCTTCCGACATAGATCTACGACTGCATTCTGTCAGTTTCCTCCCGAGAGGGTGAGGTAATTGAATTGGACAAACCTGTGATGGCAGAGGGAAATGTAGAAGTTTGGCTTAATTCTCTCCTGGAGGAATCTCAGTCCTCGTTACATCATGTGATTCGTCAGGCAGCTGCAAATATTCAAGAAACAAGTTTCCAATTGATTGAATTTCTTTCTTCCTTCCCTGCTCAGGTCAGTGTATTGAAATGAGAAAATATTTTGGTAAAACATCATCTTAAATCTCAGAGATTGCCTCTTACAAGCCTCACAAATGAACTGACAGCTTAACTCTGGACCCTAAGATTTTCTTAAGGATCCATTAAATATAGATAAGCTTAAAGATTCCAACTGCAGATTATTTAATCATATATATTTATATCTTTATGTGACAATGTATATAAATCATGAAAACATACAGAATGGATGCTTTACTACAAATGTGAAAATGGATTTCAGCATTAAAATACAGGAAATAATGTTTTCTCAGTCATTGTGATCTACAAATATTTTTGAATATTTACTATGTGTAAATAATGTGCTAGTTTGAATAAAACAAATCTGAGGCATATTCTTTTCCTGTAAGTAACTTAAAAACTATTCAGGGAAATATGTGACAAATGTAATCATTTGAGATTTTGCGAAAAATATTGTAGATACATCATGAGGCTTTACATATTTAATTGCTAGATGAGTAATATGAATAGAGTTTTCATAGGTTTTGAGACCAGGTGTCAAGTTGATGTAACCATGACTCTCTATTTGTGTAATGATCACAAATATTCATTATATGGTGATTTCTGATTAAATAGATAAATATGCCTCACACTCATAAAGCTCTTATTTCCATAAGGTTGGGTTATTAGGAATTCAAATGATATGGACAAGAGATTCAGAAGAAGCCCTTAGAAATGCCAAATTTGATAAAAAAATCATGCAGAAAACCAATCAGTCTTTCCTGGAGCTACTGAACACACTGATAGACATCACCACAAAGGATCTGAGTTCCGTGGAGCGAGTTAAATTTGAGACTCTGATTACTATTCACGTGCACCAAAGGGATATCTTCGATGACCTGGTAAATTCTTTATAAATGCTGTGACATATACAGAAGAGTAAATATTAGACACTATCTGTGTTTACCTGCTGGAATTAGTTTGATTGAATTCAGAAAAGGTTAAATTCAGGCAAAGAATCATCTCAGGATTGGAGCTTGTTTGTCAGACTTTCTTTTCAGTCATTACCTGAAATTTCAGTCATATTCCGATGATCTATACTATGCTACAATTAGCATAGAGACAATTAGACTCTATTTTTAAAGTCCTTATGTGATTATTTTAATGCTAAAAAGTCATGTAGCAACCTGAAAGGCTTTCATTTATCTCATACTCCTTTTAGTTATTTATTGGAGAGCACTAGTTTCGTGCTGCAGAAATTAAGTAATATTGCTAGTAGAGCTATTTAGGGTTTCCCTTAAGGCTTTTGGTAAATCACATCCTTAACAAGTTTTTACATTTTATGTCATTGATTGCAAATGGTCTTTCCTAATATAGCTTGTGACACTCAGGTGTCATGCAGATTTTTGCTTTTAAAGAAAAAGCAGTGTAGGAAAAAGGAGGGTTCAATAGTTACAAAAAATGGGAAATGTGAAAAGAAGTGAAATTTGTCCTTTACTATAAAATACAACATTAAATAAGAGACAAGAAGCTCTTATTTTCATAATAATTTTCTGGGTTGTGTCTTACCCATTATGTGAAAAGGATTATGAAAGATTGGTTCTGATGGAATGGCAATAAAAGACAGTACATTCCAGCTGTTTTGTGTTCATTTCCTTTCTTAATAGTTAAGCACACTGTTTGCTTCTCTGAGAAATAAAGAGGTCAAGGTAATTTTAGATTTCTTATTTGTCAAAGAAAAATGAGTAAAGTGCCTTAACATTTTGGTAAAAAAAATCCAGGCAAAAGCATTTGCTGGAAAGTAACCTGCCTTTTAGATGTTAAAAATTTGGGCCTGCTGCCATTTGTAGGAAAAATAATTAATGGATTAAAAAAAAGCCCAGCAATATAATTTGTCATAATCTTGAGATGTCTTTTTTCTTTTTTTTTTTTTTTCTTTTTTTGACAGGCAGAGTGGACAGTGAGAGAGAGAGACAGAGGGAAAGGTCTTCCTTTTGCCGTTGGTTCACCCTCCAATGGCCGCCGCGGCCAGCGCGCTGCGGCCGGCGCACCGCGCTGATCCGATGGCAGGAGCCAGGAGCCAGGTGCTTTTCCTGGTCTCCCATGGGGTGCAGGGCCCAAGCACCTGGGCCATCCTCCACTGCACTCCCTGGCCACAGCAGAGGGCTGGCCTGGAAGAGGGGCAACCGGGACAGAATCTGGCGCCCCGATCGGGACTAGAACCTGGTGTGCCGGTGCCGCTAGGCGGAGGATTAGCCTAGTGAGCTGCGGCGCCGGCCGAGATGTCTTTTTTCTAACATTGTTTATTTCTGTCTTTGCATGCCAGAACATGTTTTTATGCGTTATATTCTGGGGTTGGGACTATGTTATTGGGCATTTAAGGGTAAAATTTCAGAAAGAGGGATCTTATTTTTAAGATATGAAATGCCATTTAAATTAGAGGGCCATACATCAGGATTTCTCTTGAATTTTCCTATTCCCACATATTCTTTTTTTTTTTTTTTGTAAAAGGTTTATTTATTTATTTGAAAGGCGGAGTTACAGAGAGAGAATTAGAGAGAGAAATGGCTGCCATGGCCGGAGATGCACCGATCTGAAGCCAGGAGCCAGGAGGTTCTTCCAAGTCACCCACGTGGGTGCAGAAGTCCAAGGACTTGGTCCATCTTTTACTGCTTTCCCAGTCCATAGCAAAGAGCTAGATTGGAAGAGGAGCAGCTGAGACTCAAACTGGCACCCATATAGGATGCTGGCACTGCAGGTGGCAGCTTTGCCTGCTACCCCACAGTGCCGGCCCCTCCCATATCTTCTAAAGCTTCTTTTTTGTTGATGAATACTTGAGTGAACTGGATGGTGATAAAGCTGGCATCTCTGAACTAATTGGGTAGCCTTTGAGTTCCCTGTGTTTCACTGTATGGTCCACATGAATGCTTATATGTGTACTAAATAAATACTCCTAGTCTCATTTCCAACATTATGCCTTTTGCATTTCAGTGTCACATGCACATCAAGAGCCCAACAGACTTTGAGTGGCTGAAGCAGTGCAGATTTTATTTTAATGAAGATTCTGACAAGATGATGATTCACATCACTGATGTGGCTTTCATATACCAGAATGAATTTTTAGGCTGCACCGACAGACTTGTCATAACTCCTCTCACAGACAGGTGATGGAGGGATTCTGTGATTTTAACCCCTCAACACTCCACTTCAACATTTTTATTCTCACGAGTTGCTCAGGGGATTTTTGCTTAATGTTTCTTAAGGTTTATAGAGTCTTTTTATATCAAAGCCTTTGAAATTCAGTATTTTTAGCTTTACACCTGTGTCTTCACCTGGAATTTAGATTTGCTTCCTTTGCATTTAGTCTTACAGAGGCAAGGTTTAAATGCATCCATGGACATTGAATGGGCAAGAAAGGGAATTAATTGTTGTATGACACCAGGTGCAAATCACAGCAGGCTTTGAAGGCTGCTGGAGTCCCTTGTCACCACACAGAGACAATTAAGATGATCTTTTAGCAGGAGAGAAATGGAGCATCGGTGCAGGTGAAAGCAGTGGGGAGAAGCCTGGGCTATGCATGGGGAGTTGTCGATTCTGCTCTGTGCTGGTTGTGTTTGTTTGGGCCATCTTTGTCATCTCCCTAGACTTCATCACTTCATCTGTAAGTTGAACTGGGTTGTCCCTGGAGGGTCCTCCCAGGGCTAATGTTCTGTGATTTCTCAGTCTAATTTGAACTTTGTGATATGAGGCACATTGTATATTCTCTGGTCAGGATATGCTGAATACTTAAAATGTCCAAATGGCTTAGTTGAATCCTTCTACCCTGTATTCATAATACAGCATTGTGTGGCTCCTCATCATCAATCTTTGGCCTTAGCTGAAGCTGAACATAGGTCATTATCACAGAGTGATCCTTCAAGCTATAAGATTTAAAATGTTATCAGAGGCAATTTGAGTTTGATGTATTAACACTGTCATCTGCTAGGACTGATTGCCTGTTTGGTTCATTTATGATGCTCACAGCAGTGTCCACTGTCAGTTGAAGCTGGAGGAGCTGCAAGATATTTTGTGGGTCTCATCTTCCTCTTGCATTTAGCTCTTTTAGCTTTTCTTATTCTCTCTGAAGTCTGGGTTGAAGATGGCTTGCCGTGGCTGTGGCAGGACCTTGTGGGGAAGGAGATTATCCAATAAGTCAAACATAGAAAGATGAATACCACATGGCCTCATCAGAGGTGGAATCTAAGAAATCAGACTCGTGGATGTTCAGAGTTTGATGGTGGTTTCCAGAGCCTGAGGAGGGAGCAAATGAGGGGTACCAAGGGTACCAAGGCTCAGATTAGCAGGAGGAATAAGTGTTAACATCTATTCCACAGTAGGGTGACTGTGGAAAATAATAATGTGTATTTCAAAATAACTGAGAGAGAGCAATTCAAATGTCTTCCCATAAAAAATGGTAAGTAGATGAGGTTAGGCATATGTTAAATCACTTGGCTGAATCCTTCCATATTGTATCCATGTAACAGAATTTCATATTATACCTTATAAATGTACACAATCAATCATGATTTGTGAGTTAAAGTAATGTTAATTTAAGAAATATGAAGAGTTCCCCAACAGGAAATCTATATGAAAAGTGTATGTGCTTATCTCCTGCCTCCTCTCTTTCACCCTCCAGTGCCTCCTTACCTTCCTCTCTCTTTATTGAGAAGACAGATGCACTGATCTCCTGTGATCACATCCATAATGTGACCACCTGTCCTTGCATGATCTCTGTCTCTCCTGGTTCTTTGGATGCATCATACAGAGACAACATCTCCACTGACACTGGGATGTCCTTTCTGGGAGCAGCATCCGTTTCTACTTTCTGTGTATCGTGCTGATCAATGTGCAGCCCATACCCTGACCCCTCCAGTTTCCTTCTAATTTCTGTGCCCTCATCAAAACCCATCCAAAGCAGTTTCTCTCTTATTTTTGTCTTGAACTCATTCCATTCAGGCTCCTGGTGTTCATTTTCTATTGCTGCCTTAACAAATACCACACATTTAGAAGTTTAAACAGCTCAAATTTGTTATTTTTAGGATTCTGTATGTCAGAAATATGAGACAGTTCTCACTGGACTAAAATCAGGGCTCAGTGGGACTTGTGTTCCTTCCTGGAGACTCTACGGGAGGATCCATAATGCTCTTTCAGGTTGTTGGCTGAATTCTTTTACAAAAGAACACTCTTCACTAAGATGATTACTTTAACGAAGTAAGTACTGGAGACACAGATGCATTTGTGGTCAGCTTTTTGCTGATCCAGCTGGAAAAATTCAGTAACTGTGGCCGCTTTCTTGACTCTGGGGCATCATGCCATGTGGACAGAGCTGTGAACATTTCAGAGGCTCAAACAGCGATTATCATTCCATAAAAGCGTGTAGCACCTTTCTCCAAACACTCATGGTGTCTTTAATGACCAATCTTTCCTTCCACTTCTGAGCACACGTGGAGAAGACTAGAAGTACATACTACTGCTAGCACTTAATAGAGAGGGCAGAGGGAGTTGATGGCTGATGCAGCATCTTATCTGCTTGATAAGAAATGTAGACAAGCATAATGATGTGTCTTTCTCTGACATAGTCTTGCAATGTGTGAGACCACTCAACTCTGCCCTTAGCATATCTGTAGTGTTGGGTCAGACACCTCACTTCTCTCATCCCCTTCTTTTGGAATCATTGTGGGGACTAGAAATGAAGCACACAGTAGTCTCCCCTTTTCCTTGGTGGATACATCTCAAAACCCCTAGAGGATGCCTGGAACCTCAGAGAGTACTGAAGTCTAGGTACATTATATTTTTCCTAAACATCTATATATGCCTATGATAGTTTAATTTATAAATGAGGCATAGTAAGAGATTAATAGTAATAATAAAATAAACAATTATAACTGTGTACTGTAATAAACCTTGTGTGAATGAACCCCCTCTCTGTTTCAAAAAATGTTCATCTAATATTTTTAGACCATGTTTACCACTAAGGGTAAATGAAACTGCAAAGAGTAAAACTGTGGATGAGAAGGGGCACCTAAATGTCCAGGCCAGAGCCCAGACATAATAAATGTTACTCTCATCACTATTTTTACTTTGAGCATTGATGTTTGTAATCATTGAATAATATACTCTTTTGCAACCTTTCTTCTCACTTCCTCTTAAGCAAGTACTGTAATCAAAGACTTTGTAACTAAACTAAGTTCTCAACAAAGTAAAGAGCCTTGTTGATATATTTGCCACTGTGATCTTTGGAAGCTTTTTAATGTTTTAGAATCCATAGGAGCCAAAACCACTTCTGGTTTACATGTTATGAAGTGCGTCTACAGAGTAATTACTACTTAATACTAATTCTGGTGACAGATTTGGTTAAAACAAAATATGGTGAACCTTGGGTCATGGGGTCTGTCATTATTCGTTTGGCATCATGGTCATAGTCTGTGTCTAATTCCAGGAGCTGTTGGTGCAGGTGGAACCAATAGGAGTGTGCTATTGGGCATATAAAAGCCATTTATTTGCCATAAAGTCATAGTACACAAGGTATCAGGGTCTAGGCAAGCAGCTGGGGCGGGGTTACTGGTATGAATTTGATCCAGCTTCTGATAGCAGAATGTTTAATGTCGAGGCAAAAAACTGGAATAGAACTCGGAGAAGGCCACAGAAACACATAAAAGGTCCAATCTTATTTTTGAATGGAGAACTTTTGGAAATGACTTGGAGGAAGAAGATTGGAAAGGAAGACAGAGAAGCCAGGGGCAAGGTACACAAACCTGTCGAATTCCCTGAGAAGAGTCACATGACCCTGTGTCTCGAGATGCTCTGACAGTTCTTGCAGTCACTGCAAGGTGGTGTGGGTACCAGTCTAGCAGCTGGGCTGAAGCCTGCCTAGTGGAGAAAGTAAGGGATCAGTTGCTAAACATGCTGCATACTTTTCAAATCAAAGAATGATTTCTTTGAGACAACAACTTGCTAAACAATCCCAGTTATGTAAAGAGGGTTTGTAAGACAGCAGCAGAGTGGCCAGAATTGAAAGGGGGTGCATTTCTTACCCTGAGAAGGTGGATGTTTCCCAAGGCCAGGTAACAAGGGGGCATGGCTTGCAGACAGGCTGCCTTGAGTCTCAGGCCTCCCTGTGCACTCCTGAGAAGAGCTGCTCAATCTCCATGAGCCTCTTGCCCCATCTGTGAGATGGTTTCCCTTCAGGTCTCTCTGGGAATGCAGTGAGAATCAAGGATGTGGCTGCATCATGCCAGCTATTGATGTTACATACTCTGCAAGGGCAGAAATGAGACCTTTGGTTAAAAGGCAAACCCTAGTACTCAAACAGTACTTTACACTTTGTGTTTCTGTGTGGGTGTAAACTGTTGAAATCTTTACTTAATATATACTAAATTGATTTTCTGTATATAAAGATAATTGAACATGAATCTTGATGTGAATGGGATGGGAAAGGGAGCGGGAGATGGGATGGTTGCGGGTGGGAGGAAGGTTATGGGGGGAAAAGCCACTGTAATCCAAAAGCTGTGCTTTGGAAATTTATATTTATTAAATAAAAGTTTAAAAAAAGCAAACCCTAATGGAGAGAAGGGATCCTTTTCATCGCATACCTTTACCTTTTGATCCATATCCAGGCTTGGTATGCACTCAGGGCTGAGGCATTTACTGTCTCCTTCTCGAACCCATTCTAGTAGGATAGAGACCACAGAGGACTTCCCGTTTGTGTGCCCACTGTCCCTGTCTATCCCTCATGCTGAATGAGCACATCCTTTTTTGGGAATCTTTTTCAAGTCATGGTGAATGCTTTATAGTTATGACATATGAAAATCCTGAACAGTAGCACTTTGTGAACTGTCTCCTTTGACAACACCAGGTGGTGCTGGGAATCAGGTAATTTGCAGGTGAAAATTTTTCCTTTACAGGCATTCTTGTATTCACCCACAAAATCTTTTACTTGCTAATCTAATAAGATGTACTAGAAAGGAAATGCAGGTATAGTGATGATCACAGAAATAGATTAAAGATGTGATTATTTAGCACTACACTATTTGAGTCCCAAGTATATCAAATGATCAACAGTTAGATTCAAAAGGGAATTAATCATTTAAATGGCTCCCAGTGAATTTCACAGACAGTTTTCTTTCTTTTTGTCTTTATTATATATTAGAAGGTTTCTTTATTTGAAAGGCAGAGTGATGGTTTGGGGTGGTGGGTGGGTAGAGAAAGAGAGAGAGAGGGAGAGATCTTCTATCACTGGTTCATTCCCCACACGGCCCAGATTAGGCCAGGCCAAAGCCAGGAGCCACGAGCTCCATCTGAGTTTTCTACCTGAGTGACAGGGGCCCCAGTGCTAGGGTCATCCTCCTCTGCTTTCCCAGGTATGTTACTAGGAACTGGCTTGTGAGAAGACCAGATGGGACTCAAATGGTTACTGTGGTGAAGCAAGCTAACATATCTATCATCAAACATAATTTTTGTTTGTTTTTTTTTTTGTTACAAAACAACTAAAATATATTTATTTAACAAAAATTTCCAGTACAATACAGTTGTATTGACTGGTCTTCATGTTGCACTGTAGGTCTCTAGACTTGTCCATCTTCCATATCTGTTTTGTATCCTCTGACCTGACTCTCACCATTTCTTCCATATGCCCCTCTCCTGGTAACCATTGAGTTATTTTCTGTCACTATATATTTGATCTTTTTGTCTCCTTCTAGATTCCACATATAAATGAAATCGTGCAATGTTTGTCTCTCAGTGTCTGACTTTATTTCACTTAGCATAATGTCCTCCATATTATCTATCTTGTGGCAAATGGCATGGTCTTCTTTTTTAGGGCTGAGTGATTTTCCATTGCACAAATGAATGTACCATGTTTTCTTTATCCATTTGTCCATTGATAGCTAAGTTGTTACTTGGCTTTGGGGAATAGTGCTGCAGTGAACATAGGCGTGCAGGTATCTTTACAAGGTGATGATTCTATCTGCTCTGGATATAGACCTAGAAGAGAGGTAGTTCCATTTTAATTTCCTTAGGAAGCTCCATACTGTTTTTCATGATGGCTGCACCAAGCTACATTTCTACCATAAGGGTACATGCTTCCTTTTTATCCACCCCTTCACCAACATTTATTATTTCTTATCTTTTGGACAATAGCCATTTTGATGTGTGTAATGTGATGTCTCATAGTGGTTCTAGTTTGCATTTCCCTGGTGATTAGTGATGTTGAGTGAATATTATTCTTTTAGTGGATAGATTTCTGAGGAAAAATTGCTAAATAAATTTTGAAAATGCTGTGTACTATTTCTCATACTTGGAGATTCTCAGTATACATGATCATAAGAAAGACTGAAAAGTTCAGCAGGAAAGAAATCTGTTTGACCTTTTAAAGAGTTTTCAAACTTATTTGACTAGAGAGTATCCCTCCTTGGTCTCAACACATGTTAACATCAATAAAGAAAAGTATATTTTAGGTTTGAGTATTAGGAATGTCACATAGGATCTTCTGTTTTGCGGTCTTGGGTGGGTTTCCTTACATTCTGGCTTGGTTGTGTTGATTGTTCTTCTCCAGGTGTTACATCACGCTGGCCCAAGCCCTGGGAATGAGCATGGGGGGAGCCCCTGCTGGACCTGCAGGAACAGGCAAAACAGAGACCACCAAAGATATGGGACGTTGTCTTGGGAAATATGTTGTGGTTTTCAACTGTTCAGATCAGATGGATTTTCGAGGACTTGGGAGGATTTTTAAAGGTGATGTTTATATATATTTTTTTAATTTAACAAGAAATTTTGGCTATGGTAGACTAGTTTGTTGAGATTTATTTTTCGATAATTTGCAATGTTAATTTCATTCTTCAACTATGTAAAACTCTGGAAAACCATGAATCTCATTCATGTTGTGTGGACCCTGTGTTAAGTTTACTTGCCTTTTGTAATGTTCCTTTATTCCTGCAGGTTGGCATTTATAGATAAAGTGCCAAATTGTCAGCTGTTTTGGGCCTCTTGATGCATGATCTATTTGTTCAGCTTTATTTTTTGAGCAAACCTTTCTCTGGTTCATTTTGGCAGCTGCATAATGTGCTTTTCCTGGGCTTTCCAAAATTACATAGTAATTGGATTTTCTGTTTAATTTGCTTTCTAAGGACTGGCACAATCTGGATCCTGGGGTTGTTTTGATGAATTCAACCGTATTGATCTACCAGTTCTTTCAGTTGCAGCCCAGCAAATTTCCATTATTCTCACCTGTAAAAAGGAACGTAAAAAATCTTTCATTTTTACTGATGGAGATAATGTGACTATGAACCCTGAATTTGGACTTTTTCTAACCATGGTAAGGAAGCTAGAAGATTTACTGAATTTCAGCTGTCTTATCACACTCTTTATGTCTCTCCCTGGCCATATGTCATCTATTTTCCATGAATGGAAATTGGGATTGTAATTTTCACTCCTGTTTGAAAGCCTTTGGTGTTAAACAAAGATCATATTAATAACTCATGACTTAATTTGTCCAGGTGGAAGAAGAATGAGATATGTAAATGAGTTCCTTGGTTGTCATTCTGGTTTTGTTGTGTGTACATTGCGAATCTTTTAATATCATGCTGATGTATGCTTGTTGCCCCCTGATCTTAGCATTTGTCCTTGCGTTTTGTTTTCTATTTAGAATCCCGGCTATGCTGGGCGGCAGGAACTCCCTGAAAACTTGAAGATTAACTTCCGCTCAGTGGCCATGATGGTCCCCGACCGTCAGATTATCATAAGAGTGAAGTTGGCCAGTTGTGGCTTCATAGACAATGTTGTTTTGGCAAGGAAGTTTTTCACGCTCTACAAGCTGTGTGAGGAACAGCTTTCTAAGCAGGTGTGCCATTCTGCAGGACTCTATGGGCTTACAAATGTTTCATCTTTCCTTTCGTGAAATGTTCTCATTTGAAAAACTGTAGATTGGGATTGTTGCTAAAGTGCCTTACAGATACTAAATAGAAAGATGTTGTATCATTACACAAGTAATTTTATATGTACTGATAAAGCAATGAATATTTGTATGTACAGTTAAAGAAATGAATATTTATAGCATAGAAATGAAGTAAATACTATTTGATTTAAAACCAAAGAATTATGGCTATTAACATCTGTTTTTTATGCCACCTATATATTCATCATAATGTGTGTTGTGTTTTATTAGGGTTTTTAGGAACTTCTCATTTATTCTTCTCATTTCTAAGGCCACGCAGGTGTGGCCAAGCTCTGCTAATTGCCATCTTCTCTCTTGTGACCTTGCTAGTTTTTTCTACTCTTTGGAGTATTAGGTTCAAACATCATGAGGTTTCATAGTTGAGAGGCCTGGAATTAATCATATATTACATCTGCATTAGTTATCTGCTGCAGTGTAATAGCCCAACCACAAATTTAGTGGCTTAAAATCATTCACATTTATGATTTCACAGTGTCTGCAGGTCAAGAGTCATCTAAATAGGGTTCTTTGCTTAGTGTCTACAAGGTTGTAGTCAAGGTGTTGTCTAGGGCTTTGGTTTCATCTGATGCTTGACTGGGGAATGATCTACTTCCAAGCTCTTGCAGGATGTGGACAGAACCCTGTTCCTTGAGGTTGTAAGTTGAGAGATTCCATTTCTTACTTGCTGTGCCTGGAGATCGCCTTCAGTTCCTAGAGGCTATCCATAGTTCTTTTGTTTGCTATGTGGGATTCCCCAACATGGCCACTTGGCTTCTCAAAGTCAGCAAAGAAAAATATCCAGCAAAATGAGCGTTATATTCCTATGTAATGGACCACATAATTGCCTACATGTAATTGCATTCAACATACTGTCTCTGCTGCGTTCCATTAGTTAGGAGCAAATGACAGGTCCTGCCCATAGTCAAGCTGATAAGATCACGAAAAGGAATAAATACGAGGAGGTAGGCATCACACTGCAGTTGTCTAGCACATAAGTAAAAACTACTAAAAATATGTTAAATAACGACACATTGCAATAAACATAAGACTATAACATGAACAGTGTCTCCTAACATTCATTACACTTCAGTTCTTCTCCTTACCCCAACTTTCATTCCAAACTTCTTTGACTATAGATTAATTTTTTATACCCACATGTTAAACCAAATTACATTCTGCCCAAAAGTTCTTTTCCTATGTCAGAAACACACAGAATTTTGACCCTGGCCACAAACCTTCCTTGTTAGCCTGACCCTGACTCTGCTTTTCTGCCACCAACATTTCTAGTTTTGTCTGCTGTAATGACAACCTTACTCACTTATTCTGTTTCTTCCCTCTGTCAAAGAAATAGTGTTTGTGTGCTATTTACTGGATGTAGAAAACTTCCCACATGACTGATTTTTGCCTTTGTCTTTTGTTTTAAAAGATTTATTTATCTATTTGAAAGACTTACAGAGTGAGGGAGAGACAGTGAGAGATCTTCCATCCACTGGTTCACTCCCTGATGGCCTCAACAGCCAGGGTTTGGCCAGGCCGAATTCAGGAGTTAGAAGCTTCATCTGGTTCTCCCGTGTGGGTGGCAGGGGGCCCAAATACTCAGATCACCCTTTGAGGCTTTTCCCAGGCTATTAGCAGGGAGCTGGATTGAAAGTGGAATGATGTGGGCGTGAACTGGTGCCCATATGAGATGCTGGCATTGCAGGCTGTGGCTTTTCCTGCTACACCACAATACAAGCCCCTGCCCTTTTCTTAACTACTCCTTCACTTTTTGTGCCTTCACTCCCACAGACAAGGTCACTGTGGAATGAAATGTGTCAGTGTGTACAAAGTAGTTGGTCTCATGTGGATCTCTTGGTGAACATTCTGTGAATCTCTCTTTGTGCCCACAGATTTAACTCAAAGCCCAGTTCTGATAGGAAGTTTTCCTTAATTGTCACCCACCAGCAATTCCAAGTCATTGCTACTTTTATGCAAGTTTATTCATAATTATATTTTATTATCTTTATTAGAGTTTAAATTCCCTGACTATATGAACTCAATATGTGTGTTTTTGTGTCCTCCAACTAGTATTTAGTGAGGTACACTGCTCCCAGCTACTTTAGCAGATCACTGCCTTTTTGTTTTCCTGCATTTAACTTTTTTTTTAATGTGGTAACATATTCAGCACTAAATTTGCCATCTATTTTTTAATTATTTATTTGAAACACAGAGAGAGAGAGAGAGAGAGAGAGAGACAGAGAGAGACAGAGAGAGAAAGAAACAGAAAGAGCTATCTTCCATCCAATGGTTTGCTCCCAGATGGCCCCAATGGCTGGAACTTGGCTGACATGGAGGCAGGAGCCAGGAGCTTCTACTGGGTCTCCCATGTGGGTACAGTGGCCCAAGAATTTGGTCTAACTTCCACTGCTTACTTTCCTGGGCACATTAACAGGGAGCTGAATTGGAAATGGACTATCTGGGACTCAAGTGTGTGCCTGTATAGGATGCCGATGTCACAGGTTGCGGCTTTACCCACTACGCCACAGTGCTGGCCCTACCATGTAACCGTTTTGAACTGTGTAGTATTTTCTATGATGTAGTGAACAGATTTCCTGAACTTTCATAACTTTTTTCATCTTGAAAAACTGAAACTCTCAGGACCGGCGCTGTGGCATAGCAGATAAAGCTGCCACCTGCAGTGCTGGCATCCCATATGAGCGCTGATTTGAGTCCCAGCTGATCCTCTTCCAATGCAGCTCTCTGCTATGGCCTGGGAAAGCAGTAGAAGATGGCCCAAGTCTACTGTGGCTGTGAGTGAGACCTGGAGGAAGCTCTTGGCTTCGGTCTGTCTCTCTCTGCCTGCCTCTGTCTTTCTGTAACTCTGCCTTTCAAATAAATAAACGAATAAATAAATAAATAAATACCCGAAACTCTACCCAACAAAACAAAAGAAAACAAAACAAAGCCTACCTTTTCTCCTTCTCTCTAGTCTATTGTAACTACCATTCTGCTGTCTGTTTCTATGAATTTGACTTCTTTGGATGCCCCATATAAGTGAAGTCATATAATGCATGTCTTTTTGTGACTGCAGGATTTTACTTAGCATAATACCCTCAAGGTTCATCCATGTTGTAGCTTGTGATAAGATTTCCTTCTTTTAATGGTCAAATAATGTTCCACCATAGCTACATGCCACATTCTGTTTATCCATTCATCCCTTGATGGACATTTAAAGTGGGTGGCTTCTACCTATTGGCTGTTGTGAATACTGCTGTTATATGAACGTGGATATGAAACTATCTCTTGGATACCCAGCTTTCATGTCTGTTGGATGTGTACCCAGCAGTGAGATTTCTGGATTGAATGCCAGTTCTGTTTATGTTTCTGAGGAACTGACATTGTGTTTTTCACAGTGGTTGGATACTTGGGTTTTAATCATTGACTTTCTATGTGCTAAATGTGGAGTGGCTGAGCTTTTGTTGACAAGCTGGGCTTGGCCTTCTGATTGTCCTTCCTCTTCCTCTTGGTAATCCTGGAGCACAGCTGCCTCCCCCTTCTTTCTTATTTGTTAGTCAGAAGGCTTCATCTACATGGATGTGATGGTCATGACCGAGGTCCCAGTCTGGTATCAGATTTAAGTCTAATGACAGAAATAACTTTGCTGTGTAGGATTGATTAGGAAGAAGCTCACAAGATGTCTGTCATTCCCTTTTCCCTGTCAAGCTCTATCAGTGAGTTCTGATCTAAGGGCCTCAGCTAGTGATTGTCTATGGGAGAACTTTCTGGATTTTTTTTTGACAAAGAAATGTAATGTATTGCTCCACTTTTTGAGTGACTTTTCTAAATGAAAATCAGAATTTGTTCATTATTGTGAATATGCCTCTGTCAAATAAATGTAGTTTCCATGGTAGGAAACATGGAGAATAAGCCCCATGTGTCTCAAATTCTTCAGGTACATTATGATTTTGGGCTGCGTAATATTCTGTCAGTCCTGCGGACTTTGGGGGCAGCAAAGAGAGCCAGCCCCACAGACACGGAATCCACAATTGTCATGCGTGTACTACGAGACATGAATCTTTCAAAACTGGTAAGATTCATGTATGGAAATGTTCTACCTGCTTAAATATCAGTTCAATTCACTGGGCACAAGTGAGATTTAGAAGTATTGGCTTTAACTATGCTCATTTAAAATGCGTAATTATCAGATAAAGTGCTGAAGAGCAAAACTTTAAATTAGACTTTTCAGAAATTCTTTTAGTAATGACTCATCTCTAGTCTAAAATGTCTGTTCATATAGAATTGAAATGGATTTTTTGAAATCCACACATTAAAGCTCCAAATACCTTGAATCACTTTTGTGTCTTAGAGCTAAAATCTCACCCTCTTTAAAGTCTGTAGAGCCTTACAGAAAATTATATGTAAATTATACAAATATGTGATAATTTCACTCTCTTATAGCAGACACTAGTAATCAATGTCTGGTCTCAGTGGGTCCATATATAGAGTGACAAAGTGATATATTTTTATTTCAAAGAAAAAGTATGATCCAAATTCTAATTCATGAATTTCTTACTATACCACATTAAAAAAAACTCTTTTAATTTAAATCAGGAATTGTAGTCTATTTAATATACTGCCAAATTGGCTATTTTGTGGAAAGATTGTCATGCAGGAGTATTTTCTTTCATTTCATTTCTTTTCTCCTTACTTTTATCCTCTTATTCTTTTTATAACTTAGAGGAAAGGCAAGAAAAATGTTATTAATTTCAGTGAAGGTGATATTTTATTATTGGTTGTACTGAAATAGTCTGGACTATATTGGGTGTTTTTAATTTGTACACTGCTGCGTTTGTGTCATAATGGGTTGTCTGCTTTCCTTTTTTCTTTTTTTAGATTGATGAAGATGAACCCTTATTTTTGAGTTTGATTGAAGATCTTTTCCCAAATATTCTTTTGGACAAGGCAGGTTACCCTGAACTGGAAGCAGCAATTAGTAGACAGGTAATGTTTCATAGGGCATCAAATGCTGTGTATGTTTGTCTGAATTTATTGAGAATCAATTGGTGTGGCTTGCACCTGTGGATTCTGAGAATGTCAAGCTAAAACTCTGATTTTAAGAGAGGTGATTGTACGGTAGTGAGAGAGTTCCTCTTGTCAGGGGATCTTCTACAGTGGCACAGCCACAGGTCCAGTGAATCTTGTACCAGGTTGTCGCTCCCCCTCTTCATGGAGGAGCAACACAGGACCCTGCGCTGTTCTTTCGTCTGCTCGGCCCTCCCCGGGTTTGCTGCTGGTTCTTCCCGGGTTGGCTGCTATCCCTTCCACCTCCGTGGAAGGGCAGTTCCCCCTGGCCACATTCCCCACTTCCGCAGGGGAGCGGCACACCGCCGGCCGGCTCTTCTCGGGGGCTGCACGGGTTCCCTTAGATGTTCCCCATAGATGTTCCCCGGTGCATGCCGTCTCTCTCCTCCTTTATAGTCCTCCTCCGCCAATCCCAACTCGGCTGCCCACACGCCGAGTACGCTGCTCTCCTCCAATCAGGAGCAAGTCCTACAGTTAATTGGTTGAACTGGAGGCAGCTGTGCGGAAGCTGTTTACTTCTCTCCCAGCGCCATATTGTGGGAGAGCAGATGCACAGAATAAGTCTTAATTCCAGTAACTTAGTCCAGTCCGGATTGTTCCCCACACCAGGTGTCCCATTATTTATGGAAACCATCCCACACCAGGGTCAAGAGTGACATATGATTAGTGTGCAGGGTCCAGCTAGGGCTGTGACTGTCTCCTGCCTTGGTGTTTGGCACCTTGGTGTAATCTCTGGACTCCTATCTCTCAGTGTTATTTGCAGTGACCCCACATGGCTTCTCAGTTATAATTCTTTCCTCATTGTGACTTTTTTCTCAGGCTCCGGGATGAGTAGAGGGGTCCACATAATTATGTATATCTTATTAACTGTCTGGACTTTCCAGGATATATGCTGCAGCTTTAAATTTTCATAGCCATCCGAGGAAGGGGAATGAATTAGGTAAATCTTGTGCACCAAATTTCCTTTCCTGTGAAGAATTTGAGACAAATGCAGCTTTATAGCAGTGGTAGTTAGCTTGTATTTATAAAAGTGCATTTCAGTTCCTCAAAAATGTCTGTAATAAAAATCAAATGTGTCAGTACTTATTGTATATTTTGCTTTAAAAATCAACATGTAAGTGTCTGAATTTCCTGATCAGGAAAGAGTGCTCATTAATTCTGCAAATGGTTTCTCCATCATTTGGCTAAATTAATTGGAGCACTATCTAAAAAGCTAGGTATTAAACAACTTCTAAGATGATTTATTTTAGTAGCTTATAACATAAAAAATCTGAAGATTCTGCACGTGGAAATTCAATTTTCCCAGCACCATTTATTGAATAGACTGTCCTTGCTCCAGGAATTGGTTTTAGATCCTTGATCAAATATAAGTTGGCTGTAGATGTTTGGGTTGATTTCTGGTGTTTCAATTCTGTTCCATTGGTCTATCCATCTGTTTCTGTACCAGTATCATGCTGTTTTGATTACAACTGCCCTGTAGTATGTCCTGAAATCTGGTATTGTGATGCCTCCAGCTTTGTTTTTGTTGTACAAGATTGCTTTAGCTATTCGAGGTCTCTTGTGCCTCCATATAAATTTCAGCACCATTTTTTCCAGATCTGAGAAGAAGGTCTTCGGTATCTTGATTGGTATTGCATTGAATCTATAAATTGCTTTTGGGAGAATGGACATTTTTTTTAACTTTTATTTAATGAATATAAATTTCCAAAGTACAGCTTATGGATTACAATGGCTTCCCCCACATACCGTCCCTCCCACCCACTACCCTCCCCTTTCCCACTCCCTCTCCCCTTCCATTCACATCAAGATTCATTTTCGATTATCTTAATATACAGAAGATCAGCTTAGTATACATTAAGTAAGGATTTCAACAGTTTGCTCCCACACAGAAACATAAAGTGAAAAATAATAGATGATTTTTTTTAAATGATGATGAAATCAGATCAGACCTATTGTCATGTTTAATCCCAGTGAGAGTCAAGTTGGGAGTTGATAGTTTCTTTTTTTTTTTTTTTTTACAGAGGATCAGTTTAGTATACATTAAGTAAAGATTTCAACAGTTTGCACCCCCATAGAAACACAAAGTGAAATGTACTGTTTGAGTACTCGTTATAGCATTAAATCTCAATACACAGCACATTAAGGACAGAGATCCTACATGAGGAGTAAGTGCACAGTGACTCCTGTTGTTGACTTTACCAATTGACACTCCTGTCTATGGCATCAGTAGTCTCCCTATGCTCCAGTCATGAGTTTCCAAGGCTATGGAAGCCCTCTGAGTTCTCCGATTCTTATCTTGTTTAGACAAGGTCATAGTCAAAGTGGAGGTTCTCTCCTCCCTTCAGAGAAAGGTACCTCCTTCTTTGAAGACCTGTTCTTTCCACTGGGATCTCACTCGCAGAGATCTTTTGCCAGAGTGTCTTGGCTTTCCATGGCTGAAATACTCTCATGGGCTTTTCAGCCAGATCCGAATGCCTTTAGGGCTGATTCTGAGGCCAGAGTGCTATTTAGGACATCTGCCATTCTATGAGTCTGCTGAGTATCTCACTTCCCATGTTGGATCACTCTCCCCTTTATTTATTCCATCGGTTAGTGTTAGCAGGTACTAGACTTGTTTATGTGCTCCCTTTGACTCTTAGTCCTTTCATTATGATCAATTGTGAACTGAAATTGATCACTTGGAATAGTGAGATGGCATTGGTACATGCCACCTTGATGGGATTGAATTGGAATCCCCTGGTATGTTAACTCTACCATTTGGGGCAAGTCAGCTTGAGCATGTCCCAAATTATACATCTCTTCCCTCTCTTATTCCCACTCTTATGTTTAACAGGGATCACATTTCAGTTAATTTTTAACACTTAAGAATAACTGTGTATTAATTACAGAATTAAACCAGTCATATTAAGTAGAACAGACAAAAAAACTACTAAGAGGGATAATGTATTAAGTTGTTCATTAACAGTCAGGGCTATGCTGATCAAGTCACCGTTTCCCATAGTGTCCATTTCACTTCAGGAGGTTTCCTTTTTGGTGTTCAGTCAGTTGTCACCGATCAGGGAGAACATATGGTATTTGTCCTTTTGGGACTGGCTTATTTCACTCAGCATGATGTGTTCCAGATTCGGGAGAATGGACATTTTGATGATATTGATTCTTCCAATCCATGAGCATGGAAGATTTTTCCATTTCTTGGTATCCTCTTCTATTTCTTTCTTTAAGGTTTTGTAATTTTCATCGTAGAGATCTTTAACGTCCTTGGTTAAGTTTATTCCAAGGTATTTGATTGTTTTTGTAGCTATTGTGAATGGGATTGATCTTAGAAGTTCTTCTTCAGCCATGGCAAGACCCCTACCTTACACCTTACACAAAAATCCACTCAACATGGATTAAAGACCTAAATCTACGACCTGACACCATCAAGTTACTAGAGAACATTGGAGAAACCCTTCAAGATATTGGCACAGGCAAAGAATTTCTGGAAAAGACCCGGGAGGCACAGGCAGTCAAAGCCAAAATCAACTATTGGGATTGCATCAAATTGAGAAGTTTCTGTACTGCAAAAGAAACAGTCAGGAGAGTGAAGAGACAACCAACAGAATGGGAAAAAATATTTGCAAACTATGCAACAGATAAAGGGTTAATAACCAGAATCTACAAAGAGATCAAGAAACTCCACAAAAACAAAACAAACAACCCACTTAAGAGATGGGCCAAGGACCTCAATAGACATTTTTCAAAAGAGGAAATCCAAATGGCCAACAGGCACATGAAAAAATGTTCAAGGTCATTAGCAATCAGGGAAATGCAAATTAAAACCACAATGAGGTTTCACCTCACCCCGGTTAGAATGGCTCACATTCAGAAATCTACCAACAACAGATGCTGGCGAGGATGTGGGGAACAAGGGACACTAACCCACTGTTGGTGGGAATGCAAACTGGTCAAGCCACTATGGAAGTCAGTCTGGAGATTCCTCAGAAACCTGAAGATAACCCTACTGTTCGACCCAGCCATCCCACTCCTTGGAATTTACCCAAAGGAATTTAAATTGGCAAACAAAAAAGCGGTCTGCACCCTAATGTTTATTGCAGCACAATTCACAATAGCCAAGACCTGGAACCAACCTAAATGCCCATCAACAGTAGACTGGATAAAGAAATTATGGGATATGTACTCTACAGAATACTATTCCACAGTAAGAAACAACGAAATCCAGTCATTTGCAACAAAATGGAGGAATCTGGAACACATCATGTTGAGTGAAGGCATCAGGATTCAAACCTGGAAAAGACTCCCAAGCTCATGCTTCCAATGATTCTGTGCTGATTTCCTCAAGGACCTTATGGTATTGTGGGTAAGTAAACAGAGAGATGACCCAGCAATGATGGAAAGTACAAGATTGACCAAAAGTTCATCTGAACAGCAAAAATATTAAAAAAAATGTGAAAGTTCATTTCCTGAAGCATAAAAATTCTAGGAGGGTAATTCAAAGTTTGTTTTAAACCACAGATGTTTGGTTTAGATTTCATGGATGTTGAGGTTTGTATGAGATCCTACCCATCATTAAATAATGTCTGATTCCAAAAAAAAAAAAAAAAATCTGAAGAGCACATACATAGCATAAAATGATGCATGATTATTATCAAAGTTATTTAAGTAAAATTTAAATTGCTTTTGACATTGAGTTCAAGTACAGCATAATGGTTAAGTTCATGGACAGTGAAACTCAACTTCTTGGGGAAAAAAAACCCAATTCCACTAACATTTTTTAAAGATTTATTTTATTTATATGAAAGTCAGTGATAGAGGAAGACAAAATGAGAGAGATCTTCCATCTGTGGTTCATTCTGCGAATGGCCACAGTGGCCAGGACCAGCCAGGTCAAAGCCAGGAGCCTAGAATTCCATCATAATCTCCCACCTGGGTAGCAGGGGCCCAGGTACTTGGGCCATCTTCTGATGTTTACCTAGGTGCATTAGTAGGAAGCTAGATTGGAAGTTGCGCAGACAAGTCTTGAACCAGCACTCTGATCTGGGCCACTGAAATCATAAGCATTGGCTTAACCCACTGCACTACAACTCTGGCCCCCTAATTCTATAACTTTATAAATTGGGCATTTGGATAAATTTGCTTAGTCATTCTGTGCCTCAGTTTTCTTATCTGTAAAATGAAGATATTAATAGTACTAATTTTATGCATAGTAGCTTCCATATGTGTATTAGATAGATTAAAATTATGCAGTGATTTTATAAAGATAGCTTGAATTTTAACCAATCTAACATGCCATAATTTTTTTCAGTTATAAGTATCATCTTTTAAAAATTTAAGATATATTTTGCCATTTGAGTCTTTATTCTTGAATTTTGCCTGACATATATTCAATAAAACATTAATATAAATGTGCTCAATTCTCAAAAGTAAAAACACTTGTTTATTCTTAATTTGTAATTGCATTTAAATAATCATGTATTTGAGAGAGACTGAGACATCGAGCGAGATTGTAAACACTCCTCTTTTCTGGCTTACTCTTTGAATGCCTGCAACCAGGACTGGACTTGGTGGAAATTGGGAGCCAGAACTCAATCCAGTTTTCCTGCGTGGGTGTCAGGAACCCAGTCACTTGAGTTATCACTGCTGCTTTCCCAGGGTCTACATTAGGAGGTAGCTGGGATAAAGAGCTAGAGCTGGAAATTGAACCCAGGTACTCCAATGTGGAACACAGATATCTTTGTTTTTCTTTTTAAAATTAATTTATTTATTTGAAAGTCAGAGTTACATGGAGCGAGGAGAGAGGGAGAGAGAGAGGTCTTCCATTTGCTGGTTCACTCCCCAATTGGCTCAATGGCTGGAGCTGTGCCAATCTGAAGCCAGGAGACAGGAGCTTCTTCCAGGTCCCCCATGCAGGTGCAGCGTCCCAAGGACTTGAGTCATCCTCTGCTGCCCTCCCGGGCCACAGCAGAGAGCTGGATCAGAAGTGGAGCAGCCAGGACTTGAACTGACACCCATATGGGATGCCGGTTCTGCAGGTGATACCTGCTACGCCACATCACCGGCCCAAACACAGATATCTTAACCCACATCTTAAGAGATAGGCTGTCTGTCCCTGGAATGACATTTTTATTATGTTCAGCATGCTTTTTGTATATGTATGTAAAAATGTGCATATGTATATGTATATATATATTACAGTATTTTTATTGTGGTAAATATATAACATCAAGTTTACTATTTTAAATATTTCAAGGTATATAGTTCAGTGACATTAAGGATATTCACATTTGTGAATTGTTATCATTGTCCACTTTCAGAATTTTTTCATCTTTCCAAACTGAATTTTTGAACCTGTTAAACAATAATGTCTTATTCCCCTGCCCCTCCTACACCCCGTCTATACATGTTTCTAGCACAATAGTACGTCCGGATCATTGTTGATGTGGTCCAATGTGAGGGTTTGTTATGCTTTCAGGTTGAAGAAGCTGGCTTAGTTAACCATCCTCCTTGGAAACTGAAAGTCATCCAGCTGTTCGAGACACAGAGAGTGAGGCATGGAATGATGACCCTGGGGCCTAGTGGAGCAGGAAAAACCACCTGCATCCACACCTTGATGAAAGCCATGACAGGTACAGGGAAGCTGATTTCATTGCCCCGGGCAGTGCATTTAAATACTTGTAACACACTTGAATGCCCAAGAGGGACTTTATGGCAAATCTATGAATATATTTTTGTAGGAGGGAATGATGCTTTGCTTCTTTTTTATTTTTCATTTTTACTTTACTTCTTCATGGGTCTATTTTAGAAATAATAAATTGCATTAATATGCCAGAGAGAAAAACATTTTTAAGTGGCTTTATGCAGTTGTGCTATATGTATAACAATGCTGTCATTCAGTTTTCTTAATCTTGAGATGTGGCTATTATTATCCCCATTTTGTACAAAAACCAAGGTCTAAATTAAAAAATGCCCAAGGTCACTAAGAAAGCAAGTGATGAGACTGAGTTAAGATCAGAGCCCACTAATAAAAATTCAGTTTCCAGATATACTGTGCTACATCCCAATAAATAGAAAATACAGTATTCTATCTCCGAATAAATATGAAATAATTGCCATCTTAAAGCCTCAATTCTATGAGATAAGAACAATACTAATCATAAAACAATCTCCCACCTGAAATCAGATATTTTTTTCTGGTAAAGTTAAATAAATGCATTTTATATTCAGATTTCTCTGTCTTATATCTGAGTTCTTCATCCTAGGATGTCAGAGGATAATGGTCACTGCTACATTTATGATTGTGTTTATATTTTGTGGTTCTGGTCAGATCTTGATGCCTCTCTTCCTTAGAATACCAGCAACCCTTACCCATGGCAGAGCTGAGTTCCTAAATTTCATAGAACATTGGCTGTTGGATTGCAACATCCATAATCTCATAGTGGAGAGATGCCAGTCAGCACATGAAGCTTGGATGCACTGACATTGGTGCAATACAGGAACACAGTTGGTAGTAGCTGGATGTTGCCAGTATTGACTCCAGGGACCTGAACATACTGGCTTTAGTCTCTGCTTCCTCAGTTATTGGGGGAAGTGAATTCTGTACATCAGATTGAGGTAGACTCTGCTCTTATCCAGTACCTTCCTCCACTAAAACTGAGAACTCACATCTGCAGGACTGATCATGTGGTTTTTAATATAAGCTGTAAAGATTCTGTATGGGGATTATATTGTTTAAAAACTGTTGTATTTTCCCTCTCAAATTATGCTCAATAATATTATTGTTGCATTTATGAGCCTGCCTTCTATTAGCAGTGAACTACAAGTGCACCTGCTACAAGGATAAGCAAAATGAGTACTAAATATTAAGCAATATAGATACATTATTCATAATGTATGTGTTATTTAACATACATAATGTTGGAGAAATTCCTCACAAGCATGAATTAATCATTAGGCTGTTTCCTGTTTATTAACCTGCTCAGGATTTTAACACCTTTGCTATCTTAAACAACTCAATGTTTCTTGATGAAAATTTTATCCAAAAGATTGAGGAGATAATTGGATTGAACTTCAATAAAAGAAATGCAAGACCCATGTGTATTATTTTTTCCCTGATTCATGAAGTATTTGTTCATCAAATATCTTTAATATTCTGTCTTTTCATGTTCTGCTAGATTCCATAATAGAATCTATGAAAAAAAATGGCCATGTCTGTATGGAATTTTCAGGATAGCAGGCAAAACAGTCATGGATACTTATAACTCAATGTGGAATTGCTATGAGGAAGGCTTGAACAATCATGATGTGAGGAGAGGCATAGGTAATCAGAAACTTCTCTGAGGAATGTATAGAAAGGCTCTTGAAGCAGATGTTACTTCACCCAAGGCTTGAGCATTGAGTAGTAGTTGAATAAAAGGCATCTTAGCAGAATAAAGAGGCCATGCAAATAACAGGGACTGGATATACTCTGAGAGGCCTGAATAAAAGGAAGCTTGTGTTTGTGTTTGTATGGGGTGAGTGGAGGAGGTAAGACTGAATATGGAGGTATGAGTATAGCAGATTCTGTTGATGCAAAGTGGCACACTTCTTTGGCCCTCCCCTGCTATGGATGCGGATGTGTTGGACAGCTCCCCTTGATTCTCATGCTAGGTTGCATTCTCCCAGCTTTTTAGTCTTAAGATTTTGATTCCAAGAAATGGCTCAACTGGAAGTAGGACATCACATCTGTGACCTATCATTTATTAATTTTCTTTTTCTTTTCACTGTTTTACTTTCTCTGTCCCCTGTTCCACAATCTCAGCATCCAAGCCCTGTCTTAGGCTGTGCTTTCTGGGGAATCCAAGTTAGGAGAGTAGGCATGGCACGAGGAGTTTTTTAAGTCACACCAAACACCTACGTTTTATTCTGTAGGTGACAGGAAAATATTGAGCTAGGGAGTGACACAATCTCTCCTACTAGTAGAAGACCACCTGGTGGCTACAGGAGACTGGGGGACAGGAGATTTTTCTCAAGTCCATAAAGAGGCAAGAGCAAGAAAATTATGTCTATGCTAGAGCAAAGACCATGGAGGCAGAGTGATCAAGTCAGAGTCCAGAAGTGTCTAGGGAGAGAATCAAGAGAAACTGGTTCAGCTAACATTTGGGGAGCGAAGCATTCTTTTCTTAGAGTGCTCCTATAAAAATGTTCTGGTATCTTAAATGAAAGTGATAAATGTGGAGGTTTATTTTGGTGAGCAATTGGCTCTCACAGTTACGAAGGCAAAGATATCCTCTGATCTGCCATCTGCAAGCTGGAGGCCTAGGGGAGCTGGTGGTGTAATTCAACCTGAGTCATAGGGCCCAAGAACCAGGACTGCTGATAATGGAAATCCTCCTCTGAGGGCTAGAGATGAGAGAAAATCTTTCAGCTCAAAAAGACAGGCAGGAGGAAAATGAGCAACTTCCTCCTTCCCCTGGCTTTTGCTCCACTGGGGTCCCAGACAGTTAGGATGATGCTTAGTCAAACTGGAAGGACTACCTACTTTTCTGGGTCCACAGATTCAGATGTGAATCTCATCAGAAGCACCCCTATAGACACACCTAAAAGCAATGTTTAATCTGGGCACCCCAAGAACAGACAAGTGGATGCTTAAAATTAACTATCACAAAGGCTTTTAATGAGCCATCTCTTTTAATGTGTGCATGTGAACAGGAGGGCTTGTTTTTGTTAATCTTTCACACAGAATGTCTTTTAGCATTGATTTTTATTATTTCATACTTTAAATATTATTCTTTGTTCATCTGCTGAATAACCGTAGTCTCCTATGTGCAAATTCCTTGCTCATTTAAGGGTTGTTTTAGGGTTTGAAAGATTGAAATAAGATTGAAATACATTTCTTCAGGTTGGCCACAAAAGCAAGTCCTTGATTCATGCTAAATTCATTTAGTTTATCTTTTCTAAGGTGAGCAAGAACACATATCAGCAAATCAAATCTGATAGTGGAGAGAATGAGGTATCTTCTAGGTGATATCTTAGGCACAAGATTTAATCTAGTACACCATAAACCAAAGATATTTTTGAGCTGTCAAATTTAGCGAACTTCCAAATTGTGTTAGTACCTTGATAAATTGCAACGTGCTGTCCTTTTTTTCCCCTAAGGGATATACAATTTCCTTTTATAGAAGATGAAAAAAGTGCTTTAGTCAATAAAGTATAATGAGACAATTATGATAACTTGGAATGCCTTAAGATATATATTGTCAATGTAATTTTTCATTTTTCATGTTTTGAGTACCTGCTGACAGTATACCACAGATTAATGCAATATTGCCTAATGATGGTACAGTCCACATCTGAGATGTTTAAAATTTACATTTACTTGGATAGATTGTGGAAAACCACACCGGGAAATGAGAATGAATCCCAAGGCAATTACTGCCCCACAGATGTTTGGTCGGCTTGACGTGGCCACAAATGACTGGACTGATGGAATATTTTCTACTCTTTGGAGGAAAACACTGAAGGCTAAGAAAGGTAGAAGATGAATTACAAGTATTATTTTTAACATGTATTTCTAAATAAATCACTGGTGACTGGATAGAATTAGAACTGTATTCTCCATGTAATATCCTAGCCAAGATAAAGAAGTCATAAATCAGCATGATACTTGTGAATGTTGAAATAATGAAATTATTGATTAATGTTCTTAAAACCTAATTTTTTGTAAAAAATATTTCTTCATCCTTGTGACATCTTAGAATAAAATGGATGGAAAAGTTGGTATAGAAATTTGATAGTATTAAATAAATTGATTTTGCAGTATGATTTCCACTGAATATTTTAAAAATGTTACTCTTATTTAAGTACATCCTGTTTAAAAAATGGATTATCCTATAAAGTCACAGGAGAAAATGGGATTTTTTTTTGGAGAGAAAATTGTGCATATGAAAAATGAAGTCTATGCTCAAGTAAAAAGTCATTCTGTTTAGATGGACACGGGTGTTTGGTGGTTTGAGCAAACTAATTAAGGGTTAGTGATTGTGTCTGGGCTCTTTATGTTGAACCCAACATTCATAATATGAACTCAGATGGAGGAGGTGGTATCAGCTGTCCTCTCATTGTGTTTTCTCACTCCTGAGTGAGTACAGTAATGGCACTTTGAATATAATCACTTGGGGAAAGAAGGGCACAGGAGGAGGAAGAGAGGTTCAGGCTTACTTCCTGGGTCTAGACTTTGGGCAACAGTGTTGTGATTAAAAATGTTCAAGGAACATGATGAACCTAATGCCAGCTGTCAAAAGGGAAATTGAAACCTTCATAGGAATTCTTGATATTTTGCTGGAAAGAAATACAAATTTGTTTTTGATTTGTTCCAGTGTAAACAAAGAGACAATAACGACATATTACTGCCAAGAACTGGAGCTAAGAGAAAGTTTTTTTCCTTCTCGCATAAAAAAGGAGATGTGTTCTTTCTTTCAAAGTAACGCTGGTGCTTAGATTACCATTTTACTTGAATTGCCAGTTGAATGAGTTTAATTAAGACTTTTTTTTTTTTTTTTTTGACAGGCAGAATGGACAGTGAGAGAGAGAGACAGAGAGAAAGGTCTTCCTTTGCCGTTGGTTCACCCTCCAATGGCCGCCGCGGCCGGTGCGCTGCGGCCGGCGCACCGCGCTGATCCGAAGGCAGGAGCCAGGAGCCAGGTGCTTTTCCTGGTCTCCCATGGGGTGCAGGGCCCAAGCACCTGGGCCATCCTCCACTGCACTCCCTGGCCACAGCAGAGGGCTGGCCTGGAAGAGGGGCAACCGGGACAGAATCCGGCGCCCCGACCGGGACTAGAACCCGGTGTGCCGGCGCCGCTAGGCGGAGGATTAGCCTAGTGAGCTGCGGCGCCGGCCTAAGACTTTCAAAGCATTTTATTTGAAGTAGACTATTCCACAATGGTTATGTATAGCAAAGAAAACTCAGAGCTGTAAACTTGGTCATGGTGTTGATGACTATTAAGTTGAACAAGTAAATTTATAATAATATTGTTGAACATTCTGTGTTGTTTACTGATTTATATTTCTGAAAATATCTTCTTAAATGGATTCTTGTCAAGTTTTGTGCCCAGTTCTTTTTGAGACTACTTTGTTGAGGACACTTGGGACCTCCAACTTACCAATTACAGATCACCAGCTATCAGTCTATTCCTGCTCTTGGTGGTTTCTGCAAGAGTTGATCAGTTTCCTCCTTGAAACCTTTCTTACTCTAAGTTTATGACTTCTGCATTCTAATCTCTACCCCTGACGTCTCCCTGGATCTCCTAATTCAACAACTCTATTGGATGTCTACTGGGCACTAACACATGCAAACCATAATTGATTCTCTAATTTTGTCTGTCTTTTCTGTTGCACTCATATACCTCTTCCCCTTCTCCTGTTCATGCCAAGTGGGCTCAGCTTCTTACTGTTTCCAGAACATGGTCATCTGTTTTAGTTTATATTGCTATAACACAGTACCATAGAAAAAGTGATATTTGAATAACCAACATTTAATCTGTCAGGTGGGGTTCTGGGGATGGCTTTCTTCTGGACTGTAGACTGATAATTCTTCTGTTATGTCCTCATATGGTAGGAGGGACAGGGGAATCTATTGGGACAGGGAATCTATTATACACACACACACACACACACACACATAGAGAGAGAGAGAGATGCACTAATTCCACTTATGAGGGCACTAATTGGTAACTTAATCACTTCCCATGGGCCCCTCATTCTACATTCTAATCCCATCTATGTGGGAGTTAGGATTTCAGTATGATAGTTTTAGAGGGATGCAAACATTCAGTCTGCTGCGTTAACCTGGGCTTATACCTGCTATGTGGACCTTATGCTTTTACTTCTGGGAAAATTTCTACTTCTAGGTTTTCTGTCACTTCATTTCCCTCCTGGAATATTTCCTTGACCACTATCCAAGATAGTGGTCCATTCCCTTATCCTGCTTCATTTTTCTTATCTTACATATTTCTTTGTTTACTTGTTTGATTGCCATTTCTGCCATTTTGAATGTAAGCTCTGTGAAGGCAGAACCTTGTCTTATTTACCATGACATACCCAGAATCTGCAGTAGTTCCAATACATAGAATGTGTTCAATGAATTTTTGTCTAATATACAAATGACTTTTTTATTTGATTATGGGCCTCATACAGCTGCTATGTAAAAAACTTACAAAATCCTATGTGCCAAAATAAAGTAACCATTTAGATCAGAGTTTAATTAAAAATTAATGAAATTACATCAAACTATAGTAGTTTGTGCTTTATAGTTACATACATATGCATCTAGCACATGTCTCTTCCCTTCTCCTTTGGTTGGGTATTCTAGGAGAACATATCTGGATAGTTCTTGATGGTCCAGTAGATGCCATCTGGATTGAAAATCTGAATTCTGTCTTGGATGATAACAAAACCCTAACCCTTGCCAATGGTGATCGGATTCCCATGGCTCCCAACTGCAAGATTGTTTTCGAACCTCACAACATTGACAATGCCTCTCCTGCTACTGTCTCAAGAAATGGCATGGTTTTCATGAGTTCTTCTGTCCTTGATTGGAGTCCTATTCTTGAGGTATGATTGAATCTTTCTTTTGCATAGTTAAAAAAGACAGCAGATCCTATAGTACTCTTGAGATCATGTGCCAGTTCTCTGCAGTGGTCGTATAATTGCATTTTTATGCTAGTGTTTATGGAAGATCTTTGACTGCACTTCCCAATCCTGATCGCCCTTGCAGATGTCTTCAGCACTCTTCTAATTATAGTGGAATTGTGATTTCCAGGTAATTGCCAGCCCACATGAGTCAATAATCCTACCAAATTGGGTCTCAGGACCAAATAACTAAAATTTAATTTACTCACATTGGCAAGTCATGACATTTCTAAAAGATGCTCATTCACATCAAATTTGGCAACAACTGTCTTAGAATATTAATTTAAAGATAATTTATTAGAATTACATATAAAGCATTTTTATGAGATTTAGTAGTCATAATATTAACTTTAAGTTTGTACTTGGAAATCATAGTCCAGATGAAAATCTCTTCAATTAATAATCAGGTATATTATTTTATTAAGGTAACATATCCTAGGATATGTTAATTATAATTAAATTATAGTTAATCCTTTGTATACTTATATATCTTACTAAATAAATACTACAATATAAGGGTTATTAGATAATTGATGTTGAAGAATTTTTTTGACCTGGCTGGTCAAATTTGTTATTCTCAGTTTCATAATTTTTTGAGGATTATTTTGCTTTAAAACTTTATAACTAAAAGAGCTGTTTATTGTATCTTATTATGTTATATACTTTTCTTTTTTATAAAGATTTCTTTATTTAATTGAAAGGCAATGTTAGAGAAGGACAGACAAAGAAAGAGCTTCCATCCACTGGTTCACTCCCCAAGTGCCACAGTGACTAGGACTGGCCAGTCCTAAGCCAGGAGCCAGGGTCTCCCACTTGGGTGCAAGGGCCCAAGGACTTGGGTCATCTTCCACGCTTTCCCAGGTACATCAGCAGAAGTGGAGCAGCTGGGACTGGAACTTGCACCTATATGCTGGTGCTGCCAGTGGTGGCTTAACCCACTGTACCACAGTGCTGATCTCTGTACTTTAATTTCTGTTTGGGTATCTCTTAACTTTTGTTAATGTCTTTATAGAAATTAAAATGATTTAAGTTTGCAAAATGGTTTAAACTTGGTAAAGTATGAAGGTATGAAGAAGGGGGGTGTTTACAACAAAATTATACTGATATATGGTTGAATGCATTACTAAAAACATTTCACAATTAAATTATCTACCCATTAAATAGAATAAAGAACAAGAAGCCTCAATTCTAGCTTTGAAAAAGTACTCATCAATGACAGTTTTTTTTCAGATACAGAGTATTGGGTCACATCCCCATCCTACGAAACTAGAATCTCTGGAGGGAGACTCAGGACATTTTCAAATCACCAAAATAAATGTGTGTGTGTGTGTGTGTGTGTGTGTGTGTTTTCTTTTCTGTATGGCCAGGCTTGATTACCACATTTTTAATATACTACAAGGAAACTGTATGTACCTGGTTTTCCTAGAATATGTCATTTTCACAGAGATTTTTGAAAAATGCTTCTGTACTGCTAGCTATTGCATATTTAGAGTTTGTGACTTATAAAATGAGCTTCTATTATTGTCTGTCCATGTTGAGGCTGAGTAAGACCATTCCATTAATGTTGCAACTACAAAATACTAGTTTTATATGCCTTGAATAATGCAGGTTTTTTTTGGGGGGTGGGGTGGGGTAGGGTGGGGGGAGTGGTTAGGAAGAAGCAAGGCTCCAAAAGCATCAAACTAGAAGTATTTACAGCCCAGAGAGAGTTGTTAGAGGGGATAGAGTTGAGAAGTTGTCAGCGTCAGGCAATCAGCTGGTTGCCTGCCCTTGTCCATTTTAGTTTTATGATTCCACCACCCAGAAAGTGCTGTGTTATGTTTCTGTACAGGCGGAATCATGCTAAATTCATGAATGAATGAATGGTTCAGAATCAACATTTTATTGCTTCTGTTCACAGACTCTAACTGTTTCTTGGACTACTGAGGTAAACAATGAGCTGATCTCTTGACCCAAAGAGGACTTACCTCACCTTAAGAAAAAGTGGGTTAAGTGGTAATTAGTTATGAATGACATACACATTCTTAATACTGGTTTTACACAAAAGATAAAATTCTCCATTTTCCTGAATATTCTTTGATAATTTCTATATTGTTTATTAATTAGAAGAAATTAAAGGAACTAGGTAATTGTGGTAAATTTTTTAAAATAGCAAAATGCTGATTTTATCCATTATCCAAACTCCTTTTATTCCCTATATCCATCCCAGCCTCTAGTAATAAACATTTTGTGTTCAGACAATTTTTTTAAGATCCTACATTTAAGGGAAAAATGTGATATTTGTCTTTGTATTTCTGGCTTATTTCACTAAACATCATGTCCTCCAGTTCCATCCATTTTTGCTGCAAATGACAGAATTTCATTTTTTAAAAAGATTTATTTATTTATCTGAAAGGCAGAGTTGTAGAGAGACAGAGAAGACAGAGAAATCTTCCAATTGCTGGTTCACTCCTGAAATGGCTATAATAACCTGGGCTTGGCCAGGCCAAAGTCAGGAGCAAGAACTTCTTATGGGTTTCTAACATGGGTGGTGGGGGCCCAAGCACTGGGGCCATCCTCTGCTGCTTTCCCAGGCTCTTTAGCAGGGAGCTGGTGCAGTTGGAGCAGTTGGGACTCAAACTGGTGCCCAAATGGGATCCTGACATTGCAGGCTATAGCTTAACTCACTGAGCCATAGCTCTGGCCCCAAGCATTTCATTCTTTCTATGGCTGAATAGCATTCCATTATGAATATATTCACTTTATTTTTCTTTTTGTCTTGTTATTTTTATATTTTTGAGATAGCATATTTTTAAGTTGTATCATAGTCAAAAGTTCATGCTTCAATAAATAAATTGTTCAACAAATAAAAAATAAAAAGACCATACATAGTTCAGCAGGATCATAGGCAAGGGCTATAAACAATATCGAATGAAAAGATGTCAATTTCACTCTTATGTAGTATATTTTTAAATAGTCACAGATTATTAAAGAACCATAGTAGTATACAGTTCTTAGCAATTTGACAAAGTTTGAAAGAATAGTGTATTTTCAGCAAAACTGATATACACGGGAATGTATTTTTTGCTTTTTTTTTAAAGTTTTAGTTCCCCCATAAAAGGGAGAACATTGTATTTCTGTGTCCTGCTTATTTAACTCAACATGGTGTTTTCCAATTGCAACAATTTTGATGCAAATGGTAGAATTTCATTCTTTTTTATAACTGAATAATATTCTATTGTTTGTGTGTATATATACACACATACACATACATACATATATATGTGTATATATACACATACCTATGCATACATATGTGTATATATACACATACACACGCATATACACACAAACACATACATGCACATATATGTGTATACACACATATGTATATATGCACACATATGTATATATATGTATATATGCATGTATATATATATACATACACATACATACGTACCACATTTCCTTTATCCATATATCTGGTGCTGAACTCCTTGGTTGATTCTATATTTCGGCTGTTGTGAACAGTGAGGCAGTAAATGCAGTGGAGCAGGTATCTGTTTAATACAGCGATTTCATGGCTTTTGGGTATATAGCCAGTAGTAGGATTGCTGGGTCATATGGCAGTTCTGTTTCTACCAGCAGTGTGTAAAAGTTCCCTTTTCTCCACATCCTTACCAAGATTTGTTACTTTCAGTTTTTTTGATGATAGCCATTCCAACAGGGGTGAGGTGATTTCCCTGATGACTAGTACTGTTGAGCATTTTCCCCCATATATTTGTTGGCCACATTTCTTTTGAGAACTGTCTATTCAGGTCCTCTGCCCATTTCTTAACTGGATTGGTTGTTTTTCAGTTAATGAGTTTTTGAGTTCCTTACATATTATGGATTAATTGTTTGTTGGATAAGTAGCTTGCAAATATTATCTCCCATTACATCAGATGTCTTTTCACAATGTTGATCATTTCCTTTGCTGTGTAGAAGCTTCTGAGTTTCATATAATCTCATTTGTCTAATTTTGCTTTCATTATCATATAGAACTACCCCTCTTTGGGGAATCTTCTCCAAGAAATCATCTCCTACACCAGTGTTGTGAAGTGTTTCTCATGGTTTCTTCTGGAAATTATAGTTTAGGTCTTTTTAAAAATTTATTTGAGAGGCAGAGTTAGAGAGAAAGAGATACACACTCAGAGAGACAGAGAGAGAAAGGTCTTTCATCCTCTGGTTACTCCTCAGATGGCTGCAATGGCCAGAGCTGGGCTGATCTGAAGCCAGGAGCCAAGAGTTTCCTCTGGGTCTCCCGTATGGGTGCAGGGGCCCAAGCACTTGGGCCATCTTCCACTGCTTTCTCAGGCCATATGCAGAGAGATGGATCAGAAGAGGAGCAGCCAGGACATGAACTGGTGTCCATATGGGAAGCTGACACCACAGGCAGAGACATAGCCTACTATGCCAAAGTGCTGGCCCTTATAGTTTTAGGTCTTACATTTAAGTCTCTGATTCATCTTGAGTTGATTTTTATATATGGTGAGAGGTAGGGATCTAGTTTTATTTTTCTATATGTATATAACCAAGTTTGCCAGCACCATTTATTAGAAAGACTATCATTTTTCCAATGTGTATTCTTGGTGCTTTTGTCAAAAATCAGTTGCTATACATACAAGGATTAATTATTGTGGTCTCTATTCTGTTCCACTGATCTATGTGTCAGTTTTTATGCCAGTACCATGCTGTTTTAGTTACTATAGCTTTGTAGTATATTTTTTTAGTTTTAGTGGTTTTTTTTTTTTTTTTTTTTTTTTTTTTTTTTTTTTTTTTTTTTTTACAGGCAGACTGGATAGTGAGAGAGTGAGACAGAGAGAAAGGTCTTCCTTTACCGTTGGTTCACCCTCCAATGGCCGCCGCGGCCGGCGCACTGCGCTGATCTGAAGCCAGGAGCCAGGTGTTTCTCCTGGTCTCCCATGCGGGTGCAGGGCCCAAGGACTTGGGCTATCCTCCACTGCACTTCCGGGCCACAGCAGAGAGCTGGCCTGGAAGAGGGGCAACCGGGACAGAATCCAGCGCCCCGACCGGAACTAGAACCTGGTGTGCCGGCGCCGCAGGCGGAGGATTAGCCTAGTGAGCCGCCGCACTGGCCTGTAGTATGTTTTTATATAAGCATTGTGATACTTCCAGCTTGGTTTTTTTCCCACTCAGGATTGCTTTGGCTATTTTGGGTCTTTTGTGGTTCCAAATGTATTCTAGGATTTTCCCCCCTAATTCTATAAAGAATATCATTGATATTTTTGTAGGAATTGCATTGACTCTGTAGATTGCTTTAGGTAGTATGAACATTTTAATGATACTGATTCTTCCAATCTTTGAACAAGGGATATCTTTGCAATTTTGTGTCCTTGTGTGCTTGGTGATTGCTTTCCTCAGTATTTTAAACTTTCCATTAGAGATCTTTTACCTTTTTGGTTAAATTTATTCCTAAATATTTAATTTTTTCTAGTTATGAATGGGATTTATTTATTAGGTTTTTCTTTTTCTTTCTTTTTTTTTAAAGACATTCAGCCATCTTATATCTTTTGGCTGGGGAAATTAATCCATTTGCCTCTGAGGTTAATATTGATAAGACCTGACTCCTGTGGTTTTGTTGTTTGTTTACTGGCTGTTTTTTATTTTCTGTTTCATTCTCACTCTATTATTGTTTACCTTTGTTATTTTGGTAGGTTTCTGTCATGGTCACTTTGTCTTTCATGTATATGCTCCATTAGTGAATTTCATACTGCCATGTGTTTTCATGACAGTTACCTCTAATGGAGGATTCCCTTCAGGATTTCTTCTAAGGCTGAACTGGTGATGATGAACTGTCTTCTCAGTTTTGATTGTCTGAGAAGTACTTTATGTTTCCTTCACTTCTAAAGGATAGCTTCGCTGAATATAGTATTCTTGGCTAGAAGTCTTTTTATTCAAAGCCTTGAACATAAAATCCCCTTGTCTTCTAGCCTATATGGTTTCTGCAGAGCAGTCTTCTGCTGGTCTATCAGGTTTTCCTTTATATGAAACTTGACATTTTTAACTCACTGTTTTTAGGATTCTCTCTTTGTCCTTAATTTTGACAGTTGGACTATAATATACTTTAGAAAAAGTCTTTTTTGATTGACTTTGTTTGTGGTCCTTTTAGCTTCCTGAATCCATTTGTTCATATTTCTTTAAGGTTAGGTAAGTTTTCAGCTATGATTTAATTCCGTAGGTTCTCAATGCCTTTTTCTTGCTCTTCTCCTCCAGGTATCCCTAATACAAACACCTTTTCACTTAATGGAATTCTATTTGTCACGTAGGGCTTTTTTATTCTTATTAATTTTCTCTCTTTATTTTGTATGACTGGGTAATTTCAAAAGTTTTGTCCTCCTGATCGGAAATTGTTTTTTTCCACTTGGTCTATTCTGGTGTCGAAGCTGTCAATTATATATTTTTATATCATTTACTGAAGTTTTTAAATTCCGAAATTTCTGTTTGATTTTTTAAAATGATTTTTATCTCTTTGTTAAATTTCTCATTCACTTCATGCATTGTTTTCCCCATTTCTTTCAATTGCCTATGTTTTGCTAAATTACATTGAATTTCCTTAGGATCATCATTTTGAATTCTTCAGATTTCTTTCAAGTCAGGATATACTTCTTTTTTTTTTTTTTTTTTTTTGACAAGACAGTGAGAGAGACAGAGAGAAAGAGACAGATAGTGAGAGAGACAGAGAGAAAGGTCTTCCTTTGCCGTTGGTTCACCCCCCAATGGCTGCTGTGGCCAGCGCACCGCGCTGATCCGAAGCCAGGAGCCAGGTGCTACTCCTGGTCTCCCATGTGGGTGCAGGGCCCAAGCACATGGGCCATCCTCCACTGCATTCCCGGGCCACAGCAGAGAGCTGGACTGGAAGAGGAGCAACCGGGACAGAACTGGCACCCTGATCAGGACTAGAACCTGGTGTGCCGGCGCCGCAGGTGGAGGATTAGCCTAGTGAGCCTAGCACCAGCTAGGATATACTTCTAGGTAACTCTCATGTTCTTTAGGAGATGTGATGCTTCTTTTTCCTTCATGTTTTCTGTGTTCCTACATCGACAACTGTGCATCTTGTGTGATAGTTCCTTCTTTATGAAATAGCTTTTTTTGTTTAGGTGGAATACTTATGTTTTGAGATTGAATGATGGGTACCAGTTGGGTAGTTGCTTTGGCTTTGGTTATAGATCAACCAAGAAGTGTAACATTTGAGTGATTTCTTTGTTTATAATCAGTGTCAGCAGTGACTATGGGTCCTATAGTTGTCTAGTCTGCAGCAGTTAATGGAAGTAATAATAAGACTTTGAAATGAACATGGCCTTCCAAAGGTGTGTGTGTTCAGCTCCCAGATAATTGAGTTGTTAATCACACTCTATTTTATGATGGCTGTATACACATTCCTTGTGCTATAGGACCCACGGGGAGCTATCTAATTATCCCCCCTAGACAAACTTGAGTGATGCTGGGGCTTATGACATTATTAACTGTGGTCCTGGAATTGTGTGATGTAGATGGAAACTTCTCCAGGGCCTTCTGTGTGTGTGTTGGGGGGGATGCTGGGTATTATAGCACCAAAAATCCTACTACGAGTACTGGGGGATATAAAGAGGAACTTGCCCTTGTCCTGTGAGAGGGAATACAGATTATGCTGGGAATTGTGCACTGCCTAGTATGGGCCTGGAGCAGTAGAATGCAGGTAGGGTCTTCCCTAGGTCTTGAAGGATGGGTTCCAATGACTCTGGTAGCGTTCTGAACTAATAGAGTCCTAGAACTGAATAGCAGAAAGGGTACATTGTTCAGATTCCATGGGAAAAGTGTAGGTTACTGGAGACTGTGCGCTGGCAATTGTGGGCCTACAGCAATGTGATGGAAACATATCCTTCCCCAGGTCACAGAGGGCAAGCACCTGTGCTCTTGAGACTTAGAGAGCCAACAGTCACAGTCCAAGAATTGCAGGTTGCGATGGAGAACTTAGTCAGGTGTCATGTTCCATGTACTGATTATGCTGGGGATTTGGCACTGACAGATATGAATGTGGAGCAGTGGAATGCAGATAGAGTCCATCCCAGGTCAAATTGGGAGAACTCAGGTGACTCCATGTGTCGCTCCCCCTCTTCGTGGAGGAACGACACAGGACCCTGCGTTGTTCTTTTGTCTGCTCGGCCCTTCCCGGGTTTGCTGCTGGTTCTTCCCGGGTTGGCTACCGTCCCTTCCACCTCCGTGGAAGGGCGGTTCCCCCTGCCACTTTCCCCACTTCCGCGGGGGAGCGGCACACCGCCGGCCGGCTCTCTCGGGGGCTGCATAGGTGTTCCTTCAGATGTTCCTGGTGCATGTTGTCTCTCTCCTCCTTTATAGTCCTCTTCCACCAATCCCAACTCTGCTACCCACACGCCGAGTACGCTGCTCTCCTCCAATCAGGAGCAGGTCCTACAGTTTATTGGTTGAACTGGAGGCAGCTGTGTAGAAGCTGTTCACTCCTCTCCCAGCGCCATATTGTGGGAGAGCAGATGCATAGAATAAGTCTTAATTCCAGTAACAGTCTAGTCCGAGTTGCTCCCCACATCCATGGAATATAGCTCCAACAATTTTAGTCTCAGAGCTGTAGGACCCAGAGGGTATCTTATATATCCCATAGGGTTATAGGTTATGCTGGGTATTGTGTACAAGAATGTGCAAGCCTGAATTGGTGGGATGCAGTTGAGGCCTTTTCTAGGACCCACAGGTGAGTGCAAGTGTTTTTGGGACATATAGAACAAACATTCCTAGGCCCAGAGTTTCAGGGTGAAGTGGAGTGCTTACCAGGTCTCACAACAAATAGAGTGCTGGCTATGCTGGGGAAGCCACACTTCCTCAGCAGTCTGAAGCAGGGCAGGCAAGTTTCTCTAGGGATTGTAGCACAATAGCCACAGTTCCCGTAGCTGCAGGATACATAAGGTCCCCCTCCCAGTTTTTCACATGGCATGCAAAGATGTTGCTGAAGGCTTGTTCCCTGGCTACTCAGCTTCCTATGTGAAGAGATGCAGAAGGCAACTTCTTCAGGTCTGGTCTTCTGTACTTGTGCTGTTGATGCCAAGCCCTGAGAAGCAGAGAGAAACTCGCCTAGATCTTGCAGAGTGACTGAGTACCATCACTTCAGGGCTTGTGCCCAGCAACCCTATGGCTGAGGGATGCAAAGCGGTCTGCTGCCTGCCTTTTAAAGGGCCCTGGTTTCATCTGTGGGGGCTTCTGGTATTAACAGGTCTACTTGATGTAGGATGGAGTATAGCTGCAGATATGCTGCAGCAGCTCAGGTCCAGGGCTTTGGGGATGGAGTGAGGAAGTGTGGCTTCCTTTTTGGGAACAAAGTAGTTGCTTGGACCCCAGTCAGCTTTCTAGACTGGATGCAAAGCCCGTGAGGATAGTGGAATTGTACTGTTGTTAGGGCTGTGGTGGAAGTATTGGAGCTTTCTACTTACCTTTTCCTGACCAGAGGGAGTCCCTCACCTGGGAACCTGGGTAGGAACTGCCCTGTGCTTTGTTCTGCTTTCTTTGCTGGCTTTTGGAGGCTTTGTGCTGTTTATAGTTCCAGTCACACCTTTACTGAATTTTCCCTCAATATCCTGGAAACACAGTCCTGGTTCTTATCTGTGGCAGAGGTGATCACAGGGCCTCTGCTCGAAAATGTTGAGTGGGGTCCAGCCCAAATCTTTGTTTTCCATTTAAATCTAGGTACAGATTTCCTTTGCTCATCTTTAATTCTTTGCCTCTTTTTCCCAAGTTATTTCCCCATATATGCCTTCTTATTTTCTTCTGGCCTATTTTAACCAGGAGTTGAAGACTCTCCCTCTTGGCTTTAATAAAGACCCAAGCATGTGTATAGTGGACTGGCTGATGGTGGAGATGCCAGGTTGCAGATGCTGGTTCTCTGGGTTTGAATTCTGGCTTTGCCACCTGTCGGTTATGGGGTCCTAGGTCCTCAGATTCTCATCTGTATAAGGAAGAGGATCACAGTTCCTACCCCACAGGAAGTTCTAAGGATTTAATGTATTAAAACATGACTGACTTTATAACAAGGCCTGGTAAGTGTGGTACAGTCATTAAAAATTGCTATCATTGTTAGTTAACATCGTAGAAACTTTGGTGCAAAAATGGCCATTTTCCTCATCTGTGGACTGACAGGGTTTCCTTAAGAAGCGCCCACCCCAAGAGGCCACGGCTCTTCGCCAGCTCTACACGGAGTCTTTCCCAGACCTATACCGCTTCAGTGTTCAGAACCTGGAGTACAAGATGGACCTGCTGGAGGCCTTCGTGGTCACTCAAAGCATCAACTTGCTGCAAGGCCTGATCCCACCCAAGGTGAACTGCTCCACTCTCTGGAGAATCCCTCTCCTACTCTCCAAGCCATGCCCTGCAGAACACCGTAGCTGAAATTAGATTAGGGGGCATTTCAAACATGGACCACCTATATTTGGTATTTAAAATGTTTTAAATTTAATTTAATTTTTCATTCTTATATTTGAAAGGAAAAGAGGGAAGGAGGGAGAGAGAGAGAGAAGGAGGAAGGAATTGGGGTCTCCCGTTTTACTGGCTGAGTCCCCAAATGCCTGCACCTGCCATGGTTAGGCCAGGAGAAAGCCAGGAGTGGGGTCTCCCACAGGGGAGGCAGGAACCTAAGAACTCGAATCATTATCTACTGCTTCCTAGGGTGTGTTTTAGCTGGAAGCTGGATTGGAAGTTGAGCAGGGACTTGAAGCGAGGCACTCTCATATGGGATGTGCGTGTCCCAAGATACTCTGATGTGAAGCAGCTGTCTCAGGTAGAACTGAAGTGCTGGGCCAATGCCTGTCCCTGCATTTATATATGCATATAAAAAAATATATATATATTTGTTTTATATACATACATATTGTTATATATATTTGTTTTATATATATGTATTTTTGCATTTTATTATATAAAATACAAAGCAAGGCGTGGGTTTGGGATCTAGTTTCTGGTTAATGAGGTCACTCAGACGGAGCCCTAATTTAATTTTAAGGCCAGCTTGGTATTTGTTCCCAGAAGCAAGTTCCTCATTTGTTCCGCAGTTCTAGCCATCTTTTCCTGTAATCTTGTTTTGGGGCTATCCCTTGCTCCTCTTGCACGTTTGCTGTTCGCATTGAAGCCATTCGTTCTGGTCCCAGGAGCACGGCGGGGAGCTGCGGCCAGAGCACCTGCAGCGGCTCTACATCTTCGCGCTGCTCTGGAGCGTGGGCGCCGCGCTGGAGCCAGCTGGCCGGCGCCGCCTGGAGCACTGGCTGCGGGAGCAGCCGGCATCCTCGCTGGACCTGCCGCCGCTGGCCGGCCCCGGAGACTCGGCCTTCGACTACTACGTGGCTCCCGATGGTGAGCATGTCGGCCTTGCAACCCCAGCAGCTTTATCCCAAGGGCTGATATTTACGTGAAACGTTTTCTTTTCCTTAGCTATGAAATTGCAATTGAAATTTTCATGTGCAAAGCATGCTAATTATTTCTCTTTAAAAATTTATTTTGTGTTCCAGATGCACATTTCCACTTATATATACAGTATACTGAATTTTTAATGAATCAAGAAAAAAATTTAAAAAATCCCCAAATGAGATCCATTTTGGCTAATCTTTTAGTATAAGCAGTTTATATAAAAGCTACAAAATCTGAAGTTTATTTTTTAAAATATGTGTATATTCTACGTGTCTGTATATGCTTCAAGGTTATTAATATGTGTATATACAAAGTGCATGCTGGGGTCTTCAAAAAGTTTGTGTAAAATGTGTGTTATGAAAAACTATGCATGAATTTTGAAAATTTTTGACACCCAAATAAACATCTTTTAATTACATTTTTCCATAATCTTTTTGAAGTGCCCCCAGTGTCTACATATATAGTCTATGTAGTAAATGTATATATATACAATTTTATGTTATTTTTATTTATATATATATGATATCCTAGCTTGCGAGATTAGAAATTTTAAAGTCATTAATGAATTTAGACATAGGCTATTTTCTCTGTGTTTTGTATTTTTATTTGAGTTTATATTGTTGAAAACCTACAGATTTTAAAAAAATAATACTTCTAATATCACAATGGAATAGTTCCTTGGGAAATTTTAACTTGACACATATTTGCATCTTTAGATCTTTAATTTTTTAAAAAATAATTATTTTATTTTATTTGAAAGGCAGAAAAACAGAAAGACCAAGATCTAGTTTTCTGATTCCACTAGAAACTTAATCCAGGCCTCCCGTGTGAGTGGCAGGGACATAGCTACTCGAGCCAGCCGCTGCCCTGCCCAGGATGCACATTAGTAGGAAGCCGGAATTGGAAGCAGAGCCAGGACTGGCTCCCAAGGTCTCCAGTATGGGATTTGGGACTCTCAGGCAGCCATGTTACATGCCCACTCTAGATCTTTAATGTCAACGAGTTTTGTTTCATGGGGAGAATTTGGAAGGTATCATCATAAGGTGTCTGAATATCTGCTTGTTACAGCTGGCATTACATTGTTCCTAGGAAGATGTGAGTGTTCTCTGTTCACTTCAGGTACCTGGATGCACTGGAACACACGCACACAGGAGTACGTGTATCCCTCAGACTCCATTCCAGAGTATGGCTCTATCCTGGTGCCAAATGTTGACAATGTGAGGACCGACTTTCTGATCAAAACCATTGCTAAACAGGGCAAGGTATGGTGTTCAATTTTTATTAACAATAGCAAGTTGAAATACCACTTGAAAGCAGGAATCTCCCTTTATGATTTTATAATGTCTTACGTTGCTGTTTAGACAAAGTGAAAATATTCCCAAACTTAGTATATTTCTCTTATTATTCCCCAGAGCAGTGTTATAGTTCAATAGTTCTAATTCATAATGAAATAAATATTTCTTGTGTGTTAGCAAAGAAGTGAATTTTCACTTTTTTGGATCCTTGTGGTAGTTTGCTAGAACTGCTGTAACTTAAAAAGCAGCAATTTCTGTTGTTGCAGCTCTGGGGACTGAATCCAGGATCCAGACAGGCAGGGTTGCTTCCTCAGAGGCCCCTCCCATGACTGGCAGGTGGTCACCTTCTCCATGTCTTCCTCTGGCTTTGGCCTGTGTGCAGGCAGTCCTGAAGTTTCCTCTGTAGGGCACCAAGCAGGCTGTCCTAACGGCCTCCTTTGGTCTTAGTCTCCCCATTACAGGCTCTGTGTCTACTCCAGTTACAATGAGGTCCTGGGGACTGAAGGTGAATTTTGAGGGGGCACATTTCAACCCTTAGCAATCCCTTTATTTCATTTCTTGGATTCTGTCCTCCACTTCCTCTGTTTTAGGCTGTGTTATTAATTGGTGAGCAAGGGACAGCCAAAACGGTCATCATCAAAGGATTTATGTCCAAATATGATCCTGAGAGTCACATGGTCAAGAGTCTGAACTTCTCATCTGCAACCAGCCCACTGATGTTTCAGGTAAGGCTCATTGGTGTTGCTTGTGAAGCCCAAGTTCATGGTGAATGTTGGAGACTCACGTGACTTTCCTCTTCTACCTGTGCTCACCGAACCTCGTCCTAGATTACCCGGTCATGTTAAATCTGAAAATTCTTCTGTTATCTTTATGATTCAGGCACAATAGAATCTCTCCCCAGTTAGGGTATAATATATAATCTAAAACTGTTGTGAAATAACATGTTTAAATAAGGCCTCAATGTTACTTAAAATATAGAAGAAAAGCCTATAAACATTCAAATCCCAAACTAAAAGAAACAATGATTCCTCCACCAAAACTTACTTCCTCTCCTTAGCTTCTGCTTTTCTGTGGCTGCTATCATTTTTCAAACCTTTATGTTATTTGCTTTGAAGTCTTGAGCCAAAGGCTGTTACTGTGTCTAAAGAGATGCTTTCCACATCACTTTCTTTGTCCCATGCTCCCAATCCACCTCTGTGTAACCCACTTCATTATTCTGTACCAGATGTTAGCAAGGAGGGATTCCCCAGGTGATCTTGGCTCACATCCACTTCTCTTCCAATCTAGCTAATTTCCGTTTCCTAAACTGCCACTTTCATCCTAATACTCCCTGACTTAGCATTCCCTGATGGTTTCCATGACCAATGACAGCAAGTTATGAAATCTTAGCATCTTTAACATCTTACCTTATCATACTGCACAAAAATGACAGAAAAATGTCCTTAAGTTGGCATTGCTTTTGTTGGTGAAACTGCCAGTTTCAGCCTGTGTTTGCAGTGGCTGATTAGTTCTTTGTCTACTGGTCCTCAGTTGTGTAGGACCTTATGGAAACTGAGGAGGAAATGCTGAATGTCAGTCCAAGCTTCAACCATTTGAAAATCATCTCTCATATCTATTAAAACACTGGTGCATTATCAAGAAGATACACTTCGCAAACTGCAAATGGCAGGGAAATTTTAAAAAAACCTTATTTATTTATTTAAAAGTCAGAGTTACAAAGACGGGAAACAGAGATATCTTTCATCCACTGGTCTACTCCTCGAAAGCCCACAACAGTCCAGTCATGGGCCACACCAAAACCAAGAGCCAGGAACTCCATCCAGGTTTCCCACATGAATGGCAGGAACCAAAATACTTCAGCCATCATCTACTACATCCCAGATACATTAATATCAGAAATGGAGGCAAGACTCAATCCTAGGTACTCTGATTGTGGGATTTGGGCATCTCAAGCAGCAGCTTAGTCCACTGAACCACAACTTGTACTTCAGGAAGGGAAATTTTTAGTGTAATTCAAATCCCAAAAATTTTGCTATTGATGACTTTTGTTGTTGGACTGAAAAGAATCAGAACAATGAAATCTTTTTAGGGCATGGCTAAATCTTCTCTTTTTATCATTTAATATATTGGTGACAACAGAATGCCAAAAAACAAAGACCATTGTTTAAATTTGTAAATGAGACTATCAACTTCATTGTACTCCTTTGTTGGAGGTAGACTTTTGAATGTTGGCCAGCCTTTTCTCAAATGATTAGCATTTATACAGTGAGGCAGCTCTGCAATTTTAGTGTTTCAGAAGCAGCAGACTAAGCTATCCTAGACTGGCAAGTTGCTAACATTATATGTATTCATTCCATTGACACTGCTTTATACTTAAAGAATTTTTGTTAGTTTTACTTTAGAACATCCTCTTTTTTTTTAAACTTTTATTTAATGAATATAAATTTCCAAAGTACAGCTTATGGATTACAATGGCTTCCCCCCCATAACGTCCCTCCCACCCGCAACCCTCCCCTTTCCCACTCCCTCTCCCCTTCCATTCACATCATGATTCATTTTCGATTCTCTTTATATACAGAAGATCAGTTTAGCATACATTAAGTAAAGATTTCAACAGTTTGCTCCCACACAGAAACATAAAGTGAAAAATACTGTTTGAGTACTAGTTATAGCATTAAATCTCAATGTACAGCACACTAAGGACAAAGATCCTACATGAGGAGTAAGTGCACAGTGACTCCTGTTGTTGACTTAACAAATTGACACTCTTGTTTATGGCATCAGTAATCACCCTAGGCTCTTGTCATGAGCTGCCAAGGCTATGGAAGCCCCCTGAGTTCACCGACTCTGATCATATTTAGACAAGGCATGGTCAAAGTGGAAGTTCTCTCCTCCCTTCAGAGAAAGGTACCTCCTTCTTTGATGACCCGTTGTTTCCACTGGGATCTCACTTGCGGAGATCTTTCATTTAGGTCCCCCCCCCCCCAGAGTGTCTTGGCTTTCCATGCCTGAAATACTCTCATGGGCTTTTCAGCCAGATCCACATGCCTTAAGGGCTGATTCTGAGGCCAGAGTGCTGTTTAGGACATCTGCCATTCTATGGGTCTGCTGTATATCTCACTTCCCATGTTGGATCATTCTCTCCCTTTTTTATTCTATCAGCTAGTATTTGCAGACACTATTCTTGTTTATGTGATCCCTTTGGTTCTTAGTCCTATCATTATGATCAATAGAACATCCTCTTTAAGGGTTATAATTATAACCTTATTTGAGGGCCGGCACTGCGGCTCAATAGGCTAATCCCCTGCCTGCGGCGCTGGAAACCCTGGGTTCTAGTCCCGGTTGGGGCGCCAGATTCTGTCCCAGTTGCTCCTCTTCCAGTACAGTACAGCTCTCTGCTGTGGCCTGGGAAGGCAGTGGAGGATGGCCCAAGTCCTTGGGCCCTGCACCTGCATGGGAGACCAGGAGAAGCACCTGGCTCCTGGCTTCGGATCAGCGCGGTGCACTGGCTGCAGCGACTATGGCGGGGTGAACCAACGGAAAAGGAAGACCTTTCTCTCTGTCTCTCTTTCTCTCACTATCCACTCTGTCTGTCAAAAAATAAATAAATAAAAAATAAATAAAAATAACCTTATTTGAGAATGGAGGTTTTTAAAAATCAAAGTGTGATTTTTTTTTTATTTCATTATGTAAGGTCATTACCTAGCTATTCACACGTCCAGAGATTGTTCTTAATCTTTAGATCTGTAATATAATTCTGACTAGTAACTGCCCAGAGTTAGTGAGAATTCCATGGATTGAAGAACAGGCCCCCACAAGACTGCCCTTGCTTCAGATACCAGCCTCATGCCCAGGGGTTCCCTGGCTTCCTATACAGCTGGCCAAGGGGATGCAGTCTCTGGTCCCACAACACTCTCAGTTCAGATAATCTGGTAGAGTGATACATAGAACCCAGGAAAGTGCTATGCTTTCTATGACTTTTATTTTATCTTATTTATTTAAATCTTTTAATATAAAGAAAACAGATTTCATGTATTTTGTAGGTATAATTCTAAATTGATAACCATACTTCCCTACCTCCTTCTCACCCTCCTCAATCCCCCTCCTTTCCTATTTTCTTTTTTTCTTCAATTTTTGTAAAAACATGATTTCAGTACACTCCATAATCACAGGCTTAATGCACTATTAACCATAATATTAACCATGTAAGAAGTTGAAAGACCACTGTTCTACAGGAGTATAAGCAAGGGTGGAAAATAATAATCAAATTGCAAGATGTCTGTTTCATCTCTATTTTTTTGTATTCTATATTAATTACCACATATCAGAGAAAACATATGATACTTATCTTTTTTGGTACTGGCTTATTTCATTAAACATAGTGGTTTTTAGTTTCATCCATTTTGTTGCAAAAGACAGGATCTCATTTCTTTTTATTACTGAGTAGTATTCCATGGTGTACGTACACCATATTTTCTTTATCCAGTTATCAGTTGATGGATATCTGGGTTGATTCCAAATCTTAGCTACTGTGAATTGAGCTGCAGTGAATATGGGGGCACAGATAACTCTTTTATATACTGATTTCATTTTGTTTGGGTAAATTGCCAGGAGTGTAATGACTGGGTCATATGGCAGATCTAGTTCAGATTTTTGAGGAATCTCGATATTGTTTTCCATAATGCTTGTACTAGTTCACATTACCACCAACAGTGCATTAAGGTACCTTTCCCCCCAAATTTCTGCTAAAATTTATTGGTTTTTGATTTTTGGATGAGAGCCATTCTAACTGGGGTGAGGTGAAACCTTATTGTGGTTTTGATTTACATTTCCTTGATTAGTGATTAGTGAGCATTTTCACCTGTGTCTGTGTCTATTTGTATTTCATCCTTTAGAAAATGCCTGTTGAAGTTCTTTGCCTACTTCTTAACTGGATTATTTGTTTTTTTTTTGTTGTTGAGTTTCTTAAGGTCTTTACAGATTCTGGATATTAATCCTTTATCAGTTGCATAGGTTGTGAATATTTTATCCCATTCTGTTGGTTGCCTCTTCACTTTGATGAGTGTTTCCTTTGCAATGCAAAAGCTTCTTAGCTTGATATGATTACATTTCTGAATTTTTGTTTTCATTGCCAAGAAGCCTTTGCCTATGCCAATGTCTTGCAATGTTTTTCAATGTTTTCCTCTAATAATTTAATATTATCAGGCTGTAGATTTAGATCCTTGATCCATTGTGAGTTGATTTTTGTATAAGGTATGAGATAGCAGTCTTATTTCATACTTTTGCATGCATAGATCCACTTTTCCCAGAACTATTTGTTGAAGAGATTGTTCTTTCACTAGGGATAGATTTTATCTCTTTTGTCAAAGATTAGTTGGTTGTAGCTGCATGAATTATTTTCTGAGGTTTCTATTCTGTTCCATCTACATGTATATTTTTGTGCCAGCACCAGGATCTTTTCTATATAACTGCCCTGTAGTATGTCTTGAAATCTGGCATTGTGATGCCTCTGACTTTGTTTTGGCTTTTTTTGTTTTTTTTTTTTTGTAAAATTGCTTTAGCTATCCAGGGTCTATTGTGTTTCAATTTGAATTTTAGCATTTTTTTTCTAGCTCTGAGAAGAATACCCTTGGTATTTGGTTGGAATCACATTGAATCTGTAAATTGCTTTGGGTAGTATAGACATTTTGATGATATTAATCCTTCCAATCCATGAACATGGGAGATTTTTCCATTGTGCTGTATTCTATTTTTCCTTTATTAAGGTTATAGAGATCTTTGATATCCTTGATTAAATTTATTATAAGGTATTTAATTTTTTGTAGCTATTGTGAAGTTCTTTTTCAGCCATGATATTGTCTGTGTATTGATTTTATATCCTACAACATTACTAAACTCTCTTATGAATTCTAGTATCTTTTGGGAGACTGTCTTTGGTTCTTCTATATATGGATTTATATCATCTGCAAACAGGGCTCATTTGACTTCTTCTTTTCCAATTTGTTTCCCTTTGATTTCCTTTTTTTGTCTAGTAGCTATGGTTAAACTTCCAGAACTATATTGCAGTTCAACTATATTGATATCAATTGTGAAAGTGGGCAACCTTGTCTGGTTCCAGATCTCAGTGGAAATGCTTCTAACTTTTACCCATTCAATATGATGCTGGCTGTGGTTTTGTTGTATATTTCCTTGATTATGTTGAGGAATATTCCTTCTATTCCAAATTTGTTTAAGATTTTTATCATGTACTCTGTGACAGTTTTCTAACAAAGAATACCAATCAGCAGCAGCCAAAGAAAAAGATTAATGATAAGGTTTTGGGGGGGTTTGCAAATATGAACCTCCAGGCATAGCATGTGTATCACCTAGCAGGATGTTCATCAGAGCTTCAATGTCTTTTTATTGGGACTTCATTCCATAGGCATGCCTGATTGAGCCCTTTCCCATGTGATTAAACTCCATCTCCAAGCTCCGTCACCTCACAAAAGGTCTGCTGAAATCATATGACTTAAAACTTCAAATCTTGAATCACATGTTTGGTTTTCAGGCATGAGTGGTTTCAGGGTCCCCTATGAGTAACAAAGACATTCCTCAGGAAGTTCCATGAGTTGAAGATGGTGCCAAATCCTCTAATACAAGGCAAAGACTTGTTATTCTGTTTTTCTTAGCAGCTTTATAATATTTACTCCTGTAAAGTAGTAAAGATCTGTGGTCTCATTCTCTTTCTCTCTCTCTCTCCCTGTAGCTCTGCTTTTCAAATACATACATAAATCTTTAGACACACACACACAAAGAGAAAGAGAGAGAGAGAGAGAGAGAGAGAGAGAGAGAGAGAGAGAGATTGATCTCCATCTGCTGGCTCACTCCCCAAATGGCTACAATGACCAGGCTGAGCCAAATCAGAGCCAGGAGCTTCATCTGTGTCTCCCATGTGGGTGGCAGTGGTCCAAGCACTTAGGCCATCTTCTACTTCTTTCCCAGGCACATTATCAGGGAACTGGACCTTAAGTGGAGCTGCTAGGACTCAAATTGGCTCTTCTATGGGAAGCTGGCATCACAGGCATCTGCCTGATGAAATGTGCCACAGTGCCAGCTCCGTTCTGTGAATCTTTAACATGAAATATTTATCAATTTCCTGAAAAAAACCCAGACATTTTCTAGAAAGCCAGTTTATCCTTTGAAATACAAGTTCATAAGCCATGTAATACGGTTCTACAAGTGGTATCCTAGAAGCAGAAAAATAATAAAGCAGACTTTGAAAACACAGACATCTCTATTGTTTAGGGTTTCTTTATTGATTCTTAGCTTTTGCGGGTTCACAACCATCTTTCCATATTAAGGTGGAGTCAGTGTGTATGTTTTCCTGTTCAGAAACATCTCAGGACCATCCACTCTGTTTCATACCCATGCCTTGTTGTGACTGCTGATATCAGGGTTTTCTGTTGAGGGAGACTTATTAGTTGTAGAAAGCTTTCGATTAGCCAAACTCCTGTAATTAACTTCCTCACTGTAATTTTCAGTTGTTCATGCTAAACAGGGCTGATGGGACCAAGTGTTTGTATTTCTGTTTTCTGTTCAGTTGGGACCCACCAAAATGAAATTTTAGATGAGATAGCAGCTGCTGCCTGTCTCTCTTCTGTTACTATGGCATTTTGTTCAAACTAGGACTGGTTCTGTTTGTTACTTGACAGATTTTCTTTGTTTGCACCATCGTGTCACTTTACCTTCTTATTGTTAAGAGGACTATTTGCCTGAGATAGGCTTGCTTTGCTTCTATTGTTTTAGATTAATTATTAACATCACTTTCACAATCCAAAGTATCTGATTTGGACAGAAATCATAATCACTACATTTTCTGGCTAGAGAAATTCAGTGCTTTTTGTTTTCACAAATATTTACTTAATTTGTCTGAAAGGTGGGGGCAGGTTGGGGGGCAGAGAGAGAGAGAGAGAGAGAGAGACTGATCTGCTTTCTGCTTGCTGGTTCACTCCCCAGATGGCCACAATAGCCATTACTATGCTAGGCTGAGTCCAGGAAGTGGGAAATTCATCCTGGTTTCCCACATGAGTGGCAGGGACCCAACTTCTTGGGCTGTCATCTGCTGCCTTCCTAGGTGCATTAGCAGGGAGCTGGATTGAAATTGAAGCCAGGACTTGAAACTGCACTCCATTATAGGATATAGGTATCTGTCCCAAGAGGTGACTCAACACAGTGTGTCATAATGTCCATCCCTCAGTTTTTTTTTTTTTAAAGAGATTTCTCATCCCCCTCAACTAATATTGTTGTAACTTTTTTTCCTGTTTTTGAAAGTAATTCCTGAATATCTTTAGAAATATTAACAATACAGAGAGATGAAAAGAAGAAAGAAAATTACTTAAGGGAATTTCTGAAAAGATTTATCTCTTCTAAAAATAATCTGAATGTGTTTTGAATGCAACCACCATTTTACAAACCGTTACATAGCAGTAGGTTTTATTTTTATTATTTTTTAATGAGAATCATAAATTCCACATTTTCCCCCCAGGACTGAGAATTGTCTTTCCAGATGACATCTTCTATGAAAGACTACTGTGTGAAACAGGGAACCATGCCTTCACTTTAGTGGAATTGGAGCTGTGCTGCACAAGCTCCTTCTGACCTCACCCACAGGATCCCTGTGGGTGCAGAAAATCATTCTGACCACTCAGCGCATAGTTTAATGACCAATGTCAAGAGGAGACTCCTAAGAGATAATATGTGAAAGCATTTTTCCATGGAAAAGCACTCTTAGATGTCAGGTTTACTGTTAATATTAATTCACCCAGATGGAGGGATTCTCAAGTACTATGAATCAGTGGTGGCAGAACCTGTGTGGGAGAGCAGGTGTCCAGGTGCTCTCCTGAGCCCCTACTTGCCACCTTCTTTATCCACGGTCCAGTGGCTGATTTATCACTTGGTGTTCTTGTTTTATTTTTAGATTTTAGTTCTTATTTATTGAGTTTGCATGTTATTTTTGATATCTTTTACTGTTTATAATATCCTAGTGAGCATTTTAATCTTCACCAACCCAAGACTATTTTCATTTGGTTTTTATGAATTATAATAAAATTAGAAGGCATTATTTAGCAGTAGAGGTCTTGATAAAGAGCATAAACTCTCCATTTTTATCTTTTAGCTATAGTATATAAATAGAAATCTAATGTTAAGAGTACCTTACATGAGAGTCTTCAAAAAGTTCATTGAATGTGTATATTATGGAAAAATCATACGAACATTTCAAAATTGTGTTTCACCAAAAATAAACTTATCTTTTAATTCTTTTTTCCCTGAACTTTTTGAAATATCCTTGTATATCAATTTAATTTTATGTAATATGTATGAAAAGTGATTTAAGTAATGGTAAAAGGAGATTCACATAGAAGTAATATATTTGCATTTTTATAATGTATCAATCTCACCAAGTAATTTCATGTTATCATATATATATATATATACACACATACATACTATTCTGTTATTTACACACACACACACATATGATTTTCACCTCTTTATATATATATTCCCAAAACTCGGCTGTGATTCAGAAGTGTTAAGTGACTTACATGAAATAACAATGCTAATAAGTGGGGAAGCAGTAGTTTACCCCTTTTTTTCTTTAACCTTCAAGCCGTGGTGTAGGATCATGCAGGTTGTATGCTTTATTTTGCTCATAGAGATGACTGTGTGAATAATGAACCAAAGAGCTGTCAATACCTATTCCAATGCAATGTTCTCCCCTCTCTCTGGTTGGAGAAACAGATGTGTGCAATCTAGCATAGTTGGATAAGTGCTACTTAGGGTATAATCTAAGGACTGTGGAGCCCAGAGGGAGATGGGAATTAGTTTCTGTAGGGGATTTTAGAAGTCAATGTAATTAAAGAATTGACCATTACATGGTGGTACTTAATATTTATATTGGTTCTTAGAAATTACAAAGGCTGAATTGTTTGTTAAGAAAGTAAGTGAGAAGATTGATTTGCCTCTAAGATTAGGGCTCCTAGCCTAGAATGGAGAGCTGCGACTTTCCTCACCTCCGTTCCTAAGTTTCCTTGGTTTTCTAGCCATCTTTTTGATTTCTTGAAACACCACTGTCACAAGGGGGGGTTCATGTTGGCATCTCATGACAAGAGACAGGAGGTCAGAGACTTGTTTAGGTTCTATGGGTTGCATAAATAGCTGGGTTGAGAGAAGCAACATCTTTGGAGGCTCATTCATTTAAGTATTTCACAAAGTGTGTCTGAATAATGCTGATCCTATGAGATTTTTGGGATTGGAAATGGCTAATATAGGAATGTGTAACTAAGGATACCACAGTGAACACTGTAAACACAGGCCACTAAATGACACTCATCACACAGGCTAGTTTACAGCTATTTATTAAAAAAAAAAAAAAACAAAACAACAACTAAATCTCTAGTAAGGTCCTATACTAAGAGCAATTGATGCTTTTCTTTGAAAATACAGTAACTTTACCCTGAAGCTGGAAAATGATAGCCAGCATGACCTCTTCTTATGCAACCCATAGAACCTAAACAAGTCTCTGACCTCCTGTCTCTTGTCATGAGAAAGAGAGAGAGAGAGATTACATTATATATCTGTCCACTTGAGGTCATTTTGGGAAACTATCCTGAGACTGGTATCTCCAACTGGACTTATCACAAATAAGTAAGGATTTAGGGACCAGACCAAGGAGACTGAAAAGGATTGTGTAAAATTGGAACTGAAGGGGTAAACAGGGGCATCACATAGTTCTTTGTAATCCACCAATGGGGGCCCTGGAATGAGCAGGGTTACACTGTCCTTTGGAAAGTTCATTCTGGCTGCAGAGGGCAGAGCAACAAGGAAAAGGCCTGGCTGCACTCAGACCTGAGAGGCGATGACTGCCATCGTTTTTCAGGAGGGAGATTGGGCTACACCAAGACCATGAAAGTGAGGGTGGAAATAAGGATGCATTGACATTGTGCTTAGGAAGTAGAATTGACAGAAATTCTGGTTTGCTGAGTGGATGTTGTTAGAGTAGAAGCATACGAGGTAGGTAGGTAGATAAATTGATACGGCCAACAGTGTCTCCAGGTTTCCTGTATTTATTTATCTATGTATCACATCTTTACTAATAAATAATACACAGTACCTGGCAGTTTTTCAGACAATGAGGATGCAGTGATGAACAAGATAGATAAGGTGCTTGCCCTGCTTACATTCTGGTGGGGGTGATAGACACTGATCAATCAAGCAACTCTACAGGGTTTCATTAACTGGATCAGGATTCATAACAAGCAAAGCAATGGATGAAATGGGAACACAATGTGAATGGCAGAGTATTTAAAAAATCACTGATAATTATTTTTTAAAGATTTATTTATTTATTTGAAAATCAGAGTTACACAGAGAGAGAAAGAGAGGGAGAGAGAGAGGGAGAAAGAAAGGTTTTCCATTTGCTGACTCACTCCCCAATTGGCCACGACAGCCGGAGCTGCGCCAATCCGAAACCAGGAGCCAGTAGCTTCTTCAGAATCTCCCATGCTGGTGATGGGCCCCAAGGACTTGGTTCATCTTCCACTGCTTTTCCAGGCCAGAGCAGAGAGCTGGATAGGAAGTGGAGCAGCTGGGACTCAAACTGGTGCCATTTGGGATGCCGGCACTGCAGGCGGTGACTTTACCCGCTATGCCACAGTGCTGGCCCCTGATAATTCTTTACACTGATCTCTTTAGGGAGACAGAATATTCTAGATAAGTTACAAATCATGCTCTCTCTCTCTCTGTGTGTGTGTGTACACACACACACACACACACACACACACATATATATATATTATATTTAAGTCCAGTTGGAGATACCAGTCTCAGGATAGTTTCCCAAAATGACCTCAAGTGGACAGATATATAATGTAATCTCTCTCTCTCTCTTTCTCTCTCTCCCTGCTCCCCTCTCCCCTCTCCCACTGTCCCCTCTTCCTTCCTTCCCTCTCTCCTTCCCTCCCTAGGTAGATACATAGATAGATAGATAATGGAGTAGAACATGTAATTATTATGTTCCAGGCCTTCATGAGGTCCCACTTAACTCCAAAATTCATTAAGTAACTATGGAATGGGTAATACTTCTAAAAACAGAGCAGTCTCAACAAACTACTTGATGTTTCTAACACTCATGTTTTTGTTTTTGTTAATTTAGCTCTTTTGCAGTGTACATAGCTTATTTGTGATTTTCTAAAAAGGAAGGGGAGGAAGTGCAGGTATGAGGTTAGTACTCTTTGTTATGCTAGTCATCCCATCTTTGGCTTTTTAGCTTTCAGACGCCTTAGAGACAGAGAATCTACCTGCCTGAGAGTTTTCATTACTAGACATTGCAATGTTGTAGAGGCTATTTTTTTTTTTTTTTTGCCAGAGGGAGGTATCATGAGATTATTAATTGGTTTATGCATTTAAAATAATTGAAAAGCACAGCTAAATTTAGACTAGTGCATGAACAGTTTTCTTTTATGTCAGAGGGATGTGAAAATTTTTTTACTTTAATATTACTTCATAGGAGAGTCATTTTGTAATTGAATGAATTGGAATATATTTATATATCTTTCTATAAAAAATGGTGAAAGATCTTTAACATCTCATGCTATTATGCATTAATATGATGATGAAAACTTATAATTGGGAATTTCTGTGAAGATTTCCAAGGACAGATATATAGACTTTAGCTTTAATCTTTAGTCTCATTTTGTTACTGGATCTTAGTTGTAAAAGTCATTTTTAACTTGCTTCCTTTTTATCATGAAATACGAAATTTTTTTGTAGGAGAATTTTATGTCTATGTACCTCTACTTCTCCTGTATTTTTGCATCATCTTTAGCATGATTTATCATGCATCAGTAGGTACACAGCACTATGAATGAATCATGGTCTTCTAGAGTCTGGGAACTTTAAATTCATTTCTGTTTTCTCTGCAGTGCTAGCCTCTGGTCACTCAGTTATACATTTTGAAAGACTGATTTCTAAACTTTCCTGTGGAAATGAGATTACCACAATCAGGAGTCAAGGACTCTTCCCCTACTTCATCCCTACCAGCTTCAAATGTGTTTCCATCAGTTTTCTTACTCTCTTTCATATTCAAGGAAGTTATAAAGCATCATATGATCTCCTTTTGTACCACCTAAGTTCAGAATGTAGAAATGAGGACACATAGAGAGTCTTGTTCTCTATTTTGTGTTGAGGAATGAAACACAATCCACTGTGATTGCTTCTGCCCCAGAGCAGCAGATTTGGATAGTTTCAGGCTGCAGGAGCCCATTGGCAGCCTTCTAATGAGGAGAGCAGCCTTCAGCCCATGATAGGCTGTGCAGCTCCAAGGGCAGCTCTAAGAAGCTTCTGGGGGAGTAGCTGTGTTTATCGCAGATGGAAGGGTAATTTACAGCAGGATTTGAGCCATTGAATAATGTGGGGTGGGTTTTCTTATTGTTTTAGTAATATAATAAAACAAGAAAAGATATGTACAAGTAGAGATTAATCCCATTCAAAATTCACATTGATTAGAATTGTATTTATTGGTAAATTAAACTAGTTTGTCAAATATTATGAATATTATGTGAGATAATTTAGGTACTTTATAACTTGTATACCAGAATCAAGGAGGGAAATTTTGGGGCCTACACTGTGGCGTAGTGGGTAAAGATGCTACCTGCAGTGCTGGCATCCCATATGCATGCCAGTTCAAGTCCTGGCTGCTTCAGTTTTGATCAAGCTCTCTGCTATGGCCTGGGAAAGCAATAGAAGATGGTCCAAGTCCTTGGTCCCCTGCATCCACGTGGGAGACCCAAAAGAAGCTCCTGGCTCCGGGCTTCATATCAGCTCAGCTCCAGCCATTATGGCCAGTTGGGGAGTGAACCAGTGGATGGAAGTCCTCTCTCTCTCTCTCTCTCTCCCCCTCTCCCTCTTCCTCTCCCTCTGCCTCTCTGTAACTCTGCCTTTCAAATAAATAAATAAATCTTTAATAAAAAAGGAGGGGAATTTTGGTATTTTTTGAAGTATTTCTTGTCAAAGGTTCTTATTTATTTATTTTTTCCTACACAGTAATTAACCATACCTTAGGATAGTTTCACAGTTGTTTTCATTGTTTTTTTCCACCTAACAGAGGACAATAGAGAGCTATGTCGATAAACGCATGGGTACAACATATGGCCCCCCTGCAGGAAAGAAGATGACTGTTTTTATTGATGATGTGAATATGCCAATAATCAATGAGTGGGGAGATCAGGTTTGTTGATCTTATTGTATATTTGATTTTTTATTCAACATTGATTTATTCTTTGGTGAGTAAATGTTTTTCTACTTTTTCAAGGTCCAATTTCTGAATTCCAATAATGTCTATTCTTTCAAAACACAGAGAGGTTCTGGAGCTATAAGGAATGATATTTAATTTTGCAAGTTGTTGTCTTTTTAGGTCACTAATGAGATAGTACGGCAGCTGATGGAGCAAAATGGATTCTATAATCTGGAGAAGCCAGGAGAGTTTACCAACATTGTGGACATCCAGTTTTTGGCAGCCATGATCCATCCTGGGGGTGGACGCAATGACATACCCCAAAGACTCAAGAGGCAGTTCTCTATTTTTAACTGCACATTGCCCTCTGATGCTTCTGTGGACAAGATCTTTGGTAAAACAAGTGTCAGTGGGACTTGGGGGGAGCAGTGGGCACCTTCTTGTTTTCCTCTGAGGAACTGTTCACCCAGGGGCCCACACAGAAAGCACATTGATTGGCTACTCTATCTCTAACCCTTATTACTCTCTTGTAGTGTATTTTGTTTCTTATAGGGATTTATATGGATAGGATTGGATGCCTGATTAGATATTTTCTACTCATGTCTTTTTTAAGTGACTGCATTAGCTCATTTTATGTCCCTATAACAAAATACTCAAGGCTGGGTGGCTTTACAAGTAAAAGAGACTTATTTAGCTTACAGTTCTGGAAGCTGGAAGTCCAAGATTTGTTTGGTTTCTGGTGAGGACCTTGTGATAGATGGCATCAAAGTGATGGGAAATTGTGTAGAACAGACCACATGGTGAGACAGGAAGCCAAAGAGATTCAGGGGTCAACCTTGCTCTTTTCTTCATAAATGGTCTTGTGGGAATTCACTGGAGTCCCATGAGGACACTCTGTAAAGGTGATATGATAGCCCAGTAGCCTCAGTACCCTCCATTAGGCCCCACCTATTAAAGGTTCTATCATCTTCCAATTTTGCCACAATGCGGACCAAGCATTGGACAAGTACCTTTGGGGGATGCCCTCAAACCATTCCCAAACTGTAGCAGTAATTGTTGTCAGCTTTAACAAGGAGGTTTAACATTAAGTGAACATGGAGATGAGGTAGTTTTCTCATTGAAATAAATAGCTATAATTCCATGTTAAGTTTCAGTAAGTGTTTGTTTAACCAACCCGTCTAATGATTTTGATCCCTTGAACTGTGGTGCAAAGAGCAAATCAGGGCTCCAGTCTGATTTTTAGAATAATTGACAGGATCATAATAAGTTATTGACTGATTATTTGGTATCCTTGAGATAATTTAATTGAAGAACCACCCACCCAATAAATAACCACATATACTTAATTGAGTAATGAAGATGCATTTGTTACTGACTTGGGAATTACTCTTTGTAGATAAAGTGAACATTATGAACAGTTTCATGTTAGGCACTGATTTATAATTTTTGAAATGCCTCATAAAAAACTTATTGAGATTATATTATTATATTTCTGATAGACTAAAATGTCATCTTGGCACCCCAGGCAAGTAGAATATGGCTATAATCTTCCTTCAGTTACAACAATTGATGAGGTTTAGAAGCCGAATTATATTTATAGTATCTGAACTTGGTAACAGGAAAGTGGATTGGAACAGTGATTATTAGCATTTTTAATTATCCTTCATTGCCTGTAAAATTCTATATATAATGAATGAAAAGGTGACACTAGAATGAAAAAATTTAAGAGGAGCTATGAAACCTTTTTACTTATCTCTGTATATTACAACTTTATCATTGTTACTCATTTAATAATAATAAATTAATTGTAGCCAGAATCTTCAGTAGTGTTTCTTCATCAACTTTCAACTTTCTTTTTTAAAAAATGATTTACTTATTTATTTGAAAGGCAGAGTTAGAGAGAAGGAGAGACAGACAGAGAGATCTTCTTTCCATTGGTTCACTCTCCATATGGCAGCAATAGCTGGAGCTGGACCAGTCCAAAACCAGGAGCCAGGAGCTTGTTCCAGATTTCCCATGTGGATGCAGGGAACTAAGTACTTGAGCCATCCTCCACTGCTTTTCCAGGCACATTAGCAGGGATCTGGATCAGAAGTAGAGCATCCGAGTTTCAAACTGGTGCCTGTATGGTGCTATGCCATGGGGCCAGCCCCAACTTTCCAGTATCTTGAATGTTGACTTCCTTAAACCTATATTTACTTTTATGAAATTTAAAAAAGCATCATAAAATTATTAACATAATTTTATTTAATATGTGGCTATCAATAAAAATGTGTCATCACCTTTGCATTACTTCTGTATTATAATGCTTTTCATTTTAACTGACTTCATTTGAGTGACTAGTCAAAATGTTCTGATTTCCTCCCTTTCTCAGGTGTGATTGGGGAAGGCTATTATTGTATCCAGAGGGGTTTTTCAGAGGAAGTGAGAGATTCAGTGACCAGACTGGTGCCACTGACACGCCGACTATGGCAGATGACCAAGATGAAAATGCTCCCTACCCCTGCCAAGTTCCATTATGTGTTTAACCTTCGGGATCTTTCCAGGATCTGGCAAGGAATGCTTAGCACGACTTCAGAAGTCATCAGGGAACCAGATGTAAGTGCCATCTAAGAGAGAGAAAGACCAAGAACAAAAAATAACATTGTTATTAGCATGCATCTTAACCATTTTTTATTAATTTAATTTTACTTTAAATTATGGAAATATTCCGAGATGCTTCCCTGTGCGTATTCTTTGCCTGTTTCCAACTAACATGAATTAAAAAAGCAAATATGTCAGAAAATTTCAATTAAAAATTCCAATTAAGTTAGGTTTATGTTTAAGGAAATAGTATACACAATTATTTTGAATGATTTGAATAAAAGAAACAGTTGGTTTTCTTAACCTATCATATAATTTTTATACCAATGAAAATAATCACTATTGATTTTACTTTGTAATAGTTTTTATATTTTGAACTTAGTATTTTAACTTAAAGTAATTCTTTATAAACATTCAAAATTGAAAGAATGTATTTTTTTTTAACATTTATTTAATGAATATAAATTTCCAAAGTACAGCTTATGGATTACAATGGCTTCCCCCCCATAACGTCCCTCCCACCCGCAACCCTCCCCTCTCCCACTCCCTCTCCCCTTCCAGAAAGAATGTATTTTGTTAATCTTTCATGATCTTTCCATGTAGGTAGATGCACTAGAAAAATTATATATGTTGGTTAAATTGAAAAGAGGCAACAGAATAGAAAGTTTGCTTAATATAAGAAAAAGCATTTTTTCATGCACTTGAAAATGACAATTCCCTGTGTTATAAGAATTCCCTTCAAACTAAGTTAATTATGTAAAAGACCAGTATGCCCGTTTTTCCAAAGCCTGACTCATGTGCCCTGGAAAAGTCAGGGTTGGCCTCTCTTTAGCCTTTTTGGAGCTGAGGTGGTAGGTGAGCAAACGTGTTTTAGAGGACTTCACATAAACACACAGAGATAATTAAAATCTCAACAAAATTGTCATTAAACCCATCAAACACTGATTATCAAAAAACCCCAACTCTACTCCAGATGTTCACAGAGCAGGTAACCACACTGGCTGGTTCTTGAAGATGAGCACTTTGGGGAAAACTCATAACTGACAGTCATTTTACTTGCAGTGAATGTTTTAACTTGATTTTTTTCTCTCATAATTATTGATAGATCAGTGGAGTTATGAGTGCAGTTCTCAAATATTACTCTAGATTGGAATAGCCACTTTTTGGTGTTTATTTTAGACCAAGATAATCATTTCCAGCAACTGATGTAACCATGAACTTGTCTTAACTGAATTGTTGAATATATGGGGAGCCTCCAAAAATTTACAGAACATGTGTAACAAAAATGCTGTGCATGGATTTCAAAACCTTTACAGCAACTTATTTTTTAATTCCATTTTCTAAAAACTTTTTGGAGAATCCTCATAATTTACCAAACTTTTTATATTCTGGCAACCAAATAGCATTTTACTATTTCATTAGCAGGAAATAGAATGGCATTAAGACCTTCTAAACTGCAAAATATTAACAAGCTAAGACATTTCCACCAGTTTTTTAAAATATGAAATAATGAGGCTAGACAAACGTTTGTTATTGTGGCTATAGAGCAAAAAGGGTATCATGTAATTCATTTCTTCAACTTTCAGTCTGGGAGTATTTGGATTAGGTGATTGCTTTGTTTAGATAATCCAGATTTTTGTTACGGACTTTCTTTATTTCTGCTAAGCAAATTTGTAACATCATTTGTATACATGAGAGTTTTTCCTTATGTGATATTTCATATTAAACTCCAGCTGCTTCAATGTAGGCATCTTTTCCAAAAAGGCTAACTCATCCCACACTTAAGATTTTTACATATAATATTTGTTGGTTGATCAAAGTGACATTTAATATTTTTGTTTTAGAGATGTTTTCTTTTAAACTTAGAGACTACAAATGAATAGGTTCTGTTTTATATTTAATATATGTATTATGCTTTACATTTAATATACTTTAATATACTGGGCTATATACTTAGGACATGAATGAGGCCAATTTGAAGTACAGTGAAGCATATTTTAACCTTAATATTTTTGAGTGTTTCATCTATACTTTCCAATAGGGTCAACTTGAATTCCCAGTTATGGCATAATAGGAATTAATAATGCATTTTAATTATGCTTTTAACAGGAGCTGTTAAGACTGTGGAAGCATGAATGTAAACGGGTTATAGCTGATCGTTTCACGGTGTCTGATGATGTGACATGGTTTGATAAGGCTTTAGCAAATTTGGTGGAGGAAGAATTTGGTGAAGAGAAAAAACTCTTGGTTGATTGTGGAGTTGATGCTTATTTTGTGGATTTCTTGAGGGATGCACCTGAAGCCACAGGTAAACTATTGAAGCAGAATTTGAAATTTCCAAGAAAGGATTCCCCAAAGGGAGACCTAAAGATGGAAGACTTAGTTGAGGGATGTTGACTTTCTGTGAAGTGTTTTTTTCTTTTCTCTTTTAAAATATCTATTTTATTTATTTATTTGAAAGGCAGAGTTACAGAAAGAGGAAGGGATATATGGAAGGAGGGAGGAAGAGAGGAAGGGAGGGAGGGAGGGAAGGAGGAAGGGAGGGAGGAAGAGAGGAAAGGAGGGAGGGAGGGAGGAAGAGAGGAAGGGAAGGAGGGAGGGAGGAAGAGAGAGAGACAGAGACAGAGACAGAGAGAGAGAGAGAGAGAGAGATCTGTCATCCACTGGTTTACTCCCCAAATATCTGCAACACCTGGGACTGGGTCAGGCCGAAACCAGGAGCCAGAAGCTCCCTCTGGGTCTCCCATGTGGGTATGGGGCCCAAGTACTTGGGCCATCTTCTACTGTTTTCCCAGGTGCATTAGCAGGGAGCTGTATTGGAAGTGGAACAAAAGGGTCTTGAACTGGCGCCTATATTGGATGCTGGTGTTGCAGGTGGTGGCTTAACCCACTTTGCTGCAACAGCAGCCCCCTAGTAATTTTTTTCTGAAACTACCCTGGGACATAATAGGTGCTCAAGTAAATATGGAATGAGTGAGTAAATGCATAATTACAGAGTTTAAAGAGCCACTATTTTTATGCATAGTACTCTTGGATCTTAAGAAGAGAAAAGAAAAATACACAGGAATTGTAGCCTGCCAGAGTTAGAGTTGAGGAAGGGATCAAACGTGTTAGCTGATCATCTCTGAACTTTCTTGATTCATATTTTATTTATTTATGAAAATGGAAATTTTATCATGTATATCATGGATACTGTGGGAAATAATTGAAAGGTTATCCGCAAAATGTCTTGGAATGTCTGTGGCCTATAGTAGTTGCTAATTGAAAGGTAGCAAAAATAATGATTATTATCATAGTTCAGGTCATCTCAAATGTTAAAAATGAAAAGAAATCCTTCAAATTATTGGATAGGGCTGTTAAATATAATTGGAAAGACATGAATGATGTGAAGGAAAGATTTTGTAGTTATGCTTTCAAGAACAATATGATATATTACTTTTCTTATGAAAAGAGGCCGTGCTCCAATTCTCCCCCTCCCCCAAAATAAGTGGGCTTAAATAGAATTGTGTTTCCTTCATTTAATGACCTCTTCAAATACTAAAGGTAGATTTAAAGTTAATTTTTGAGAAGGATATGTTTAAAAATATACAATTCAGGGGCTGTTGTTGTGGGATAGCAGGTGAATCCACAGGCTGTGATGTTGGCATCCCATGTGGGTTTTGGTTCGAGTCCCGGCTGCTCCGCTTCCAATCCAGCTCCCTACTAATGTGCCTGGGAAGGCAGCAGATGATGGCCCAAGTGCTTAGACCCCTGACACCCATGTGGGAGACCTGAATGTAGCTTGTGGCTCTTGGCTTCAGTCTGGCCGAGCCCCAGCCATTGTGGGCATTTGGGGAGTGAACCAGCAGATGGAAGATCTCTCCCTTTGTCTCTCTGTCACTGTCTCAGTCTTTCTCCATAACTCTGACCTTCAAATAAATAAATATTTAAAATATATAATTCATATCTTCTACATAATGGGAAATGACCAGGCAGGCCCTGGCATATTTCTGATAATGATCTGTGTGCTCTATATAAAATATCTAAGTGACAGTTGTGAAATGGTGTTTATTGCTGGATTTGCAGTTGGAATAATCCTAACATGGAGAGAAACTGATACACATTTTATTTTGAATCAGATCAAACACATACAAAAATCCTGTAAGGGTTAGGCGTTTTACTTCCTCTAATTCTGGATGATAGATAATTAATTAGATTATGGTTTTCAAGGAACAGAGCACACTGTTCTGTGTGGGGGAGGAAAACACATTACCTTTTGTGACTTCAAAATTCTTTGTTTCCTGAAGTTAGAGCTGAGCATTAATGAAAGAGCTGTGACTTCTGAGAGTTGACTAGTGAGAACTTTGCCAGTGGGCCCATCTTAATGGTTATTTTAAACCAATTTCCTTGCTGTATCATAAAAAATGTTAACACACTATTTTATTAGAATAAGGTCAATTAAAAATAATTATGTACTATCATATTTGGAAGATCCATCTATTCTTCCAGTACTTAGTGAATTTCCAAGTTGTTATTGGTACATTCAACTAATGTGTCACTTTTTTTCCTGTTACTAATGTTAATTTGTAGTGAATTTATATATGTCCAATTTAAACAGTAACTTTTTAAAAATATTTATTTATTTACTTGACAGGCAGAGTTAAGGAGAGGCAGAGGCAGAGAGAAAGAGAGAGAGGTCTTCCATCTTATGGTTCACTCCCTAAATGGCCACAATGGCCGGAGCTGGGCCGATCCAAAGCTAGGAGCTAGGAGCTTCCTCCCAGTCTCCCATGTGGGTACAGGGGCCCAAACACTTGGGCCATCTTCTACTGCTTTCCCAGTCCATAGCAGACAGCTGGATCAGAAGAGGAGTAGCGGGGATTCAAACCAGCGTCCATATGCGATGCTGGCACTGCAGGCGGTGGCTTTACCTGCTATGCCACAGTGCCGGCCCCAAATGTCCAATTTAGCTCTTCCTTTTGGCATTATGCTTTTTTGCTGTCAATTTTGGAAAAGTGATAAGTTGTTATATTATTCTGATCTTATAAAAAGATGCTAATTTGGCCATTGGAGGGTGAACCAACGGCAAAAGGAAGACCTTTCTCTCTGTCTCTCTCTCTCACTGTCCACTCTGCCTGTCAAAAAAAAAATGCTAATTTGGGGGGCTGGCATTGTGGTACAATGGGTTAAGGTACTGCCTGTGATACTGGCATCCCATATAAGTGCTAGTTCAAGTCCTGGCTGCTGTACTTCTGACCCAACTCTCTGCTAATATGCCTGGAAAGCGGCAGAAGATAAGTGCTTGGGCTCCTGCCACGCATGTAGGAGACCCAGATGGAATTCCAGGATCCTGGCTTTGGCCTGTCCCATCCCTGGCCACTCTGGCCACTTGGGGAATGAACCAGCTGATGGAAGGTTGATCAATCAATCTCTCTCTCTTGCTCTCTTTTTGTCACTTTGCCTTTCATATAAGTAAATAAAATCTTAAAAAGGGTTATAAAAAACAAATTAAGGCTGGTGCCGCGGCTCACTTGGCTGATCCTCCACCTGTGGCACCGGCACTCTGGGTTCTAGTCCTGGTCGGGCGCTGGATTCTGTCCCGGTTGCTCCTCTTCCTGTCCAGCTCTCTGCTGTGGCCTGGGAGTGCAGTGGAGGATGGCTCAGGTCCTTGGGCCCCCACATGGGAGACCAGGAGGAAGCACCTGGCTCCTGGCTTCGGATTGGCACAGCACGCCAGCTGCAACGCGCTGGCCATAGCAGCCATTTGGGGGGTGAACCAATGGAAAAAGGAAGACCTTTCTCTCTGTCTCTCTTTCTCTCACTAACTCTGCCTGTCAAAAAACAAAAAACAAAAAACAAAAAGCTTTTAAAAAGAATGCTTTAAAATATATTAATTTTAATGCATCGTTCTTCAGTAAAATATTTCAATATGGTTATTTAGGAAATTATCTTTCCTTTCAACTCTCCACCTACTTCTTTAGATTCACTTCTAGCCTCAGTAATAACTTCAAATTCCTAAATGATAAAAAGCTACTGGGCAAATGCAATGACCTTTATCTTTTCATTCTTATTTAAAAAATCATGTAATTTTTGACCTCTTTGCAGATTTGATAATAAATTTCTACTTCTTTGGCATTCCTTTTGACCATTAAGCCAATTAATCTCTGGGAGAATCTTTGAAATGCCAGTGTTCAATTGTGGATTCAAATTAAATTCAGCACGTAAAACATTATTTGAAATTTGCTCTTCTATACAGGAAAGAACTTAGATTGCATATGATCACAAAAAATCTTAGTGTTTCTACTGTTGCTTGCTTGATTTCTTCAAGATGCATAATATGGTGTTTTGATGAAATTCAGTGTTATTTGGTAGTATATTATAGGGAGTGAGTGTATGAATTTAGGTTGAAGGAAGTAGCGAAATTCAACTTTTTAAAGAAACTTAACTGATTTTTCTTTTCCACCAAAGGCGAAACATCTGAGGAGGCTGATGCTGAAATGCCCAAAATTTATGAGCCAATTGAATCTTTTAATCACCTAAAGGAGCGTTTGAATATGTTCCTGCAGCTCTATAATGAGAGTGTCCGTGGCACTGGCATGGACATGGTGTTCTTTGCAGATGCAATGGCTCATTTAGTCAAGGTACAGTAGCCACGCTAAGTAGCATCTTGCTGAAGTGACAGGCACTTGGCTTCACACCAGAATTTCCCCCTTTCATTTTCATCTCCTGGGAGAATATTCAGTTTAAAAATAAACTCAGTGCTGTCGTCCAATTTAATTTATATATGGGATGTAACATGTCACACCTTATAGGCTGAAAATAAGAACATGTGTATTTCAAATGTGTGATGTGGTGATTTTATTCAGCATTGCCTATACAGCTTCCAGCCCAGTGCATAGGATGAATGTGGTTGACATCTGAGTTCAAAGCATAGGCCATGTCTGCTCATTTCTGTGCCAAGAAAAGAATGTCACTCAAAAAATTAGTCATAACCACTGAAAACATTATGCCGTGAAACGATTCAGACAAAAAAGGGCTAACATTATATGATTTCACTCTGGTGAGGTCCCTACAGAAGTCAGAATCATAGAGACAGAAAGAAGAATGGTGGTTGAGCCAGGGAGTGGGAGGTGATGTCAATGGGGAGTCAGTGTTCAATGGGTACAGAATTTCAGCTTTGCAAGTTGAAGAAAGCTCTGGAGGTGAATGGTGGTAGTGGTTGCATAACAATGTAAATGCACTTAATGCTGTTTATCTTAAAGTGATTCCAGTGGTAGAATTTATGAGTATTTTACCATGATTTTTAATTGACTTTGGGCAGATGAAAATTCTGTTTCAAATGAAATCCACCAGAACAGTACAGTTTCCATTTTATTTTGTCACATGAGTCACTATGGCATCGTTTAGATGACAACAGATCCTCAAAGGTTGGGCGTAAAGTATATTATTTTCCTTGACAACTTAAGTGACCTAATTTATCTAAGATGCAAGATATTGCTGTTTAAAACCAATTGTTGATATCCTTACCGTGTTGACATCAATTGCTTTTTCAGAATACATCCTTTCTGTTAGAAAGAAGACAATTCAGGGCTTTCTTCCATTACTTAGGGTTAACCATGAGGAACGATCTCATAATTACAAATTGTCACCTCTAATAATTGCTGGATCTTAGCAATGGAGAGGGTTTTATAGCTTATCGCTGAACCTTTCCTTTGAAAATGAGGATTGCCTGCATGATCTCTTTCCCCTCAAGTGGGTGAGGAAACATTTCATCCAGGCTGGAGTAAGTCAGGGAGAAGGAAGAAGATCAGGGGGCTGTTCTGGAGTTGAGTATCCCCTGAGTGAGGGTGCTGAGCTTTGCAACTCTGACATATCAGAATCTGAGACATCTGTGCTGATTCATGAGCCCAAATGTTCTTCTGAAGCCCTATATAAATAGCACTTTGAAATTAGCTACTAATTTATCATTAAGAGTTAAGTGTTTCAGGAAGAATAGACATTCCGTCTTATTTAATAATTATAAGGATGAGGCTGGTGCCGCGGCTCACTAGGCTAATCCTCCGCCTTGTGGCGCCGGCACACCGGGTTCTAGTCCCGGTCGGGGCGCCGGATTCTGTCCCGTTGCCCCTCTTCCAGGCCAGCTCTCTGCTGTGGCCCGGGAAGGCAGTGGAGGATGGCCCAAATGCTTGGGCCCTGCACCCCATGGAAGACCAGGAGAAGTACCTGGCTCCTGCCATCAGATCAGCGCGGTGCGCCGGCCGCAGCACGCTGGTCACGGTGGCCACTGGAGGGTGAACCAATGGCAAAAGGAAGACCTTTCTCTCTGTCTCTGTCTCTCACTGTCCACTCTTCCTGTCAAAAAATAAAGAAAAAATAATTATAAGGACGAATAATGAATTTCCATTTTCTAAATGAGTAATACCAAAGGCAACTTCATGACAGTGTTTCTATTGGAGACACAGTATGGTCGACTAGAAATTTCATTACAGCTTGAATTGAAGGTGAAGTTTATGCATGTTTGTCTTGTGCTTGACCAAGTTCGCTCGAACTCTCTTTTTTCTGTTTCATGAGACAGATGGTGAGGGATGAGCCTTTCTTCACATTGTGTGTGATGTGGGAGTCCTGGGTGCCTCAGCTGAGTCCTTGCCTGTTTCCTGTCACCCTCAGCCTCTAATCTGTCTGCTCTGGAATTGGCCAAAGAATCAGTGACTGGAGTTTTTGAGTTAAAATACTCCATTTCTCACCTTCTTCTTGACAGGCCCTCTCTTTAAGCAAGCTCACATTCTGTGCACAATACCTCTACACTCTGTGTTGTGTGTGTGAGTCTAGCAGTATATGCCTTCGTTAAAAGACACAATAGACTCCAAGAGATGAAAATGGAGTCAGAAACTGCAACCAAATGGAATGTGATTGGAAACTAAGCATATCTCTTTGTTCCTTTATTAGTTAAAATAATGATTTTCAACACAAGAGTTTTTCTCTGTGATATCTTTTTTACCTCTGTTGTCAAAGTTCAAACTAGGTTATGAGTGGTTTTCATGCTCTATCCTCTACGTACCACCCGGCCTCATGAGTCTTGCCCAGAATGTAGTCCAGGAAAGCAGGACACTTACGATTAAGCACATCCTGGTTCTGAGAGCCTCACCAGTGTGCATTGCCAGCCTGTACTGTGCTCTATAAGGTGTAACTCTTTGTGTGTCTGTCTCCTCCACTGAACACTAAGCTCTGTGAGGATGGGCACCTTGTCTTAGCTACCTCAGACTTCACAGGATGAGCTACTGTGAAGATGGTCAAGCATGAGACTCTTGATAAATTATCTGGAATTTCCCCGTATGTCCCTGAACAACCCTCGCTGCCTCATCTCCCACTATCTCCATGCCTCAAATTGAAGTTCCCACATTTATGGGGACATCTTAGTCCTGCTGAGATGTTGTGTGTCCCATTCATGCATCTTAAAATTTGGCTGAAATCCTCCCCACCATGCCGCATTTTTGTATAATAAACTCTAATGCCCAAATCAAATTCCAGCTCCATACCAAAGACTTGCCTCCCCTGCCGGGGAAACTTGCGTAGTAGTCCTCCCTCCTTTTGCCATCTTTGCTCTCTGTGTCCCAGCATTCTCCACTATGCATGCACTAGACTGTGGCATCTGCAAGACATTTTAAAAGCATGCACATTATTAATTTTAAAACATATGCTAATAGAATTTAAAAATGAATATCTCTGTCTCACAACATATGTACCACAACAACATAGCCCCATCTGAGGGTCTCACCTGCTGCCGCTTTCTCCCATAATCCCTGTTTTCTATTTGATTTTGAGTTTTTGAGTATACTTTAAAGCCATCTATTTGCTCATGTATCTGTTATTTTGTCAAATATGTTTTGAGGATTTACTTTGTGCCAGATCCTGGGAATCGAAAGTTTTAGTTTAATACTTCAGCCCAATTCCAGTTAAAGATTTTGGAATGAACATTTATTAATTCCTAACAAACACATTTATATAAACCTCTAATATATTCACTTGCATAAAAGAAATTTTTGTTGGTGAAAGACACAGAAGGTCCGAATGTGGCTTCTAGAACTTCTTACCTGCCTTGTCTGTGCCATTTAAAGTTGTGCCAGGTGAAGGTGTGCCACTCCTTCCTCACCCCCCACAATGACATCTGAGAGAATCACACAGAAAGGGTAAGCCAGAGGCTGAGAAAACAGGGCTAAGCACTCACCTATTCCATAGGTTCTCAGGTCCGCAAGAGACCGGAAAAATGGTCTCCTTTTCCCAGGGTAAACATTAAATTGGGGTAAATAATCCAAAAACCTAGGTGTATTTCCAAGAGGAATAGAGCACCCTCAGCTAGAAGAGGATGTTGAACACAACCTTGGCAGAATGTAGAGCCCCAGGCACACTGGGAACCTTCTCCAGCCCCAGAGAAGCAACCCTTTCCTTCTCTGTCCCTGTCCTGCTCCATGGCAGGTGTCCGAGAAAGATGCATATCGCAGCAACGCCCAAACCTAAAGTTCAGTTAGCAATGGAAGGGAAGTGGTTATCATTCAAGGCAAGAAGAGCGACATGGAGGACTCTATGTTGAACCTTCTCCAGGCTGGGCTGGAAGCTCCTGTAAGAGGTTCATTTGGCATTAATGAAGCCAAGTCAACATGAACTTCCATCACAAGGGGGATTGGATTGGGTCTGAAGATGCTGAATAACACTGACTTTCTCACCTGGCTGTAATCACCTCACCTCATGGTGGGTTCCTTGGGTAGCACTGTCTTTCCCAAATAATAGGAGGGTCTGTATGCTCACTTCCTGCATTTTTAAAAGGAAAAACCAATTCTGTCATCTATACCATATTTGGGAATTTCTCTCTCCTTTTATTTAGTCCCTTGCTGACATTCCAAATATGGGAGATATTTGAATTAATTGCATTCTCTGTATTCCAAGGGTGGAGATTATCCTGCAGTTTCTGTGCTATATTCTGTAATACTGCATTATGTTGGGCAAATTAAAAGGAAGCCTTAGCCTTCTTTATTTATCACCGTTAAAGACCCAGAGCAAGTCATAGCCTAGAGTGTACCAGTGACTAACTAATTCCCAAAAGTATAGTCCACTGTCCTCACCCTGTCAGTGCATCCCAGACACTGTTTCAGGAATGACTGCATTCCTTCCATCAATTCCCCTTTCCAGTGTGTTCTTGAGATACACACGTTTTACAAAATGACTATTTGGCCTTATTCTTGAATTGAGTAAATAGGACAAAACAGTAGATTTTCATGTTGAAAGATATGTTTTTCTCTTCCATATTATAGATCTCCCGTGTCATTCGTACTCCTCGGGGCAATGCCCTCCTGGTTGGGGTGGGCGGATCGGGAAAGCAGAGTCTGACCAGATTGGCTTCGTTCATTGCTGGCTATACTTCCTTCCAGATCACTCTGACAAGGTAAAAGGCTTTCACTATAATCTAAAATGGGTTTTGATAATAGGTTCTCAGAGACCGTCTGAAGTTAAGAATTTTTTTTTTGTATAGAGGAAGAATCACAATGCTCTTTATTCTTGAATGTTGACTGACTGATCATCTTCCCCTTTCAACCTCTGTCATAGACCTTGAAAATTTCATGCTAGTGATTTGTTTTTGAAGTATTTCAGCCTCTCATTTTAGTAAAGAGTTGTTTCCTTGTGTTTATGTTATATATAATGTATTACATGTACTAGTTTTGGTACATTTCAGAAGAAATTTATCCCTCTTAAATGTTAGTTCTGATTTCAAGAAGGATAATACAATGGAAAAATTGAGGAAACAATTACGTTGATGTACTCATTCAGACATATTCAAAATATTTATTGAATGATGACAATGTGTTGGGCATTCACTGGGGAGCAAGGTAAATCTAGACTGTGTCATCAAGAGTGACAGACAACTGAGAAACTCATTCAATAAGATTTGTGGGTGCTGTGTATGATAGGGAAATAAATGCAGACAGGATCCTGTTCAAACATGAGGGAGGGTCCGAGATTAGTCTAGGGGATGGTCAGAAAAGGCTTCCTGGAGGAAGTGATGTGAAACCTAAATATAAAAAAGGTTTATCTCTGAGAAGAGGAAGAATCAAGAATGTTCCAGGCAGAAGGATCAGCACATGTGAAGAAATTCAATAAGGCCAGATACAGAGTTGGCAAGTAGGAGGGAAAGTGAAATGGAGACTTTTGAAAATATGGCAAGGCATTGGGATTTCATCCTAGAGCAACAGGGGACCATGGATGGTCTAGGCATGAAGAACGTGTCTGATGTGTATGTACAGAAGATGTATCGGAGTGACTGAATTGGAACAGTAATAAGACTGTTTCAAGGATCTAGGCTAGATTTGATGGGATCCGGAATGACAGCAGTGAGAATGGCGAAATGGAGAATGGAGATTCAAGAGACGGGAACCTTGAGCTTTAGGACTACGTGCATCCTGAGTTTTGGCTTTGGAGAACAGATAGATGGCACTGCTACTCATCAAGACAGGGAACCCCAGAGCAGCTGTCCTCAGATGTGTGCAGTCCTGGGAGAAAACAGAAGTAGCAAGTGAGAAGTGAACATGAAGAGATAAGCAGGGGAGTCAAACAGAATTTGAAGAATAATCAAGATAAGGATCAGGAAGCCAGTTGGAGATATTTGGGCTGAAATTATTTGAGGCTAATTTCTAGGTGTGGGAACGGAAAGTCTTGTCTGTTGGGCATTGATAAATAAAACATGGCAATGACCAGCTTTATTGAGGGAGGCCCCTAGACACCTACTAGGATAGAGGCTAGAACTTATTAAGCATTGATTTGGAGATCCAGTTATTATATTTCACATCTTTCCTGAACTGTAGTGTTCTTATTAGAGGACAAATCCAAAGGTTATTGTTTTATTCAAGTGCTAGAACAGAGAGAAATGATTCTAGTCATTTTGTGTACAGTTCTAATTTGTATGTAGAACCAGAGCATAACTTGCAAAAGAATGGGAATGGGCTCTGATTTTTATTCCTGGCGTTTATATAAAGCCTTGTAGTTTTCAAAGCACTTTTACATGCATGAATAATTTGATCTTCCAAAGAACTTTATGGGTTACTGGGCAGATAGCAGTAGTTCATCTTGCAGCAGAAGCTCAGAGGCTGTGAATTGCTCGACATCCCAGATTTAGCTGAGAATTGATTGCGAGGTGTCTGGGTTCTAGTCTGAAGGACTTCTGCGTCACCAAATCTCAATAAACCTACCCTGTGATGACTTTCACTGTGATAAATTAGCCCCTGTGTGTGCTGCAGTGGGAATGGTCTTTCACTGATGACAGGAAGGATAAGGTTTTCCTGGCTTTCTCATAGCCTTCAAGACACGGTTCTACTTCAGCCTTTGCACAGCTGTGTGACCAAGGCTGGCATACAAGAGCCTCACATACGTGAAGCACATGTATTTGTAGGATGTCTCAGGTCATGCCACTTGAGGCATTGGGCTCTTGACATCTAGGAGGCTGACTTGAAAGTTTTCATTATCACAAGAAGCTGAGTGAGATATTTTCCTTTTTTTCTTTAAAGAGAGACTGCCTTTGAAACGCTTTTTTAATCTCTTGGATTTCACATCTCTAGAGGTCCTCCAGTAATATTGATTCATGGTTATGTGATTTCTTATTCTAGGTTCTAGTGTATAGATGTTAAAAAAGGAAAGAATATAGAAGTTAAAATTGTAGTAGCTTAAAAAATATCAGATGGCCATTTGCTCCACTGTAGTGAAATCTGTGATTATTTAGTGATACAAAATACCAAAGATAATCTAGCATATTTTGCTTTCTAGAATTAGGATATTTTTATTTACATTTTTTGCAAGAATGGGCTATATTCTATTTTGGGGTCTAATATTTCTTGATGGTAAGCTGATTTCTGCCTATGGAATACTTTCACAATTTTTAAAAATTTAAATGAAAAAATTATGTACTTGAGAGGGAGAGGGAGAAAAAGAGAGGGAGGAAGGGAGGGAGGGAGAGAGGAAAAGAGAGGGAGAGAGAGAGAGAGAGAGAGAGAGAGAGAAAATGAATTCCTATCTACTAATTCACTTCTAAATGTCCACAATGTCCACAATTGCATTAGCTGGTCCAAGCTGAAGCTGAAAACTCAATCCAAGTCTACCTTGGTGGAAACCTGGAGTCAGGAGCTGGAGCCAGATATGGAATCCAGGCACTTTGATATGGGATATAGCATCTTAACCACTAGGCTAAGTGCCTGCCCCTGGGGATTTCTTTTGCTAGTTAAAGAATTTAGAGTGGGATATATATATATATATATATATATATATATTTGACAGGCAGAGTTATAGTAAGAGATAGAGACAGAGAGAAAGGTCTTCCTTCTACTGGTTCATCCCCCAAATGGCCGCTAAGGCCGGCTCCATGCGCCGATCTGAAGCCAGGAGCCAGGTGCTTCTCCTGGTCTCCCATGCGGGTGCAGGGCCCAAGCACTTGGGTCATCCTCCACTGCACTCCCGGGCCACAGCAGAGAGCTGGACTGGAAGAGGAGCAACCGGGACAGAACCAGTGTCCCAACCGGGACTAGAACCCGGGGTGCCGGCGCTGCAGGCTGAGGATTAGCCTAGTGAGCTGCGGCGCCGGCCAAGAGTGGGATATTTTTTAATATTTCTAGCTGTTCTACTACAGTGCACTGATTCTTCAGAAAACTCTTTCTCTAAACATTTTCTCTTTAATTGACATAATTGTATATATTTATGGGATATAATATGATAATTGTATACAGTGTGTAATGACCAAAGCAGATCAATCAGAATTTCCATTTCCTTGAAATTTATCAGTTCTTAGTGTTTGCAGCCTTTACACCCCTCTCTTCTAGTTCTTAATAAAATATGTAACAGGTTGTTGTAAACTATAGTCATTGGACAGTGCACTTATTCCTTACTTCTTCCTCCTAACTGTGTTTTTTAAAAAGATTTATTTATTTATTTTAAAGTCAGAGTTACAGAGAGGCAGAGACAGAGGCAGAGGCAGAGAGAGAGAGAGAGAGAGAGTGGCTGGTGCCCTGGCTCACTAGGTGAATCCTCTGCCTGCGGCGCTGGCATCCCATATGGGCACCGGATCCTAGTCCCGGTTGCTCCTCTTCCAGTCCAGCTCTCTGCTGTGACCCGGGAAGGCAGTGGAGGATGGCCCAAGTGCTTGGGCCCCTGCACCTGCATGGGAGACCAGGAGAAGCACCTGGCTCCTGGCTTTGGATTGGTGCAGCGCTGGCCATGGTGACCATTTGGGGAGTGAATCAATGGGGGAGAGAGAGAGAGAGAGAGAGAGAGAGAGAGAGAGAGAGAGAGGTCTTCTATCTGCTGGTTCACTCCCCAAATGGCTGCAATGGCTGGAGCTGGGCCAATCTGGAGCCAGGAGCCAGGAGCCTCTTCCAGGTCTCCCACGTGAGTGCAGGAGCCCAAGGACCTCGACCATCTTCCACTGCCTTCCCAGGCCCTAGCAGAGTTGGGTTAGAGGTAGCCGGCACCATGGCTCACTTGGTTAACCCTCCGCCTGCGGTGCTGGCACCTAGGGTTCTAGTCCCAGTTGCTCTTCTTCTAGTCCAGCTCTCTGCTGTGGCCTGGGAGGGCAGAGGAGGATGGCCCAAGTGCCTGGGTCCCTGCACCCGCATGGGAGACCGGGAGGAAGTACCCGGCTTCTGGCTTCGGATCAGCGCAGTGCTGGCTGTAGCGGCCATTAGGGGAGTGAACCATTGCAAGGAAGACCTCTTTCTCTCTGTCTCTCTCACTGTCTAACTCTGCCTGGCCAAAAATTAACAACAACAACAACAACAAAAAAGAAATGGAACAGCCGGGACTCGAACTGGTGCCCATATGGGATGTCAGAACCGCAGGCAGTGGCAGCTTTACCTGCTATGCCACAGCGCCGGCCCCCTGACTGTATTTTGTTACCTATTGTCCAGGGATGCAGTGATAGTGATGGTGGTGAGGAATGAAGAAAGCACAGTTTTGTTTGTTTGTTTTGTTTTGTTTTGTTTTTGACAGGCAGAGTGGACAGTGAGAGAGAGAGAGACAGAGAGAAAGGTCTTCCTTTGCCATTGGTTCACCCTCCAATGGCCGCCACGGCCGGCGCGCTGCAGCCAGCGCACCGCGTTGATCCGATGGCAGGAGCCAGGTGCTTATCCTGGTCTCCCATGGGGTGCAGGGCCCAAGCACTTGGGCTGTCCTCCACTGCACTCCCTGGCCACAGCAGAGAGCTGGCCTGGAAGAGGGGCAACCGGGACAGAATCCGGCGCCCTGACCAGGACTAGAACCCGGTGTGCCGGCGCTGCAAGGCAGAGGATTAGCCTAGTGAGCCGTGGTGCCGGCGAAAGCACAGTTTTTAATAGGACATCTCTCACTTCCCATACAATGAAAGATTGAAATGAGCTGGTTTTGTTTAACTTATGAGATATCTTCTAAAATATCAATTACAGATGAGTGTTTAGTGAATATTCTAATTGTTATTTCCTACAAATAGTAAAATTGCCAGCAAGTATTTTCAAAATTATACACATTCAGATGACATTTGTTTATGGTAGAAATTCTATTCTTGTTTTAGGTTGAATTTTTACTCTAATTTTTTGTGTAAAAACATTAATTATAATGCTTTATGAAATATGGAGGTTTAAAAGACAATTAACTAGTAATTTTCAAATATATTACATACCTGTATCATGGAATAAAATCAGCATTTTGGGAAAAGCTAATGGCATAAAACATTATTACAAGGTTGTTTCCTTCACACACAAATGTTTTAGTTAATGACACAGTGACAGTATTCCTTTAGGTCCTACAACACTTCAAATCTGATGGAAGACCTGAAGATTTCGTATCGAACAGCTGGTCAACAAGGCAAAGGAATCACGTTTATTTTCACAGACAATGAGATTAAAGATGAGTCATTTTTGGAATATATGAACAATGTCTTATCATCAGGAGAGGTAGGAGTTCAATTATTCTTCATGTGTTTTTTCTCTTCCTGTCACTCCAACTTAGAGCTCTCCATGAGTTCTGAATGTGTGCTTTTGGGCCTTAGGTGATCGGGTAGAAGCAATGAACCTTCTGTTGGCTTTTATTTATTTATTTTTTAGAAAGATTTATTTTGTTTATTGGAAAGGCAAAGGTGCAAAGACAGAATCTTACATCTGCTGGTTCATTCTCCAAATCACTGCAATAGCTGGGCTGGGTTGATCTGAAGCCAGGAGCCAGGAGCTTCATCTGAGTCTCCCATGTAGGAACAGGGGCCCATCTTGGGTCATCCTCCACTGCTTTTCCCAGGCCATTCACAGGGTGCTGGATCAGAAGTGGAGCAGCCAAGACTCGAACTGGTACCCATATGGGATGCTGACATCACAGGTGGTGGCTTAACTGGTTAAGTCAAAACACCAGCCCCTGTTGGCTTCTTGAAGAATAAAACTCCCAATTAAAAATGTGGAGTTTACCATTTAAAATCTCACTGAGTACTCCAAGTGACAAATGAAAGAACAGGAGGAGGTGAGAAGGCAAGCTGGTTAGATTTTTGGTGTGTCCATGTATCTCCTCCAATGGTTATCACTTTATGTAATAATAGAATCAGGGTGTATTTTAAAATGTGGCGTATTTTGTCTTAAAAACTTTCCATGAATTTTTTTAAAGGTGACCTTAAGAACACAAATGGATGAAAGTCAATATACCTATTGAGCTGTACATTTTGATTTGTTTTCACATCACTGTACTGAATTTCAAGACTTGTACTTATTTTAAAGGTCTCCAACCTATTTGCCCGTGATGAAATTGATGAAATTAATAGTGATCTGACATCAGTCATGAAAAAGGAATTCCCCAGGCGTCCTCCTACCAACGAGAACCTGTACGACTACTTCATGAGTCGGGTCCGGCAGAACCTGCATATTGTTCTCTGCTTTTCACCGGTGGGGGAGAAATTCCGAAATCGAGCTCTGAAGTTCCCTGCCCTTATTTCAGGATGCACCATTGACTGGTTCAGCCGATGGCCTAAGGACGCCTTAGTTGCTGGTTAGTGTGGTGGGAATATTTGTCGAGGTTTCTGGCTCACTGTTTATTTCACTTCTGGGCTGTTGGCTGTCTACTTACTGGCTGAAGCATCTTTGTCCAACATAGGAGCATTTTGGCCACAAGATGGTGCTGTTTCTCATTTGATAGCTCAGTGCTCCCAGAGTGTGTGTGTGTCAGAGAACGACATCTTCAATCTCGATCCCCTTGGGTTAATTTTTAGCGATTTTAGTTTTTAGTGGTGCTCTAAGTCTTGCTTCCCAGGCAAGTTTCGGGATGCCACAAGAAGCCAATGAAGTTTTAGTCTTTTAGATTGTGTTTCCTATTTCTTTTTTTTTTTTTTAAATTTATTTATTTGAGAGAGAGAGAGAGAAAGAAAGAAAGGAAGAAAAAGAAAGAAAGAAAGAAAGAAAGAAAGAAAGAAAGAAAGAAAGAAAGAAAGAAAGAAAGAAAGAAAGAAAGAAAGAAAGAAAGAAAAAGACAGACAAACACATTCATATCTACTAATTCATTTCCCGGTTGCTACATGGTTGGGAGTTAGCCAAGCCAAAGCTAGGAGCCAGTAACCCAATCCAGGTCTCCCAAATGGATGATAGGGACCCAGCTACTTGATCCATCACCTACTGCCTCCCAGGGCACATGCTAGGTTAGAACTGGAATTGAGAGCAGAGCTGGGACCTGAACCCATTGAGCATCCCAACCAGTGTGTTAATCACTAGGTAAAATGAATGCCCACATAATTGTGTCCTTTTTGAGTGGGTTTGTCAACCTCAGAATAGTTAATATATCTGTGGACTATCCTGGATGTTGCTGTGCTGTAAATCAAAGAGGAAAATATTATCCAGCAGTCCTCTGATGGTTTATGCTTTTGACAAAGGATATTAGTTATCCACTGTCTTCTCGGACTAGAATCATTGCTGCCTCTACTTCTCCCATCCAGTGGAACATTAACATTTCTCTTACTCCATGAATGAAATTGGAACACAGAAGTAGTGCATGGAATGTTAAAGATCATACATTTAGTTACAATTTTCTGAGATTCTGGTGAGATATTATCTGATGTTATAGAAGGTGTAGGTACTTAGATCTCATCCTTGACCAGCTGTTTCGTGATAATAGGAGAAAAGCTTGATTCAGGGCTGTGGCTTTCAAACTTGTCCAATTATTATGCTTTGTACAGAAAGCCTTATTTCCCACTAATTCCTTACAGGTAACACTAGAAAAGAGTACAGTGAAATATGGAGGAGAGGTTGTTTTGGAATCTTCCCCTTAACCTCCCTACCCTGCCTGTCATACCCCAAACCTGCCTCTGTAACTTGGTGGTACCCAGTTTGAGAACCACTGATTAACCCATCTCTTGCCCTTTGGAGATGGAAACACTGGAGAGAGTGAAGCTGAGGAATTTGTTAAAAGTGGAAGAAGCCAGTAGAATTCAGTGCAGGGTCCAGCACTGTAGCTCAGAGGGCCAAGCCTCTGCTCATGACACCCATTGGAGTTCCTGCTGCTCTCCTTCTGATCCAGCTCCTTGTTAATGTGCCTGGGAAAACAGCAGAGGATTTCTCAAGTACTTGGGCACCTGCCACCCATGTGGGAGGCCTGAATGAAGTTCCAGGCTCCTGGCTTCAGCCTGGCCCAGCCCTGGCTGTTACTGGAATTTGGGGAATGAACTAGCAAATAGAAGATATCTTTTTCTGTCTCTTCCTCTCTCTTTGTCAATTTGTATTGTAAATAACTTAGTTTTAAAAAAATTTAAGAATCAGAACTGAGGCCAGAAACCATACTTTCTCTTTTGCTCTCTAATTTTTCTTTTTTAAAACAAAACTTAATTTTTAGCATAATAATATTGATGATAGTGTTTTTTCCATTAGGTAGCATTAGGTAACTTTTTAAACATAGAATATTTTAACTGTTTAAAATATAGATGTACAGTATTATGAGATTTGAGAAAAGACCAGTGATTTAAAAGTCTAAGTCCCAAGATTTTTGCAATAAAATTTTGTCTTATGTTTATTTATTTGAAAGGCAGAGGACAGAGAAAAAAAGAGTTGGGAGAGAGGGAGAGAGAGAGAGAGGGAAAGACAGAGAGAAAGAGAGAGAGAGGGAGAGAGAGAGAGAGAGAGAGACTCAAAATAGCTGAGGCTGGGCCAGGCTACCAGGAACTCTCTCTGGGGCTCCCACATGGGTGGCCGGCATCCAAGTACTTGAGCCATCTCCTAATGCCTCCCAGGGTGTGCATTAGTAGGAAGCTGGAATCAGAAGTGGAGCTGGGACTCAAATATAGGTGCTCTGATATGGGTGTGGGCATCCAAAGTGGCATCTTAACTGCTGAGCCAAATACCCACTTGGGACAAGATTTTAAAATTCCTTGAAGCAGTATATTTACACCAAGAACAGGAAAACAGCATTTCAGAGCTATATTAAAGTATACTACAAGATATAATAATCAGTAGGTAAGTACTTTATAAAATATCATGTGAGATATTAACAATAAAACTAATTTCTGGTGGCAAATGCTGTACTATGCCATGATGTAGGAGATTAGATTCAATATAGAGCCTTTCCTGCTAAGTGTCTATTCAATCATCCCTGCTTTTACAACCCTTCCTTTGTTAATTTCTCACATTCTTTTAGATCTCATCAAAATCCCAAGCCAAGATTATACAAAGGGTGGGTGGGAGGACTTTCATTTTGTGTCCATAGTTCCTAGGAAGTGTGCTGATCTTCATGTGGTAATCTATTTCTTTGGGGGCCGGCACTGTGGCTCACTGGGTCAATCCTCCGCCTGCAGTGCCGGCATCCCATATGGGCACCGGATTCTAGTCCCGGTTGCTCCTCTTCCAGTCCAGCTCTCTGCTGTGGCCCAGGAGGCAGTGAAGGATGGCCCAAGTGCTTGGGCCCCTGCACCCGCATGGGAGACCAGGAGGAGGCACCTGGTTCCTGGCTTCGGATTGGCGTAGCCCTGGCAGTGGCGGCCATCTGGGGAGTGAACCAACGGAAGGAAGACCTGTCTCTCTCTCTCACTGTCTAATTCTATCTGTCAAATAAATTAAAACAAAATCTATTTCTTTGTTCATTGAAAACATTATGATACTTCAAAAAAGTTCATAGAAAAGTAAAACTAAAACGTGAGTTTATTTTGGTACAAAACATTGAAATCCATGCGTAGTTTTACAGAATGTTCATTTTCCATGAGCTTTTTGAAGACCTCTTGTATGCATGGATTTCAAGATTTTTTGCTTTGTGCCAAATTGAACTTCTGTGTTACTTTTATTTTCCTTGAGTATTTTGAAGCACGCTTGGATTTATTGATTTATTTATGTTGCTTCCCGAGCCAGGTACACTGCAGAGCAAGGTGGGTTCATTTCTTTACTCCAGATTCTCTCCCCAGAAAAGCTTAGCTATTGCCCCTTATATAATATGTCCCCCTACTTTTTATCTCCAATCTGGTCTGGCCCTTGGCTTTAATTCTGTCTCATATGCCTGCTTGAACCATTCTCTTCAATGTTTCACAGGTCTCTTAAACCCTAAATATCTGGAATTGAACCACTTCCCTTTCTCAGAAAAATACACCACCATCGTCCATTACTATAGGTGATCAGAAACCTCTTTGTTTTAATGATGCTTCTCCTTCCTTCAAGTCTCAAGTGTAATCCAATTCCAAGTTATGTCAACCTTGTCTTCTAAATATTGGTGGCATCTTTCCAACTCTTTCCCTTTCACTGACATCCTACGCCAAACTATCATTGTCATTCACCTGGAAAACCCAAATAGCTTTCTAATGATCTCTCCTCCTCTTTCACCTGTCTCCTCTCTATCTTACATGGCAGACAGAATAATGATGAAAATATAAATGCAATCACATTGCTTTCTGTCTAAACCATTACATATCCTTCTGTTGCTCCCAAGAAAAAGATCACAGTCTTTAACACGGCTGGGAAGATCTGGCCACTCACCTGCACTCATGTTTTCTTCTGGCTTTGTTTTCCTGGATCCTTGAACTTGTCATTTTTCATTCCATGCAGTCTCTCTCCTATTCCTTGCTGCATCCTTCTTCCTTTGTCTGGATAATTGTGGCTCAGCTGCCTTCCCCCGGTCAGGGAAATCTTCCTCTGTTTCTTGCTGTGTTCCCTTAAGGCAGTCATATTATACCTTTCCTTCTTGAGGCTAACCAGTTTGTAATTTGTATGTCTAGTTGTGTAATTTATTCGATTAATGTTTATTTGTCTTTTTAGAAAAAAAAAAAACCCATGGAGTCAATGACTACATATCTATTTTTTTTTCTCACTACTTCAGCAACTGCTGGTGCCTGACAGTGTTGAATGAATGAATTGTACTGTGTTAAAATTCATCATCCTTCTACAGTGTGGTCCTAACTCACTTGTAGTCTTTTCACTAGACCTTCTCTTTATTGTTCTTTTCCTGAGAACAGGCTCTAATCATCCTTATCTTTGCACACATGTCCACCGCATCAAGAAACTTCCTCCCCTCCTTTTTTGTCTAAAGTTTCAGGTTAAAGTCTGCTCATTAACTCCCCAGATGGCTGCAGTGAAAGCCAGGAGCCCAGAGCCGCATTTGGTCTCCCATGTGGCAGGATCCCAAGTGTCTGGGTGATTATCTGCTGCCTTTCTAGGCACTTTAGCAGGAAGCTGGATCAGAAGTGGGATAGCTGGGACTCAAACCAGCACTCGGATGTGGTATGCTGGTGTTACAAGCAGTGGCTTAAGCCATTGTGCCACAACATCAGTCCCAAGAGTTGTCTTCTTTTCTGTAACCTTGATTCTTTTTCTTCTCCATTTTTAATGGCTGTTTTCTATTTACAACTCTTATGTACATTGGCCATTTCTTCTAAGATATATATTGTTTTGCTAATTTTAACTGCCTTATGTGTAACCCTTGTAAATTCTTCAGGATTGAGACCAAACTTCATATTTATTTTCCACTCCATGACACTCCTCACTGCGGGGGCTATATAGAAGACACTCAACACATACGTTCTTAAATTATGGCTTGTTCTTGTAGCAGTAAATGTCCTCTTAGAATTGGTCTGCTGTTTGGTACCGTGGAAAAGATCAAGGTCTCCAACAGGACACTTTTATCCAAACATTTCTAAAGGATGCTGTAAATTAGAACCAACCACAAATAGGGAGTTGCTGCATTTAAGAGAAAGATGATCCAGGCATAAAATCATTGAGCAATGACACTTTCATGTGTCAGATGCAGTGAGAACCAGGGGAATTAAAGGTCTGACAGGGTCTGAGTTTAAAAAAAATAAATGGGACTGTTAAGAATGAGTACCAGGTGGGCATTGATTTCTGAGTTATTTGTAACACCTTTATCCTTATGCAAACCATAAAGCAGGTTGGCTGCTGACCAGAACCTGCAGCTGGTAGAGACTTCTTTGCACAAGCACTAGAGAACAAAGAACGATGATAGGCTTCAAGCCTTTTATATATTTATACCTGAGAAGGAAAATAAAATTGTTGATGTCCCAGGCCTGGGGCCAAAACTGTTGAAATAGATCTACTTAGCTGAGGTTATGAAAATCCATGTGCAGCCATAAGAAATGTCTGTCTTTTAAAAATAGTCAGTTAACTTTGAAATCATAATTCACAACCATCTTTCACACACTATCATGGTTCCTCTTTCTAGTGTCTGAACACTTCCTCTCCTCCTATCATATTGACTGCAGTTTGGAGACCAAGAAGGAGGTGGTTCAGTGCATGGGCTCCTTCCAGGATGGGGTGGCTGAGAAGTGTGTCGATTACTTCCAGAGATTTCGACGCTCTACCCATGTGACTCCCAAGTCATACCTCTCCTTTATTCAGGGTTATAAGTTCATATATGGAGAAAAGCACATGGAAGTGCAGACACTGGCCAACAGGTAAGTGTGACGTCCAGCTCCAAAGTTACATTAGCAGTGGCTGTCAATTAGGGCTGATTGCTCCTTGTGGTGTGGACATCTTGCAATGATTAGACACACTTTTGTCACAGCTGGAGTGGTGGGGTTGCCAGGGAAGGATGCTAACAGCGTCCAGTGGAGAGAGGCCACAGATGCTGCAGGACATCCTACAGGGAGCAGGACAACTCCCCTCCTTCCTTGCCGTTATTAACTATGCAGGCCAAACTGTGAACAGCACTGAGATGGGAAACTCTCCTCTTGAGCCTTTCCAGGGAGTTATTCATGGTTCCTAGGGTTTAATTGTTGCCCAATAGGATAAACTGTGATTAAGCTTTAATGTGGCCTACGCTTTCCTGTGATATTGAATGGCAAACTTGTAGAAGTGATAGGCCTGTAAGGAGGTTGATAATGCAGACACCTCCTCCTCCCTCTTCTTATCCAACTCCTTCTGAGTGACTAGAAGAGCCTGGCCCCTGTACGTGTTGGCTGCACAATGAATGCCCTGTTCCACTGAAGTTCCTTTGAAATTTCACTGCTGTTCTGTGTGCTTTTCTGAACACACAGACCTTATACTTGTACATGGCCAGAACCAGTCAGGGTTGTATGTTAGGGATCCCTGAGTGAATGTTTAAATGAAGTGACTCTGAGGGCTCCCATCTGTAGGATCACATTATTTCAGGTTCAGAGAGGCAGCTAGTTCCTTTCTGGAACTTTTATGATGACTTTAAATTTGTTTCTTTTCTTGAATTCAAATCTTTCTTCTTTTAATGTAATTGGACCTTTAATTTTTATTGTAAAACAGTTATTTATTTTCCTTCTCCTAGGAAAGGGCTGCAAGCACTTGAGGTCTAAGTCATTGAAGTTTTACTATTTTGTAGGTCCAGATGCTAAATCCACTGTTGTTCCTCATGTCAGGAGCACATTTTAGGGCATTTACTCTTCCCTCGTGGCCTGTGAAGAGAATGCATGTGTTAGTCTTCAGTTAAGCCTGGACTTACATTCTTTTTGTTTCCTGTTTGCATACACTCATTCTTCAAATGTGACTCTTGCTACTCTATTGGTGGACTTGTACTTGGAAATGGAGCCAAAGTACCACAAATTTTAGCATTGCTTGCTTGGATTTTCCAGGATGAACACTGGATTAGAAAAGTTAAAAGAAGCTTCAGAGTCTGTTGCAGCCCTGAGCAAAGAACTGGAACTAAAAGAGAAGGAGCTGCAAGTGGCCAATGATAAAGCTGACATGGTGGGTGGACATATACATACATGCCCTATTCTACTTGAGTTCCAGTTCTCATCAGGAGTCATGGAACAATTCATGCATGTTTACTACATCATAACTATGGAAGTATAGGTTATTTATTTCCATTAGAATAAAATCTCAATATTATATATGAACAATTGGGTAATTAGATAAAATTAATAAACAAAATACACATTTGGCTGTTGTTTCCTCCTTTAACTAATCAATTAATTTATTAGAGAGAGGGAAAGAGAGAATGATTTATGAACTGGTTCATTCCCTAAATGCCTACAACAGCTAGGTCTGGACCAGACTGAAGTTGGGAACCAGGAACTGAATCCTGGTTTTCCACTTGGGTGGCAGGGATCCAAGTACTTGAGTCATCATGGCTGCCTCCAGGGTCTGCATTGGTAGGGAGCTGGAGCCAGGAGCTGGAGGTGGGGATGAAGCCTGGACATTGTGATATGGGACATGAGTGTCTCAATTGCTGGGCAAACACCTGCCCCTGTTTGATAATTTTTGATGAAGTTCTTTTTGTTTTGTGTTGAATTAGGTCTTAAAAGAAGTGACAATGAAGGCACAGGCTGCTGAAAAGGTCAAGGCTGAGGTTCAGAAGGTGAAGGACAAAGCCCAGGCCATTGTGGACAGCATCTCTAAAGACAAAGCCATTGCTGAGGAAAAACTGAAAGCTGCAAAGCCCGCTTTAGAAGAAGCAGAAGCAGCGTTGCAGGTAAATCTGTGTGACCTCACATAGACGCCACTTTAGGGCCCAGGAGAAAGATGGAGGCAAGCAAATACTAATAATAGCAAGGAAACGCTCTTCAGGTTCACATCAAAGCTTTGCCCACTGGAATTCTTTCAGGTAATGTTTTCTGCTTGGAGATCTTATTAGCTCTTTATAGATTTGGCACAAACTACTGAACATCTCCTCTCCTTACTTTGTCATTGAATGGTGGCCAAGATCTTGAGTTTTCACTTCAGCGATGTCATCAGTAAGCTGTGTGACACTGGGAAAGTCTCACATACTTTCCAAAATAGCATTTGTCACTCATTCATTGAGGACACTGGAGTAGGTTATATGTAACATACAACAATCTCTGTATCTGTGCATTATCCGGGTAAGGAGAGAGCTATTGCTCCAATGAGGCTTATCAATGACCGAGTTTGAGCAGGCTTCTGATGCAATTAATCCATACCACTGTGTGGCAATAGACAGAAATAGTGTCATTATGAAGAAGCTTGGTTGTGGGAAAGTGAAATGTGTTTAGTGAACTGGGTCACACCTTTAAAGGACTGGTATAGTGTTGAAGACTCAATTTAAGATTATTCTGGACTCAAGATTGTTTTTACTTCAGTCTCATTCATCTACTCCCTTATATTATATATTCCTAGCCCAGAAAGTGACTGGAGAAATGGAATATTGCTCATCTGCCTGCTGCAGATTCAAGTTATTTAACCTTAATCAAGCATGCATCACTCATTATTGATAATGTGTTTTTTAACCACTTTGTTAGTGTGCACCTTAAGACATTTCTATGTCTTTTTGATTCAAGTTAAGTTTTTAGGCTTTCTGTGTCAATATACAACCTATGGATTTCTTTTATTTTCAAGTTATTTTAACTGATACATTAAAATTGATGGATTTAACGGGGTACCACATGAAGTTTTGATACTTATATATTTTGGCAATATACAAATCAAAGTAAACATGTCTGTCTCTTCAAACATTTATGATTTCTATATGGTAAAAATATTCAAAATCCTTTCTTCTGAATTAAAAAATGCATTTACAGTATATCATAATCTTCTATAGTTGCCTGACTATGCAATAGAATATCAGAATTTCTCATTCCAGTCTGACTGCAACTTCATACCCATTAGTCAATCTTTTCCCATCCTTTCTCTGCCTATTCTCCCAGCCTCTGGTGACTGCCCTTCCACTCTCAGCTTTGTGGTACCAAGGTTTTTCAATTCCTCATGTGAGTGAGATCACGCAGTACTGGTTTTACATGTGCCTGGCTTATTTCAGGTACCACAAAGGTCTCCACTTCCATCTGTGTTGCTGCAAATGAAAAGATTTCATAAGATATTGCCTCTTTCATCTCTCCCACTTCTCACATTGCTCTTCCATGTGACACATCTTTGTTATTGTTTCTGTATCCTGTTTGCACTAACCTGGGTTTTCAGTTTCTCCAATTTGGGGGAACCTTAATTACTCCCCTCTCAGCCCTGCCCTTTGGCTTCACTGAGAGTCTCTGATCAGCATTGGGAAGATGATTATAGTACAAAGCATCCTAGCAAACCTTATTAAATTCAAGGCACAGGAATGAAGCATATGGCATCTCAAGTCTTGCTCAAAGGACTAAGATTTCCCTAGATTTAAAAGGTTTGGCATGCTTTTTGATATTATAAAAATGCTTTCCATTATCCCCTTAATTCAGTACTCTCTACCACCAATTAGAACCACATAATCATCAGTGTAGAAATGTGTGGAAACGGACATGGTGATGGATGCATGAAAGAGATTTTGATAATTTCCCTCATTGGTCCTGTCTCCATCTCTTTTTTTAATATTTATTTATTTATTTGAAAGAGTTACACACAGAGAGAAGGAGAAGCAGAGAAAGAGAGAGGTCTTCCATCCGCTGGTTCACTCTGCAACTGGCTGCAATGGCCGGAGCTGTGCTGATCCGAAGCCAGGAGCAGGGAGCCAGGAGATTCCTCCAGTTCTCCCAAATGTGTGCCGGGGCCCAAGCATTTGGGCCATCTTCTGTTGCTTTCCCAGGCCATTCCATTCCAGAGAGCTGGAATGGAAGTGGAGCAGCTGGGTCTTGAACCGGCATCCATATGGGATGCCGGCACTGCAGGTGGCGGCTTTACCCACTGTGTGACAGTGCTAGTCCCCTGTCTCCATCTTATTACCTCCTTGTGAACTTTTGAAATCTTGAAAAATGGTTATAGTTTATTCTAAGAAAGTTCCAGATACATCCAGACTATAGCATTTGACATCAGTTTGCTCTAATGCATGCATCAAATAGCAAAGAATGTTTCTTCCTATCTTGGTGCTTGATCTGATTTAAGCTGCTGAAAGCAAAAATAAAAAAAAAAAACCCTCAGGTGTTAAATAACTGTCATATTGTCATGGTGTATTAGAGATTACAAAAGTCATATTACTCTATCTGCAAAGAAAAGAGGAGTTCAGTATTCAACTGTCCAGGGTGAATGTCAGCTCTGCTCTGCCCCCAAACCCTTGTATTTGGATACCTAAAATACTAAGCCCAATTCTGTCTAAAAATTCTACTTTTTTTTTTTTAAAAAGATTTTTTTTGAGAGGTAGAGTTATAGGGAGAAGGAGAGACAGACAGAAATGTCTTCCTTCTGCTGGTCCACTCCCCAAATGGCTTCTACGGTCAGAGCTGGGCCGATCCAAAGCCAGGAGCCAGGAGCTTCCTCTGGGTCCCCCATGCAGGTGCAGGGGCCCAAGCACTTGGGCCATCTTCCACTGCTTTCCCAGGCCATAAGCAGACAGCTGGATCAGAAGAGGAACAGCCGGGACGTGAACTGGTGTCTATATGGAATAGTGGCTCCACATGGTGGCTTAGCCTTCTGTGCCACAGCTCTGGCCCTGAAAAGGCTAATTTTTAAAGGCAGTACAGAGTAAGCATGCCCAGGTCTTAACATTTTCTATCATTTTAACTTGATACTATTTTCCACTGTTTTTTTTTTTTTTTAACTATTTCTCCCCTTTCTTTTTAACCAAATATTTAAAATAAAGATCCACTGCCCCTTCCATTTCTTTACCACAGATTCTCCTCAATTTCTAGCTATCTAGCTTTTGAAATGCTGGCGTACTAAAGCAATCCTTTAAAGGAATATGGTTAGATTCCTGATTAATAAGTTCAGTGTGTATGTGTGTGTATGTGGGTGGGTGTGGGTGTGTACGTGCTCTCAGTCCTCTGAGAATAGATGGTTAGCCTTGAGCAGGTGGATAGACATCAGTTACCTTGTTTTGACAGGAGGGCTGTAAATGCAAACTAGGTGGAAGGTTTTTAAGACCTGAAAGGAGTGAATATACATTATTCCTCCTAGAGATGGCACTGTAGTAGATTCTTACAGTTAGTATTTTCTGTATTCTTTTTTTATAAAGAGTTTTATAGATAGAGCAATTATTATCAACCAAAATAGGTTTATGTGAGTATTAAATAATTTACTCTATAAGAATATCTGTATTGGGAACAGAATAGAACTTTTCTGAAAGCTTTGTGAAACTCTGTTTCTCAAGTGCCTTTATTTAAAGGTCAGTTCCCAGCTAAGAAACCTCTAATTATTCAGTCTGTCAGCCCTGGGGCTACCCTCTGGTGTCAGTCCACTGTGACAAGTCTGAGTTGCTTGAGAGAGAGGTAAGTTCCTGACCTACATGGCTAATGAGTAAAAAAGCACCACCAGTGCTGTATTTTTCCTGGTTTCGAACCCTGATGTCTGTTTAAGTGCTGAGCATTTTTTCCCCCAGATTACACTTTTCTTTTTTTCTGACACAAAGTGGTCTGTACAATTTTAGAGAAGTCACAGCTCCTTATCTGCTGACCAACGTTTCTCTCCTTCACTGTCAGTTTGAATTGTAAAAATCTGAACTTTCGCAGATGTGTCTTGCTATGGGATGAAATATGTGTCTAGACCCTATCATTCTGTATCTAACTGAAAGATGCTTGCTGTTCTCTGCTGAAAAAGCTGCATGTACACACTAAAAATTTGTCTGCACTTTCTTATCTGAGATTGGATGACCATCTCCTCCTCCCTCCTACCAGACGATCAAGCCTTCTGACATCGCAACTGTGCGCACACTGGGCAGGCCCCCTCACCTCATCATGCGCATCATGGACTGTGTGCTGCTGCTGTTTCAAAGGAAAGTCAACGTGGTGAAAATTGACCTGGAAAGAAGCTGTACCATTCCCTCCTGGCAGGAATCTTTAAAACTGATGACTGCAGGCAACTTCTTACAGAACTTACAGGTTGGTAGTCAATCATGATGGATTAAGAGGGGACTCGGTCTTCACTGGGTATCTGAATCTGTTAACAGAGTTATCTTATGAATCTAAGAAGAATTAACTCTACGTACTTATTTTGATTATGTATTTAAGTGTTTCTTTTGGAGTAGAGCTTTCTCCTTCCAGTGTCAGACATTGTAAGCATTAGAGATTTTCCTGACATATTTCCATACTGTAATAAAAGAAAAAAATTGTTTTTAGGGGATAATATATATGTATATATATATATGTTGTGCATAATATATATCAATATATGCATACATGTATCTTTTGAAGACCTCAGTAGTGATTATTTAATATTAATTTATATCTTTTTAATTTTGTTATGAGAAAGAACTTACATGTAACAAAATGCAGAAGTGCCAAGTGCACTACTTGATGATTATTTACATACATACATACTTATTAATGAATATTGAAAGCAGAGACTGTGTTTCTAGATTCCCAGAAATCACTTTCATTCCCCAACCCAGTCAGTAACATCCCTTAAAATAACAATTATTTTGACCTTTATCCTGATCATTAATTTTGCCTGTTTTGAAATATAGTTGTATGAAGCCATACTTTTATTATGAACCCTTTGGTTTTGACCTCTTTTGTTCAGTGTGTCTATGAGAGTCACTCTTACTGTTGCCAAAGACAGAATTACATTCTTATTTTTCATTGCTATGTAACTTTCAAGGATATGAATACGTGGTAAATATTTAGCAACTGGTTCTTGGTGGGATGGGAAGGAAAAATTTATTCACTATCATAATGTTTATCATGGTGTAACAACTCTGACGATGGCAACTTCAAGCTACCAAAATTATGTTGTTGAAGGTAGAGCTGGGAAAAGGTTCATAACAACACATTATTATTATATCTATGATGTAGATAAAAAGAGTACAAATGACCTCAAAAAGATGCTGGTAAGATGTAGTAAAATAGAAAGTGATGAGTTTTGCAGATGTGTTACTTTGTTTTAAATATAATTTATTTAGTTAAAAGTTTATATAATTTAATTTTAATAATGGGTGTGTTTATCAACTGGTTTACAGAATACCTCAACATTTAACAGTAATTTCTCATGAACCTGTATGAATGAGCCCTAGCATGAACACTTTAACATGTTTTGACTTGTTTAGCCCATGCACTCTTGATGGACTTTTGGGTTGCTGCTGATTTTTGGCTAACATAAATAAAGCTATGACTCTTTGTCTACATGTTATTTGGTGCTTGCATGTACACATTTCTGTTGGCTCTTATACTCAGGAGTGTAATTTCTTGGTCTTAGATTATGTACATTTAATCAACTTTAGTAGATCATGCCACTGAGTTTTCAAAAGTGATTATATAAATGTACACACCAGTCAGTTTTGAATTCTCCACATCTTCATCAATTTCTACTTTTAGCTCTTTTGGTGGGTTTGTAGTATTTTTTATTATTATGGGTTTAATTTCCATTTCTCTGATGACTCATGAATTTGAAAATATTTTCATATTTAATGATAATCTTGGGAATTTTTCTCTTAAGGCCTGTTCCATACTCTTGCCTATTTTTATTATTTTGTAGAATTTTCTTAAGATATTAAACATGACTATTTTGTCATTTATATATTTTTAGACATCTCTGCCACTTTGTGGCTTAGTATTCATCCTATCAATAGTGTCTTTTGATAATCAGAAATTCTTAGATTTAATGTAGTCCAATTAGTCAATATTTTCCTAAGCAGCACTTTTGGTGTCTGTGTTGAGTTTAGGAGATCTTTGTCTATCTATAAGCCAGATGAATTTTTTTTTTATTTCCCTAAGAAGGTTTGCTTTAGCTTTCATACCTAGATCTTGAGACAACTGAGAATACCCAATTCAGATCCATTGTCTAAGCTATAACCTTAGTGCTAACTTTATTCCATTTTGCAGTCCAACATCGCCCAAGTGATTGCTATGACTAGAGTCTTGTGAGGTACCTTACAGCAACTATAACCATGAGTAGCTTATGAAAGCAGTGGGCTATACAGTCTGGTCCCAGATACTTATGCTATTCTGTGACAGTGGAATTGGATTTCAAGTAGAATCCTGGCAAGTGACACAAGAAGCCTACTTTGTTTGCCTGGTGGGAGGGCCACTGCTTTTGGATCATACCTTTCTGTTTGTCTTCTTGTCACATGGTCTACCCTTCTGTTGGTTCTAGATATATTTCTGGCTTCACTATTTTTCAAGTCTCATAAAGGAAATGTGCCTTCAGTGAGGTCAGAATGAAAGTGTGTTCTAGTCTGTATGGTATATGCTTGTTTGGATGCTCAATTTCTTTCTACTTAGAAAGTATTTAATCACACTCAAGAGAAAATACCACTTTCAATTTCCAATTTTGTTCGTTGTCCAGTCTGCCCTTTCTAATACAGGAAGGCATTCTGAATCTGTTTCTGCCACTGCTTTAAAATTTCATCCCTTCGGAAGTTACTAATTCTCTCATATTTTTGATAGTTCTGTGATTAAAAATTAATTCATTATCCTCAAGGCCTAGTGTCCAAGTTATTATCTTCACATTTCAGTTGAGTTTAATAGAACTTCTGTCTAAAGGTATTATATGTTTAGTTGCTGATAAATGCTAAGTCTCTATAGCCTTAGGCTGAACATACCTGTGTATGTGTATTTCACTGTTGATCTTGTGGATTTGTAATCCAGTATTTAGGATTAATGTCAAGAAATTTTTATAGCTTTGGGAATTTGAATAATTATATTAGTGTTGATCACCTAAACAATTTACTCATTCCCTGAATCCCAGTATATTTATTTAGGGTTGGTATCTTTTGTCCACAGAAGACAAAGTGTATAGTAACGTTTCTTTGCTGTCATTTCTTACTGTTTTTCATTTTTATGACTTGCCTTATATCATGACATATTGACAAAATACAAGTATAATTTGAGTTTGATTTCATGGAAAGAAGTGTTTTACTCAATTTTACTCCTTTCTTTCATAGCAATTCCCAAAAGACACAATCAATGAAGAAGTGATAGAACTTTTGAATCCTTACTTTGAAATGGCAGACTACAACATTGAAACTGCTAAACGCGTATGTGGGAATGTAGCTGGTCTTTGTTCCTGGACCAAAGCCATGGCTTCGTTTTTCTCTATAAACAAAGAGGTGCTGCCCCTGAAGGTATGTCTCCAGGTAGAATTGTGACCATGCCTGGGAAAAGGTGCTAGGTCAGCTGGTCTAACTTTTCACAGTAGCACCAGAGACTTTAGCCTCTGGTGCTAGGGTACCCAGATCCACTGAAAGAGTGAGTATTAGAAAGACAAGGCATAGTGTGTGCTTCTCTGTCATTCTACTTTAATCAGGATCCTATGATCCTGTAAGTATGGACTGACTCTGGGTAAACATGCAAAATCCATTGTGGGTTGTTGGATAGTTTTCTTCGACAATGTCAACTTGAAAAAAAAAATACATAGAAAACCACAGCACAGAATTTCTCTGTAATGTTCAAGATCTCCAGCCAGGGAGCCCTGTGAGTGAGTCATGATGTGGATGCTGGTGACTGGAAAATGCCTGTGTCTGGTCTTGGTTGCAAGGGTTACATGTTCTTCTGTTCTCCTCCTTTGTCGCTCATGAAAGAGACTGATTTCTTTATTATTTAAGGTGACTTTGAGAATAGACTTGTGTTTCCTTTTGAATAATTGACATTTTTATCTTAATTCATATATACTCCCCACCACTACAACACATTCAGCCTCCATCAAATTGAGAGGAAGTGCATTTTTTGAAAATGAAATGCTAACTTCTCAACATCATATCATAAGACATGGTTGATTATCTTGATTTTGTGTAAGTCTGATAGCCCCAGAACACCTATTAAAACCCACTTACATTTGAAACTACTCAAGAAACATAATAATTATGAAAAAAAAAATAACCAAAGGTAGCACAAAGATAGGTATAGGATCGTATGACCCATTTTATTTCCAATTGTTAATTTACCAGGGTAGTTTATTCAGTAGCCAGAGCCTTTGGGATTCTAGGAAAATTTAAAGGAACAAAGATTCTTTCAATTCAGAGAGTTTTACAGAAATAATTGATATCATGTTGACTGACATGGATTTTGGGATCCTCGGAAAACTCCATCATGGTTCAGAAATGGGCATTTTGATATTAGCTGAATTGTAATTACCATATCAGATGAAAAGTACAGGGTGTCCTTTGCATACTTTTGCAGTGAGTAAGCATACGTAGTGTCTTAAGTGGAATTACAGCTAAATTAACAATGTGTAGTTATTTTAAGTACAATGAACTGAAATGTTTAAAAGTGAACATTCTGAAAAAGGCTTATGTAAGAACAACGTTTTTCTCCTGTGTGTAATCCCTTCCATAGTTCAGCCTTCAGGGAGTCTCAGGACTGTGCAGATCACAAAGTAGATAGTGAAGGGTACCCCTTCAGAAAGGAAGCCTTTTACTTATTGTGGGACCCTCTATTTACAGATGAAGCTGAAAATTTTTTTCTGGGAAATCTGTTCTGGGGAGTGCCTTCCTATATTCTTCTGAGCATCCAGCATCTTAGACTGTTTAGCTTGTCCAGTCCCCACTATATCAGTCAGAAAATACCTGCAGTTACATAGGTCCTGCACTTGCCTGGGCAGAGAGAAAAGGTTAAGGGAGTGCAAATTCTCCTTGGGTGGTTCTCCTGACTGCATTAAGAAATTCAGTCCTAGGTCTCTCACTTCGTTTATTGCTTGAGGACTTCCCTTGCATGCTCCTTCTTCCTAAATGAGGAGGGGTCAAGGACATGGCCTTTTTTTCTGCTTAATACCATTGGTTGAACTCTTTAATTAACACACAATTATTCTTAATCGTTTAAATTTAACTGAAAAGTGATCCCTGTTAAATATAAGAGAGGGAATAATGGAGGGAGGAGATGTACAGTTCTGCACATGCTCACTCAGACTTACCCCTAACAGTAGAGCTAGAAATGTGCCAGGGGATTCCAATTCAATCCCATCAATGTGGCATGCACCAATCCCATCTTACTTGTTAAAGTGATCAGTTTAAGTTCATAATTGATCAATATGATGAGATTCGGTGTCAAAGGGATTACATAAATAAGACCAGTATCTGCAAATAACAATTGATAGAATTAAAAAGGAGAGAATGATCCTACATGGGAAGCAGGATACACAGCAGACTCATAGAATTGCAAATGCCCTAAACAGCACTCTGGACTCAGAATCGGTCCTTGGGGCATTCTGATTTGGCTAAAAAGCCCATGAGAGTTTCACAGGCATGGAAAGCCAAGACATTGTGGCAAAAAAAAAAAAAAAAAAAAAAAAAAAAAAAAAAAAAAACCAAACAAACAAACAAAAAAAACCTACATGAAAGATCTCTGTGAGTGAGATCCCAGCGGAAAGAATGGGCCATCAAAGAAGGAGGTACCTTTCTCTGAAGGGAGGAGAGAACTTCCACTCTGATTATGGCCTTGTCTAAATTAGATCAGGATTGGTGAACTCAAGAGGCTTCCATAGCCTTGGCAGCTCATGACAAGAGCCTCGGGTGATTACTGACGTCATAAATAAGAGTGTCAGTTGTTAAATCAACAACAGGAGTCACCGTGCATCTGCTCCCCATGTAGGATCTCTGTCTTTAATGTGTTGTAGTATGCGAATTAACGGTAAACTACTACCCAAACAGTACTCTATACTTTGTGTGTCTGCGTGTCTGCAGTCTGTTGAAATCTTTACTTAGTATATACTAAGTTGATCTTATGTATATAAAGATAATTGAAAGTGAATCTTGATGAAGAATGGGGTGGGAGAGGGAGTGGGGGATGGGATGGTTGTGGGTGGGAGGGAGGTTATGGGGAGGGAAAGCTGCTATAATTCAAAAGTTGTACTTTGGAAATTTATATTTATTAAATAAAAGTTGAAAAGGACATGGCCCAATTCCAGGTGCACTCTCTTTGACACTAATTAGTAACCCAGACAGGTTCCATTCTCTTTCATCTTGCAATCCGTTTAGATGGACAAAGTGACTTCTAATAGTGAGTACATTTAAACGAATACTAATTTTAACAATAGCATTTTAATGTTATTTAACAATAACATTCCACCAAAGCTCATTATAGTTTCTGTTTGAACTTCTCTTTGAAAAATCAGTAAATAAATAAATAGGATGTTAAAAAAGTAGATACTCAAATATTAGACATGGACAATACCAAGTATCATTTACTGAACACTTGTTATGTATCAAGTATTCGAGGTGGGCTTTTATATATATTCTGTTTAATATTCTCTCTCTCTCTCTCCTCTCTCTCTCTCTCTGTCTCTCTCTCTCTCTCTCTCTCACACACACACACACACATACATCCTAAGAAGTAATTTTTCAGTACTTTAATGGAAAACCAAGGCTCTCAGTTTAAGTAACCTGCAGACCTGCAGAGTTTTAGAGTGCATATGTTGAAGTCCCAGCATGGTGGCATGGCAGGTTAAGGTGCCACCTGTGGTGCTGGCATCCCATATGGGTGCCAGTTTGAGTCCCAGATTCTCTACTTCCAATCCAGCTTCCTGCTAATGCATGTTGGGAAGCAGCAGAAGATGGTCCAGTTACTTGGGCCCCAGCACCCATGTAGGGGACCCAGAAGAAGCTCCTGGCTCCTGGCTTCAGACTAGCCCAGCTCTGGCCATTGCAGCCATCTGAGGAGTAAAACATTGGGTGGAAAATGTCTCTTTCTCTTTTTCTCTTTCCCTTTTTCTCTGTAGTGTTGCCTTTCAAATAAATAATTAAATCTTAAAAAAGAGTTCATATGTTGAGCAGTTGGAAGGATTTTCATTGGCAATATTTGAGAGCTTGATTTAAATGAAAATTTATTGACTTGAGTAAAGTGATAGGGAGTATTCAAAATCTTTGGGGCTGTTATAGTTTGACACTGGTGGGTAACCTCAGTGAGTTGTTTGATGTAGTGGCCTTGCTTTCAGAGAAGAGCCAAGAAGGCATTCATGAGTTAGATTCCTTTTAAATTATAATTTTAAAGCTATACTTTTTCCTGCCGCTGAACCTAGTCAATTAGAGAACTGTGACTTTTTCCTTAAAGATATATTCTGCAAAAATTTGGAAGCTCGAGGTATTGAGAAAGGAGAGAAATTTATCACATTTAAAAAAAATCATCTTTTCAAAGCTCAGAAAGAATATGGTATCTAGTAGAAGATCTTTCCATTAATGTAAATTTTAGCATTTTATAGACTTGAAAGGGAGAAAGTTGATTTTAACAGTCATTGTTAAAGGATCTACGTTCCTGTAAGCATGAATTAGTTTTTATACCTCATCTTTTTCTAATATTACTTTTGATTATGTCTTCTGATTATATCTTAGCAGCTCTCTTAGTACAGATATTTTTAATTAGTCACAGCTGAAGGTACTAATTCTGCTTTTCTGCAAGTCAAGAAATACATGGTAACTACAGGAACAGCGTGAAGACCACTATCACACCAATATCTTTACATTCAATGAATAACTAAATTCTGTCCTTTGTTATGCATCAGCAGGAATGAGTATCATAGGCAGGTAGTTCTAAATACAGACAATTCCTGATATTTGTTGATTGCACTTAAGATTTTTTGACTATATGATGAGCTTACTAGTATACAACCCCATTGGAAGTAGAAGAGTATCTGTACTGAAAATAGTTTGACTTAGGATTTTTCAATGTTACTATAGGTTTACTGTGCCATTTGAAATCCCCTCACCCACTGAGCTCCATGGCTCAGCCTCATGGCACACAGGCTGTGAACTGCTTCCCCTTGTGATCACAGAGCTGACAGGGAGCTGCAACACCCCTGCCATCCTTGCCCAGCAGTGCCAGAGAGGACTATACTGCACATTGCTAGGCTGAGAAAAGATCAAAAGTTGCAGCAGTTTCTGCTGATTGTGTACCACTTTTGCACCATTGTTTAGTAATACATAAGTAAATTGAATGATCATGAGTCAGTTACTGAATCCAGATTTTTCTCTTTCTACAACTCTTAACATTAAAATTTCTACAATTTGTCTATGCACATTTAATATTATAATTTTATGATCTGAGGATAGGCATCTCATCACTTGGAACAAATCCACTCATGAAATTTGATTGTATGGCTCACCAAATAAGACTAGTTTTTCTATTGTAAATGGTTTTTTAAATAAGTACCTAAACAATGGTTAGATTTTGTCTCTTGGCCTAAATATCCTAAAATATTTACTACATAGCATTTTACAGAAAAGATTTGCTGAACTACAGTTTTCTGCTTGTGGACCTTTATGGCTACCTTGCATGAAGATTTGGTCTTGACTTACTGCAATTTGAAATGCTTCAGGGGTAGAACAAAGAAAAATTTCAAACATGTGACATTACTGAGTTCTCAGACTGAAATGTGGAGCGTTTGGAAGTTTGCTACCTGCCAGTTCACTCTGTGTGTGTCCTGTGCAGGCCAACTTGGTGGTGCAGGAAAATCGCCACGTCCTAGCCATGCTGGATTTGCAGAAGGCACAGGCTGAGCTGGATGACAAGCAAGCAGAGCTCGACGTGGTACAGGCAGAGTATGAACAGGCCATGACCGAGAAGCAGGTAACTCCTTTGTCAGCGGAGGGGCTGTCATACACTCACCTGGCTTTTCTAACTCCTCATTCCTTTTGTACTTTCTCTCTCCAAGGGTTAGATTTTTGCTGGAGATTCACTGAATTTATTTATAGCATATAGACAGCATATAATCTGTCACGGAACCCTGGAGTTTGTTTCTAACAGACACCAAGGGCTTTTGGCAGGATGTCAGAACAGTCAGCCAGGACCACAGTCAGTTCTGGAACCTAATTGCTACTTTCTTCATTCATGATAATATTGATGGTAATAGCACCTTGGGTAGCATTCTTTTGTGTGTGTTTTTCATATTGTGTCCTCCTACTTTGTCCCCTTGTATAAGTGTTTATTTTTATTTTTCATTTACTTTAAAGGCAGAGCAAGAGTGAGAGAGTATGTCCACGTATTGGCACACTTCCCCAGTGCCTACAATAGCCAGGGAGGGCTGGGCCACAGCCACTTGCCCAGAACTCCATCTGGGTCACCCACATGGCTGGTAGGGATCCACACACTCGCACTGTCATCTGCTGCTTCCCAGGACGCATTTGCAGGATGCCGGATTGCAAGCAGAGTAGCCTGCACATGAGCCAGCACTCCTATTTTCTATGTGGATGCACCAGTGGCAGCTTAACTGCTATGCTGCAACGCCTGCCACCATGTTTTCTCATTTAATCTTCAAAAACACTCAAAGTAGGCAGGGTGGGTATTTTTACTTTCATTTTAGAGAATGGAACTGAGACCCAGAGAGAAGAGAATGGTTCATGGTCCTAGAGCTGGTCAGTGGTACACTCCATACTAGACCTTGGTTTTCTTATGTTTGCTTCAGGCTACTGTGTAACTGACCAGTGACAGGGACATCTATAGCCTTCTCAACTGATGCATATCTTGTAGCCTTAGCACCTTTTTCAGGTTCATGTATTTTCTAGCTTCTAGCTCTTTTTTTTATTTAATACTAATTCTATCTCTATTGGGAATTGATATATTAGTTGGGAATTACACTCCTGTTTATCAAAACAGATTTAACATAGAGCTAATGTAGCTTAAGATTCAGGTTCTGGTGCTGACATTGTGGCATAGCAAGTTAAGCCTTCGCCTGCAATGTCTGCATCCCATAGGGGCACAGGTTCGAGTCCTGACTGTTCCACTTCTGATCCAGCTCCCTGATAATGCACCTGGGAAAGCAGCAGAGGATGGCCCAAGTGCTTGGGCCCCTTTACTCACCTGGGAGACCTGGAAGAAGCTCCTGGCTTTCAGCCCCAGTCTTTGTGGCCATTTGGGTAGTGCACAAGCAGATGGAAGATCTCTTTGTCTCTTCTCTTTTCTCTGTAGCTCTGCCTTTCAAATAAATTTTTAAAAAATGAAACTTTAAAAAAATTTTAAAAAGATTCAGAGACAGCACTTGCATAGGAGACTGTGTGTGCTAGAGTTGCTGGAGTTGTGGAGTGTCTTAAGGGGAGGGAGGTGAGGTTGAAACCAGCAAGCCTTATATGTTAGTGTTCAGCTAAAATGCTTTGAGAGATTTAAGGCACCTGATTATGTAAGTTATCACCAGGCTTAACCTACCTTAAAGGTAAACCCAGTTTTAATGAAGTTTCTCTCCAAAACATTATCCAGGGCTGGATCTGGTTCTTCCCCAACATCTTCAATAAGCAAGGGCCTTCCAAGGGAAAGGCTGTCCTCCAGGTGGTTTCTCTGTCCACCTCTCAAATAAATAAAATAAATAAATGAAAAATTAAAAATTTCTCTTAAAATTTTAAGGCCAGCATCTATCTATAGATCTATATCTAAATTTCTTGTTATTATAAATGAGTGTCTAGTGATTGGTCATGTAGCTTAGTCTTTGGCAATACCGACTTTATTTGATAAGTACAAATCTTTACAAATAGAATTAGCATTTGTCTTTTAAATATAGAGGAATGGAATCATTCATTTCTAAAAATCAAGGAGAGAGCAACAACAGTATGTTGAAGTGTGGGTTAACTTACTTTTATTGATGCCAGGAATAACAGGAAGGGGTCTATGAATCAAGAGTAGCTGAAATATGTTCAGGAGCCTCAGGGCATCAAATCTGAAGATAATCTAAAGTTTCCTCTAAGGTAAAATGAGGCGTGCAGTTAGGTAAGCAGCAGTGATACCAGAATTTGAACATGAGACACCTTCCAGTTTTTTTTAACTAGGGATATGTATTTCTTTCATTTTTTATTGCTATATGATCTTAGCATGAATACTTGTTGTTTTCACAGTGAAATCATAATGCAGACATTTCTATTATCTCAGTTTTTAACATCTGAGTAGAGTCTTACTATTGGCTCAAAACATCACTGGAAGTGTCACTTCCAGTTCCATGGAGGAGACATAAGACACAGGATTGAGCTGACAGACACATGGACATGAAATCTTATACCTTCTTTAGAAAAAATGGCTCATATGTATCTGAAGGGCCAATATATAATATCTTAAAGTTATACTTTTGATCCAGGGGACATATTTATATCAATAAGAATTTCTTTTGATTATGGGCCTTCTTAGACCTTGCTTGAAGATGCAGAACGGTGTAGGCATAAGATGCAGACAGCTTCCACACTGATCAGTGGCCTGGCTGGAGAAAAAGAGAGATGGACAGAGCAAAGTAAAGAGTTTGCTGCACAAACTAAGAGACTTGTAGGTATGTATGTTCTTTTATTAATGAAATTATGTGCTTGCTGCATCAGTTAGCAAGTTGAAGCTTTAATCAGAATAAAATACGTCCCTTGATTATTTCAAACTTGTGTTTGTGTGTGTGTCCCCAACCATTTCAGAGGGATGGATATTGGCCTGGTATTGATTCTATCCTGATTAGATTTGTTAAGATCTTTATACATCTTATCATCAGGTTGCTTATGCATTCTCTTATAAACACATGAGGATATTGATCCAAGGCACTTTGAATGAAAGCTCTTTCTTCTGAGGTTTTGTGTTCCTTAAACTTAATCCTTTCCCTTCCAAAACAAGTCCAGTTAACCCAATGCTTGACTGCTAGCAGCTATGACTTGGTAGACCCTTTGGACCCTGTTTCCCTGTTTAACAATGAACCAAATTACTGTCTGTTTTCTAGCACACAACAATGTATGGTCTGGTCACAGTTTGATTTGTAGAATTTGATTTAAAACAGTGGTTGTCTTCTATTTATAAAAATTATTATATGCACAATTACAAGGATAATCATAAATATTTTAGTGATGTTTACTTTCTGTTTTAGGAGATGTATTGTTGGCTACGGCTTTTCTCTCTTATTCTGGTCCATTTAACCAAGAGTTTCGAGATTTGCTGTTAAATGATTGGAAAAAGGAAATGAAAGTTCGGAAAATTCCATTTGGAAATGATCTAAATCTCAATGAGATGTTAATTGATGCTCCTACTATTGGTGAATGGAACCTCCAAGGTCTGCCAAATGATGACTTGTCCATTCAGAATGGAATCATTGTCACAAAGGCATCACGCTATCCTCTGCTAATTGATCCACAGACTCAAGGAAAGATCTGGATTAAAAACAAAGAAAGTCAAAATGAACTCCAGGTACTTTGTATATGTATATATTCTGTTATCAGCTAAGTTTTATTGCCCAGATAAACAAAAATACAAGATAAATAAAATATTTTAACATCTTAGCAATATTTGGTAATCCCAGGTAGAGCAGTAGTGGATATAAGTTTAAATCTTAATATTAAAATGTTCTCCCACTTTCACAATGGCCTTGTCTAAATAAGATCAGAATTCGTGAACTCAAGAGGCTTCCATAGCCTTGGTAGCTCATGACAAGAGCCTCGGGTGATTACTGATGTCATAAATAAGAGTGTCAATTGTTAAATCAACAACAGGAGTCACTGTGCACTTACTCCCCATGTAGGATCTCTGTCCTTAATGTGTTGTAGTATGCAAATTAACAGTAAAACTACTACCCAAACAGTACTCTATACTTTGTGTGTCTGTGTGGACAAACTGTTGAAATCTTTACTTAGTATATACTAAGTAGATCTTCTGTATATAAAGATAATTGAAGGCCGGCGCCGTGGCTCATTAGGCTAATCCTCCGCCTTGCGGCGCCGGCTCACCGGGTTCTAATCCCGGTCGGGGTGCCGGATTCTGTCCCGATTGCCCCTCTTCCAGGCAAGCTCTCTGCTGTGGCCCAGGAGGGCAGTGGAGGATGGCCCAAGTACTTGGGCCCTGTACCCCATGGGAGACCAGGAGAAGTACCTGGCTCCTGCCATCGGATCAGCGTGGTGACCGTCTGACAAGAGTCCTCTTGTGTTCCTCTTTCTAGGTCACTTCGCTAAACCACAAATACTTCAGAAACCACCTGGAGGACAGCCTTTCCCTTGGAAGGCCCTTGCTTATTGAAGATGTTGGGGAGGAACTAGATCCAGCCCTGGATAATGTTTTGGAGAGAAACTTCATTAAAACTGGGTCTACCTTTAAGGTAGGTTAAGCCTGGTGATAACAATGTGCAGAATAATCGCCATGAGGCCAGGTATGTGTGAAACAGATGGAATTCTCTCAATAGGCAACGAGTTAAATTGGAGTCAGCGTTGAGAGATATTTGTTTTCTCTTTTATACTTCTGGAGTGGAGGTTAAAGTACTTAAAAACAATCCTTTTTGAATTATCTGTTTCATTCTTATAGAAAGAAACCAACTCCATTTTCATATTTGACTATCATCAGCCTATAAACCCCTCTATTCCTCTCTCCTATATCACATCTGCTCCTTTCGTTGGCCCTGGTTACAAATTCTAATTATTCAAACCCTTGTCCATGCCTGGATGTGGGAACCCTCCTCTCAGCTTTTCCTATAACTACCAGAAAACCATACACTAGATGCCCCTTTTTGACTAAAGCCATTTTGGGCACCTGCTTGGGAACCTTCTCTGTTCTCCCCAGAAAATCTCATTATGTGAATGATAAGTCTTTTCATAGTCTTCTGGCCACATGTGGTATTATTAGTTTTGAACTTCAACACATTTTGAGTGAAGGACCCATCTCTTTTCTTCAGTATGATCACAATAATTTTTGGTGCCAAATTCTATATTTATTGCAACATATATATTGAACTTCCTTCTTTCCTTCCTTCCCTCCTTCCCCTCTTCCATTTTGCTTTCCTCTCTTCCTCCTTCCCTCCCTCATTCCTTCCCTTCTCCCTCTCTCCTTCGAGTCCTCCTTCTTTCCCTCCCTCCCTCCCTTTCTCCTCCCTTCCTCCCTCCCTCCCTTCCTCCCTCCCTTCCATCCATCCATATATCCATCCATCCCAGTGGTTTAAAAGCCCACGAATATCTAATGACCATTTCTTTGTTTAGTATACAAACGATCTTTGGCTACATAATTATTTAAACAGTAATTAATTTTATGTTTAAAAGACAGTAAGGTGTGTCTATATTTTGTTAGTTTGAACTTTCTCTTTTTCCTTTTTTGAAGGTGAAAGTTGGTGACAAAGAAGTAGATGTTATGGATGGTTTCAGACTCTATATTACCACCAAGCTGCCCAATCCAGCCTACACCCCTGAAATAAGTGCTCGCACCTCCATCATTGATTTCACTGTCACCATGAAAGGTCTAGAAGACCAGCTACTTGGGAGAGTTATCCTTACAGAGAAGCAGGTGGGTGAAGGGTGTTCTCCTTTTCTGTGTTGCATTGATGAAGCTTAGGTATGATAATAGCGGCAATGGGACTGAATTTCTTTTCTTTTTTTAAGTCCTGTTTTCTATGAATTCTTAAGGGTCTTAAAATTATTAATTATCTAACCATATGTTATAAATATGGTTATATTTATTATATTATAAATAAATATTATATATTATAAATAAATTACATATACCAATTGATTTCTTTTATGCAGAGTAGTGGTATAACTATGTCGATGTCAATCTCATTTTTAGCATCATTATCCTGGCTTTATAAATGGCTTTATTTTTCCAGAAATGCTATTGTGCATTCTGTTCACTTTTTGGCTTTCAGTGCTCTAACACATATCCAAATTTTCCTTTCATTTGATTCATTATTATGCTTTTAGGATACAAAATTAAAATGTTAAACACAGATAACAATGTTGTCAATGTTTGCTTGTTACCCAGTAGAGCTCTGTGTGTGTTGTGATGGCATCTGATGTGAGGAGGTAGGAGTTTGTGCCACTGGAGCTTGCTGGTGCACCTTCTGAAAGCTCCTGACTTAATTATGTTCTGGAAGCATAACTATATGGCTGCTTCCTTCTGTTTGGTGAGATAACTTAATGCTCGTGAAAAATGCTCAGATTATAAACTTCCTTTCTCTGAGTCAGCATTTTCCCTAGGGAACATGTGAGGCTTAAGTAGAGCAATGTAGAGGATTTTAATGGGACTATTATGGTGAAACTGTTTGAACTCTTAGCGTTGCTATTGATTTTCTCCTGGGTTAGATAGCAATGAGAAAGTTAGTTTACTTAATGGCTGTGTCTACACAGACCTGAAGATTTGTTTAGATTAAGACCACTGGCAACATTTTTTGAATTTATCCTCCAGTTATCTTTACCTTTTCTGTTGATTGCATCATACTTCTGAGCCCTATCCTGCGTTTACCTCTTTCTCCTTCCCTTTGTTTTTTCTTCTGAATTTTTCTCTTTATTTTTAATTTGTAGCATGTGAATCATGGGGTTTGAAGCTGCATTAAGGGCATTTAATTCAGCTTTATGCATTCACTTGGTTGGTTGACCTCAGCATGGCACATGCCAGTGTTACATAGTTCCTGCCACAGACAAGCTATGGAGGTAATAAGAGCCTTCAAAATAGGTACTTATAGGTTGATTTATTTTTTGAGTCCTGAGTTAAATCTCAATAGAGGTGGCTGAGGAAAGTTAGCATTAGCATTTAATTACTCCAGAAAGGGCTGAGATTCTTGATCAGCAGCATGGGAGGTTGAGCAGGTGAAATTCCTGAGATACCCTAACTCTGCTTCTATCTATAGCTTTGGCTTCAGGGAGATAAGGGTCCCTGAGGGCAGTCTGAATATTATCCTTGTCTTAGGTTTTTAGGGTACTTCAGAAAGTTTGTGGGAAAATAGAATTAAATAAGTTAATTTTGTTACAAAAATTTTTTGAGATTTATGCATAGTTTTTTTAATATTATACATTTCCATGAAATTGTCAAGCACCTTTTATGTACATGAATTTCAAAATTTTTTAAGTAGAATAATCTTTTAATTCTATTTTCCATGAATGGTTTAAAGTCTGTTTGTTTTAAGCTGAGATGAATACAGTTCCCTTGGAACAAATAATTAGGCCTTACAGATTTTAGTGGTGACAAAACAAAACCCAATAACAACAACACTGAGCATTTAATTGTTGCAACTGTTTTAAGTAGGAACATGTTCTAGTCTTTTGAACAATTTTGAATAGCCTTGTACAGCCAATGTGGATCAAGTGCCAGGAGTTTTCTTCTTGAGAAAATTGAGTGTCTTGAGAAAATTGCTCCTTTCCTATCATCTCATCAGAATCTTTTACAGCTTCACAGTAAATAAGCCTTACAAAAATGTGGCCAGAGTAGCACGACACTCATTCTTTCATAATAAGAGAAGGTCATCTTACCCTGTTCCACATTGTAATATAAGAGCTAAACTATATATATATTTCTCTCCCCAGTAAAGTTTCATGATATAAGAAGTGAGCGACTCTAAGCCACTTCTGTTGGGGTTTATGTAGTATACTTTCTGTAAGAGACTTTCTCTTTGGCAGCATCTGCTCTTCCCCCATTTCTGGATCTGTTGATATTGCTGAATCCTCTCCACCTGGATGGTAGTGAATTTTTTTGGGCAACTTCCCCACACTCACCTGTCTCAGGGGTCAGGAAAACTCCCATTTTGCTGAAGGCACCTGTGGTTTACTAGAGACAGAGTCTCTCATGGGTGCTTTCTTGTTTTTTATATAGAACATTTTCTTTGTATTGAAGGCTTCATTTATTGCTTTCATTCTACATTCTCTCAAGGTATGAGACCAACTTCTGTATAGATTGCATTGATGTCAGCTCCAGAGAGCTCATCTTTAGTGGTAATCAAGCCATCTAGGGGTTACATCACTGGCCAGCACCATCCTGCTCAAGTGAATCTGAAAAATGTGCTTCTAAGTCTGGAGGCACGGGTGGGAGCATGATCTTCCTGTTAATGTGACCTGTTCTGGCAAGCACTGGGTACAAAGTTTCTATGTGGCTTGTCTTAACTTGCATGTCTCCTCTTTCATCAAACCTATCCAAATGGTGCAATAGTTCCAACATTATTTATTGAATTTGCCATTCACCACCAGAATTTGGGTCATATTATTTATTTATTTATTTTTATTTATTTGACAGGTAGAGTTATAGACAGAGAGAGAGAGAGAGAGAAAGTTCTTCCTTCCATTGGTTCACTCCCCAAATGGCCGCCACGGCTGGCACTGTGCCGATCTGAAGCCAGGAGCCAGGTGCTCTTTCCTGGTCTCCCATGCAGGTGCAGGGGCCCAAGCACTTGGGCCATCCTTCACTGCCCTCCTGGGCCACAGCAGAGAGCTGGACTGGAAGAGGAGCAACCGGGACTAGAATCCAGCACCCATATGGGATGCTGACACTGCAGGCGGAGGATTAACCAAGTGAACCACGGCGCCAGCCCTGGGTCATATTATTTTTTCCCTGTGGCATCAGTTTCAGCACTAAACACCAAAGGATTGGGCATATTCTTCAGCAACTCGCATCAGTTCCATTATGGGCCTGGGATCATTACCTAGGTACTACCAAGTAAGTTCAGAGCCAACCACTCTCAACAAAGTGACTGAGGTTTGGTACTGCTTTGTCTAACAGGGTTTTTACCTATGCCAGGTGGACAGTAGAGAATTACTACCTTAGGGAACATTATTCCTATCTCTTCAGCGTATTCAGGATGAATGAGAGGAAGCACCACAGATTCCTTAATTTCCTGGATTTGGTTGTCTAATGCCCCAGTTTTAGCATAGAGATGGAAGGGAAGAGACATCTGTTTGAATAGACACCATCTTTACTGCACTGCTGGTGATATTCTCACAGTTACTGTATGAGCTGTCTTTCCGCTTTTCAGATGAAAAAACTGAGGCTGATAAAATTGTAGAACAAGACCAAAGTCATGTAACAAATAGGTCCCGGGATCTGTGATTCAAATGTTGTATCTTCTTGATCTTCTCCCACTATCTTACATTCTTTTCTTTACCTATCTTCAGGTGAGGAATTTTATAATGTTCACCTTTAGGAACTCAAAAATGATTATGAAAGTGTGTTAAATCTATGAATATAGCCGTAAAAATTATTTGATTTTTTTCAGTTTGTTATTTTTTTATTTCCTAGTGTAGTCATAGTGTAAGAGCCTTTATTTTAACTTTATGGAAATGAATTTTATAGCAACCATTAAATGTCATTTGTTGGTACTAATTTGTATATTTTCTGAAATTTGAGTTCCCATGTAGCGAATAAATGAATTAAAATAACCTCTATGGAAGCTTCCCGCTGTAACTAAAAACAGGTGGAAAAAAAGATGGTGATAATGGAAGAGGGGGAAGTTGGTGGAGCCTCATAGGTCTTAGAAAAAATCTAGGTTTTATTCTGGGTGAGATGATTGCTTTTGGAGGGTTTGGGGAGAGGATTTGTATTTTAGTAGCTCTATTCTGCCTGTGAGTGGGGGAGGATGGAGGCCTGCTTGGAACCTATAGTTTAGAGGAGTCAATAATGATAGATCATGTCAGGTTGGTGCCGCTGGGGGAGGGGGTGAGAAATGATGAGTGTAGAATTTATACTTGGAGTTGGTGGGGTTTTCTGATGAATTTTCTGTGGAGTTTCAGAGAAGAAAGTGATCAAGGAGGGCTGAAAGGTTTTGTCTGAACAGCTGGAAGAATGAGGCTGCCATTTATTGGGCTGGGGAAGGCTGTGGATCAGAACTTCTGCTAATGGTGCCAAGTAGAAGATGTATCTTAGATACTCAAGTGGAGGCATTTAAAGGATATATGATGTGGAGCTTATGGAACTTTGAAATATTAAATTTGGAGTTATGTCAATAGTTTTTAAAACAAAGATGAAATTTATAGAGTTATAAGAATATTTTTCCTAAATGCATAAAAAAAGTACTAAAAAGGAATTACTATCAAATCACTGAAATGAAAGGACTGGCTTCTCCTTTCCCTTGGTCTTTGTGTGAGAACTGGATCATAACAAAGGGAGGTCATGTCATTAATGGGTAGTCCCATTAGCATGTATGTGTGGCTCCCTAAGATTCATCACTGTGCAGCTCTAGCTTTCTGGTCCTCTCAGTATGGAGTAGAACCTGCAAAACCTACTGATCCATGTCCAGAATACCCAGTTGAGTAATTACCTTTCTGAGGCTGACCTAAGAATTTGAGCAGGGTGCCATCAGTTCTGAGTCACAATCAGAACTGCCAGCAATGCTTCCTTGTGATTTTATTATTCAGGTCACCTGCATTGAACCCTAATTTCCCTGTATTGTATTTATATGGAATTATAAACACTAATGCAGTTAAATTTGGGTAAATTGTCAATGGATACTGTATCTGGAATGCTTTTTGAATTATTTCTCTAATGCATATCTTTCTTTTTAAATTTTTAAATACTATTTACTCATTGTCATTTCCATTTTTGATGCTTTTCTTTAGCTTCAATGTTAGAGTCTCTCATGTAACAATTGCATTCTCCTTATGGAACTTAACTTGGTGCCGGAATCATGTTTTCTTGGTTGTCTGCAGCCTCTGAGCTTCATGCTTTCTTGGTCTTGTCCAGCGTCATGTATACTTCTCCATTCTCCCACCCTCTCTGGCCCTATCTTTTCTTTCTTTCCCTTCCTCCATCTTTCCCTCACCAGGCTACCAAGAGGAAGAAACAATCAGCAAGGACCATGATACTTCAAGGCCTTGTTCTCCCTGCTATCTTTAAAGGGCCTTCATAGAAGATGTGCAAATTCACTTTTTTTTTTTTTTGAGAGAATAATATCTTTTCAGGCCTTAGAAGACTTTTCAATCTAAATGTATCTGCAACATCAGTTTAGATTGCTTGCCTAAGTTTTTGGAAATTTGCATTTCAATTTATTATTAGATACTGTTTGAACTACCAAGTTTGAAATAACCACATCCACACAATAGCAGAACACTGTTTATTGATTTTTTTTATTTGTTTTGAATGACACCTCTATCTCCGACCACACACACACACACACACACACACGGGCAAACAGAGGTCTCCTATGCTAGTTATGCCTCAAATGCCCACAGGAGCTTGTGCTGGGCCAGAACCAGGAGAATGCCACCTTGGTGGCTGGGGACATAACCGCTTGAGCTATTGCCTGCTGCCTCCCAGGGTGCACCTTAGCAGGAAGCTGGAATCAGGAGCAGGCCCAGGTCTTGAATCCTGGCACTCCAATATGAATTTGGGCATCCTGAGAAGCATCTTAACTGCTGTGCCAAAGGCCAGCCCTATCGTGGAACGCTTTTAAACAAGAAGTGAAACAGAGTAAACTTATTTGACCAGAGATCTGTGTATTTGTCTTCAAATATATTTTACCTTCAAAGATTATGTACTATATACAATCACAAAAGGCACTTGAAAACAATTTAACTTTAGAAAATGTCGCTCCCCCTCTTCGTGGAGGAGCAACACAGGACCCTGCGCTGTTCTTTCGTCTGCTCGGCCCTCCCCGGGTTTGCTGCTGGTTCTTCCCGGGTTGGCTACTATCCCTTCCACCTCCGTGGAAGGGCAGTTCCCCCTGGCCACATTCCCCACTTCCGCAGGGGAGCGGCACACCGCCGGCCGGCTTTCTCGGGGGCTGCACAGGTGTTCCTTCAGCTAGATGTTCCCCTTAGATGTTCCCCATAGATGTTCCTGGTGCGTGCCGTCTCTCTCCTCCTTTATAGTCCTCCTCTGCCAATCCCAACTCGGCTGCCCACATGCCGAGTACGCTGCTCTCCAATCAGGAGCAAGTCCTACAGTTTATTGGTTGAACTGGAGGCAGCTGTGCAGAAGCTGTTTACTTCTCTCCCAGCGCCATATTGTGGGAGAGCAGATGCATAGAATAAGTCTTAATTCCAGTAACTCAGTCTAGTCCGGATTGCTCCCCACAGATCCCCCTTTCTTTTTATTTTTGGCGTTGATACGCACCTGTCTTCGGTGCCCCGTGGCACACACTCTGCTCTGCTTGCTAGAGTTGCCACAGGTTCTTAAAAGTCCTATCAATCAGGCAAACCGAATCCGGGTCCTCTCTTCGCCATGTTGTGAGGCGGTTTTTAGGCGCTGATGCGTGCCTGTGTTCGGTGACCTGCGGCTCACACTCTGGTCGAGCCGCCTGCTGGCGCTTACCGCCTTAATCAGGCAGACCGAATCCAAGCTTTCTCATTGCCGTATTGTGGGGGAGACTTATTAGTGTTGGTTCGTGCCTATCTTCGGTGACCTGCAGCTCATACTCTGGTCGAGCTGCTTGCTGGTGCTTATCGCCTTAATCAGGCAGACCGAATCCAAGCTTTCACATTGCAGTGTTGTAGGGAGGCCTTTCTATTTCTCTATTTCTCTATCTCCGGGCATTCCTATTTCTCCCATTTTACTTCTATCTTCCAGCATTCCTATTTCTCTCATTTTACTTCTAAACTTCTGTTTCTCTTATCCCCGCGGCTTCCTGGCGGCGCTCGCCCCGAGGCTGCTTCTCGGCACCTCACCCCGCGGCAGCTTCACGGCTCTGCGCGGCTTCCCGGCGCCTCGCCCCGCCGGCGGGCTCCCGGCTCTGCGCGGCTCGGCTTCGCGCGCACACTCCGCGGTCTCCACGCCCCTTCGCGTCTGGACCACGGCCTCGCGCCAGCCCCGCGTTCCCTATCTATTCACGCCCCGTGCTCTCTCTGCACGCGGCGGCTTCCACGAGTAACACAGCGTAGCTTACGTGTCCGCCACTAGCATTCAATCTAAGTTCCCCGGGCTAGCCTGGCGAATTCAACCCAGCATACGTCTCCGCCCCACGGTTTGGCTTCCCGTCCTTTGCTCCCCGGGCTAATCAGACGGATCCCAATCTGGCTTACGTTTCAGCTTCTGGTTTCAACTTTTCGCCCCCTATTCCCGGGCTAACTTGAGAACCCCAAAGTGGCTTTCGTGTCCGCCTTGGCCTGCCCCCCACGGCTTCAATTTCCCTAACATTTTTCTCTACCCGGTATGTTTCCCCAAGCTTTCCTCCAACAATACTCCTCCCTCATTTCTCCTGGCCTCTCCCCACAGTCCGCATCCGAGTCTGTTTGTTCTAGCTTTCACTTTCGCTTTCGACCTTAGAGATTTCTCCCAGCCTCCCCCCGTAGTCCGTATCTGAGTCTATGCCTAGGATTTCAACAGCTTCTTCCGGCACCTCTTTCGTCCGGCTTTTCCCTAGGCTATTTGCTAATCTCTCTCTCCGGTATTTTCCCAGTTCTTCCCGTTTCTTCCCTCTTAAGTTTGCTATCCGACCTAGGTTTCCTAATCCGAGTCATTTCTTCCCTCCTAAGTTTCATATCCATCCTAGGTTTCCTATCCGTCCTGGGTTTCCTATCCGAGCTAGGTTTCCTATCCGAGTCACGGCACCATTTTGTCGCTCCCCCTCTTCGTGGAGGAACGACACAGGACCCTGCGCTGTTCTTTCGTCTGCTCGGCCTTCCCCGGGTTTGCTGCTGGTTCTTCCCGGGTTGGCTACTATCCCTTCCACCTCCGTGGAAGGGCAGTTCCCCCTGGCCACATTCCCCACTTCCGCAGGGGAGCGGCACACCGCCGGCCGGCTTTCTCGGGGGCTGCACAGGTGTTCCTTCAGCTAGATGTTCCCCTTAGATGTTCCCCATAGATGTTCCTGGTGCGTGCCGTCTCTCTCCTCCTTTATAGTCCTCCTCTGCCAATCCCAACTCGGCTGCCCACACGCCGAGTACGCTGCTCTCCAATCAGGAGCAAGTCCTACAGTTTATTGGTTGAACTGGAGGCAGCTGTGCAGAAGCTGTTTACTTCTCTCCCAGCGCCATATTGTGGGAGAGCAGATGCATAGAATAAGTCTTAATTCCAGTAACTCAGTCTAGTCCGGATTGCTCCCCACAGAAAATAAGTAGATGATAATAAAAAGGGATAATGATTTTTTTTTTCAAATTTTATGTTGTTTTCTCCCTATTCTCTCTTCTGTTAATTTCCTTTCTCCTTTTTTGATATCCATATCTCCTGCCCTCAGGTATGATAAATACAGTACAGGTACTTGGGAGTAGCCAGGTTGCTTAACTTTTTAAGGAATGCTCCAGTAATAGTTGTTATATAAGAAGAAAATATCATTATGTAAATTAACAGGAATTGGAGAAAGAAAGAACTCATCTTATGGAGGATGTAACTGCAAACAAGAGAAGAATGAAGGAACTGGAAGATAATTTGCTTTACCGTCTGACAAGTACTCAGGGATCCTTGGTGGAAGATGAGAGTCTCATTGTTGTGCTGAGTAACACAAAAAAGACAGCTGAGGAGGTGACACAGAAGTTGGAAATTTCTGCAGAGACCGAAATTCAAATTAACTCAGCCCGGGAGGAATATAGACCTGGTGAGTTTGATAATGGAAGACAAATATCATAGGAGGGTGGAGTGAGGAAGAGATGAGAATTAGAGAAGTTGAATGATGTAAGCAGGTTATGCAAATGACTCGAAAGTGGGGTGGCCATTTATGTTTTGTGGTATTTCTTCTGGAAACTTTTCAGTAAATTTGAGATAAAAATTTTTATACTGGTATACATATTTTAGAGATTTTTTTTCTTTTTTCTCTTTAAAGACTTATTTTATTTATTTGAAAGACAGAGTTACGGAGAGAGGTAGAACCAGAGACAGATCTTCCATCTAATGGTTCACTCTCCAGATTACTTCAACGGCCAGAGCTGAGCTGATTTGAAACCAGGAGTCAGGAGCTTCTTTCGGGTCTTGGGTGCAGAGGCCCAAGGACTTGGGCCATCTTCTACTGCTTTCCCAGGCCATAACAGAGAACTGGATCAGAAGTGGAGCAGCTGGGACTCGAACCAGTGCCCATGTGGGATTTCGGCACTGCAGGCCACGACTTTAACCCACTGTGCCACAGCACCAGCCCCTACATGCTTTTAATTTACATTAATTGGCAAATCCTTTAAGGTTCTCATGAACTTATTTTTAAGTTAGAAAGTAAAGAAGAAGAAATTAAACAAATATATACCTGGTACAAATTAGTGAAATCTGAAGAATTAGTGTGGCATCTGTGGACTGCTCACTGTTTGTCATTTGATAACAATTGCTAGTATATTGTTTACAAGGGAGGTGGTTCTTTGGTCTTCATGCTCTACCACCACCCTGCAAATCAGTGTTGCTCAAGAGTTCAACTGGCTATCCTTAGTTTCTTTATTTCTCCTGGAGAAAGAATGGAAACAATGCCATCTATGGTGATCAGTAAGGAACATTCATTTTGTAAAGGCTTGTCTTAGAAACTTGAGGCCAAGCTTAGGCATGGATTTCCAGAATGAAGTACTAAATGGCTATATCACTGTGTATGAGCATAAGAACTTTTAAATTCTTGTGGCTTTCTATTTTTTGTAAAATATAGTTAAGTATATTTAACAAAGGTCTGGTGATTCTGAAGTAGGAAATACCATTTGATAAGGAAAGAAAAGCTGATAAATAAGAATAAAATATATTAATGAAGGAGTATTACTCTAGATCTTATTGCTGGTAGACATCCACTGATACGAGATAAAAACCTAAGTTGTTGTTTTCATTTAGAGTCTAGGCTGACCTGTTTGCATGGGTCATTTATTTTGCACTCTCAAGGCACATGCAACCTTGCTGTTTGTGTTTTAGTTGCCACACGGGGCAGCATCCTCTACTTCCTCGTCACTGAGATGCGCTTGGTTAATGAGATGTATCAGACTTCGCTCCGTCAGTTTCTTGGCTTGTTTGACCTTTCCTTAGCCAGGTATGTCTGTATGCAGGAAACTATGCTAAATACTGCATCTGTGTGCATGAATGGGCATTACATCCATAACTTCCTTTTTTGTTTTTAAATCAAAGATTAGTGTAATTTCTAATGTGTTAACAAATCATTCTCATTTGTGTTTTTATGCTCAGAGAATGCACTACCAACTATTTATCCATTGATTTGATTCCTTTGGTTCCATGTGTTTCTGTTAAACTATAAAATATCCAAGATGTTGTGAGTAATAATGCCTTGCAGGTACAATTGATTCAGACAAAATTGAAGATTCTGTTAGCTTATTTCACGTTGAGAGAATGCTTGTTATTTTAGATTTAGGAGGCTTACACTTGATGTATAAAAATAAGGATTAGTCTTCCAAAGTTACTTATTCTCCATTGAAGATGTTGTTTGTTATAGACTATTGAAAAGGATAGTGGGATAAGCGTGATTTAAATGTTCTCTTCCTAGATCTGTCAAGAGTCCAATTACTAGCAAGCGGATTGCTAATATCATTGAGCACATGACCTATGAGGTTTATAAGTATGCTGCCCGAGGGCTGTATGAGGAGCACAAATTCCTGTTTACCCTGCTGCTTACCCTGAAGATTGACATCCAGAGAAACCTAGTGAAGCATGAGGAGTTTCTCACTCTTATTAAAGGTCATATAACAATGAAAAGTATTGTTTACAGGTGCAGATGTCAGAATTATCATGAAGGCCCTTTACACTATTTTTGTTTGCTCCTTTTAAATTATTTCCTCACAATTAAAATTGCACTTATGTGAAATATCTCATTTTTTAATTTATTGATTGAATATTAATTGAGGACCTCCTGTGTACCTGGGCCATGGAATAGGCATTTGGGACAGCTCAGTGAACAAAGCCATTATGACATATATGTGTGTGTGTGTGTGTGTGTGTGTGTAGTGTATATAGTAAGCTATATGCACAAAAGAGAGCAGGATAAGGGAGATGGGGGTTACAGGGCAGGTGGAATGGCAGAGGCTTAAAGATTTTAAATGGGATGTTAAAAGGGATCTCTTCCTTGGAGATAGGCAGAGGAGCAAAAACCTGAAGAAGCAAGGGTCTGTGGCCATGGGGAAATCTAGAGCAAGAGTGTTGGAGGCAGAAGAGATGGCATACATGGAGAAAAAGTCATTGAGGGATGGATGGAGTGCACTGGGTGAGACCTCTGCAGTTCATCCCATTGATTCTTTATTTTTTTTTTATTTTTAAATTTTTTTTTATTTTTTTGACAGGCAGGAGTGGACAGTGAGAGAGAGAGAGACAGAGAGAAAGGTCTTCCTTTGCCATTGGTTCACCCTCCAATGGCCGCCGTGGCCGGCGCGCTGCAACCAGCGTACCGCGCTGATCCGATGGCAGGAGCCAGGTACTTCTCCTGGTCTCCCATGGGGTGCAGGGCCCAAGGACTTGGGCCATCCTCCACTGCACTCCCGGGCCATAGCAGACAGCTGGCCTGGAATAGGGGCAACCGGGACAGAATCCGGCGCCCCGACCGGGACTAGAACCCGGTGTGCCAGTGCCGCAAGGTGGAGGATTAGCCTAGTGAGCCGCGGCGCCGGCCTCCCATTGATTCTTTATTCTGCATCTTTTAAAACATTGCTCAGACAGATTCTCTGGACCACTGGGGAAATAAATCATAAATTTGCCATCACAGTTTTGGATGTCTGGGAAAAATATTTAAAGTAATTGTGTGTTTAGTCAGTCCAGGCTGCTACAACAAATTACTATAGCATAGGTGACTTATGAATAAGGCAACTTTATTTCACAAGGTTTTGGAGGCTGAAAGTCCAAGATCAGTGAACAGCAAGGTTGGGTTCTGGTGAGTTTCCCTTTACAAGTTGTAGTTGGCTGACTTCTGATTGCATCCTCTCATGGCATAGAGCAGAGCAGAGGAAGCGAGCTCTCTTGTGACAGTTACACGGGTACTAGACCTATTCATGAGCATTTCACCCTGGTGGCTCCATCTAACCTTAATTGTGTCCCACTGGTCCAGGTGTTGATACCATCATGTTGAGAGGTCAGATTTCAACAAACGAGTTTTTTGGAGGACACAAATATTCAAACTGTAACATTTTGAAGTGATATTAGTATCTAAATGCTGTTGTCTACTATGCCTTTTTAAACAAAGCCTTTGAAGATAAGATGCGATTTCATTTAGCAGGGGATTTTTCAAGACTTTGTATAGAAAGTAGATATACTGGAGAACTGAAAGATGACCTCTATGGGGGCAATAGTGAATATGCACATACTGTGGCCTGGTAGGATGTAGGTTCATAGCAATACTTATACACAAATCCAGATGTATTTTCATATTTATATACCTATGAATATATTTTAGATTTACTTATCCTTATTTTTTAGAAAAGGCAGCTAAGGGTTAAATAACCTGGTTATTTTATCTAGTTACCAGGAATGTAAAAAAGCCAATAATTTACCTCTCATCTTCCCAATTTCAACCATCCTAACCAAAATGCTATCTTATGGTTGCAAGAGATTTTTTTTTTTTCCCACAGATTTTAGTTTAGAATTGATATATGGATGATATCTTCCCTCCCCCTCTAATTCTTTGTTGCTAACCCTTGAATGCTTGCTCCTTACCGATATGTGAACCTTATTTTCCAACTTTCCTAACTTGGGAAAATTCCAACCTTCCTAAATGTGGAAGATGAGTGTCTGGGGAGACACAAACTTCGCCATGTGAATGTTAGAGTTGCTTTCTCCAATGAACCCTAGGATGTTACTGATTTCTGGCCTCAGTGACTGATTCCCACTGAGGGATCTTTCCTGATGGGTTGTTGTTCCAGATATTGTGAATTCAAGCATGAAGTACTTTTACCCACGGGAATAACGTGGAGCAGAGTGTCCAGGTCTGCTTGATGTCTGTAAAGCATATCACAGTTTGGTGTGATGAGAACAAACATGGCTTTTACAGTAAGGAAGACGGCAGGTAGAATATTGGCTTTGCCACTTTCCCAATGTGTGATCTAGAGCAGGCAATTTAGCCATTTTAAGCTTCTGTTTCTGCATCTATGAAACAAGGATAGTAAAATCTATGTAATAGAATTATTGAGAATTCACACAATTTATGTAAATCTGGGCACAGAGACTTTGCTCAGCAAATGATAGATATTGCTAAATTTCCTCAGGATTTTAATTAGCTTAATGCTTGCACTAGTTAGATTTCTGTAGGCTTTTGGAATTCGATGGCTATTTATAGCACTGCTTTATGAAATGAGTTTCAGCGGAAACTCTGAAACACAATTATGTTGTCAAACTGTCTTTTCATAGTTGGTTCAGTTGAGAGTTACCTGATAATGTAATCTTTCTCCATAAAGACTTTAAAATTATTTAAAATAAACTGTTATTTAGATAGTGCTGTGGTTTTAATGTTGAGGTCTCCAGCCCCAGAATTCGTAAATTTAAAAGTTCTAACTCCCAAGGCACTATTAGAAGGTGGGGCCTTTGGAAAGTACTTGAGTCATGGGGAGCAAAGAAGCCCTGGTTAGAGGGATAAAGGCCTTTACAAAGAGTCTTGAGAGATGCCTCTTGCCCCTTCCACCAAGAGGATGTGAAAATATGGCTGTGTGTGCAGCAAAAAGTGGGCCTTTGCCAGACACTGAACCATCTGGAGCACTGATATTGGGCTTGCCAGCCTTCAGAACTGTGATAAATGCAATTCTTTTGTTTATAAGCAGAATACTTTCCAGAATACAGTATTCTGTTACAGCAGCCTAAATGGGCTAAGATGAATAGTAATAGTATATTCTGATACAGGTGTTCACTCATCCCTTAGGTGGCAATCGATCGCCTAGATGAATTTTAAGTCTGCTTATCTGTGACACTTCATGATTGTGTAATACAGCTTGTACAAATCTTTCATTATAAGCATGTATCTTTTTTGCAAAGTATTATGGAAAAACCCAATCTTATCTTTTTTTCTTAAAGCAGAAGAGTTTGAGCAATGAAAGGGATAGCACAATTCTCAATCTGACAGTTTATTTAGAATTACCCTCTTGTTTAACCTGGTGCTGTGTTATCCAGGAATAGGTCCTCCTCCCCACATTACAGTCATTTTTTTTTTTTTTTTTGCCCTATTGCACACTTTTTGAGAAAGCAAGATCTTCATGCCATGGTTACCTTCTCTTAAACAATGAATAATAATTTGGTTTATAAGGGACACCCTTTCCTTTCCGCTAATAGTCATTCCCCAAGCCTCTGGTGTGCAGTTTATTATTTTCAGTTTGTTGGAAAATGGGCAGTTGCCATGGAAATTGGTGCAACATTTATTCAACACAATGAAATTGTCCTTAGGTGTTTATTTAACTGCTCCCTGGTGTTAAAACAATCTGTTTTCATTTTATGAGCTACTGTTTCCATTGAAATGGCTTTAAGGCCCTACTTTACTTGTAAATATTCTATGATGGATTTGGCTAAAGATAAAAACTTAGTGGTATACATAGTGCCAGGATTGAGATTGGCTCAATAAATATCCCAAACATTATTATTTGTTTATAGCATACTCTTCAAAAAAGGATTTAAAAGGTGGCTAAATAGATTGGTTATATCCTTTTAAGGGTAATGTTTACAGCATATTTTCCCTGAAATACTTTGCTGGATGTTATTTATTAAGTAGGGTATTTTATACTGTAGGACACTTCCTATTTCTTTTTTCTTAAAACATGATTGTTCACACTTTAAATTTCTCTGAATTGGGCAACAAAAACATTTTAGATATCATTTATCTTATTATGCTGTGAGAGTTGTGTGAGTTTAGGTAAATTATCAGCAAGAGACATAAGTCAGTACCCACTGGAAGTGTTATAGTTAGATTGATGAAACCTAAGTGATATAGCACAGGGCCATTGGGTGTGCTCAAAATCTATGTAAATGATACACTGATTTATAGATGGATGCCTTTCAAATACATGTGGTGGTACTAATAGTTCCAAATAAATTCTGTATTTAAAATTAGGCAAGGCCAACATTGGGCAATTCCTTTTATAACAAGGTTTATTTGGAAGGCCAGAGTGACACAGAGAGAGGCAGAGCATTAGGGAGAGGGAGTGATATTCTATTTGCTGGTTCATTCCTCAGAGGCCTGCAACAGCCAGAGTCTCCCACATGGGTGGTGGAAACTAGTACTTGTGCCATCATCTGCTGCCTTCCAGGAAACCACTGGAAATGGTGGCAGGATTTGCTTGCAGCCACTGCTTTATGAGATGTGGCTGTCTCATGGGTCTGCTTAGCCTGTTGCACCCCAGTGTCTGCTTCTGAGCAGTTCTTAATGTTGACCATTGCTGCCATTTAGAGGCTCTCTGCCATGTCTTCAGTGTGCTTGTGCTTCACACACATATATCGCAACACCCAGCTTTCATTATTTGCATTTTACGTGTTTGAAAATAGAGGTCCAGACAGATGAGATGGCTTGTTCCAGACTTTGACCAGTTAAACTAGAGCAGAATTCGGCATTTTCTTGGTCCCAGAGCTGTATTTCTGATTATTAAATGGTTTTCTTAAAGCCATCTATTTATTTATTAATTTTGAAAACATGTCCTTCACTATGATTGATATTTCTTTATTTAATAAATGTCAGGGTAGTGAAATAATTGAAGTTAATTTTTGAATAAAACTTTTTTTTGGTTTCATGATAAAGCAAGCAATGTCTGAAAATGGTGTATTTTATTTCAAAGGTGGTGCTTCATTAGACCTTAAAGCCTGTCCTCCAAAACCATCCAAATGGATCCTGGATATGACTTGGCTGAATTTGGTAGAACTTAGCAAATTTAAACAGTTTTCAGATGTACTTGATCAGGTAACTGATGCTTTGACTAAACTTAAGCTAATGTCATGATGAGGAGCTTTCTGATTTACCACTGGTTTAAATCCGAGTACTGTAGACAAGAGGGATTTCTTAACATGGCCATGCTTAAAATATTACTTGTATTTGACTTTCCTTGCAGTTCACCCACAGTCTGCTAAGGCATGCAGCACCTATTGCATACTGATCTTGCAGGAAGAAATGTGCTCGGGAAGCGTAACTACTCCTGTCTTGGGCCATATGTCAGTATTACCATTCAGAGCTTCATGAGCAGAAAACCTGATAGATTGAATTCATTCAGTCTTGAAAAGGCTTTACCTTCTTTCTAGAGACTAAATAAAAAGGAAATATGGATAATCTGTCTGCTTCTAACGACTAAATTTCCTTTCTTGTGCCTTGTCTAGTTACTTCTTTTTCCTCTTCTGCTCTTCTCGTTATACTGTTTTGTCATCTGGATATGAATCTCAAGGAAATACTTGGCCTTTACAATCAAGTAACCACAGAGAAGTGGGATTGGCAGCAATAAATTTGGCAGCTATTGGCAGCAATAAAGGTGGCTTTATTTAGCTATAATTAAAGTTTTTTTTTTCTTATTGCAAAATGTTCTGAGGTTAGCTCTTGACTTTCCTAGTTTATGCATTCTTATTTATTCCCCCATGCAGTGGCCCCCTGGGACCTCACCCAGACCAGAAGTTGTATCTTATGCCTGAAACCCCTTCCCATTCTTTCTACATATCAAGTTAGACTTTTTTTTCCCTTTTACTATACTTCAGGAGATACACTTGAGGATTTAATCAAAGGGAATATACCTAAGAACATAAGATTATGTTAATGTGTAGGTGTTACTGGTTTGTCTAATGTTTTTTGGTATGTTTACCTACAAAATGTTGTCTACCTTTGGTTTCTAATTTCTAGAGGATAATGTAGTGTGTCCTTTGACTTCTTACCAATTGCTTGAAGGTAGCAGGTATCTGAACATTCATTTGGCTATGATATTAAATGGTATATTTCAAATTACAGATGAAAAGAATATTGGCTGAAAATCTATTCACTCAATAATACATGTCCACATATACTAAATGTCTTTTTTTTTGGTGATAGGAATTGTTCTAGGAAATGAGAAAATGTTATGAGAATGAAATTTGGTTCCTAATGATTAGAGTATTTTGTGGAAGAAATCAGACTTCCTGAAAATAATTAAAATGAGTTTCTATGTATTTCCTTACTATTGATAAATTTGTTACCAAAATGCATAGAAGAAATTAGACTTTCCCTAATTTGAGAGCTAGCTATGGACTGGAGTTAGTACAGTCTGGCTTTGGAGAAAAGCACATTTGATTTCAAACCATCAGACTTTTCGTATTAGTATCAGAAAGATAGTCAAAATTCATACATACTTCACACTTTCACACATCTGGAAAATGTGATGAAAAATGAATTTTATTAAAAATAGTTGTATGGCATGACACATTTCTTATTCTATGGTATTTTCAGATATCAAGAAATGAGAAAATGTGGAAGATTTGGTTTGATAAGGAAAAGCCTGAAGAGGAACCTCTTCCAAATGCCTACGATAAATCTCTTGACTGCTTCAGACGTCTGCTCCTCATTAGGTCCTGGTGTCCTGACAGAACCATTGCTCAGGTACAAAGTATACCTTAAATAGGAAGACTGGAGAATATTTCCTTTTAAATTCAAGGAGACGTTTTAAATGTCAGTACCCATGAGAATTTCTTGTAGGCTTCTATGTAATTTTCTTGCAATATAAATGTGAAAATAGAAAGGTAAGCAATAATTAAACATATAGCAATATATACTTGGGCCCAGTGATTTTTTAACATCCTTTAACCAAGTAGTGCAATAAGAGTAAATGAGAAAACAAAGATTCTAAGGTTGGCATATAGGTATAGAGGTACTTCAAAAAGTTCAAGGAAATGGAATTAAAAGATGTTTCTTTTGATGCAACAATTTTTTGAAATCCATGCATACAAGTATTCAGAGCATAAAAAACATGGAAAATGTTAAAAAACTGTACATGGATTTTCAAAATCTTCTGCACTGAAATAAACTTGCCTTTTAATTCCGTTTCCATGAACATTTTGAAGAGCCCTTTATAACAAAGGCAATGTGTTATTCTGTGTAATTTTATATTAGCTCAAAAATGGCACAGGTGCTCCACTTTGCCCACAGGAAAACAATGTATGAGTAAGTATAATGTTAAGGCCTTGGAGAGGATAGTAGACTACTGGTTTGAACAGCATTCCCAAACCCATAGTCATTGCTCTAGAAAAAATCCTGACTCTAGATGTAAGAGAGAAGGTTGTCCTTAAGCTGTTCAAATTTTTACTTATGTTTTAATTGTGAATCTTGCCTCCAGAAGGCTGATTTTTTTCCCTAGACATCTAGTCTGCTAGCCTAGCATCATTGAAATTTACTCACTGTAAAGTTCTGGGTTGGTTTCGGAGTTTAAAGTTTAGCTCTAATATTCAGCACAGGTTGACTCCTTATGGGCCTCTCCAAATAAGTCCTGGGATACAATAGGCTGGGGTTTATAATCAAATTTAGGACATTTTCCCCTTCATTCTCCAGAGGGAGCATTAAAGACGTATGGAGTAATCACCTCCAGGTTCAGTTTGGTACTGTGGAATCATGGAAACAACTCAATCCAGTGATTTATGGAGAAAAGAAAAATGAGGTCTGCAGCTCAGGGCACTGAGATAACCCTTCTTTCTGTTTTTCTTCTCAACATCATTACTTTTATCCTGCCCAAATGAATTGTCAAAGAGCTGCCCTATTTCAGTGCAGTATAGAAGGGAAGGTTCAACGACAGTAGCTTCTCTTATATTTCATAGAAAACTTTGGTTCAATGCTGAAATGTAAGTCTGCAAAGCTTCTTTGTAACTTTCATCTTTATCTGGCTGCTGTCATTCCTAGGCTGACCATGGCCATGGCTTCCCGACTGATCTCCCTTTGTTTCTTTTGGCTCACCTGGGCCCATCCTGTATACTGCAGAAGGAATAGCAGCATCCTGCCATGGCCTCCAGGGTCCTTATGATAAAGTACCCAAGTCCTAAGCAAGGTCTAAGAGGCCCCTCTTGAAAAGTGTTTTCTCCTCTGTAGTTCTTAATCTTTCTTTGGATTCCTTTTATGATTTTCAAGTGGACAATTTCTTGGGAAGCATATTAGAAGGTCTACACTGTGAATACGATCCCCACTCTCCCTAAGCATTGCTGTTCGTTGTATTTCAGTGGAATGTGGCTGTCCCTGATGTCAGAAACATCAGGGGAGTGTCTCATGTTGTATACACATTTGTGTTTGAAACATTGTGTTTCAAAACACCCAAGAAAGAGACATTAGTATGAGTGGGGAGATGTATTTGTTCATTTTATCCCCTCACTCAAGGGTTGAGTCTGCCTCACTGGGTCCAGGTACTGGGACAAAAGTATTCTTCAGGGTAAGAATGTGGCACTCTGTGTCCTTCACACCAATGAGCTGCTAGCTTTCCCTAAAGATTGGCAGGCTATGCAAGAGGCTGGCCCATGCTGAATCAGCTCTTACATTGTTGCAGTTGATTTCTCAACAATGTCGCAGTGGATTCATTTCTGAGAGGAGGAGCGTGGTGGGGGCAAGAGGCGCAGAGTCACCACACAGACCCCTGGGAGTCAGGTGAAAGCAGGCCTGAGGCGAGCAGCCTGCAGACTCGTTTATTTCAGTTAGTACAACAGCTTATATAGCCAAGACCAGCCAATCCAGTCAAGGGGCGGTCTGTGCCCCAACCAATCACAGCTTGTTGCCAGGCAGTTTCCAAAGCCATCCAATTGCAGCCTGTTGCCAGTCAGCCTCATGTTGCCAGGCAGTTTCTGAAACCATCCAATCATGGCCTGCCGTCAGTCAGGCTCTGTTGTCATGTGGTTTCCGAAGCCATCCAATCATGGCCTGTTGCCAGGCAGTTTCTGTTGTCAGTGGCCATCTTGATATGACCTTTCACCTCATTCCACTACATTGCATGAGCTGTACTGATGTCCTTTGGTCCCCTGTCAGTGACTTGTTCTCTGCTGTTCTGATATCTCTGCATAGGTACCCTGTGCATGCTCATCATCCTGACTCACCCAGCCATCCTCTGTATTTAAACAAATCCCATCCATCCATGCAGCTGCAGTGTCAACGCTTCTTATTAATTGAGCCTGCTCTGATAAATCTCTGCAAGATTATTCAGTTTTTGTGCATTCACATTAACCTGTAAATCATGAATCCTTAAAAACTAGGTTATTTGCTATTATTCAAAGTGTGTATCATTCTTTGGGAAGGACAGAGTTATTTGTTCACTTCTCTGTCCCTAAGACCTATAGCACTGCTGGGAAAAAAGGAAGAGGAACTTGGGGGTCCAAGGTTCATACCAGTTAAATGCAGGAATTATCTGGGATGGGGAGATCCAGTAGTGCCTGATAGGATTAACCTGCTGGCTAAGTAAAATAATGCAGGGTGTTGCAATGAAGGTATAGTCAGAAAGAAAAAGAAATGCACTCCATTAGCATGTGTCTGTTGTGGTTTCAAATCCATGACTTACCTGGATGTGTAGAGTACCCTTAATGATTTTGGACTCCTAGCATTCTGGAGTAGGAAGCCTTGAAGTGCCAGTGAGGTACACCATTGGAGGTGCTCCAACAACAGCAGGTTCGCATGGATGAGAAACAGATGCAACTGGGGAGTGCCTGAGCATCCAACCTTTGATGTCCTTCATGATCACAAAGCTCACTACTTAAATGGCACTGACTGTGAACAGAGAATAGACTTTTTAGGAGGTCAAAAAAATATGTCAGACAAACTTTTAAAATCCCTAGAACAGGCTGAAAATGTATGAGCATTTAAACTCAGGTTAGAGACTTTGGAGCTGGCCATCCTGGAGAAAATATTGAAAAGTAAGAAAATGAGTGGTATACTACCATGCCCCATCCCGTGCCCCAAATTTAAATGGACTAAATGCTCCTTCCTCAACACTTCTCCCAGCACCAAAACTAGTAAATGGCACTGACTAGCCATTTCATTGCCACTGGCTAGCCTTACCAGTGAGGGCTCTGACTACCGCTTCTTCGACCTTGGAGAAGCAAGGTGGGGAGCCTTTCCGCAAAGTCACCTAGTGATAGCTACTAAGAAAGGAAAACCTGTTTGCTTTCCCAAATTGGCATGCCTCTTAATCTGCCATTGATGGGGTAGACTGGCATTATGGGGGAGGGATTATGACTTCAGAGGAGAGGGAACCCACAGTAAAATGTCCCCACTCTTTCTGTAAGAGCTTCTCTGATATTATGAAGCAGGGCTGTGCTCATTTGTGTGTGTGTGTGTGTGTGTGTGTGTGTGTGTGTTCTTATGGGGAAGATTTCATGCGAGACTGCTTTTGAAAGGGACATTTTGCCCTGTGAATAGTAAAACTTGTTTAGGGAGTGCCTACAAACTAGGAGCAATCACTAGTTGAGCCATTCTGGTCATTCAACAGCCTAGACTCAGTTGGTACCCATTACCCCTTCTTAGCAATAGGAGATAGCAACTCAGGTGATTCCTTTGTTGAGGCCACTGGGGAACATCATATCAATTTGTAGGTTAGAGACTTGGGGGTAAGACATTCAGCTGGGGGATGAATAGAGCATAGCTAGATATTTAAGATGAGGAAGAGACTGAATTACTGGCTGAAGTCAAACTCTGGGTTCTTTTAAGCCTAAGATAATGGTTTCACCAATTCTTGCTCCACAGGAGTCCAGGTCTGTCTAAAAAATGTTGATTCATTTGAAGGCTCCTGAGGCTGTTTTGAGGTTCTCCAGGAACCAGCCTTTGGGAGGCTTCTAGGGCTTGTTGCTCCACTGCTGGGCTCTGCTTGTGTGAGAACTATCATTCTGGGAAATCCTACTGGGGAAGAGAAAACAAGGTTTTACCCATTTCAGGCGGCAGAAGACATAAATGTAGGAGAAATTTTTTTAAGGAATATAATTATTTATGAGGGGAGAATATAGATTAAAGGCCATACAGTACATTTGTTGAAAAATAAATAATATTGAGGAAGAACTGTGTTGTGAATAGAAAAAGTTTTTATGGTTGATAAAAAAGTTGACAAAGTCTGTGATATTGTGAGCATAGGTTATATTCAAACCAAAATTAATAGTAAAAGATATGAGCCAATGAGGAAAGGTGTGGTGACAATGGTGAGAGAAAGATTATAGAGTAAATATTTTATAGAATTCATTCTTTCATTCAATGTGTATCCAACAAATTTCATTCAATAAATATTCATTCAGTTGCTGTCTATTTGATAAGTACCCATTAAATCTCAGGCATTATGTTGCTTTCCTTGTTATTTAAATGCATATACAAGCATATTTGCTCTAAAGCATGCCAAATAATAGGGTTTCTTAACATTTTCATTTTTTATGTATAGAAAGAAGCAGCCAGCAACATGAAATGGGCTCCAGACCAGGAACCATCTAACTTGAGCACTTGTTTTTTAACTGGATGGTTTTGTGCTTGGCAAGTGACACAGCCTCTCTTCCTGTGGAATGGGCGTATAAACAAACAAACAGGAGAAAAGCCTCTGTCATATTTCCCTGGCAGGGCTATTAACATCACTGAGATAATCTGCAGAAATGAATTTTGGAAACCATACTGCATTTATGCATGAAGGAGTTGGAACTATTTTTATTGACTCCTGTACTGTTGTTGGCAGGCTCGGAAGTACATCATGGACTCCATGGGAGAAAAGTACGCAGAAGGAGTTATCCTGGACTTGGAAAAGACATGGGAGGAATCTGATCCACGAACACCACTCATCTGTCTCCTGTCTATGGGCTCAGACCCCACAGATTCCATCATCGCCTTGGGGAAGAGATTAAAAATAGAAACCCGTTATGTGTCCATGGGCCAGGGCCAGGAGGTCCATGCTCGAAAGCTCCTGCAGCAGACCATGACACATGTAAGGCCAAATGTCTGTTGAGTTTTGCTGTTGATATTCAGGTTATGGAATTGCAATGTATAAAAAACATCATGAATTATTAAGAGATTAGATTACATGCTGTCTGCTGTTTATAAGCAGGGAAAGGTATGTCTATTAGAAAATTTTCATGGAGAAGCAAATACAAATTTCAGACTTTTTATGCTGAGCCTTGGCTTTTACAGAACATCCATATCCCAGTCAGTTTGCACAATGTGGATATTATTATACTTAGAATAAAAATGTTTATTACCAGGATGTTTAATTACAGTTCTTGGCAGGTAAATCTTAAACTGTTTACAAAGATCATTTATTTAAAATGATTTATTTATTGGAAAGTTAAGTTTACAGAGAGAGAGAAGAGACACAGAGGGATAGAGAGATATTGATCATCTTTCATCTGGTTCAGTCCCCAAATGGCTGCAGTTCCGGGGAATGGGCCAGGCCAAAGCCCAGAGCCCAAAACTCCATCTGCTTCTCCCAGATGAGTGGCAAGAGTCCAACTACTTGGGCCACCTTCTGCTGCTTTCCCATGTGCATTAACAGGGAGTTGGATTAGAAACGGAGCAACTGGGACTTGAACTGGTGCTCATGTGGGATGCTGATATTGCAGGTGGCAGCTTAACCCACTGGGCCACAACCCTGGCTCCAGATTCAACTTTCTTAAATCTGCTTTAAATGTTACTGAGATACCTCACTATCTTTGTCCTTAAGAATTTCATTCCTGGGGCTGGCTCCATGGCTCACTGGGTTAATCCTCCGCCTGCGGCACCAGCATCCCATATGGGCACCGGGTTCTAGTCTTGGCTGCTCCTCTTCCAGTCCAGCTCTCTGCTGTTGCCCGGGAAGGCAGTGGAGGATGGCCCAAGTGCTTGGGTCCCTGCACCCGCATGGGAGACCAGGAGGAGGCACCTGGCTCCTGGCTTTGGATCAGCATAGTTCCAGCTGTGGTGGCCATTTGGGGAGTGAACCAATGGAAAAGGAAGACCTTTCTCTCTGTCTCTCTCTCTCTTTAAAAAAATTTCATTCCTTATTTAAAAAATCCCTGTATTGTAGTTTAATGGAATTTGGGGAGAGAGCTGAGCTATGTGGATGTTTTCAATCAGCCGTCTTTATTGGAAGTCCTATTATCTCTTTTTATGTTTTATTTTGGTTGTTTTCATGATTACTCCTATAGATCTTTACTATAATTGGCATGAAAGTATATACTATGGAACAAATGTATGAAACAACAGAAAAATATAGCTTCTCTCCCTTAAATAGCATTGTGTGCTTAGATTTGACCTAGATAATTTAAAGGGGTGAGTATACTTTTCTATTAAATTGTAATTATTTAATTTCCAAAAAGCATAGTGGTTAATTTGGGCAGAACACAAAATCACCTAATTTCCTTGTACTGTCATTCACTTAGGGAGGATGGGCGCTTCTGCAGAACTGCCATCTGGGACTCGATTTCATGGATGAGTTAATGGACATAATTTTAGAAACTGATGTTGTCCACGATGCCTTCCGCCTGTGGATGACCACTGAGGTTCACAAGCAGTTTCCTATCACACTCCTTCAGATGTCCATCCGATTTGCCAATGAGCCGCCACAAGGCCTGCGGGCAGGGCTGAAAAGGACATATGGGGGTGAGTCGAGGCGTGCTTCTGAGTTTACTTGAATTTTTCGCACTGACTGGTTTGCTTAGTGAAACTGTAAAGTCAGAATTGGCTAAAATACAGTTACAGTAGATAGTACCATGGGAAGTCTCCTTTGTCATGGTCCTTGTGGGATGCGCTCTGGCAGTGTTGGGGAATCAGAGAGCATGATTCTCCCTTTTCCATTTATTTTCCCAACCTTGCTATATTTAGGCTTCTTTTTTTTTTGCCTATATGTCTGCCTTTTTATGCTAACATCAAGCATAGGCAATTTTGTCTTATGCTCTTTGTGCCCGGTACTTGAAGTGGTACCATAGCCTCTTCTAAGAGGAGAGTCTGTACCAAAGTTACAGCCTGCTTTCATGTCATTAGGGCCATCTGTCAGAATGCTGAGTCAAAAATCAAACAGTACAGAAAATCAACAAAAAGAGACTCAGATGTCCCTCCAGTTGTGATTGGAACCGAGTTTGTGCTCTTTGTCTTTGCTTCCTCTGCTTTGTGGAGTGTTGCCTCTGGGACTTGGAGCCAAAAATCTTCATTCTGGAACTAGGTGTTAACAAGTGCTTTGTTCTCTTGAGTGCCAGGCACCCAAGCAGCTTGTATTTCAGTTTTCTTGTGTGTAAAATAGAGACAATAAGATCCTTCCAAGAGGATGGGAATGAATTTTAATTAAAATGATATAGTGAATAATAATGTAACAATTATATTTCAGTCTGGAAAATATGAGTGAATATTTTATTGGTTTGGCAACAAGATTTGAATTCTAGCCAATATCCAAGATAAAATAGAGTGGATGATAATAGCAGTAAAAAAGTCAAATAATAAATGATTAAATATAACATTTAAATTTGGAGTAAATTGTTTGGATCATATTCTTGGGGTATAATGCACTTCTGTATTACTATCTTAATTACTATAAAGTTCATTAAAAGTAAATGTTCTAAGTATAATCCCCAAATAATAATAATATGCTAATGAGTAGAGGTGGTTATAGTAGCAGTAGTATGTATTTTAACTGCCATTATCCTTCCATCTCATTGTTAGCCCCATATTAACCTGCTGGAAATGGCCTCTCGACAAACAAAAGTTAATTATACTTATCATAGAAATAAATCAAAATAAGTGAATAGTCAGAATTGATAAAGTAATTAATTACCTATAAAAGTAATAGAAAGTAAAGATATTTGAGAGATGATACTTTTTTTTTTTTCACCCAACTGATAATGGCAGGTGTGAGCCAAGACTTGCTGGATGTGAGCTCTGGGACCCAGTGGAAGCCCATGCTGTACGCAGTGGCTTTCCTGCACTCCACGGTCCAGGAGAGGCGCAAGTTTGGTGCCCTAGGGTGGAATATCCCCTATGAATTTAATCAAGCAGACTTCAATGCCACCGTGCAGTTCATCCAAAACCACTTAGATGACATGGATGTCAAAAAGGTACTGCTATACCTGCTACCTTGCCACCTGTACCACCTGTAGTTGGTGGGCCTGGGTCATCCAGCTCACTTGACTGCCCTGCTTTGGGGCAGATTATGTAAGACGAAGATATTCTGTGCTTGCAAAATCATCTTCTAAATTACATTGCCTTTTTTAAAGATTTATTTTATTTATTTGAAAGGTAGAATTACAGAGAGGCACTGGCAGAGAGAGAGAGAGAGAGAGAGAGGGACAGACAGATAGACATATGGATATGTTTTCCATCATCTGGTTCACTGCCCAGATGGCTGCAATGGTTGGAGCTGGGCCAATATGAAGCCAGGGGCGAGGAGCTTCTTTTGGGTCTCCCATGTGGGTGCAGGGGCTTAAGCACTCGAGCCCTCTTCCACTGCTTTCCCAGGCACATCAGCAGGGAGCTGTATTGGAAGTAGAGCAGCCAAGACTCGAACCTTCACCCATATGGGATGCTGGCTGCAGTCAGTGGCTTTACCCGCTACACGACCTGCACTGGCGCCTGTACTACCTTTTTATTTCAAGAAAACATGGGCAGATTTTTGTCTTGTTTTTTGTTTGAGAGGGAAGGCTTGCAATGTGTGTGTAAGAGGGAAGGGCATTGAGTGGTGTACGTACAAAAAGAGGTGGGCCCCACATTCCCTTCTAGGGGCTGAAAGGTAACTGACAGGGAACTCAGCAGATTATCCGCTAAGATCATCACGTTGCCAGACCCTGTCCCCAAAAAACCCTAGCTGAGGAAAAAAGGGGGCAGCCGTTGGCAGCCCTTCCTCTAGCTCTTGTGGCGTTGGTGAAGAGAAAACCTGTGCTCTGGTCCAGAAGATCTGCCGATCTCAGATCATCTCTTGCCAGAAGCAAGGATCCTTTAAGGCTGGACCTTGCCTAGATGTGCCCTAGTAGTAGGGGTAGGGGAGAGAGGCCAGGCTTGGGCCATTTCATTCTAGGCTGACTCTGTCCTTGCTTGAGGTGTGAAAGATCAGACATATTTTTATTATTGTTTCTTTCTCAAAGGCAAAGTGGTATTCCATATGACGACCTGGAGTGGGCAACTGTGGGGGCAGAGTGGGGATAATTTTTTTTTTAATCCTAAGACATGAAAATGAGAGTCTAGATTATTCTTGCAGTGTTTGTTTTTTAAAGAACCACCTCAATATTGTCATTAGTAAACTTTTTCCCCATTAATATTAAAGTCTGAAAAACACTTGAATGCATTAAGAAGCCAATTTGAAGTCCTGAACATGAGCTTTGAGTAGCAACTTGTGTTTGCATATCTAATTTTGTCTCTTCACTTCCTTTCACATTCTTGGTGAGGAAAGGCTGGTAGTGTGAATACTGCCGATGAGGGTGAATACGTAGATGTTACTTGGCAGCGAGATTAATGACAAGGTGGCAGTCAGTTCTACTTAATTATTCTGTGAACTTTCTCAGGGTGTGTCCTGGACCACCGTCCGCTACATGATAGGAGAGATTCAATATGGAGGCAGAGTCACTGATGACTATGATAAGAGGTTGCTGAACACATTTGCTAAGGTTTGGTTCAGTGAAAATATGTTTGGACCAGATTTCAACTTTTATCAAGGATACAATATTCCAAAATGCAGCACCGTGGACAACTATCTCCAATATATCCAGGTTTGTCAACTTCAGAATTTTATGCCTAGAATAAATATTTGCAGCCATTTGACCTTTTGTATATTTATTTATACTGCCTGTACTGTTTCTAAAATGAATGTTAAAGGTGATATATTCCAAAGCTTCTGTTATAGATGCTTTCTCCATATTTTTTATTCACTGGGTGATGAAAATGTTTGTCTTGTTCTGAGTGTGTGTTTCACATGAATTCCTTCCGCAGCCCCTCTTCCAGTGCCTCAGTCGTGATTCCCTTTGGGAAGATGAAAGATGGGGCAGATTCAGAACTAGGGCATGGGCACAGATGCCTGCAGCTCTCTGCTGTGAGATTTCAGCTGTCACAGCAGCAGGGGAGAGACATCCTTTAGACTTGCTCTGCTGTTTCTCCATCCACTCGACTCATCCTTTGCCATCTATCCCTTAACCCTGGTGTAATGGACAGCATATGGGTGTATCAGGAACCTGCTTTGTGTGAGAGCTTCCTCTAGGCAGGGTCTCTCAACCTTGCCCTGGTGACTTTTGGAGTCGGATGATTCTCGGTGTGGGAGACTGTCCTGTGCATTGTAAGATGTCTATCAGCATCCTTGGCCTCTGTCCACTAGATGTTAGTAGCACAACCCCACACCTAGTTGTGAGACCCAACAATATCTCAAGATATTATCAGCTGGCGCCACGGCTCAATAGGCTAATCCTCTGCCTTGCGGCGCCGGCACACCGGGTTCTAGTCCCGGTCGGGGCGCCAGATTCTGTCCCAGTTGCCCCTCTTCCAGGCCAGCTCTCTGCTGTGGCCCGGGAGTGCAGTGGAGGATGGCCCAAGTGTTTGGGCCCTGCACCCCATGGGAGACCAGGAGAAGCACCTGGCTCCTGGCTTCGGATCAGCGCGGTGCGCCGGCTGCAGCGCGCCGGCCGCAGTGGCCATTGGAGGGTGAACCAACGGCAAAGGAAGACCTTTCTTTCTGTCTCTCTCTCTCTCACTGTGCACTCTGCCACCTGTAAACAAAACAAAACAAAACAAAACAAAACAAAACAAAAAGATATTACCAAATGTTTTCTTGGGGGAGAAATTCTCCCTGGTTGAGAAGAACTTCTCTAAAAAGGCATAAAGTAGACTTTAACAGGAAATTTGGGATCATGTAGGGGTTAAAAAAAATCAAAGGTAACAATATTTTCTGTTTCTATACCTTGAATTCATTAAATTATGATTTAGTGTTCTCTTTGGTCTCTTATGATTTATCTCTGAATGAACAAATTGCAGCACAGTTACTCTCAAAGGATTAATTTATCAGTATATTTACAGGATTTTTTGATATATAAACATAATGAGTTTATCATATATTACCACTTCTACACTTTTAAAATTCAAAACAACAAATGTATTTGTTGTTCTGTACTTTATGTGTCTTTAAATCATTAGCAATAAATAGGAAAAGTGTCTAGGAAAGTGTAAATTTAGGCATACCCATATATATATTTTTAAATATATACTCCATTTCACAATGCATTTGAATATCTCATAAGAAGACATTATGTAAAGAGGAATAAAATAAGGGAGAAGAATGGAGGGAAAGTATAAATAAGACAACAATTAAGTTAAGGAGAAGATTTCTACATAGAAATGCAAGTCAAATTTTAGGCAATTTTCTGTTTTTGGTGGAGGAGGTTTTTTG